>NC_141336.1:18605526-19205526 GCF_037954235.1 Aulostomus chinensis
GAATTTGTGCATATTTCAAGTCTCAACAACACCTTGTGGTTATAGTGAAACTCTTATTTTGCTACTTATACCAAAGGGATAAAAAGGCACAAATCTCATGCACGAGCTGTTTCCCCCTGCGTCCCAGCTTGTGTTCTGGCTCCTGCTTTGCTGATCAGTGGATGGGCTCCAGCACCGGCCACAAAGCCCCCTCCGATAAAAGAGAGTGAAAACAGAGCGGGAATAGGGATTACCTCCTTCAGGTGACCTTGCACAGACACAGAGAGGGGAAAAAAGGAAAGGCATGGCAGAGGAAAAAGACTCTGAAAGGCTAAGACACATAATCCTTCTTTCTCCTTTTAGTGAGAGCATGACAATCCATGCAGGGATATGGATGCTGAGGACACACAATAACGGGAGAACTATACTGTTATCTCCACTCAGAGATACTGTAGGATTGGATTCAGCCTGATTCAATCAGAGCAAGACTGGTGATCTCAAACATACTCACACATTCCTGGGAGAAAAGTAACATCCAGATGTATTGGCAGATGTGTGTATCACACAATGAAGAAGCCGTTGTCATCAAGAAGGCTATTATATTACCAAATCCACCAAGACACACAAAAAAAATACATGACCAATGCATTCATCTCTGGGAACTTTGGAGGGGTATCGGTGAAGTTTTCAACTAAATCAAGCCATAAAAACACAGACATATAGGAGAGCTGCGTAGCTATGGCAAAAAAAAATATAAATCACAATTATTATGGTTGAACATAATGACTCATTGACTTTGGAAATCTATTGCATTTAATGAACTTTGAAATGTTCTTAAGTTGTTTCAGATTGTTTATTCCAAATTGACATGGATCTGGTTAACCCGATAGGGGGGGTACATCAAAATGATCCAACCCCCACACCCCCACACCCAACATGTCATTTCCTGCTTCCACCCATTGACACCAAACTAATCTGCTCCTGATGTTAAAGGGTTCTTTCTCTACTTATTCTATACCCTTCCACCATGTCTGGCAAAAAAAAAAGAAGATGTATTGTTGTATTGCCCTCTGGTGCAGACAGTACCAGGGGCTTTTAGGGAGGGGTAAAAGTGCACCAGTATAACGAAAAATTGATTCAGAACAAGAAAAAAAAAGAAAGCACCATTTTGGCACAATAATTATTTTATCTCAATTATCCTGTTTTCATAATTGCTGGAAGCCTAAATTGTAATTGCAAATAAAATGTGATTAATTGCCCAGCAGCCCAATATACAGGCCTGTAGTCATTTTTTTGTCGTTTATCTGAGAGGAAAAAAGCCTGACATCAAGTCAATTTTATACAGCCGGCATGCATCAGCCTAAAGAAGAATGGCAAGTAACGGTGGGATGTATTAAACCCCACAGAGGGATTTGAATCCACACTGAAACATTGTCTTCATTATCTGGGCGCAGCACTCCTGGCCTCCAACTCTCAGCTCAATAAATATGGATATGAGAGGAGATTTATTGACAAAAGTTGGTGAATAAAGCCAAGGTGCAGAAAATTGGCTCTGAAATATTGCTGCTCTGAGGAAGCGAGATGCCCTATTGAGAAAGACACGATGAAATGATTTGTTCTCCCAAAGCGGGTCTGTAGCCTAATTAGCCTGCTAATGCTGCCTTTATTACCTGGCTTTGTCTTTGGCCTGCTTCCACCAACAGAGACACACACATGCACGCACACACACACGCAAAGTCATCTCTTATAACAAGGAGATGACAGTGTGGAGAGTCACAACAAATTTGGAAGTTTGTAACTGTGACTTCACTTCATCATGGATGCATTTATTAGAGGAGAGAGACAGCTCCTGTAATCGTGCACGCTGCGGGATCAGAGCAGGTGGGTGATCTAAGGGATGGGACAGAAGCCAGGGTCTCATCTATTCTGGGTTGACTCAGTGGAGAGAAAGTCGCCTTGTTTTTTTCATCAGGCCTGGGAAGAGCGATATTGCAGGGTTCAAGATGCAAGTAGTTCGCCCCAGCTGAGTGACTGGAAGTGGACTTTTAACCTGAGTGAAACACATCCATTCATCACTGAGGACCAGCCAGAGCTAAGAGGTTAGTTTGCAGTTACAATGCTGACACAGAAACCAAAGACAAGGCACTGCAGCTGTGCTCTATCAATCTCCATGCCTGACAACAGCCAAAAGCCTTTTTCTCACTGGTTATATTTGTATACGCCCCAGCGTGGCACATAGTGTAAATTACTCAAGATAAAAGCCACTTTAGACTCTAACAGCTGTCCATTTATTCTATTTAACTAAAATTCAATTCTGACTAACTATTTCAGTTTTTTGACAACGCATAAATCTGCTCAGTGAAAGCGCCCAGAAATTGTCTGTCATTCTCTTCTCAAATGACGCTGCTCTGTTTCCACAATTCCTCACACAAGGGCTTCATCTCTGATTCCATCTCTAAAAGTCTTCAGCTCAACCATCCCTGTATTTGTTTCTTATAGAGTCTCATAATGTCCTCTCCTGCTTCAATGGCCGCCTCTACCTGACAGCATGTTATTCTTCCATCTATATCCCAGACAGTGAAACCCCTCGCCTCCTGCTAGCCCCGGGGCCTCTGATGAGTCTTTCATTAAGGCTACTGTCAGTTGTGTGGCCCATCTTTTCTCTCAGCCTTCTAAGGTTTGGAGGACACTGCCAAATTGTTACAGGATGGATGATTCGTTGGGTCAGGAGTGTTCAGAGGAAACAGAAACATCCATATCCATCACTAGATGAAACATATACAGACACACACACACACACACACACACTCTGTGTACTGCAGGACCAGACTGTATTTTCAGTGTGTCAACTCACAGAAGTTGTCTCACAAAGCTCAAATGGATTGTCTGACAATACTTCTTTAGTTTTTACATTTACTAAACAATCCTACAACATTTGTGGATAGACATCACAATTTGGAAGTAAGGCAGCAAGGGGGACGATAGGACCGTTCATATAGGAAAATCAGAAGGTGGCACTTCTGTTTCCTCACAAGTCCATCAAAATTATATAAGTATAATATAAACTACCTGGTTAGCATGCTAACTTAAGCAGATATTTCTGTAATACAATACAAAGATGTCTTTGACATACCACAACTTCGGTTTCTTTACACTATCCTAAGTGTCGCTGTATTTGAATGTAGTTGTACTCACACTGCCATGGTGATGGATCAGCAAGGCCATGGCGAGGGAGTTTCTTCAAACTATGGGAAAAAAATGAAATTACAATGTTGCTTTTGCACACACTGATGTAGCTGTGGGAAAATATCACAGAGTGCAATCTTGGTCACTTTAATTTGACTGAAGTGGTATAGTGTCTCCCGTTAATGACCACAAGGTGGAGCTGTCAATGCCTATTGTCAAGAAAAGCGATCGTGCCAAATTTTATTCTCATAAAGACAATAAATTATGATTCAAGTTCTGCATTCTGATCAAGTTTTTACTGTTAACATAAACAGTCTGATATCCGAGGATTTCTCCACGCTCAGGGGTGCGGGGAAGCGCGCCCTCTATCACTTTTGTTGTTCACGTTATTCATTGAGCTCTTGGCCGAAGCCATCAGGACTAATTCAGATATGGACAGGAGCACAGTGGGTAGAGAAAATCAAGTCATTTTCTTATAATTCTTATTTGCAGATTACGTTCACTTATATTTGAGGAATGCTGTGAAGTCAATCCTGAACTCCATAGCTTCATTTAGGGCTCTAATGGGTTACTAGATTAGCCTGGGAAAATCTATGACTCTTTTTTTTTTTTAAACCTGTCCTGTTCAGCAGCTGGGGCGAGCAGTATCAATGTTCCTGGTGCCTTGTTGTACTGAAGCAGATTTACTCTGCAAAGGAGGAATCTGATAAACTCCTCCTATCGCCATTTCTGTTTAATTTTATTTGGAATGGTATTGGTTCATTGATAAAGCTACCGGACTGAGGCTCAGGAGTGGATAGGAAGAGAGAACAGGGACAGGATAGGGAAGACAAGGGGACACACACACACACACACACACAAAAACAACAACAATAGTAGAAAAACAAACAAACAAACAAAAAACAGTAACAACAATAACAACAGAGAGAAAAAGGAAAAATATTGGTTGCAGAATTTCCAGTGCATATTTACCATTTGGTTTAATATAATTTTTCAAATAAATGTCTGAGTGTGTGATTATGGATCAGTTGTGCACTGCATGTGTGTATGTGTGTGCTACAGTTTGTCTTGGATGCTAACACAGGGAGCCCCAGGCCACCCCCCCCAGGAAACAGCCGCAGGCCCAACTCATGCCAGGACCCGCAGGAAAGCATAGGAGCAGCAACTCCAGCCCGGAGGCAGCCCACAGGGACACAGGGTAGACAGAGGACCCCGGGCCCACTGGGCCCCCCCCGCACGAGCTGAGCCCAGGGGCATAGAGCCCCTCCAGCCCGAGATCCAGCCAGAGCCCCCTAAGAGGCCTGCCAGCGACACCCAGGTGGGGCAACCACAGCCCACTACAACGACCAGGCCCACCGCCCCCGTTAAGAGCTACCCCCCATCCCCCAGAGCAGGCCAAGCTTCAGGCCATAAGGCACCACCAGCCAGCAACCCCCCCCCCCCCCCCCACTCACCCGTGAGGCCCATGCCCGCCTGCCAGGGTGAGCCGAAGGCACCCGCATCCGGGACCGCCACCCCCACACAAAAAACAATCATATCCTCATCTTCCTCCATACAGGGGCTGAGCACTCCATAGATGCGGATGCAGTCCAGGGCACCTCAGACCTAGTAAAACTGCCAGCAAGGGATCCACTGCACAACGGCGGAAATCCATGACTCTTGTCTGTCAATATATCACCATATATAGAACATCTATGCAATCTCCTTTTATAGTGTCAGAGAGGGATTTCAGGTATTTCTATTATTCCTGATTTCTATTATTCCCACTTTATTTGAATTCAACTAATCCCTTTAATTCAAAATATCAATGATTTGAAGAAATGGATTTCTTTGCAGACCTCCTTCCTTGAGAAAAACAATGCCATTAAAATTAAGATTCTTCTCCAGCTTTTTTACCTATTCCAAAACATGGGATGATGACAAACTAGTTTATAAACAGGTAGCAGTCTTTAGAGATTGACCTAGAGTCTGTAGCACGTTGTCCTCGAAAGCGTATTTCCCTCTTTATAATACAGAACTTGTATACTCTCTCAACAATAATGTAACTACAACCCACTGACAGTCAGGCATGATGTGGGAGAATATTTAAAGATTCCCCCCATATTTGTGTATATATATGAATTAGGGCCCGACTGATATGGATTTTTTAGGGCCAATGCCAATTTCGATATTAGGAAATAAACAATTCTGATAACCGATATATCGGCCGATTAAATTTTATACATTTTTCATATGAAAAAAAGACAAAATTCCTGCTTTTGACAGCTTAAATACAGTTCCAAACACTTGTTACAAAGATTTAAAATGAACACCAACACCCACTATCATCTCAGTAAACATAAATAAGTCTCTCTGACAGTATCAACATTTACTACGTAATACAATTATTTTAGTAGAATTCATGGTAGGGCTGTTATTGGTGTGCATTATATTGAACAGTGTCTAATTAAGAGGTCAGTAAGAGTGTATCTCTAGGTAAGAGGCAGGTGGATAAACAGCTGAAAATGAATGCAGCCCACAACGGTTTTAGCACGGCGACGAAGCGTTGTCCTACTTTGCTCCTGTCTTATCTAATCTGGTAGCATGCAGCTGCCTAAGTGAGTGTGACATTACTTTGAAGTAATGTAACGTTACTTACTTCATTCATGGAGCCGTGACTGACTCGGTTAGGTAGTTCAGCAAGGTAGCTAATATTTAAGCTAGGTTATCCTAACTTTCTTTAGCTTGTTAACATATGTCACGCTCGACTGATAAATTCAGTTAAGCGTGACAGACACAACGTGGCACGTCATGGGAAACTTAAGTTATTCGTTTATTTCACAAACTAGTTACTATAAACCTACCATTGAGGTAAACTGCTCGGTTTTGGTCTAGTTTGCGCTGTTGGCCCCTCAGTACCGTACACTACTTCACTCTCACTCTGTGGGGTTGTTGTGGAGCGTGACATGAGAGGAGACAGAGCGCCCTCTACTGGAGGCTGGTGACCGATTATGCTCTAATGGCTATAATCAGTCGATTAATCGGTCAGGCCCGTGTGTGTGTGTGTGTGTGTGTGTGTGTGTGTGTGTGTGTGTGTGTGTGTGTGTGTGTGTGTGTGTGTGTGTGTGTGTGTGTGTGTGTGTGTACGTGTGCGCGTTCAGACAGCAACTCTGCCTAACCAAAGGAGGCCCCCCATCACAGGAACATCATCCCCATCACTTCCAATGTCAAGTTTGACATTGAAATTAATTTATCACACCAACTTTTTTGCTGCAAGTGTGGCGCCTGAGTCGTTGGTATGCAGTTTAAGTTGAATTACTTCATGGGTTTTCAAATTCTCTCCTTTGTGTTGAGATTTGGTTCAGTATGAGCAAGAGCAAGAACCAGAATGAACCAGGAATTCACATCGGGAAAGCTTTTTTTTTTTTTAAAGCTGGGACAGATTTCCCGGGGAATTTTCCAAAACAAACCATACTTTGGGAACAGGTGTCAGAGTAACCATAGTGACATGCTTCAGAGATATAACATCAGCAGGAGGTCTTAGGTCATTGACTTGATCTTGTGAAAAACTGCAATGCTAACAGAAGTCCTCACATTTTTGTTGAGTTTCAAATATTAATTTGAAGGTTTCTGAATCATAGCCTCTTTGTGAATACTGTCATTCATTGGTCTTCAGCAGACTTTTACTGATGTCATGACATTTCTGGGAAATCACAACTCATCTCACATCATCTCTCCTCACCTGTCACAATGGGGAAAAAATCCACATGCTGATAATAAGCCAGATTTGATAGACATGTCTCTGTCAAGGAGGGTGTGTCTGACATGATGAAACAAGATAGAAAAACGTATCTTTCTTTATTCAGATCCCCATCAGTTTCTGTGACAGCGGCTGCTAGTTGTCCTGGGATCAACAGAGAATAAAACAAACAATGACAATATGCAGATATACAAACATTAACTGACATCCAAGTCAGTCAAATACATAATTAAAAGTCTACCTAATGCATGAACATAAATAAAAGTCTACATTAAATCAAATATAATGAATACTGTATGAACAATGTGATCGAATTCTTGGGTGATTGTGTTACAAAGAGAGAGCATTTATTTATAATAATAACACCCTGACCCATTGGTACAACAATAAAATCAAAAAGAAGAATTTCCCTGGCTTGCTGCATTGAGGTTTCCCCCATACGACATTTTAACAAGTGTCCTTGGCAAGCATTCAAAGGATACCCAGCCACTTTGCCTTGGCTATGTCCAAAGTCAATTTATTTTTCTTTATCCAATCAGACACAATTTATAATTAATTTCATAATACTTCAGTTAATTCTTTGCATGTTGAGGCAACATAAAACAAAGTTGAGTCATCAACAATCATTATGACATTTGCCTGTTGCTGGAGATACTGTAAAACAGTCATTTGTTCAAATGGAAAATAAAAGTGGGCCTAGGCAGCTGCCTTGTGGAACTCTACAGAGAACATTTTCACTTTCTGATGAACTTCCATTCAGACAACACTTTACTTCCTCCCTGTCAGATAGCGCTCCATCCAAGAGCTGAACCATGCTGGTTCACATTTAGCAGGTCATGATCAATGACATTTTACACTCCTCCAAAATCAAGCATCACCATTGTACCCATTTTTTGTTGTTGTTTATTTCTTTTAACCTGCAGTTACTCAATCTTTTAGCAGTGAGAAATGACTGGCAGGGGGATGGGCACGCCACTCTATGGTCCCCAAAGAGTGCTGTTATGTCTGATGTGCAACCCACCATGACAGGTCAGGGGTGACCTTTTGACCTACAAGACATTACTGGAGCATCTGAGCATGTCAGCAGAGCGGAGGGAGGAAAGGGGAATGCTTGGAGAGAAAATTAGGAGGTGACAGTCAACCTGGTCCAGAAACTGACATGGAGGATGATTGGAGGAGCTGGTGCCTTTGGGGTACTCACAGAGGTCAAGCGGTACTAGTGGTTATTAAAGAAGCCCCCATAAAACGCTGTCCTGGTCCATGATTACACTGTCAGGCTGTAATAGAGAGGATGTATGGGGGAGGAGATAAAGAGGGACATCTTGTAAATAAAAAGAGCATTTTTTTCAAGTGTCTTTTGAATGATTTTAAGCTAAATTTGCAGGTTTTTGTATACTGACTGGAAAAGAACATTTCAATTTTACGTTCAATACAAAAGAGGCAGTGAATAGATTGATAGGAAACTATAAGTACTCTGGCCTGCAGACTTTATTTACTATATACTTCCTTCTGAAACCTGAAACAACATTCTTCTAGTCCATGTTGACAGATGAAAGTGTGATACATTCCCCCGCCAACAATCGGGAAGGACGTTGATAGGCAACCCAGCCCTTAGGCAGCTGACTACAGATTCTTTTTTCTGTGAAATATAAATACATGCAATCTATTCTGCTGTCAGAGGCCTGTGATCCCAGAAGGCAGTTTGACACGGTCACTGGGAAAGGCCTTTAGGCAAGCCACTGCTGAGAGGAGCCATATGGACATGGAATTAAAGAGTTGTTTTACACCAGTACAATATCAGTGAATGAGGTTGACAATGGAAATGAAATTCAAACCGGAATAAGCTGTCAACTTTTTGTTTCTGAGGAACAAAATCACCAAGAAAGCAAAGAACTTCATTACTAGCTCTAAAACTTCGGATGGTACAGCAGCAACACTATTTAACAAAATATCGACTACCACCATATACTGAAATGTGAATAACCCAATGATCATGGACAAAGTTAGATATCTATTTATAGGATTTACTTAGTATTGATTGATAAATGACAATTTGATCCGCCTCTCGTCCGTAGCCGCTGGGATAGGCTCCAGCCCCCCTGCGACCCTTAACAGGAATAAGCTAAAGGATGGATGGATGGATGTTCGCAGACATACATCAAGCAACAAATGCCTGAGAAAATCACCACCTTTAAACAAATTAAGAATTCTTCCCGTTGGATATGTTAAATACCCCTGGATACAGATGTTCCTTCAGATGTTTGGTCACTTTTGGTAAAAATGGAAACTATTCAAATCTTTAGATGTGTTGAATTTCTTATGAGCATTTCTACATAAATGCTTTGATAGATGCTTTGCCTTTAAATGATACAAGATATTCCAGATTCCGTTAGAAAAGTGTCTGTTCACCACTGACTGAATAAAGTGAAAGATTTCTGCAAATTTCCTGGTGATCACAAAGCAGAATGTGATCTATCGGCAGGGTTTGGCTATATGTGGGGGCCACCGGGGGACAGGCTAATGTTTCTGCACGTGAAGGGCAGTTTGAGGGCAGCTAGACAACAAGCTATAAATACTGAGAGCAAACTGAAGCCAAGAGCAGGACCAGATGGAGAGAGGCTCAACTTGAGCACTTACAAGAAACTGTTGACTTCTTCAGATTTGCATTACATGAGATATTTTTTCCTATATAGACATTTTATACCACACCGTTCAAGCCATGAATAATCAGTTATAAGTTAGCATCACAAAAACATGCTGAAATACTGAGAACATTCAACCGAACAGTCGTTATGGGTGGCCAAGGGGGATTAATAGCAGCATCTTACAAGAAGCTTCCGACAACGCAGTGTAGAAATGACAATGAAGGCCAACCACTGCTATTATTTTAATGATTATACATTTTTAACACCCAAGGGAGAAGACTGTTGAGGCTCATGGGCATGTAAAGGCCGGAGGATAGAGGGGGTTTGAGTTCTGAATTGACTTTTCACAGCATGCGCTCCCAGGTAATCAGTCATTTTGACTGCCAGTGTTTGTGTTAATGTTCACGCCTGTTCAGTGGCCTTCTGCCTCATGCATGTTCCACCAGCATGTTCCTTCTTGCCTGGAAATTATGTTGTGATCTCTCACTCCAAGGAGACAGTGCCACAGAGTGGGGTGTGTGTGCGTGTGTGTGTGTGTGTGTGTGTCCTCTTATTCCACGGTTATTCCTTACCTGCACTAAAGAAGAGTACACAAGCACTCTTTTTGTACATGTATGTTTAGCCACATCACATCCTCACTGGTTCAAGATGAAAAAAGAATTGCTGGGTGAATGTTTTAGGACTGACTGTTTCCATGGGAGGATTTTACCGGAGTGAGAACATCTTCTGTCAATGTTAAATCTAAACAGGAAATGTATGTGAATGGAGGATTTCTCATCGCTCTGCAGTGTCTGTGCACTCTGGTTGACTCTTATCACTGCTCACTCCTCCCTCAAGCAGGAGCTGTCAACAAACAATCAGAGCAGAGGAGAGGAGGTCACCTACACCCACACATTGATGGCTCTTTGTGCCTCCTCCCAGTAATGATATCCTAAAGAGAGAAATGGGCACATAAAGAAGATAAAGCCTACATATCCGAGACTTGCACTGCTCTATCTACAGTGCTGTAAAAACATAATATTATTTAGGCTCCATACAGACATTAGATAGATGGTGCAGAAAACAGGATTAGGGTAGTAAAACAAAGGACATAGGTATTTCTCCAATCACATCTTCTTAATTCAGTCATTGTCCCCAACAACCTCTTAAACTCAGCTGCCTTGAAGTGAAGTTGTGCAGGTTGACATTGGACAATTAATCCAATATGGTAGGTAATGTAACAAGAATACCTCTCTGCAGTCGAGCTAATAGACTAGCAATGCAATGCTAAGAGCATCTGGCGAGGCTGATGAGGTTGTCATTCATTTGACAGTTTTTTGGTCATAAACCAAATTAGATTCTAACACATTCAAATTTTGACCTGGTTATAGCAGGGAACAATTAATTGATCACAAATTTCAATCCAAAGTTCATCATGCGAGGCAGATGATTGTGATTTCATGGCAAAGCAACCATTAGCAGTGAGACTTCACTCAAAATCTCAATTGTCAATCAAATGGTGGAAGAAGCGGACCAAAATGATGAATTAGATGATTGATAAATGGTAAAATTATTGAGCACTAGAGTCTAAAATTCTGAAAATACAATCTATGAATTACAAGATGCACAACTTGTCTTTTTGGCAGATTATTTTGCTCCAAAAACATTTGCCAACATCAACAGCGGAATGTTTGCAAGTCTTAGAAATGTCTAGTGTCACCCAGAAGTCATTACAGTGTCATTACAGACAGATCAGTTACTGTAGTTCCCTACAAATGCATCTCAGCCTGTGGTTGAGAACAATACAACTGTGAAATATGCATTCTTTCCAGGAGGTGTAAAAATATTTAGAAATCTAAATCATCTTTTTTCTGTTCCTTATGGATGGCTGTTTTGGTTTATGAAAGTAAGTGAAAGTAAATGTAAATGAAAGTAAATGAACACATGCTAAAGCCGCTATTGCCATTATAACGCTAAGCATTAAACAGGGCTGATCGCTCACAATCACAATATGCCAAATCACCATGAAACCAGATATTAACGACACAACTATCGTGACATCATTATCCTAATTTCATGTCATTTTTCATATTTACATCATTCTCTGCCACTTCTCCTTCAGCCTGCAGCCCAAACTTGACATTCATGGTCTGAAATATGCGTGGAAGTAAACATTCTTGCTGCACATTCCTTTTTATAAATACCAAGTTCCGTGTCGAAAATGGCATGTGCCTGTTTTTTTTGTTTTTTTTTGGTGTTATTTTGTGTGCAGACAATGTTTATACATCGGTCCCCGAGTTGGGTTGAGCCCCTCATCTGACATGGTCACATTGCTGATTTCCAGCACTTGAAGTATTCAGGACAATTACAGGGTGCAACAGCTGCCATCCATGAAAATACTGCTACATGTGTCCAATACAAACAAGCCAACCCTGAAAAGAATATAAAAGCACATTCTCCAGCTTTTTCTGGCACGTAAAACACTGCCGACTGGTGTCAGGGTGAGCAGATGGGGAGACGAGGCCGTCACTAGCAGGAGGGAGGAGCTGTTCATGTTGAGATTGTTTTGTAGTAGCAGTCAACTGATGATCTAAAAAAGCCAATGGACTTTTATTCGCAGTCCCTGAACATCCGTGGATGAACTACAGATAATTTCAGATAGTGCCAAACAACGGCCATGTATTTACTGTCTTCACTCATGAGCAACAGGAGATAAGCAGAACAATACAGTGACCCTTGGAGACAGCAGATTTCCTGGCTCAATGGCTGTAAACCTTGAATTGATTTTCAATTTGTATTGCTTTCTGTACAGCGACCCTGTGATATGATGCAGTCACTGACTGTTTTTCCTTTGTATGTTCACATATTTCACCCTGTGTTCATTCTGTAAGGGAATCTGACTGAACTGTCAGTTCCATCACGATCATCAGAATGTTTAAATTGAGCAGCTATTGGTGAGTTTGAACCGTTGAGCTTCAGTTCTTATATTTTGGACGGTTCGGACTCTTTTTCTTTGTCATATTCCTGTTTTTCATTTGCAGGTTTTAGTGTATTAATTCCCTTTCTCATGTTTCGTTCTGACCCCATTTCAATGAGTTCCTCTTTTACTTTGAAATCCCTCCCCCCTGTTGTTTTCGTATGCTTTACTTCCCGTCTTTGTGTGCTCCCTACTTTTGTTGTCCGATCATCTGCATCTAATCAGTTAATCATCCTCTGTCTGCCCCCCCACTCTCCATTCCTTTTATCCAATCAGCTCCTTGCCTCCTCGTGTTTTACCACCTGTTTTTTATTGTCTCATTAGCGCAGATAAATCCAGATCCACCTGTTTGTCAGTCTGCATTTGAGTCCAAATGTATCAATATCGCCTTCAAATTTTTAGAGACGTCTCATTAATTTAGGCATCGACCTTGTAAACAGCAGCTGATGAAACAACTTCACCTCAAACTCTGTTCTGCTCTTGAACTCTTGGTAAATCACAGCACATTCCTGGATGATACCTTTGCAGCGCATACGCAGGTTGTATACTTGGCATTGTATAAGTAATATTACTGCTGTAGTGCTATGCCGTGAATACTCAGTCTTATTTGCACACTGAGAAATTAATAACCGTTTTGACTGCGAGCTTTACTTTAATATAAATGACACAATGTCCCTGGTAGAGATGAGATTAGGAATAAAATCCAAACAAATGAAAAGTGTGCAAAGTTAAAATTCCCTTCCAATACTTTTACAGGTCAGCAGGTACACTTGAAAGAAATCTGCAGTCGTACTCCCTCCTTGCCCTCAAGGATAACCTTTTATAAAAACTAGGCCATATAAAAATACCTGCTGAATTATAGAAAAAGAGCAATAATTTGGATGAGAAGCCAGCTCATGCACTAGATAATGATAGTCATGAATCATAATTACAAACGTGTCATCTTGTTAAGATGTCATTGCTTGTAACCTCAGGTCCTGTTCTGTCATGCCAGGGCCTCGCCCTCCACACTCAGCTATCTGTCCCCCACGCTGCATTTTCCCTCCAAACTCAACTCAAATAGCTCCAGCTGAGGCCCTGTAATCACAAAAGTCCCGCAGTGTTTATGACCCAGTGAATCAGGAGCATGGACAGATTTACTCTAGAGTC
Organism: Aulostomus chinensis; assembly: GCF_037954235.1. NCBI lineage: Eukaryota > Metazoa > Chordata > Actinopteri > Syngnathiformes > Aulostomidae > Aulostomus > Aulostomus chinensis. The sequence goes on from NC_141336.1 coordinate 18,619,181, forward strand.
TGTTCCCAGCATCTCCTCGACAAGATCAGACACAACCCCCTGATCGTGACAGCTGAAGCAAACCTCAGTGATGGATGGCTTCAGCTAATGCCTTACCTAACTCGATCGCTGCCATAGTCCCTCATGGGTTCACCAATTATTGAGCAAATGTTTAGACTTTTTGAGGCAGAGCGCAGGCTTTCGTGTAACTGGTTCTTGAAGCCTCGCAAGGAGCAGACTTCTGCCACCAGTTCTGAGAGCAGTCCCACATGGTTTGATGTTCACTACTGAGACACTGTTAGTGTCTCCTGAGTAGACACTTTTCCTGATCGATGCTCCTTCTGTGTGCCATGAGGGAGCCAGAACCACTTTCCTGACTCTTACCTGTTTTTCTTTTTTGCCATCATCTTTTATCTCCTCTACTTCTTCCTTTATCTAGACCTCCAGTCTCCATAGGTTCCTCCTATTACTCAGACGGTTTGCTTCCCAGCCTGCAGAAGTCTTCTTTTAAATCACACTGAAGTAGCCTGAGGGGCTTGAGGGACCGCATCCTCACCATATTCATCTTGCACCTGGAAAATGACAATCAAAAGACCTTGGAAGAAACTCATTACTGTAGTATTCCTCAGTGGTTATAAATTGTGATTAGAGAGAATGTGAATTTCTTATCAAGTTTTCAGCAGAGCAGAGAGGCATGGAGAGATCCCTGCCATGTCTCTGAGATTAATCTGGGCCCGAATGATCCCAGCAAGCAACGGTGGCAGGGATCTCCCTGACGCCAACACCGCAATGCACAGGAGCTGATAGGAGTCGACATACAAAGACTCTCACTCAGCTACAATATGGCAATGTTTACACTTGCTCCAAGCTATGTAATAGAACCCCTTCCCGCCATAATTACTGCTGATCGGGAAGTTTTATTGAATTCCCGGTTGTGTGTAACACCTGAGAAAATTAGATTCCAAACAGGAAGAACTGCTGAATTTTTCTGCTGCAATAAAAACAATACAAGTGCAAATGAATCAAACGATTAAGAGCTTAATAAGTGAATATTTGAAATTAATTTGAGCTGTTATGGCTTACAGGGTTTCCTTCAAGGTGCTGTTAGGAGATGCAATAAACTATGGGAGATGTATATTTAATGCACCCATTTCTGGGAGCATGCATTTAGGTTCTCAAGCTGCCCATTATGGATGTTTGAGCAGCAGCAATGGTACAATGAACTCTATTCCAGTATCCTCGTAAAAGCCTTTTCAAATATATATATTGAAGAATCCTTGATCCAGCTGGACACAATCAGTGCCTCTAATGTTCTGCAGGGATGGTGCATGTGCTCCATGTGCAGGACAGCTAGCCCTCTCCACTTCTCATTTACCTCACATTATTCAGCAGTTAAAGTCATTTCCTTTTCCTGCAACACTTAGATGTCTTTAACTCCATGATGCGATCTGACATCAGCGCTCCAGAATTGAATTTTCTCAACAGCAGAGCATCCTGACAGAGCTTCAATGAGAGGCGTTTGGGCCCAGCCAGAGAAACTCTGTCCATTGATTGTTTTCAGAGAAATTGAGACAGCTGACTTCTGCATTATGCACCACTGCGAGTTCACTTACTGAATGATGAGATGCGAAGACAAAGTGGAAACACAGTATATAAACCTTGTACTGAGAGCATTTAAGTACTGAAACATTTCCCTGTAATATGACTTGAAGTTCTCTCTAAAGAATTGTGTTATTCCAAATAAGAGGTAGGCGGCACGGTGGTGCAGTGGTTAGCCTGTTGACGCTGGGATAGGCTCCACCCCCCCCGCGACCCTTAATAGGAATAAGCGGAAGACAATGGATGGATGGATGGATGGAATTGAAAATGCATTTCACCTTGGGCTTGATCCCTTGGTGACAAATAAATAAAATAAAACACAAATGACTGAATTAATTCAAATTGGACTGGTGGTGGTGAACACGTACACATCCAGAAACATTTCTAAAGTTTAAAGGATAGATTTGCAACAGCTGCTGATGAACAAGTAAACTTTAATAACAGACCCAGTTTTAGTTACACACATCTTAGGGCCAAATTATTAATTATTTTAATTTGAATTACTCAATCAGTAGTTTTAATCTACCTTAGTCTCACTGTAATTAGGAATTCTTGAAGTTTAATTAGCCTTGATTCGTATTTATCAGGTTTTGCAAAACATTTGATTAGACACATCACAGCCAAACAAAGCAGATTTGAATTGATGCTGAAAAAGCTTTGTTACTCTTATGCAGCCGGTTCAGTCCTCGGGGGAAATCAGCTGAGAGGAAGAAAACAAATAATAATCAGTCAATAATGTTGAATAATTTACAACTAAAGCTATGGAAGTTTCCAAACAATAAAACAATTTGTTTCTTTCTATTACAAACCACTTGATATATGGAGGCCGTCCCCGTAATTGGACCCAGCGTCTAATCAATGTCGTCATACAACCAACTCCAGCAAATCTACACAAGAGTCAATACACTAAAATGATATATTTACTGAATTTCCATACATATCAATTGGATCTCTATAGATACAGAGCATTGGTCTGTGTATGCCCTGTGGAGTGTTAAAGCATCTTTCAGGTGCAGACAATGTCATTGTTTGGCTACAAGCCCGGATGCTGCATGACAATCGCCTGAGGAGGCGGTGATACTGTGGTTAGAGATTCAGGGAAGAGATGTTTCCAACCCATTCATCTGAATCTTATTATGGAAGTGTCCTTCCCATGACAGCTTGGTGCAATACAATCATTCCACATGCTCAGGTGTTGCTCCACTATCATTAGTGGTCAGTGTTTCTGGGAAGAACAGCCCAGGCAGCCAGGGAATGCAGGGGCTGTAGCGGCGCTGAACCACTGTTTAGAATGGCTCATGTTTTCCACCTCTTAGGTAATGGATCGCTATGTAATCATTGCTCTTTGTTATGTGCTCCAACTTGGCTGTGATGCCGGTGGGGGGGGTGGGGGGATGGAGAGGAGATACCGCTACGAACCAGAGCCGTAGTCAGGTTGAGGGAAACCCAAAGGAAAATACTGTTAGTTAATTGTATATCAAAGCACGAGAGGGGTTGAAGAAAATAAAACGTACCTTTGAATTTTAAAGATTAAAACCAAACCCGAGTCACAAATGAGTTGTTGACTCAAACACAGGTGACCCAGAATTAGAGTGGAAAAACAGCAAACTATGAATAAAACAGATTATTACCTAAAAAAAGGTGGATTTCATATTGAAGCATCTTTACATGTCTGTGCCAAAATATTATGATTACCACTGTGAAAGGGAGAAAAATAGCCTCTAATAAGGGGCACTGGGTGCATACATCACATCTTCTTCCCTCAGACAGATTTATTAGAGGGCATGCACTCATTATGAGACAGAGAAGCTGATTTTATTTACTTCCACGATGATTTACAAGCTTGGCAACCATCGTTTCCAAAACCGCCTGCAACAATTTGCCTTGTCTTGTCTCCTTTGAACTCACCAGTGAATGACTTGCTGATTGATACGCGGTCAGGCCTTTATCACAGTAATCCTATGAATGAAAGCAAAGTTAAAAAAAAGAAGCCAATTAGGAAGGAATTCTGTTATTACAAAGGAATTCTGTTAGTACAAAATATGTGTGTGATATTTTATGTCGAAGTGAAAGTCAAGTTTTGTAACGGCAGGCAAGGCAATCCAACACTGATGGCTTAGTCAATAATACTGCAACGCTGGAATGTAGAGAGACAATAAATAGAAGATCTCTGTAGGGAAGCTTCTATTTTCCTACCAGAATCAAAAGGTAGGGTTTTGCCTTTGTTTTAGAGTTAAAGTGGACGGGAGAGACAGAGTCAGCGACAGGTGACTGGAAAGCTGAGCTGGATTAACCCTGTCCTAGCTGCTAGTTTGACGTTCGAATGACCTCAACACTCTTTGTGCTTTTTAGCCGTCTTTGGATGTTTGGTCTTTTTATAATTGTACATATTTATTTGTATATTTGACCTCTGTCTAAGGGAAAGTGGTGTGACCAAAAAAAAAAAATCACCTAAAATCCAGTGACATTAGGTAAATATAATGTATAACATGAGTAGAAAAAGCACCTTATATTGCTGTTTTTGAATTAGAAGTTTGTATTGATGCTAGTTCATGGGGGGTAAGAGACAGTAATGCAAACCCACCCAAACCATAATCCTTCAGCAAGAGTAACATTACATGAGGATAATCCCTGTGCCACTGGTCATTCATGAATCACAGGTGAATTTAGACTAACAAGTACGCTCACTAACGACTTAGACTCACTAAACATACACCCAGATCGTGATGACAAGTGTTCGCAAAATCAGTACAGCTCACCTGTATCAGGCAAGTTTGACACAAAGTCATTAAAGCTGACTACGGTGATCGTAAGAGCTTCTTACCTGAGAGTGTGCTGATGCTCTCCGAAGGTGTGTTTCCTGACGGAGTGGGAGGTGCCAGTTCTCCTTTCAATCCTCATAAACGTGTCACGTGATGCTCACAGACATTGCTCTCCTCTCAATCTGATCAAATACTGTGGAAATATACAGTGAGAGACATCTGCATTTTAAAAGGAGGCTCTACAAAAACTGAATCATCGGCACACGTTTCAAATCATTTGGAATTTACTGTGTTTTTAAAAAAAATGAAGAACTGCAATCAGCACAGTTCACAGCAAATGATAATCCAGTACAGTCTTACAGCCATATGACATTCAACAACCAGTACCAACCAGTACTATGGCACACTGCACTGTATATAAATGTCACATGCAAATAGAGGAGCTTGACTATATCTCCTCTTGGATTATGGGAAAGTCTGTTCAAATATCTAAATGTCAACTGCGCATAAACACTTTCCAATTATTCTCTATGCAGGCAGCAGCTGTAGGGTGGGTTTGTGGGGTGTGGGGGGGGGGGTCACACATGCTTTGTGGAGCCCTCAATCCCCACTGGGGTTTGAACACACCACACACATGCACATAATCCACAAACACATTACCAAATTGAATCACATCCACCACGACTATGACGCACCACCAGGATCACTCATGAGGAAAATACAAGGTTGTTTTGAAATGTATATCTGTTGATGTAGGAAGTGACCCTGAAAGCAGTTTGTACCGGCGACAGCAGGCAGAGGTCAACTACTGCCTCTTAGCCTCCATCTTTTTCATGTGTAGGGGCCATGATGACGATGATGACTGCTGGCTGCCTGTCATCACTGCTCCAACAGCACTCATTATTGTCGCACCACATGATGGGTCATTTGTGTCTCACTGGTGCAACAGGCATCGCTGGACCTTTTCTGCCCCGTCTCCTAATTACACCCTCAGGACATGAGGACAACCAATCAGGAGAGAACAGTTGGGATCAGTGCCGTCCAACAGGGACTCCTTTGTCTGCTTGCCAGTTGGATATGGTGGTCGCTTTTGTCTTTCCGTGCAGACAACTCGACAGAATCTTAGGAAACCAAACGAAAAGCTCCCCTGTAGTCTGGAAAGGACTTGAAGAAAAAGTGTAACATCAACTCAGGGCTTCATAGAAGGTCAGAGAGTGTGTTTGGGACTTTGCGTTTGCTAATGGGCTGCCTAATGCAGATCAGGTCTTTTTAGTCATGTTTCCACAGGCTAATTGCCCAGGTCATTAGCATAGATAGCAACCCTTATGCACCAGACTGGGAGGAAGAAATCCCTGCCCAATTATTACAGTCACCGTGATGGTGGCGGTATGTAATCCCTGCAGCCTGGTTAATACTAGTGTTAGCTACCAGTTTAGTAGGCAACAGGGTGTGTGTGTGTGTGTGTGTGTGTGTGTGTGTGTGTGTGTGTGTGTAAAAGAGAGAGAGAGCGAGCGAGAAAAAGATAGCAACAACGTTCCTGTAATGGAGAGGTGTTGATTAGATTTAGTTTTTACCCTCCATGACCTCTGGGACAACAAATATCAGTGTGTATCCCGAAGTGGAGCCGCGAGGTGCCTTAGCATAATTTAAATACTTTGGAATTGTATCATGTTGTCATGAGAATGTAATTTACACCCTGTGCTGTTGTTGGAATTAATGATTCCAGGGACACTGTAGCTGAACCTGCAAAGACAGATGATCTACGAAGCCTCATTTTACATTATTAATACCATCATTTTGTTGAATCACCAACGGCAGCAGAGTCAGTCATTTTCGTGTCCGCAACATGTTGTATAGCACTGTTGAATAGTTAGCATCGTTGAGTTGCTGACCCAGGATCAGGCCTGATCAGTTAAATCACTTAAGGTACAGTGATCTTGCTTTAATAAAAAATAAAATAAAAAACAAAAGTAGCAATGCCTTAATATTATGGTATTGTTTCCACCACGATTACATGACCTTGTCTAAAATACTTCACAGCGTTGTCTCATCCTTTACTGTATAATTGAACCTTCTTGATAAGCTCTGACTGATTTTTTTCCATCATATGATAATGTAATTAATGATTTGCATAACATACAGAATAGGACAAAATATTCAAGCAAACCGTTGCATTGTGAAATGCCTCCGATATGTCTGCTAGCACAGAGAGCAGTGCACAACCATGACAACTGCCTTTTGCCTGCAGTTTTACAGGGATTTGTGTGACTCATGCACTCAGATAAAATAACCAACAATATGTTCTGCTACTATAAAATGAACATGGATCATTTCAGATACGTCAATGTAAAAATGGTTAAGGAGGAATCCGTCCTGTTCCACCAGGTGACGCTAATGAGCGCGTGAGGAGCTGTCAGTCACTGAAGTCTACCTGCACATTGATGACACACCAGGGTCCCTTATATAAATACAATCCGCAGAAAAATGCAAAGTAATAACGCACATTATAATTTTATCAGTCATCCCACCAGCCCCATTAAAGCCTGGCAGACAGTTATTATTTCAGATATTTCTTTCTTCTCTCACTTGTATAATTCAAATTTCTATCATTTATGTTAATTTGCTGTAACACTATGACAGCTGTTTGCAGATCATTAGTTTCACTGCTGAATTTACAATAACAGCCCGTGTGGAATTATTACATTTTAACCAGCTTCACCTCAGGGCTTTTCATGTTTTTTTGTGACTACTTCTGAATAAGTGTATAAGGTTACTTTTGTACACACAATGCATTTCTTAGAGTGTATAAACTGATATTTCCCAGGTTTTTGCTATACAACACACACACACAAAACATTTAAGGTAATAGGCGTCTGCTTTGGTGAAGTACACAATTTTTATTGACACTGAAGTCCTTTACCAGTGTAAATCACGCATTTATTTGCAGTCACACTACACCTAAGTGCAAAAGCCTGCAGCAACAGAATGTTATTCTGGATTTAAAGACTCAGCAGGGGAAGATATTTCAGAGCCGCGGTCCATAGAATAAACACTTTATTCACTTCTGCTGAGAGTCCACTGGTTCATTCAGCTGCATAGACAGAGAGCAGACAGGTCGGAGGGAGGTGGTGCTCCGAGATGAAACATTACAGTCAGTAGCAGCAAGGTTAAATCAAAGGTAGACTCGTGGAACATGTTTCACTCGTACAGATGGAGGAATATCTCCCAGGTTTTGTTGCTGGAAGACGGGTGGAAACGAATTGAGCAAAATAAATAAATAAGTACTTTGGTGACGTGCAGGATTTGTGTACTGGTAAACACTGTTCTACTGGCAACATGGGCACTACGACATCCGAGATGAAGACACTGTAGAACAAGCTATTGCAAAAGCAGTTCATCAGTTAAAAACAAACTGTTGCTGTAATCCTTAATTTCTGAAATTATGTGATTTTTGTCTCCAGCATTGTCGTCTAGCAACCAAAGGGTCGCTGGTTTGATCCTCACTTCCCCCGGTGACCCTGTCCAAGTATCCTTGAGCAAGATACTGAGCCCCTAATTGCTCCTGATGGCCCTGCGATGGACTGGCAACCCGTCCAGGTTGAACCCCCCTTCTCACCCAATGTCAGCTGGGAAAGGCTCGACCCTTAACAGAATGAATGGGTAATAATGGATTTTTGTCTCTGGCTTGCTTCACTACAGAGGAAATTTGGGGTTGAGCATGATTTCTGGTAAGATGAGAAAATGTAAAAAGGGCATTCAGAAATCCCAGTAGGTCTTCAATGTCACAAGACTACACTGACATGCTAAAAAATGTGTTATTATGTGGTTATCTGACCTGAGCAGGAACATCTGTCCTTAGTCATCCACAAAATAAGAGAGAAAGAGAGGAATATAAGCACTAGCAGAGACTATTGTCGTAATAACTGGAAAAGGCAATCCAGGGAGAAAACACTTAGACTTTTTAGTCTCTTTGTTTTTCCTACTATCTCAGTGTCTCCCTCCGAAGGCAGTTTAAGGTTCGGGCTCCGAGCCAGATCAGATATGTGCGAGCATTGCTCATGTTTCTCCTCAAGACATGCTCAACGTACAAATTATTCAGCACCCCCACCACCAAGCCAAGTCCTTTGTCAGAGAGATCAGTGAGCTGCAGGGCATGGGTAATAATGATAAACTAAGCTGAGTACAAGCACATTCTTGGGAACCAACACAGGCCAAGAACAATGGGACAGGCTTGTCTTTATGACTGCTGTCATGTAAACAGCAGCTTCATGAAGTTCCTCCTCTGTGCGACAGTGGCACAGAGCACAGTATTGTTGTTACATCTTGATAATAATAATGATGATGCGACTAAAAAAAAGGAACACTAATTATACTCGAGAGAGAAAATACAATTTAGAGTGCGGGTTCATACAGCCAACTGAAATGTGATAAAACACAACGTGATTCAGTATTGCAGCACCGTTGCGTGGTGTTGGTGCACCAACACCATTTATTTTTAGGATTCATTTACTGAGACACAAAGTGAAAGGATGAAGATGCATCGATAACACATTATTTCATAAAAACCAAATATTCTTACAGTTGTTACAACAGTGTCTTTTCCTGAAATCGGTGTCACTGCTGTTGCAGCTGAAAAATGTGGGTAAGTTATTTTGATGATTCATTTCAATATCAGAATTTGATCCATTTGGGCAGTCTAAGAGAGCTGCTTGAGTCATTTATTTATGAATATTTCAGTTAGCAGAGTGCTAACGCAAAATGGCCAGCTGATCCCTTTTGGTAAGAGCTTGAATGCAAGGAACGTTCACTGATATGAAAACACGATGCATTAAAGCTTCAAACACACTTGGAAGTATATGAAATTAAAAAGCTTGACACATTATCTGCTATGTCCCCTTTTATTATAGTACATCGCTTTCCAAATTACCAACTTTGAAATCCTTCTTTCAGATTCTGACAAGACCTCAATGCAGCAGAACCAATATACCTGATAACACTGGCCATTCTGCAACTCAAAGCACGATCTGTCAAAAGACAATATATCTCTGTGTCCTACTGGAATATTGTGTTTGTATGTTTGGACAATCTGCAGCCTACATATCTTTCTATCCTTCAGCTCCATTTCATTTATCTGTTTCAATATCCTGAATGGTGATGAGTCTGGGAACAGGGTGTTGACCTGACGTTTAAATCCCAGGCGAGTCCATTATAGTAAGACAGGTCAAAGCGGTGATAGAGGAGGAGATACAGCTCAAGGGACAAAGAGCAGACATGGTCATCTGGCTTTACGCTCCCAACAGCTATACAATTTGTGTATATGTGTCTGTGTGTGTGTGTGTGTTCCTGGGATAGTGCTATGCTCTCTGAATCATCAGGTCACTAGAAAATACCCTGCAGAGAGTTATGGGCAGCTCCACTGGACTGCTTCCATTTCCCAACGCAGCCGAATCTCTCCCAGTGGAGCAAATGCTGTCAGATAAGAGCCGACAGCTATCGCTCCATTTCATCCCGGCAGACATCGCAGCTCCACAGTGGCGGAGATTACGCCAAAGGAGCGTCTGACAGGCCTATCTCTCAGCTTTGGGGATCTTTGAGACAGTGGCTTATCAGACCTTCTCTGATGTCTCTTTACCTATGCATTAACAATGGCAACAGTGATGGACGGGAGAATCATACACAGTGTATTTGAGGTTCTGGCATTGTTACAGATACAGATGTTGCAGCACTCAAGCTTAAAATAAAACAGCAAATTTGATCTTATACTTCCTGAAACCATTACTTAGACATTCATATTCTCTTTATCGTATCATTTGTGTGGCTCTGTCTTTCATTATTCCAGACTTCTATTCAGTAAATTGAATTTCTAGCATTAATATAGAGTTGAAAGTTGGTAGCAAAAAAGCTCTCAAAATCAAGAAACATGCATCATCCAAATGCACTTCATGTGGTCATGCAAATCACAACAGCAAATGGGAATCAAAATGTCTGTCCATCTATCCATCCATCCATCTTCTACCAGCTATCCTGTTAAGGGTCGTGGGGGCTGGAGCCTATCCCAGCAGCCTTCGGGTGAGAGGCGGGGTTCACCCTGGACGGGTCACCAGTCCAACGCAAGGCCAACACGTATAGACAGACAACCATTCACACTCACAGTCACACCTACAGTCAATTTAGAGTATCAATCAGCCTAGACTCCAATTGCATGGCTTTGGATTGTGGGAGGAAGCCTGAGTACCTGGAGAGAACCCACACAGGAACAGGGAGAACATGGAGACTCCACACAGAAAGATCCTGCGCTCCAGCCGGGGCTCGAACCCAGAACCTTCTTGCTGTGAGGTGACAGTGCTGACCACTGCACCACCGTGCAGCCTGAATCCAAATTTGAAATCAAGAAATTGCTAACAAATTATAAAAAAAATAACTAAGAGTCTGGCTACACAATTGATCAAGATGTATTCAAAATCACAGTATGTTGAATTAAACGTAGTCCTGCCTACTCGTCGTATTCTACACGCTTACAAAAACGTCTTTTTTCATTGCAGAATTCCACAAAAAGCTACTTTTCCAAAGAAAACAGGAATGTAAAAAGAAAAATCAAACATTCCCACCGATAATGCAAATATTATCACAAGAGCAAAAAAATAAATAAAAAAAATTGAGATATCATTTTCCTTTTCTAAATCATGAAACCCCATTAAATAACTAACAAATGAGATACTACAGTAGAGGCTAATCCTGGTTTTATATTTTTTTTCTCATTTTGTCTATGGTTTCCGGTTTCCGTCAAGTTCTACAATAAAGGCGATACCTGAGCATTTGATTCATTAAAAGCTTTGCACTCATCTTCATTAGCTGTGGGGTAGCATGGAACACATAAAAGGAGCATATAATACAGATGCTTTTTCATTCTTGTTTGCATATTCATTAGCTTGACTTTTTAACAATAAATCTGACCTTGGAGCCACTGACCTGTGAGCTTGTAAACATAAAGCAGTTTCGAAGATGCTATTAAAATGAATAGCAAATTAGTAGTAAAAGGCACATATGGTCATAAAAAAATATCCATTAAATATTTAGCATGTGGCAGCGCTATTTCAACGTACTTGAACAAGGAGGGCTACATTTTGTGGTGTGCTGCGTTACAAATAGAAAGATTTGAAAACTGAATAATATGACAATTACATCCCACAGTGTACTGAAACACCAATTACACCAACAATCATAACAAATATTAGCTGAACTTGAGTACATTCAGATTATCCAATTTCACACCCGTGTTAACATTCTGTATTTGTACAGTTTGAAATGAGCTATGCATGATAATGTCTGCATGTCGTCAGTATCTACAGATATAGGTCAAATATATTGGTATGTGTCTGATGTTGCTGAAATCTTATATATATAATGTATATGTACATATACATATATATAATGAATATGTACATATACATATATATGTATATGTATATATATGTATGTATATGTATTTATATATATATATAGAGAGAGAGAGAGAGAGAGAGAGAGAGAGATGGAGAGAGAGCGATTTAGATAAATACACAATTTTTTTTAAACTAAATGCATACATGCATAAATGGGGAATCTATCAAATCCGAACTGTTCAGAACCATTTTGGCCTTCATTCATCAGCTCCTGATGCATTGGTCTGTTTCTTTTTGTTTCAAAGTCGATTTGTTTTATCGTTTTCGTGACTCAATAAGAAGCTCCTAAACCTTGAAGACAGCCTGGCAGCTCCTTCCTTAGAACATTTTGCACTAATGATAATACATCACAACACACCTATACACAACTGCCTCCCTTTACACACACACACACACACACACACACACACACACACACACACACACACACACACACACACACACACACACACACACACACACACAGCGCGGTTCCACATTTTGAATGACATTAAATTCACCTCCCTCCTGTTGCTTTTAGATTGAACAGAATTGTCTCTTTTTATCTGCATGCTGCCAACTCTTAAAAAGGTAAAGCAGGCAGTTCCCATTTCTGTTACATCGCCTTTTCAAATAAATTGGTCAAGAACATGGGCAGCGTTCTGTAGAGCTTGAGGGGATTTTATTAAAAACACAGAATTCACCGCAACCAAGCTGATAACAGAAAAATCTGATCATTATCTTGCTTCCCATTGTACATATTCCATTTACAGAGATAACGACATTCACAACCCCCCAAAAGTACTGTAAAGTGGGCTTTGTGGAGGAAATCTCTGCAGCAGACAGGTATAATTGCATTAAACCACTCCAAACACATAATGTGGTTCCTCCCATTTTAGATCCACTCTGCTTCGTAATTTTAGAGGATGCTGCACTTCTTCATTCCGCACCATAAAATAAATAAAAATCTGTGCAGTGGAGGAAAAAAAAATTGAACCATATTTGGAGGGAGAAATGATGATGTAAAATGAAAATGTGATTTAAAAAAAAAAAAAAAAAGATGAAACAAAGTCAAAAGCATCATCCCGTGCCCCTTCGATGTTCACTCTTAAAATACACTGTTCACTATTTCAGGCAATTACATCACTCTCTCTTTGATTCAAGGAAACACATTACACTGAGCTGATCTTCTGATACATAGAACATGACAAATTATTAGTGGTTCTGATGAATAGCAGAAATTACCAGGCTCTTAGTGAGGAAAAGTACAGCAGGGGGCCTAGGAAGCACTCTCCTCTAGCCTCTCAGTGCTACTGAGGAAGCCTGGAGGGCAGATTCTATCAGCCACTGTGGAACTCTCCCCTCATAGCCAATGCTGGTTTATCACAGCTAAGCTGGGGGAATTGTGGAGAGCAATCTGAAAACTATGGCGCACTCTTATTCAGCAGGGGAAGAGCAGTGACCTGCACTCCCATCCATTTACAACGCCACTGAAAAGCCCAAAATATACAGCCAACTAATCGTGCTGCGATTCCATCACATCCACTTTGGCTTCCTGCTGGAACAGTAAAAACTAGGTTCCCCCCAAAAAAAGTCTGTCTAATCAGTGTTGATGGAGGAGGTAGGTGATTGCATTGGTTGTTAGAAAGCAATGCTTCACAGCTGGAGGATAAAAACATTAGTAGTCCAGAACATGAGCCATAACCACCGCAAGGAGCTGAGTTACCCAATTAAAATACATCCCTTCAGTAAATTTCAACAAAATTTACAGAACACAGGTGTATAAAATGGCATCTGGATTACAGATCTGGAATGTGGTTCATTCATTTCAAAAGGACTCATGGAAATTTGTCCATGACATGTGCAGAAATATACAGCCAATAGTCAGACCTTAGCCAACAATGGCCTAAAGCAGTCTTCAGGATCTACAATTTCACCCAGATAGCCTCAAAAACATAATCAGTTGTTCCTTGTAATATTAACTTTGTTTCAACCAAATTCAACACAAATATCTGCATATATTTTTGAAACATCCAGCTAACAATCAAACACATGGAGCTAGGGTGCTGGTGCTCATTGAATTTATAAACTAATGAACTTAAATTTTAAAGCTAAAATGGCACAATCTCTTAAGCACATATGGAAGTGTTCGTTTGAATGAGAACATGTGCGAAGTTAGTGTCATGATAGCTGTGAATGTTGCAATAAAGTGTGTTTACAGCATTGTGCAGCACGTTTCTCATTAGCATGCTAGTAAAAACACAGTTCTCTGAGCAAGTATGGTCGCATCCGCTCAAGATACTTTTCTGAAGCTAAAGTGCAGCATTCCTTTCTGCTGCGGTCTGAAATTTACTGTTCGAGGATCAATCAAAAACACCACCATCATACACAGACACACGTGTAATGTAGGTCATTTTTTTGGGGTATAAAAAAAAAAAAACGGTGCTAATCTTCCAGTCCAGGGCCAAGGTGATGTGTTTTGCTGACTGCCTGCTGAGTAACTTAAATGGGGTTTGCCAAGGTTGCCTCAAAGTGGAGCGACCTTTTAACTTGACCTACTGTTCTCACTGTAGTGACCCTCCACGCTACTATATATGTAGCACACGCTGAGGAAATTATGGCTTTGATTGACAAAAACACTATGTGGAAAATCATGTAAAAAGTTTTGGAAGTCATTGCTGTCTTCTATGGAAAGAGGTCAGGAGCCATGGTGACCTGCATGTTGAAGAGGGCCGTTTTAAGAGCATTTGCATAACATTAAAGTTCTGGGTTTTTCTTTTTATTCATAGAGTGGCCAGTTAATAAAACATGACAGACCTTGAAAACTGATTTGAATGAATTAAGATACACTCATGAGATTAACTGCCCACATGACAATGGTTGTTATTTGACTATAACTTTACTGCTGCTGCACCATGTTGCAATTGTTGCTTATGTCCACAATTGTTTGAAAGGTAACTAAACATTTGTTTTGCAGATATGTGTGACAGCCATCACTGGTTAAAGAAACTCTCCCCTCTGGTCGGCTGCTTCAAACCCGCAAACTGTCTTCTCCAGGGCCAAGTCATCACCTCCAGTAAAGGTCATGGGCGACCATGATGGATGGGTGCTGCTGTGGATTTAATTTAAAATAAAGAGCAATAAACACAGGGCTCATGCTGGTGGCACTGAGAATGATGAAGGATCCATTAGTTAAGCAAAGGTCGGATGCTCCTCCCCTGACAGTGGCTGTCACCATGGCATCACAGATAGTGACATGGGACAGGAGGGAAACCAAAGAGGGTCAAAGGGCTGACACCAGCTCCAGGGAAGTTCCTCTGTTAGAGCCGTCTTGTTTATCAGCCATGTCAGATATGTGGTCTCAAGCATGTAGCTACTGGGTCAAGATAAGCCCATGACCTCCGGGGAGACCCCCCGAGGGTGCCGTGAATGTCACACACAGTTGTTTTAAGATTCAGAAATTTAGACGCACTGAAATGTCACTTCATTGTCATGCACTGATCGTCACCTGTTAGCGCTGTATTCAGCCGAGCAGTGGTGCCTTCTCCTGTTGCAAAATAAGAAGAAAAAAAAAAGTCCCCTGTGATTTAACTTCCTAAGTGGGAGAGTTGGAATACTTGGTTGTATTCTCAGTGTACACACCCTGCACTGTCACATCTTGAGTGTGAGCATGCTAACAGCTAAAGAATCCATGCTCACAGTCTATGTCAAAGCAAATGCAGAAACCTGTGCTGCACGGGTAATTTGCTGCCTTCAAATGCTCCTCGCTAATGGCATTTAATAGGTTCTATCAGCCAGAATTGTGACAGCATGATGTATTTGGCTGAAGAACCAAGCTAATGACCGCCATCAAATGTGATTTTCAGTTTTCGGCCGCAGTTATCTCAGTGAAGCCCAATTTATTTAGTGTCACCTTTTAACTACAGCATTTGGCAAAGACACATGACCAAGGCAAACATGAGTGAAGGCTAGCTCCTATTAGTGGTGCTGATTGGCCCATGATGGAGACATCACAGGTTTATTTTCAATTCACAAAATGAAGCGTAGCATGCCATGGGAGGAGGTGATGAATCGAGGAGGTGGCGGGGTTTAGACGTAATGACGAAGAGTTCAGATGTGATGGAAGAGCTCTGTAATATCAACTTCAGATGGCCCTAAGTGGAGAATTATGAGGTGTCTTAATTATGGATGTTCGTGCCATCTTTTTAAGCATATTCACACTGAATCAGGTTACTTCAGCTGTCAAAAAGGAGAATAAGATGTGCTTGTACGAAGTCACAGATTTTTTCTGTATAACACAGACTGTCATGAGAATTCTACAGATGGAAAGAAAAAAAAATGTGACAAAAATTCTCAACACTATGTTTTCCTTGTCTGCTATTATTTGGCGAGCGCGCTCCCCTCCCACCACTTCCCCGTCACCCTTCATTTGAAAGATAAGTGCATTGGGATTCATGAGATGTGATCCACACAAACCCTTCTCTTCTCTCTGCTATAACTCATGCAAACTACATCGGAGCAAACAGACGTTTTATTATTGTGACACTTTCCTCAACCATGGCACATTTATACTGTTTGACTTTCACTCATCAGATTTTTGTTGTTGTTGTTTTGTTTTTTTAAAGCAGACCCACACACTCATGAGCCTTTATCATCTTATGATTCATTTAGGTGTCTAATTATTACAGGCGCTTCAGGAGCCATTTGCTAAAAAGCTTTATGCAAATTGGAATTAACGGTAATTAAAACCCAGCCTGCCTTGAATGGGTGCCACGGTACCAGAACATCATTTACAAAACCAAATTGAATTAATAGGTTTACTGTGTGAAATCAACAGGAGGTCTGAGACAAGACCAAGAACGGGCTGTCTGACATTCTAACCGAAGAGCACAACTCGCTAGACTAACTCAAACAATAAAAGATACAATCCGCAATATGAAGATAATTTCCTAGACTCTTGTCCACAGCAGTTCTTAAAATATCCACTGACTAGCAGAGTAATTTATCTTAAGACACACGCGCACGCTTGTCAGTTCAGCTCGTACCTATGTACAAATTTACAAAAAGTACCTTTCCATTATGATTCACATGTTCCTCAATAATCATGATGCTTATGTTCTCCTGTGATTAGATCTGGTGATGTGTTGCCTTTTAATATTGTCCAATTTTAAGGGAAATTTGGAAAAGTAAAAAAAAAAAGGACAAATAAATGAGGTGCATTTTATCAACCGGTTTGGAGCGCTTAAAATAGGCTACGCACCGCATTCTTTTGTCAGAAGGTGGCAGTATGAGCAATGTTGTGCATCTACCAATAAAGATAACGAGAGGTCTTTTACTCTCTGCGCAGTCAGGATCGCTCTCCTCATAGTTTGAAGCATTTACTGCAACAAATGGTATGCAGTTGTACTTGGCGCTGGCGACTCCGCTCTGAGCCACTCCCCACAATGCCTATGCAGCATGCTAACATGAAATAGGGAGCATGATGCTGGAAAAACTCCCTGGGTGGCTGGGAAAGACATGAGCAGTCCAATACAAGTCCTGACGCAGTGAAATGGGTGGGGGCCTGGGAAGCAGTGGCTGGCTTCTCTGCCAGCAGTGATGCATGCTGCTTGAGCAGAGATGTGTGTGAGGGCGACATATTTAAATGGTCCGCCTGACTGATCGGTATCTATGATGCTATTGGCAGGCTGTCAGTTTCTGTGTCCTGCATGAACTATACTGGAGCTTTATTTAGGTACATTGTAATCGTTTGTATGAGTTTCGCAAACAAAGTTAGAGAATATCCAGCAGGAGGAAAAAGCGGATCACTCACGAGTTCAAGGTTTGTTACATCTGAGTTTACTCTAAAATGGGATTTCCATCATCCATTTTACGCATCCACTCTTTCTAGAAGAAACCATGTGTAAAAACATTTTTTTTAAACTGAGGAAATTTTGTTCAAATTGGGCCTTTTCCATCGAACTTTCCCAATATCACACTTCAAAATGCACTGATGGAAACACGAGTCGTAACAGTGAGGCTAACACTGTAGCATCCCAACTCTTTAGAGATATACTTTTAGGTATGCACATCACATAATACCCACAATGCACGGTTCTTCACAAGTCAGACATATTTTGATGGGTTAACTGTAGCCTTTCATTGCGCGGCTGTCGAGTGATAAATATTCAGAAACAAATGCTTAAAATTAAAAAAAAAATCTACACATTCTATGCGGAGATGCAACTTCAAAACTACAGGAAGAAAAGTCCTCTTCATCAAGGCAGCTTAGGGGGAAAAAATAGCAGTAGAAAGAGTGGTGACGGTAGTTTTCCCTCACAATAAAAGTGCACTCTCCCATGAGGGATCAAAGAAATAAAGCTTATAAAAAGAGCAATAAACTTCAAAAGGAATTATTTATGTAAACTGTGTGGACCTCCCTCCCTCCAGTGGTGCTCAACGGAGAGGACGGCCCCTTAAATTGGTTACAGATTTGCTGTGGATCGATTTCCTCAAAGGCAAAAAGCCACATGGTGCACAGTGAAATGTTTTGTTTAAAGGGTTAGTTCAATAAAACGGGCAAATTCAGTCATTATCTACTGATGCCAACGGAGGGTCAGGTGAAGTTTTTCAGTCCGCAACAAGCTGCTGGAGTTTCACAAGAAAACTGCAGCCTGCAGCAAACATGGCGTCAGTGATATTATTCAAAACAACTTGGCATATCCAGGCTGCAGGAGATTTTTTTCTTCTTTGTCGCCATTGACACCATGACACCATTAACTTCAACTCTTACTGTTGCTCCAACCTTCTATCGGCATGAGCGTGAGTACATAATGACTGAACTTTCCTTTTGGGTGAACTATCAATTCTAAAAGTGTTCCAAGCTAACGCCAACACGAACCTGATCACACACACGCACACACACACAATGAATGACGTATGATTGACAGGTGCTGGTGGACAAACACATGATGTCAACTTATGTGACTGGCACCATTGAACCACATGGTTTCGTGGCGTGTGCACTACTTGTAAGTGATATGCACACGCAGCATGAGACCGAGATGAGATGCATATGCTGGGCTAAAAAGAGAATCTTTAAACGGTTACATGCTTCTGTAGATTCACGTTAGCATTTCTGGGTTACTCATGGATGGTTCATGGCTGCATGCAACCACAATTGATGTTGAGCAAATTGTAACCTCTTTCTTCACCTTTCTGCAGTTGACGGTGACATTTAGCAGGATGTAACAGGGAGGCACGTTCTGGAGGACCAGGGATATTTACTGCCCTGCTTTTTTCTCCGTGTCCTGGATTGAACTCCGGCTCCATTAGAAACAGAGCGACAAACCTCACAAATGTCTTACATTCTTTTCCAGTGCTCATCTGCTGGTCAGCTGGGTATATGAGGGCTGTCTCTATATAGCCTCTATACCCTCGTGTCTTCGGGGTCATTAAACTGTCAGCCAGGATTTACACTGGATGGGAGGAAAGAAACACCAAGAAATTATCTCCTTCTGCACATGTAAGTGGACAAAGAGAGGAAAAAAGGCATACGGCAGAAGCATGAGCGAAAAACTTGAGAACACTTGAAAACAAATAGCATGTATAGTGGCAAAGGCCTCTTGTGGCCAAGCTCACAGCAGGAAACAGATTACAGAATGGAATTTCAGCTACAATGACAACGACATTAAAATGAAGAGGATAATCGCTTAAGACTGCTGCACTCTGCGTTTCTTATAGTTGCTTATATACATTTTAGCTCCACCATATGATTGAGGTATATTTTCTTTTTATTGTCTGACAAAAAAAAAATCTAGAAGACAGGATGATGCCACAGGGAGATTGCATTGTATATGTGTTGCAGTGCACATGATTTGAGCCGTAACATCGCTCGGGAGTCTTGAGAACAATGATAAACGGGTCACCGGTCTCTCGGTGGCGTCAGTGTGACTCACGACGATGTTCCGATAAAGAGGAGATGCAGCACAAAGAGACATGGAGTTTTTAACACACTCCAAATTCTGACAAAAAAAAGTTCAAAGATATGTTGATTTATTCATCAACTTTCTCCTCACCACACACACACACACACACACACACACACACACACACACTCTAGTGGGGTGTGACAGACTGAATGGGGCCAAGGATGCAGATATTGATGGCTTCATCAGGAAACTACTACCACTCATACGGCATCATCTGCTCACTTACGTGTGTAATAGTGACAACTCAAATAATAATGGCTGTCACACATCAGTGTGCCTCACGTGTCAGAAACTCCTAAACCTTGACAGTCCAGAATGTGTTGCGCTTGTTTGTCTTGAATATTTTTGTGGGTCAGCAGAGCTTGAGGGATACTCATCAAACTTCAGCCTGCTCAGAGGAAGGTGAGGCGCACTCCCTCTGACGTGATGGCTGCTAATGACTCCACATTTGCACACTCGGCACTGAATTTGCATTTGCTCAACGCACTGTGGTGCCAGATTAAGGGCATCATTTCATTGCAGGACGGGGAGGAGGGGTTAAACTCAGGGTTACTGTTGCCGTCACGGCAGTAACACAAGCCACTGATGACTACAGCTGATGGCTATGCATTAAATATTAAACATGCATGGTTGGTCATTATGGGCCCCTTATTCATATAATATGAAGGGATCTGCTTCCAAATAGGATAACTACCATTTAAGATGAGAGACTCATGACAAGGACAACGTCCATCAGCTCTTATGTGCTGAATTTTAAATGGTGAAATATGAACGTCATATGATTTTAACAGGCAAAACTGGTGTGTGGGATCACATGAGGTTTAACATGCTAAAGTTCCAGTGAAACAGAAGTCAGAGTGCTATTTTGATTCTGGATATCGGTGTATTTCTGGCAGAAACACAAAGCAAGGGAGGGATTGGCAACGGCAGCGATTGGTGGCAGGATAGCGCACGGAGATATTTGTACCGGCCAAACTGGCTACTTCTGGTTAGCTTGTCTGCTAACGGAGCTACACAGATAATTTAATTGTGATCACCATCAGCCACTGCTTTACTTTTGCTGTCAAGAGAGCCTTTTGTTTTTGGCTCCAGCATTTTTTTTTCTAGTAGAACCTCCTCGTACAGTGCATGGCGTGCACTGCATCATTCACATCCACCGGAAAGCACTGCTGGGGAGTACATTGAGTTGCATGCATATTGTATAAAATCAAGATTAAAAACATTATCGCCATGCAATTTGGGGAAAAAAAATGATACATAGAAAAGAAAAGACAATCTAAAACAAAAGAACATCACCATTACAGCATTAAAAAGAACATATAAAATAATATCTGCAGGTGGTTTTATGCTGACGAGCTCACATGTCAGCGCTACACTGAAGTAAAGGGAACATTTATTTTATTTGAGCCTTTTTTCTGCGCTACTGCCTCTTGGATTTATGTTCAGCAGGCTGATGATGTTACTTTGATGTGATCCTAGCGGGTATCTCCTTTCAACCCCTCCCTCATTCACAGCTATGATATTGAGAATCCTTTTTTTCAGAAAAATGAAAATATAAGAAAAGCCATGGGCTCCTTATGTACTAGGTGTTTCAGAACATCGTCAGCGAATGATAAGAAGAAGTGGAAATGGACAGATTTAAGAAGATCAATCACCAAAGCGATGCACTCGGACGTGAGGGGAATCATTAAAGTCTGTAATTGTTATTCATTGAAAACACTATCAGACAAACTCGGAATTTCCTACCTACAATAGCTCACCAAAAGAGGTGGAGTGAAAGAACATGGGGCGCCCAGAGGAACATCATTCCCTTCAATGAATATCATTTGGCATATCCCCATCCCATGCCTTCAATAATTTACAGTATTGATTTGAAACAAAGTCATACGCTGTGACGTGGATACAACAGTACAGTGCTTTCATTTAATGCTTTAGTGATCTGTGGCTTCTGATTTTGTAACACAACGATACATACATCTGAATTTGCGTGGCCTTCAGGGAGCTGTGGCGACACGACGACCTGTCAGGGTGAAATAAGGACTGAAGGCAGAAAGATGATATTCGACAGCGATTTGTCACACGTGACACCCTGATTCCACCCGCAGCGTGATGAAATGCATTATGTGGCAAATAAACACAATATAAAAAATAAACCACTTAATCCACATTTTTGAGAAATCCCACCAGTTATTAATGACACAGCTCCTCTTTTTTGACACTTCCAATCAGTTATAGATTGTATCCAGGTGATTTAATTCGATTTTTGTGTTGCCAGCGGAGCAATTTTGGGATGCATGGCATTAATCAAAGAATTATGCGGAGTGAAACACAAGGGAGGCCTGTTGTCACCGTTACAGCCAAATCAATCAGAACTCTGCCGAGCCCCCTTCTGAATACACACGCCATTTTTATTCTCCTGATATGTAGGTATCACTCACTACGAGATACACAAGGAAGGGAAGGCCTTTTTCAAGCACAGGGGAGACATTAAAAACTACAGATACGTATTCAAATTCATTTTAATTCATCTTTGCCTATAAATTTGAAATTAATGCATGAAGACATTTATGCACTCCATTTGTGAATATCGCTTTCTTAACCACGTTTATCACGTAACTGGTGAGTTATAGAGTGAGCGACTTCCTTTATCCCTCTGGAATTTCAGAATACAAGTCATAGCATTCTTGTCATTATTGGGAAAAAATCAAAAGTATCCTATTCACAGTGAATTAAAGTCATTGCTCAATTTTGATGGCTCTCATTCTTCTTTTTCCAGAAAGATTAATGCTGTAATTCACCAGGTGAAAATTCTACCGCCCACTTTGTGCTTTGAGAGGCCTCTATACTGTACATGTGTGGCTCCGTAGGCAGGGCAGGAGAGCGCTTGTACAAAATAGAAAAAGTTGCATCAGTGGGAATGTAATCCGAATGCTCATAATTCAAACGACTGGCTCTTTTCCAAGATGCTTATCTAACCTGCATCACAATTAGAACCAACTGTTCACTGAGCTCACATCTACTGTAATACGTTTAAATCGAAGCCCCTAAAGTCACAGATGGGTAGTTTCTTTATATGTTAAACAGAGCCCAGACTTCACTTGAGTACCAAGCAGTAGTAGTATATATTATATTAAATCATCTGGCAGGTGATTTTTATCCAAGATGACTTTGAATACAAGCTTTCCGCTTCCTATGCGATGTACATGAGGAGGTCGAGTATTTCTCTGCTCCGTCCACAGCAAATCACGCTGAAAGCTTTTTCTTTCTACGAACCACAGATCTGACACCATTCACACCTCTGAATCGCACACTCTTCTTCATCCAGACTGGAATGAGGAGAATAAATTATTAAATCCTCGCCCTGTCAATCATTTCCACTTTATGGCATGCAGCACTTGTTCATAAGAAAACCCTTTTGACTGTCAAAAGTATTTAGCCTCGCAAAAATGATTGTCGAACGAGTCTCATATGAAGAGTGATAACAGTTTGTTAATAACAGCGAGAGATCCTTTTTTTAATTCTCCTGAAATCTTCTGGAGTCGCTCTTATCAGCAGTGTCATATGTTCTGTGTGATGCCTCTCCAACAACAGACTCCCAGCAGGGGAGAAACGGATTAGCAAAGGATTCCTGCAACATCTCTGGAAAGCTCCACATAGCCAGCTGTCTCCAGTCTACTGGCAGAGGCTGCACAACATTCAGAACCAGACCGCTGACTGAGGCGGGCATGCGCCACCGAGCCAGCTGCCCCGTAATTAGCCCATTAAAATGGAGATCCAGGTACAAGTAGAACAGCAATAGCGGGATCAGCTACGTTCACATCTTAAGCCCTGGGCGATGTCTAAATGGATTTGTACAGCAGGTCTTTTATCCTTTCAGCTGCAAACTCAAGTCACATTGTCCAGTTGGATCGTGTTTCAGCCTCCGTAAAATCACGGTTGACTGTATCACACAGGGACGACTTCTAAGGCCACGCAGCTTCAATGAAAACATGACTTCCACTGTGGAGATGGTTAGTGAACTTCTAAGTGGAGTTTGTCAGTTATCAGTAGTATGAAATAACTTTGAGGTGGACTTTTTTTGGTAGAAGGGTGAAAGAGGGAACCAGTCACATTTTGAGGCAGATCCGTTTTACATATCACTTCATTTACTTATGTTTTGTGGGGTTTTAAGTCGTGCTGGCAGAGTCACATGGGCTCCAAGTGCTTTCTACTCTCACTGATAAAAGCTCAAACAAATCTTACCAGTTCATGTACAAATTTTCGATTTTTTAAATTGATTTCTTAATCAAACTGGTTGCTAAAAATAACCAAACTCACAAATAATTGGCTCTAAAATATCACCAATAATAAGCGTCTTTCACCTAAAATTGCTTTTGCTGCTGGTAAAATGGTCTGACTGAATTTAAAATGATGTTTCATGTGAGGAGAATAGGACTTTTGAGCTGCTGGCACGGTGGTGCAGTGGTTAGCTCTGTCGCCTCACAGTAAGAAACTTCAGAGTTTGATCCCTGGCTCGGGCACAGGATCTTTCTGTGAGTCTCCATGTTCTCCCCGTGCCTGCGTGGGTTCTCTCCGGGTACTCCAGCTTCCTTCCACAGTCCAAAGACCGGGCTAGTTGGATACTCTAAATCTCCCTGCGACGGACTGGATGATGACCCGTCCAACGTGAACCCTGCTTCTCACCCGAAGGCTGCTGGGATAGGCTTCAGCCCCCTGTGACCGAGGATAAGTGGTAAAAAAAATGGATGGATGGACTTTTGAGCCTGACACAGATGGTGATTTCAGAGCAGGGGGAAAAAAAAAAAAAATCACAGATTACCGCTACGTAAACCAGTAGTGATCCTTTCTATGTTCATTGCGCACCAATCTTGTACTGATGACTGTGTAAAGGTACACTGCTAATTTGCCAACAAATAACTTACTTTATTAAATATTATTCAACATTGTGGTACATGACCATTTAAATAAAGGCAAAAATGTAATGGTAAAATAACCAAGACAGAGGCGCCAGAGAGCTCTCTGCTGGACACACTACAGTACACCGAATGCTGCTTTCTACATGTTGAAGTGTTGTGACAAAAGTGAGCGCTTATTGGAAAACAAAGGCTGATGTGATACATCTGTGACAGGCCCGTGATAGCCTGATATCTGCCAACATATCAGTCGGCTCTATTTGAAATATAAATTCATCATATCAAACTACCTGGAGGCAGCTGTAGCTCAGTATATCGCGATTGAAATCCTTCATGCTCCAAACTGTTGTGAATGTATTTCCCATTGATTGATTAACCCATTTGTAGCACTTATACACCTTGATAGCAAAAGCAGGGTAAAGGAGTGTGATCAACCCCCAGCGTGACATCACTACCATCTGCAGCGGGGACCATCCCTCTCCCTTGAGGAATTGCTGCCCAACTGCTCATCAGTTATTGAGGAGACATCAGTCTCTGCTATAACAATGTTGAATCGCGGGCTGTGTCATCCGCCTGGAACGACAAAATTAAGCTCCTAAATTTCCTTAACAGTATCTGATGAGTGATGAAACTCTCTGGCCCCTGAGCCCTCTCATCCTTTACCCAGACGTGTTTATTGTCTTTGGAGGGTTCTCCACCTGACACAGACGTGCAGTACATTCAGATATAGACCCAAAGACAGGAATTAAACAGATGAAATGACTACATACTGAAATATATTATCATACAGCTTATATCCCCAGGAATGAAAGGATATCGACAGCATATTATTGAAGTGGTCAAATAGTGGTGTGTGTGTGATCGGAATGAACTGGCTGTCTCCTAATGCAGTGAGCCAGGTCGCTCTCATTAATGAAGAGTGCATTAGACTGTGACTTGGAAAGTGCAAATGAACAGAACAGATACATTAAGTATTGATCTCTGCAGGAATGCACCAAAGATTCTCTGATTGGACTGGGACAGAAACACCTTCATGCTTCCAAAGATACTTCAACTTCTCTGAAATGCACAGAACAGAGTCGGAGCCTCTTTTATTAATGAGAGTTTGCACTCAAGAGTTGGTGCACTCACAAAGTGCTCTTGATAGTTATGGAACTAAATGACTAAAGAAGATCTTTCAGGATAATTTTCCTCTAATCTCCACATGCTTCGCTTGGCAATTGAGGAAAGAGCCGAACGAAGAACACTAATGATGTACATTTAACACGTGACCCGCACAAACACGCCAGCTATTCCAGGAGACAAGATCTAAAATTTTTTTTTACATCCACATCAAATCAATACTCCAATTAAGCTCTAATCAATTGACCATTAACAAGCTGTTTCTCAGCAAATTACTGACCAAAGACGGTCTCTGACCAGTTATGCGGAGCAAGCCCACACACTGGAAAACCAAAAAGAAGTCCATTTTTATGATACACACGTCCAGCACCAAGCTTGGAAGATGTTTTAATTAGGACATACCTTTTCAATTGACTGTTAAAGGTCATGTCGTTTTTTTTTCTCTCTGAAATACACCAATATGAATATTAAATTGCTCAGAGATCTGAAGCAACCCACGTGGAGCTCAATCCCCCCTCCAGTTCACTAACATTCATGCACCGGAATAAATAGTTTCATTCCATGCAAGCTCAATTATGTAGCTCCCTGACAGCACTTCTCCTCGAAAAAGTAGCTACTCGTAACTCTATTCAGTTATTTTGACATTCAAATATCGATATAGATTTGCACCTGATGTTTTACTCCAATCCAGTCAAAGTTGAAATAAAGTCTGTTTCACTCGTCTGCAGCTTTATGCTAAGCAGTCATATCCAACCAGCGGTGTCAAAACAGAATCTGGTACGACTCTCTGGCCTCTAAATAGGCTCAGGAAGACTAATCCCATGCACACTGCACCTCTAATCTCCATATAGAAGAGAAGCACACAAAGTGAACACTGAGATGGTTTTATTCACGCGTGCACCGTCTAGGCTGCGGAGGTGTGGGTGCAAAGATAAACAAGGTAGTAAAGGGGATTAAAACGTGCCAAATATTTGGGCTGTTTAATTGAAACCTCCCCTGGGACACGGCTGAGGGGACAAGTGGGCGGCGAGGCCATCCGGGGACCCTTGTAGGTGAATCCATTCCCTCATTGCCTCTCAATAGGAGAAGATGAATTGTGTGACATCAGTATCCCACAGGGGGAGAGGGGCGTGCCGCTGTCCGCTGGAAGTGCTGTGTGGCCTTTATGACATAGATGGAGAATGAGATTCTAGTATGATCAATAGTTAATCAAAACATGAAAAGTATTTTTTTGTTTTGACTGACTAACTGGACAATCCATCATAAAAAGGAAGGAAGACTTTGGTTCTTCCATATACTTTACACCCCCATATGGCTCCCTGATACAGCATACTGTTACCAATCCAGCAGAAAATCACCTTATCACGCCTTTCTGCTGAAAAATATGTATTAATAGCATGAAGAGCAATCCTGTTTTGATTTGTAGGATGGAAATCAAACCATCATTTTATTGAATTCATGAGAAACGATTTAATATCTGATCAGTCATGAGTACAGCAGAGTAAACAACTGGACACAGGTTGATTTCTACGTGAAGCCTGATAGAACAGCGACTGCATAAATCTCATTTCAGTAGCCGCTTTCATCTAATTACAGTATCGTGATCGTCGCCTTAAATGTGGTGTCTAATTACATTATAATTTGGTGGCAAGGATAGAATAGCGTCTAACTGTAGGATAGCATTAATTTATAATTAGACTATAACATTGTAAAACAGTCTCTAATAATACACAAGCACCTTTTTGATTTCTAATTATCTCTGCAGAGGACGTGGTCTGATCGCTGACTCAAAGGTGTGGATGGAAGGTGTTCGGTAGCATGAAGAAAGCCAATTAGGAAAACCGATTAGATTTTGGTATTGATTTGTAAAGTGATCAGGGTCTGATGACCTGTTAGCTTGGTGGGGGTCTGTGCCCTTTTTTGCAGTGTTATTAGTGTCCATGCCATCTGATTGGGGGATACTGTCTCATATGTTGTATATTTTGGGTCTAATAAACCATTACACGTGGTTCCTAATTAGAGTAGGCTCGTTTGCTGTACGTGTTGGTTCTTTCCATTTGTCTGATCTGCGAAAAAGTGCGGCTTGTTCTCCTTGACTTTTCCATGCATGTCACCCATCATCAGCCTCTGATCATTGGTCTCCATACTGGGGGTGAGATGGGCCAAGTACTCCTGCATCTAAAACACTGTCATGAGCGATGGTCATAGAAATGAGGCAAAAAAGGTGTGGAAAAAGAGACTGAATCAGCATCTCTTTTGCCTTCTTATCAGATGACCTCTGTGTTTGGTGAAACGTGGTTCATTTGTAGTGGAGATTCTGTTTAATTAACTGGAGATTCACATGGGATTATGATCACGAGGAGCTCACCGGGGATTACTAGAGGAGGAATTCCCTACTATCTTTAACTATTCTACTATCTTCATTAATTTTATTTTATTGCAATAAAATGATCAAGCACATTTACCACTAATCTCAAAACGAGAAGAAATGCTGGTTTTAGCTATTGGCTATTTTCCGTCAGCAGTACCTGTGCAGGTACATGTCAGATCTAAAAGTACGCCATATATCTAAAAAATACTTGCATGCAACATCAGAACACGAACAAGCAGGAAAAAAAACCTAACAAAGCTAAGTGAAGGAGATATTATTGGTTGTGTTGCTTTTCAAACTCATTAGTAGTCAGCACCAATTGTTTGAATACTTTGACATCTGCACCGCTGCGTTTATGAGCACGTCCATCCTCATGCACCTACACGTGATAAAAAGGGGGCACCATTCATTTACTGCTCCATATGACCAGAGGTCACTCCATAGAGATGATAAAAAAGAAATAGTATATAAAAAATCCTATCAGCGGGATTTTATAATCTTACTTTCATTGTACTGTCAAGCCCTGAACCATGTGACTGACAACGCTGAGTGATGGCTGTTGTCAAATCAATGAGATGTGAACAAGCGCTGCGATAATGTTGTTAACAGCATCATTTTCTCCTGTTCTTGGTTGAGTTGGTGATTGATAAGGTGTTGGATATTTTGTCCGAGGTGGAGTGTAAGACATAAATGTGCTGTGCAAGATTTGTCCTTGGAGAACAGCAAAATAACCAGTTAGGGTCACGTTTGAAAGTACTCTTGAAACTGGTGGAGTTGACCGCACATTTCTAAATATTCCCGGGAGGTGTTGGTTTTTGCTTTGAGATCTGGCAAAGACGAGTGCTGTTAGAGAGGAAGAAAAGCCAGGAATCAAAACCTTAATGGTTTACAGATCCATCCTTTTTAAGTGCAGAGCAAAAAGCACTTAAGCGTTGAATGCCAGTGTCCATCAGCCGGCGTCAAAACAAGCCTCTCCTGACACTTCAGCTCATGTAACTTCTCCATGGTGAGATCATACAAAAACAGTTCCAATGATTCTGGGCTCCTGTGGTTGATCTTCATACGGCAGGCGAAGGCACACTCACACCAATGATCTTATCAATCACTTTCCGATACTCTCTGGGTTATCTGTGTGCTCCACTCCTGTGACATCACTCTAAACTCACTAGTGCATTCTGGTGATTTTTAATTAGCTGAACGGTATAAGTATGAGAAAACATTTCTTTCTGTTGGACAGATTAGAGATGCTTTCTTGATTCCCCATTAGCTGCTTAAATAAAGCCGTGTGCGCTTGTTTGGGTGGAGCCCAGTGAGTTCCAAAGCTAATGCCCAGTATGCAAATGCGGTTGAACATGGCAGCGTAGTGTAATTCACCAAATGAATCAGTTCCTTTGATCAGTAGAGAATCAAAGCATGGCGGTCATGTTAAAAAAGAGAACTTTTGACAAATCAGCAGTGAGGCGTCAGGAAATAGGGGGCATTTGGGGAGTTGTTCAGCCTAAAAGGCCAAAATAGGGAAATTCTGGAGAAAAAATACACATGTAAATGAGGGTGGACTGTCTTTACTGGATCAACTTACTGGTGTCCTCCTTACTCATAATATCCATACACTGAGGATTTTCATTACAGGTGGAATCTCATGCAGTATAATGAATCATTAAAATAAAAATGATGTCCTCACTTCTGCTCTTAACCATCTGGTGGCACTCTTCCAGCTTTTACAGAGCGTGCCTGCTGAACAAAGGCTTTTGTGATGCGAGTGTACACACACGCTAACACACACACTCGTCGCAGTGATGCTCTCACTCTCGCCATCAGATAAAGCACCTATATCTGTTTATCCTGCCGAGTCTGCATCCTGAAACCCATTAAACCAAGTTCAGACAATAGCAAACCAATCATGATTAATGAGTCGCATCCACTGATGATTGATCAGTGATTAATACCAGCGCTGTAAATGACACTTCCATATTACACTTCATTAGGTCAAATTGGAGAGTGGATCACTTATTGTCAGATCTGCCGAGATATTAAAATCGTTCTTTATATCACATTAAACATCTCTCTCTGGTGGAGATTAGCAGCGATTAATTTTCAGTCACATGGTGCAATATGTAGTGTGAACACAGAAATAAATACATGCAAGAACCCAAAATTAGATTTGATGCAGCCCTTATGGGAGCTGTCCGCTGTGACACGATGATTTAGCAGAAATCGCATCATGAACTCCCACATAATCGGATGGCCCTTGTTGTGAAAGGACTTTAGGGTGAACCTCTCTTCTCCTTGAGTGGCAGCAACTCCACCCCCACCCCTTCCACGCCCACTGTTTTGACTGTCAGCAGCCCCTCCTCTCCTCCTCTTCTCAGCCCTAATGAGCCATCTCCTGGGGCAGGGCTTTACCCTCGCTAGAGGTAAAGAGGCCATCATGTTGCTCATCTAAAGACGACACATAGCCATGACTTCCCCCTAATTGTGCGCTTGTGTTGGCTCATTTGTTTTCGTCTTAAAAAAAAAAAGAGAGAGAGAAAAAAACACCCTCACCCACCATATTTCCCCTCCCCATGGATAAAGCGGCTGTAAGCAATTTGGAGGAGCAGATCGTTTCTACTGGCTTGGGAGGGCTTTGAGGCCCCCACTCCTTCTGATCAATGGAAACACCCACAAACAAAGGCAGACTTGCAAAATACAATAAAAATATTAAACCCTCTTTAAGATGCATACAAACACACACACACACACACACACACACACACACATACATATATATAAGACTGAACCCCCGGGACTGTTTGTGTGTGCGGTGAATTTCAAAGCAGTAAACATCAAAACCAGACTGGCTGCGACCTGTAGGAGAGAGGACCTTTAGCTGGCGCATTAAATATTGATACGGTAAAGTTATGCAGATTGTTTATTGACCAGCTTCAGAGATGAAATGGGGGGGGGGGGGGGGGATCACGCTTAGGCAACTCATTTCCTGATGTAATTAGTTTAGTTCCTGTGTAGCCTTCTAATGTTCTCCAGGACATTTTAATTCCAGAAAACAAGCAATTGAGAAAATAAAAAATAAAAAAAAAATCCTGTCTTGCTTAAGTGCTTCTCCAGAGTAATGCTTTTATTTGCACAGAATGGAGACACAATTAGTCTGTAATACCTCAATCACTCATAATTAGAGCTGATTCAATGTAAACACAACCCTCCCCCTCTGTCACTTGACTTGGCTGTGACATTTGCCAGGTGGAGTTCGCCGTCGCCCTGTTCAGGCTATTATTGGTCTAATGCCCTCAAAGCATCCTGTTTATCTGGCTGAGAGGCTGCACCTTCTCAAAGACTCTATAGCATCTTGCATTTAGCACACATCTGATCAGTGAAGGGTAGTGCATGAGTCAGTAGCCTTTGCAATGAGGCAAAAGGTCGTCAGTGTGTTACCCTCGGTGGATTACCCTCTGTAAGCCATTTTCTCTCTAAACGAACTCTGCACTGATAAACTAGAAATTTAGTTTGTCTTATTGCAGAGGCAGACATTGTTTCATAGCAAAGCTGCATTACCTGACTTCCACTTTCAGAGAGCAAAAGACTGGAAATACTAGATGCATTTAATCCCCTAAACAGACAACCTATGCTAATTTGATTGTTATGTACACAACCTTTACTGTGAACTGTGATTAACTAATAAAGGCTGAGCTACTTCACTTCTGTATGATTGTTGGGGGAGGGAAAGTCAACTAATCTCAGATGTGGAGCATTGGGAAGCCTCTGGCATCCAGAATCATTGAGTATTTTTGGAAGGACCAGATTCCAAAAGCATGCCTGACAGTGAAAGAACCAGCAACCTAATGAGCAACCTTAAGCACTGAGCAGATATTTAACACTCCCGATCAACAGGGGGAACCATAGAAGTGTCCATCCCTTGTGTAAGAAACTAGGCAACACTGAGAGGGAAACAGAATTCACCAACGGATCTAGATGTCGGCCCTCACCTTCGTGTACTTATGGTCACAATTCTCACATTGGTGACTGAATGGATGACATCACGGCAGCCTGATCTGGACAGCAACATATGGTCAGCCTACTGGATAATTCACGTGAACATTGTCTAGTTGAATATATGTTGCGCCACTCCTTGGGAGTTTCTTGTACTCTGCTGAACAAACTGACAAACAACTAAACCAGCTTATGGAACAAAAACAGGATCCTTATCAGCCATAGATCAGTTAATCGTAATCAGTAAGGACCCGTGGCAAAAGAAACCCACAACAAACAGAACAACCGATCAGGGCACCCTGTCTGGCCTGGTCAAGGTTTGGGAGAATCCCTTCATGTTTGCAACATCTGGCTCCGCTGCTGTCTGATGGAGTTTCATGAATTGTTAATATATTTGATATTAGCCGCAGGAAAACAATGAGGCGTAAAAATGAGAAGCTTGAGGTTGGCGATTAAAAATCCTCACCTGTAAACAACTTGACAGATAAATTAAAAGGCTGTGATGTGTAGAAATGTACTTGACAAAAGCAGAAATCCTAAAAAGTCAATTTCAGGCCATAATGCAGAACAACCTGTAGTATTTAATCCATGCAGGGTTAATTAGAGGTAATTCAGGGCTATGTTAATGTACATATTGCTGCACGGATGGTGACATTTTCTTTTTGCACAATAATCATACTCACCAAATTGTTTTCTGAAATTACATTGAAACTACATGAGCAGGAGGCTGCTGCAGTCAGACAGATAATGTTGTGGAAGACATGTTCTACTTTTAAATAGCACTAAGATATGTAAACGAATATGAGAGGGTTTAACCAAGGGAGCGAGGCTCCATTGTCTCAGTCTGACGACCTGCACCGGTGAGCAGATGTGGAGGAGGGAGGAAGGTGAAAGGACAAGTAGACGCAGAACAAGATGACTCATCCAGTGCACAGTGTAAACAAGCGAGGGGAAGCATTGATGTCACCATTTTCTTCCAAAAAAAAAAAAAAAGAATTCACTCATTTTCTTATCTCATTGTCGTGTTAGCGCCACATTCCACAATGCAATTTGCAGTTCTCAAATCTACCATTAGTCATGGATTATGATATTAGAGATCAAATCTAATTTGCTTAAAAAGATTTACACTCTATATATGTGATGCCTCTAAGGACCTAATCTGATGAAAATCACCAGACACACCCAGTTGAGTCAGACACTGAGCTGATATTGGCCCCTGATACGGTCGCCAGCGCCTGGCACTGCCTGGGCGCCGCTGCCAGCTCAGCGTTACACACTGTAATGGCATGTTCTGACCTTCTGTTCATCCAACCAGCCCAGCATGGCTACGTTACTGGGAAGGTATCCAAACCAGGCAGCACCATGTGGTTAATCCCTTGATGAAAGTGTGCAGCCAAAGATACCTAGAATGTTGGCAGTGTGGAGGAGCGTGACAGAGACATAGCCTGGGTAGCAAAAGCACTACAGTGTTCCTGCTTCATCCCAGATAAACACAGCGAGATAAAGAGGAAGACAATGATACAGTGTTTTGCCTTAGGTGAGACACCTGTTACGGTCTTGACATGACAGAGAAAACAGAGATCAGAGAGGATGCTCAGGAGAACAGCTTTGTGTACGCAGAGCTGAGCTCCGATTGCGATTCTTCAACCCCCCCCCCCCTTTTTTTCCCAGGCTTCCTTTTCTTCACACACAATCAAACAAATGCATGTGCTGTATGCTTGTATAATCACAGATACAGTGCACACACACACACTCGCTCCTCCAGCAAGTACACCTACACAGAGCACCACAGACGATCATAAGCTTGGGTTAAAGGTCCTCTTCACATTCTCTATTGCGAGAATCAATAGCCTTAAAAACAGCGGAGAGAAAATTACTCATTTTCCCTCCCGATCCCCTCCATTGATACAAGTGTTTCTTTGGATGTCGGCTACTGTGAATTATATCCCTACTATTCACACACCAACACTTTCAGGGAGGGTAAATCGATACTGACAGCAATAAGGTGGTTTATCGCTGTAGGTCTAAAAAAAACCCAAAAAACAACAACCCCTAAAATGCCTTAAAAACAGCCTGCACCTTTATGTACCATTGAAGAGAAACATTTTGAGAGGAGAATTGTGCGCGTGTACCATGGTAGGCACCTGTGTCAACACTGGTTAGACTGGTGCCAGCACCACAAGGGGAAGAGTTTCACTCGCAGATGCAGCGGAGTTAGTAAAAGTATATCAGAGAGTACTATAGTTTGTATACAGTATGAATCTAATGTAATATCTGAGGTTTTAATAAAGATTAGGGGGAAGATATGAATTGGTCAAGGCTTGGGTTGTAACTTGGAATTCATTGAATTGTGTGTGTGTATGTGTGTGTGTCTCTCTCTCTCTCTCTCCCCAACCTAAGGGGGGTAAGGAAATATACTGTGACAGTAAATATCCTCACCAAAGTGTGCAAAACGAGAGCATGCTCGTAAGTGTAGGTGCCGTGTAGGTGGACCCATACCGAAGGAATATTTGCATCATCATACCTTTCTTCTGTCTTCATCAAGGTACTGTAGACGTTTCATTGACAAACTGTTATATATTAGTTTTGTATTGTAAAAAACACAATATGCATCCATCTACATATATTTACCTCTTTTTTCCCCCCTATTTCAAAGAGCCTGACAGTGGGAATGACAGCAGTCAAAGACTTGTATGAATGTTTTGTTAAATTGGTCCTAACTCTCTTTGTGACAGCTCCGACTGGGATGTAAATTCCAGGTGCACCCAAACAACAACTTCTCATCAACATGGACGGCGTGACACGGCCGCTGTGTTGCCGTTTGTGTTCCACTTTGCTCTTCAGCTTTTTCCCCATTGTCAGTTTTGGCAAGCTTGGAATTTAAATTCAACGCAGTCGCAAAATC
The DNA here is from genome assembly GCF_037954235.1 of Aulostomus chinensis. Classification (NCBI taxonomy): domain Eukaryota; kingdom Metazoa; phylum Chordata; class Actinopteri; order Syngnathiformes; family Aulostomidae; genus Aulostomus; species Aulostomus chinensis. The sequence goes on from NC_141336.1 coordinate 18,654,207, forward strand.
ACTCCATCAATCTCGCACTGGAAACATAAAGGCTGAAGGCGCCGATTAGGGGACTTTTCCTGTAAACATTTGTGCCACCTGGTGAGTGGCACACAACAGACTGACATGATATAGTGCCAATTTACGCCCATGTTTAGGTATGCCAATCAGTCTGAGAAACACACTAGTACCTATCTGCTGTATGGAGTACAGAGTACATCCAGCAAAATTTAATTAGCGCCTGTTTTCAAGCGCCGTCGATTCATGAATGGATGCCGTGACGGGCATATGTGTCTATACCTACAGGGGATAAGCAGTAAAGAAAGCAAGTTGAGGAGGGGGGGCGTTTGTGTGTGTGAGTGCGAGTAGGTGGAGAGGATTAGCCCCTACAGCCTAATTGGTATGCAGGTGGAGTAGTGCCTTCACTGAATGCAGCAATATTTTGCAGCAACCCTCCGACAAGAGGGTGCCACTTAATCAGGTGACCCCCATTCACTCGTGTTCATCAAAGCACAGATGGTACCGGACTCTTTCCCTTTAAAAAAAAAAAAAAAAAATCCACATATGAACCATATTTCCTATCATAAAGACAGCTCTCATCCAGCTTGGCCAAAGTGTTCTAGCTGATAATGACACTAAATCAGAGGTAAAGTAGTCCATGTGAAATAAGTATAAGGAACGGTTTTACCAGCAATTCATGTTAACATGACAGCTTACAGTGCAATTCACTGTTCTCCAGTAACCTGTCGCTATTGTGCTGTTGCATTATATCAGGTGAGAGGGTGTTTTTTTTTCTTTTTCCCTTCTTCTCGGGCGGTAGCTTCCATTCCCATCCCGCACTCACACTCAATATGGTGACACAGAGCGTGTCAGAGTCACTCTCTGCTATCAAGCTCCAGATAATTGTGTGGCCTCATGGAGAGCATGTGTATCAGCTCTAAACTGGCCTCCAGCTAGAAGCACCTCACAGCACCATCAAATTAGAAAAAAAAGACAGAAAAAGCTGTCTGAAGGTGTGAAGTTTGCAGGCTTGAGGGAATGATACAAGCACTCCTAACCACTCCTGTGTTAAAAAGGTATTCCAGGGAAAGAGCGCAGATGTCAGCGGAGCGTACAATAAATCACACGCATAAATATGTTTGCTTTGAAAAGTTTTGAACAATTGTATTGTGTTCCTCGTGAAGATCACCGCCACTGCTAGACGTACTAAAACCTCTGCTGCCAGACCGAATCTAACACCTTTAGATGTCCTTTAATCCAGCTTATCATTATCGCTCCTTCACCCCCACCCCACTCTTTTTCTTCCACTCCCCTCATTGGTTTTCAGCTCATGTAGTGACACATGACCCTGACGTGTACCAGAGGTTAACACAAAGCCTAATGACTTAGAAAACTGACAGTACAATTTCAGCCAACAAAAGCACAGAGAAGGGGCGGCGGTAATTGAAATTTCTACACCTGAACAAGATCAGAAAATCAGGGGAGGAAAAAAAAAAGAAGAAGAAATTAAATGCAGCACGTGAGATTTCTTTTTGATGTGACTGAAGCGTTCGCTAACAACACCTCTGCACTGTGGTGTATCACAGTACTTACAGAAGAATCAAGGGGAATAGACGAGCATATAAGAGTCAGCTTTCAATTTCACTGCTCAGATCCTCCAAAACCGAGCGGCGCAAACATCAGAATGTTGGTGTGTGTTCGTGTGAGTAGCGACAGTATAGAGCTCGTTTCAGATACTTTTAAACATTCTTATAAATGGACTTATCTAGAACACAAAATACGACTATGTGCTACATCGGAACTCATTTTCAAAAGGTGTTTCCATCTACCGTGAGACACGTTGTTAGAGGAAGGGAAAATCGTTTGCAATGTTTTGAGCTTCTCAGTCTTTTTCCTTCAGTTTTGGACTGTGTGTGTGGTGTCACATGAGATTTGTGCATTAACAGAAAACTATGATCACCATCTATACTATTAACTATATACTCACACTAGTTTCTCATTCTTGCTGTTGAGATGATTGTCTGTTTTTCATAGCGCTGCTGTATGTACCAGTGATCAGTTCCACCAGCTTTTCATGGGAATTCAGTACTTCTTATTAAGCCATCTGGTCCAAGGTAGAAAAAAACCCCAACTAATTTTATTAACTTTTCACAGGTTATGTTTCCTGACATAATTTTTCTAATTGCGACCGTCATTCAAGTGAATTCTGGGAAAGGACTCAGTATCTTGTCACTGAGTAAGTGCTCTAGTTTATAGTCCTGCCAGAATTGAGGATCCTGGGGGGCTCGCAGTAACATGCTGACACCATTGTATCCATTTAGTTGAAAATGAGTGGCTTGCAGTTTTATGATCGTATTCCACTTGGCTAGATTTCTGTCGCTCCTGGTATGTCTAACTCCCAGACTGGGGCATGGGAAATAGAAAATGTATTTGTGCACTCGTGCACTCACACACTCACACACACACACACACACACACACACACACACACACACACACACACACACACACACTCTCTCTCTCTCTTTCTCTCTCTCTGTCTTTCCTCTGCATGTGTGTTATAGTTGCAAACACCTACACACAAAATTATTAGTCTACACATTTGAATATTTGTGTGTGGGTGCTTGCAACCCCTGAGTGCTTGCTCTTTGCTTAAAAAAAAAAAGCAAAACTGCTGTACCTGTCATCTACAAGCCTTACAGCAGATTTTAACTCCTTGTGGTATTTGCTTCCTGGCGCTTGGTTAATGAAAGAGCAGTATTCTCATTCTTTAGCTCTGCTTTTGCCCCCTTTCATTCCTGAAGGAATTATCCAGACAAGGAATGTGCATTATTAACAGTTAACTGGCAATAAGACTTGGCATCAACTAATATCAGTTTTAGATTAAAAAAAAAAAAATCTGCAAAAGCTAAACATGTAGAAATCTGTGCTGCTGTGACAATGATGGAGTTGAGCCTGGTACTACTGGGGGTGAGGAGACAGAGGCATGTGCTGCCCAGGCTGAAGCCGGACACCGTAGCCAGAGTGATGTCATGATGCTGGTCCCGGGAGACGACTGCAGCACTTCTGAACAAACTGAGGTGGACGCCTGCGTGAGAGACAGTCTCCCCTTCTTGGATTCTAATCGCTTTGATTGGTTGATAGCCAATAAACTCTCCTACATGGGAGATTACACATTTTACTTAGATACCTCTTAGATTCAATTTGTCTTTTGTTCATGAAGCAAGTTTGGTGTCTATTTGCTTTTAAGACTCCTTAAACTACATTATCTCTTTCGTAAGCGTCTTGGTCTTCTGTTTTACTCCGTTTGTGTCAGCGCTGCATGTGCACAGGGATCTGACGATGTGTTGTGCTGGTATGTCTTAATGGGTCACACACACTCATCCATACTAGCTCTATTCTAGCACAATTTAATCTCGTCAGTTAAAGGTTTATGGTTGGGAGTCGGCTAATGGTACAAACAAACCTTCCAAACAAGCATCGCTAGTCCAGGCCAATCGTTGCTCAGTGCTCCACAGCTACTTGTTAACTGTGTCTGCTGTTTGGTGCAGAGCAGGTGGAGGGTTTTTAGAGCCGTTTCTGATAATACGCTGACAGGTAAGTGTCATTGTGAGCAATTCAAATTATTCGTGCTAGACCGGAGGCCCTCATCAGGATTGAAAAGCAAACAATCTCAGTAAAGTTACTTGTTGATGCGTGTGGTGCAAATTAACCACAAGAGTGTAGCTGCTATTTTTGAAAATGCAGCTGCAGCTGTTATCATTTCCTGGGGTTGAAATTCATCGCTGTCTTTTCTCTGCTTTTCTCACTCACTGCCACGTATTCATGTATGCCAAAAGATGTTGGGGATATTGTCCCACCACAAATCTGTCAGTGTCGGGTGCATATACAAATCACTCAGGCTAAAAGCTAAGGTCAGTGTGAACCTCATGTCTGCCATGTTTCATCTTCCTCAAGGTCAGGAACGTGTCAAGTTCAATGACCCGAGGCAAAAGTCAAGATTACACTCACATGGTAAAGTATGTTTTTCTCCATCTGTGAAGTGGCCACAAGGGTCAGGGGCAAGAACCACGGCTTTAATCTGATCCTGGCAATACAGCGCTGCTACATTTAACTACTTGCCTTGGATTGCAGCGTTGTAGATCACGCAATCATAAATTTCAGATCAAGAAATAAAACTGTCTGATGAAGAGCACTGTTTAGGAGTGGGGTTCTTTTCTCCATTTCTGCTATTAAATTAACCAGGATTACATTTCAGATCTATTTCAAGCAAAAACTGAACTCTTCCTCCTCAGATGGGAAAAGAAATTCAACTAGGATATCACCAGCAGTATGTACCAACAACATAAAGTTGTAAGTAGTAAAAGAATAATTTTTCCCCGAAGGAATAATTTTTCTCCGTTATGCTGGCTATCCTTCACGTATATTCTGCCCCGAGCATGGTCCAGATTGAAGAGTAATGGAGCCTGTGAAATCAAAAGGGTACTAGCCATGCTAAAAGAATAAGAAGTGGGATCTACCACACACCATTTCACACATACTGGAGTCAGGGCTGCAGGAGAAAAGAGAACAAAAAGGTTTGTGCCATTCAAGAAACCTATGCATTTATACAGGCTTTACCTTCACACAGTACAGAGGGGGGTGGTGCTCTGATCCAGCCATGAAATTATTTATTTCAAAGGCGTGTTAGCTTAAAGAAATCGATACAGCTGCACCACTTGTAAGGCTAAATTTAAAATGCTATGTATACATACAGTGCATGACAAGAGTGAAATGCAAAGTTCTACACACACGCACACACACACACACACACACACACACACACACACACACACACACACACACACACACACACACACACACACACAGCCAGGAAGAGGAAACAAGACCCTTACCTACTGGTAGTCACTCAGTAACTGTGTTTTCATTTACTTGTCAAAGCAAATTTTAATCCAATTGTGGAGATGTTCTAGAAAGGAAATGTGCATCACAGTCGCTGTGTGTCCATCATCTGAAACAGGCTGTGTCATGTTGCCAGAAGATGGCAGTGGCCGTGTCTGGACTACACTACAGGAAGAAGAGCAGACTACCGGCAGAAAATTACCTTCCCTTGGAAAAGTTCTTATTTTTTGGGACCAGCTAGAATTAGCAAACTGGCTAGAGATGAAGACAAGTTAATGGAATATTTGTGAAGACTAAAGCAATGAGATGAGTTAGATTTGCAAAGTCAGACCTAATTTGGAATAAGGGTTTCCATCTTGGGTGGCACGGTGGTGCAGTGGTCAGCACTGTCACCTCAAGGCAAGAAGGTTCTGGGTACGAGCCCCGGCTCCATCACAGGATCTTTCTGTGTGGAGTCTGCATGTTCTCCCTGTTCCTGAGTGGGTTCTCTCCAGGTACTAAGGCTTCCTCCCACAGTCCAAAGACATCAAGAGAGGACGAGGCTGATTGATACTCTAAATTGACCGTAGGTGTGGCTGTGAGTGTGAATGGTTGTCTGTCTATGTGTTTTGGCCTTGCGTTGGACTGGTGACCCGTCCAGGGTGAACCCTGCCTCTAACCCGAAGGCAGCTAGGATAGGCTTCAAGGCTCCCCCCCCCCCCGACCCTTAATAGAGTAAGCGGTAGAAGATGGATGGATGGTTTCCATCTCCTGTTTTGTGCATTTCCTCTGTTTTGGGATCAATAAAATAATAATAAATAAATAAATAAACTTTGTGAAACTGAGGGAGTTGTCAAGAATCTCACCATTTCCATCTCTCTTTTCTAATCTGATACTTCAAAATGAACACCGACACACAGTGATGGAAATCAGACCTTTGTAATGGTGGCTATTAGCAACTGGACTTAAACATGTAGGCTGCACAACTGCTGTGGGTCCAGATCTACAGTCCCGGTATTGAGATCAGTATGGAGGCTAGTGCAGAAAAAATCTCATAGCTTTTGTTGAAATATGTTTCTGTCCAATCCATCCCTGTAAAATGTTTTATTGTACTTCTTATGTTACACGAGTACAGTACTGTCAATTCTCAAATCAAGACTGCAAGATTTTGTGATCAGAACACACCAGTGTCTTGTATTTCACCGCTCATTTTGGTATTTGCTGCTCTGCAAAACCTCATAAAACTACTCGGAATAATGGTAAAACCCGAGTATAACATGAAACATGTGCATCTTTATCCAGCAGTTCACCGTTCTTCCCATCTCTAGTTAGACCTGCAGTCAAGAATAATGTAGAAAATGAGTCCAAGCAAAGACTATTCTAGTTATAATTAAGTCAAAGTCCTAATTCAGCCAGGGTTGTCTTGTATTAATGCAGGAAGTGACAGGAGTGAGCCAGGCTCTGTTGTACCAGCTCGGCCTGCCTCTCATTTCTCCTCATCTCGTGCTATTGTAGCGCTTATTTCATTAGACAGAGCACAGAGAGAGGGAGAGATGTGAAGAGGTCACTTTTACTATGCAAAGCAGTAAACCCCATTTTACGGTGACTTTCATGAGGCTGTTGCTACTCTGTCGCTCTTTATCCGCTTAGCAGCAGACGAACCCCAGCTCCACCAGGACCTCTGATCTCACTCATATTTACTATTTGCAACCCGTCTTTGAATACTGAGTCCAGCTGGAGTCCAGGAAGTTGAAAGCTCAGCCTTTGAAGTCGGGTGTGATTAACACATAATAACACGTGTCTACTCTCCTTTTAAGTAATCACACTTTAAAAAAAGGTCCTTTTTTTTCAACTGCACAGAAGAGTTGCACTATGTCCATATTCACAAGTTGGCCACCTGTGACGGCTTTCTGGAAACTCATTTAATGTGGCCATTGCCTTGTCAATTTATAGACCTTGCCACCATGGCATTATTGCTCACAAAGGTGACTAATGAGCAGGAGGTGAGAAGTGAAACTTGTCATTAGAATGAAACATTTGAGAGGGTCAGATCCTGTGTGAAAAGGAACAGGGAGGATAATTGAAAGTGCAGAGTGAAACTTGAGCAATAGGGTTGTGATTAAACTGGAGGGACGGACATTACGAGCCTTCTATCATTTAACACCTTGATTGCATGTCTGCCATGTCGCTGTCAGTCTGACTGCTTCATCAAAGCTCTTTGTCTGCTAAGAGGGCCACATCTGGACCCGTCCCCAGAGACCAAACGTTTCTGAGGATTCCTGACCTGGATTTATTCCTGATTTTTCAGCTATGACACTTGATCTTACTGCAGCTCTTACGATAATTACAACCCCGACAATCATAGATACACAAAAATAACTTGACACGAGTTGCTTATAGAATCTATTCATGTCCCTGTTTACATGCCTGGGTTAGCAGCACTCATTGGAAGCTGGACCATATGTTGGCAAAGCATTTTTACTGATGTACTTCTTGCAAAATGCTGTAAAAGCTCCAGTAGAAGGTCCTCAGTGACGGGACTAAGGTCATAATACTAAATGTGCAATCATTCCTTGCACATAGGATCACGGGACACACAAAATCCCTGGTTTGACAACATAACAGTCCAGGCATTGAGGTGTCGTCTGCATTGTATCGTAGTTGACCAATAATACTTTCTTGAAATGTTATTTATTTGATGAAAAGTAATGTTTTGTGCAGTAAAAAAAACAAAACCAAAAAACAAAATCGGTCAAGTTCTGGTTCGGGTTTACGCTCCAAAAACACTATAAAGTCAAGAGAGCATCATGGTCACAGTTGTAAAACAGTGTTGTAAACGGGACTCAAGTCTGTCTCTGGAGAGTCTAGTTCGTGCTGGACCCACCCCCACCCCAACCTGCTCACCCACGAGGACCTTCCTATATTTTAACTATACTAACCACCAGCCGCCACATGACATTCCTAAACCTGGTCATTTGTGTGCCCACAATTTAATTTCCATCGTTTCAGCGTTGCTGCTGTGTGATTTTGACTTATTTCATCACGCGACCAGATAAAATGGTTTGTCCACAGGCTACAGTCGTCTCACATATCTATATTTCTGAGAGATCAGCCTGGATAATTAACAGGGAACACTAAACACCTTCCTGATGAGTTGCAGATTGCTAATGGAATTTCATGCGACTGTAAAAGAAAATGAGCTATGACAACATAAAATAGCAAAAAATGGTAATGTTCCAATTATCTTTTCATCACGGACACCACATTTGTTAACCATATACCTGTTGGTGTTAGACAGAAACCCTCGAATCAGCTTTTTTCTGCTAATTTTGGAAGCTCTGTGTTCTTCTAGTTGATCTCGGGGCCACAGAGGGCAAACTGTAGCCAAAATGACAGTTACTGGTGAAGCATTCCTATAAAATGAAGGTTCAAAGCATTTTTCAATTGAGTTGAGGAACAAATTAGATTGAAATGGCTTCTTCCTTTGTGCTTTCAATTAAATGTGTCACAAATTAGTGAAGGGTTATAGGGGGCCACGTCAAAATGACAGAATAATTATGACAGGGAGGATTTCATTGGTGTAAAATAAAGAATCAGGACTGAGAGGTGGAGCATCAGGATGATGGAGAGGTTCTTGCACTACCAAAATAACAGAGAGGAGACATATTTCACTGAACACATTTGGTCTTTATCATCAGTGTTCATACAACACAGACAACCCATTCTGGTCTCCACCCAGGGGGGTCTGTCCCTCCCAGTGACCCCCGTATACCCCGTCAGACTAAACAATGATGCTGGGTCACCTCCTTGTGGCCCAAGACAGATGGCTGGCTCCTCTCTGCAGCCGTGCACCATGGCCAAGGTCACCTCCCCTGCTCTCAGTGCACCTGCACCCCAATACTCCCCATCATCATCAGCCTTATTCGTGCTTCACCTCGCACATGCCGCTGTGCAAACCCCTCCCCCGATCCAACCGGAGAAAATGAACCATTTAGATTCTGCTGGTGTGTCACATCACTCTGAGAACACCTGTATATATTGAAAAAAAAAGAAAGAAAAAGACAAAAGCCACCCAGTTAATTCACCGGAGCGCATTTTTCACCAGTTGGATGGATCTACTTCTACTGTACAGAGCTGCACTGTTTTCACTAATGAAGACATGATGCAAGGTTGGCAAAAGAAGATGGAAAAGCAACGCAAACACACTGGAATCATGTCTTAAATTACAACAAATGCCTAGCTTACCTCAACCTGAATCAATTGGCACTTTTGTCACTCAAGAAATGCTCCGCAGCAAGCCGATGGGAAGTGGGAGTAGTATTGATGAGAGGCTGTGATCCATGAGACAGGCTACCTGTCACCGTCACAGGCGTCCCCCCCTTACCCATCCAATACACAAAACCATCAGATCGATGTCCACAGACATAGACCCCCACCCCGCAAAACTAATTATCTGAGTATTTTATACTGCCAACTCCCCTCCACGCTTTGTTTATTCAGGCTGCAATTAGTGAAATCATCAATAAAAATGGGGGAGGAACCGCTGAAGAGTGGAACAATGGCAGAAGGTGAGAGGTGGAGTCTCAGGAAAGCTGCCACTGCTCTGGCAGGCTGTGACAATGCAGACAGAGAACTGGGATTTTTTTCATGGACTGGAAGATTCAAGACGGAATGTGTAACACCAAGTCCAGTCTGGATGAGGTGCCAAAGTCCTCAGGTTTGGAGCATACATTTCCTTGAAAATCTGACGCTGGTGGCTCCGTACATCACACCAGCACACACAATTAAGTTGCTGTGAATATTTATGACGAGTTTAAAGACATCCCTCTCAGTCCCCCATGTGTCACAAAGTGGCTGTAATCAGGATTCTGAAGAGTCTGCAGCTCTCTGTCGATAACCAGCTTTTCTACTGAGAGTCGTAAAATCTGCAGCTCCACTCTGATTCTAAAAGGTGTGCTTAAGTAGCAGGGGGCTAGGGTTCTCTTGCTCCCTTTGAATCTTTAAACGCTGCAACAAAATGAAGGCATCCCTTTAGTCAATTAGTTTCTCAAAACGAGGACCAACAGATGCGCAGGAGAAGGTAAAACCTTGATTTGGAGCTTCTACAAAAAATTTCATGTAACCTTAATGGCTACGTGACAATCAAACCAAATACGAACATGACAGTATTTTGCCTCAGTGTTTGAGAGGATGTGGATTCTGCCTGAATGCAACACAGTAGGAGGCAGAGAGCAAAAAGGTTTCAACTAGACTGGGAAATAATGGTTGTTTCAGCTCACGGCAGGTCTCAGGCCCACCATCTGTCAAGAGAGCTATTTTGACTCTGAAGCTCACCCATGTGGTTGAGGCAGATTAGCATAGAGGATGCAGTTCTGCAGCACTCTCAATTCCTGTGTTCATCTCATAATGTCTGTGTGGCATTATAACGCTGAATGGTGACACTGGAACTTTTACAATGTGCTAGAGGTCATAGATTACCACGTTAACAGTAGAGCAGTCAGCATTTAATCTTCCTCCAGGGAGGAGCCGAGCTTGGGCCACCAGCTTGTAAAGACTTAAGACATACTGCAATCCTTTGTGTGCAGTCTTATCGTTAATTAAATTAAAACCTTGATTTCCCTCAGCTGAGAGTTGATTTCCTCCTGGTACAATTATGCAGGTTTAACGTGTGCACTGATGTGTTTGGTCACTGGCAGACGATCTGTCCTGAGAGCATTGATCCCTGACGGCCGTACAGCCAGGAACTCATTCCCCTCAGAGTAAGCCAACCCTAAGGTGCACAGTCACTGATGGGAAGCTTGTATTTACTGAAAGTGTTTGTATTGATGCCCATTATTAAAAGTTCTATCAACTGCATGACAGTTCATCTGAAAGTATCAGATAATGGGTTGAAATGAAGACTGAACTACTTAAACAAGAAGTTTTTGCTGATTCAACACTCTTCAATTTAAGGATTTGCTGACTTGTCATTTTGGATGTTTGGAAGATCTAATACAAAAAAAAAAAGTCCCTGCTAATTTTACCCACACATAGCAAACAGTATGTTTTCCAATCTTCCAGACTAAAAATTCATCACCGGTCTGTGATTTCGTTCTTTAATTGTTTGCTTTCAGACACCGTGAGTGAACAGCATGTGGTAAGCTGACTAACTTCCATCGCCCTACAGGTACGCAGACAATTAGGAAGGCCTCTGTTTGCGATTTTACCCTGCGGGGATGCTGCTGAGAGCAGGCGAGTGGTGGTGCCTTTTAATCAGTACCAACGTAAGAAGCTCCCATGTGTGACCACAGCCCCATCACCACCCCCAGACAATCTAAAACGTTTGTCTCTCGCGTTCTCACTTTGTATTCCCTCACAATCACTCTGCTTTAGCTCTGCAGCTGTCTCCCATTTCTTAACCTTTCTCCAATTGCTCTGTGACATTAAGTTGGAGACTCAAGCCATCATGTTATCTCCAGACAGCAGCTTTAACACCGAAGGAGCCATGAAAATGCCAGATCCTGTCTCCAACTATGACTTGAGCCTTATCAAATGCTCGGTGCACCTCAGATGCTTCAAACAGTTTGGAGAAACATCAAAAATGTTCTTAAGACATCTGTGACCAACTTCCTCTTAATCCATTCACCCTACAGAACAACTTGCCATTGAGCCTAATTGGGTATAAATGCTAGGAAAACACACTGTGCATGCCACTGTTTCATCAGAGACATTCTCTTTACTCTCATTAAAGAACACTGTTGTGTGATTTCAGGCCTAACAGTCTTTCTTCAATTTTCTTTATAACCAAAACAAAAGGGTTTTCCCAACTCGGAACAGTTTCCTGACAACCTCAGCACAACACACGGAAGCATCCGCCTCCTCCCCCTCCCCTCGTCTTAGAGGAAGACGCTCTTTGTTCTAAAGTCTGGTTGAGAAATCTTTGACAACATCAAAGAGATGCAGAGCGTTTCTCCATCCAGCGTGCTAATGAGAGACGACCATCCTGCGCTAGTGTGATTACAGCTGCTTCGTTAGGGGGATAAACTGATATTGTGTGTTGCTGCATCCTTGGGGAGATTCTTTCCCTACAAGGAACTCACGTTCACTTAAAGATCAGTCAGCAATGCGTGAATGGGTTAATGCACTTCTGATGACTTTTGATCTTCTGGTAAAGAGCGGTTGCTATCGTTAAATCTTAAGATAGGGAAAGCATGCTAGAAGAAGACGAAATGTAAAAATCCGGCTCCTGCAAAGACTGACAGGAAGTTCTCCTCAGGGTGAAAAGCATCCTGCATGAGCTCTGTCTGTTTATCATTGCCTTGAGAGCTATTCACTCAAAACACAAAAAGAGGAAAAACAAAAGGGACTCAGTTAGCAGTGCGTGTCGTAAAACATAAACCCAACAAATCAGGAGAAATCAACTGAGAGTAAGAAACAGCGGAGAACAACTTGACCCTGAATTTCATTCCTCCTCACAGAGGATATTTTCACCACAGCCATGCATCACAGCGTCAAGCCTTGGTATTTACAGCCTGGCCACCCTGCACTGATATTGTTATGGATTATTCAGTAAAATTGGTCTTTGTAATTTATCGTGGTTTATGGTTAAGATTAATTGGTTGACCTTTTTGGCTGTGTGTGCATGTGTGTGAGAGTGTAAGTGTGTCTAAGCAGGGCAAAAGAGGAAAAAGCATGTCATAATTTAGCAATTTCTACAAATTCTAGTCACAGATGAAACAGCATGTCTTTATGGAAAAAAACAAAAACACTTTCCAGATCAAACCTGCTGACCCGTAATAGCCAATATACACACCTTCAGAATCAATTAGTGACAAAATATGTGACTCCATCGTTTGATATACAAACCTCCCCCTTCTCCTCCTCTAAATGATTCAAGCCTCCCTCATCCCATTTCGCTGTAATTATTTGAGTTGCATTAGGTCTCCCATTAAAATTAGCAATGTTTTATGGTAATTCCTTTTGAAAAATGCTGTTGCTGAGGGAGATAATTATCTCCATTATTCAGAAGCTCATACCCAAGATACACAGGGCACAGCATCCCATGTGCTTGGGGCTGTTCGTACCCACAGGTGGAAATAATTGAAATGTGGCAGATGTTTAATTATTGCTATTTTAAAAACATAGTGGATCGTAATGAATAGTGTATCTTTCTTACATCGCCAAGTGCGATAATCGCGCATTTCATTCAAGCTGCTGGGTGTAATTATCTTCATTGTAATTTCAATGTAAAAACAGTAAAATGTTTATCAAGATCACGGCATGGAAAAATCCTGAAGGATACCTCGTCCAAACAGAGGCTCTACGTTTGAAGACGGTGCAGCAGGAACCCGCGGAGGAGCAGAACCTGCACAATCTATACTGTATATATGATGATGTATGATTTGTGCAACACCGAGGCAACATGATGGATCAGTGGGTTGTTTTGAGAAAGACTCTCCAGTAGGACACCAGAGGGAACGTGCTGGCCTGATATGATCTGGAATTCTCTTAATAACAAGGGTAGGCACAAGGGCACTGGTCTCAGAGGACGCAATCTATTATTCATCTGAAGATTCCATGAATTAACAATGAGATTATCCCACCATATAGGTTTTACATCATCAACAGGAAAAACACGATTGTCCCTAATATTTTCTTATTTCCTTTCATGATGATCAGTTTAAATGTACAACTTTACGCTGGCACAAAATGGCAACGTTAATATTTGAGCAGCAGCATCTTGTCAGATCCATTACACCAGTCCCCTAAAATGAATAGATCTGCTAGACAAACCATGAACGACTTTGTACGATAGATGGTAAGTGAAAGATCTGTAAGGGAGGCAACCGCACACACACACCACTATTGCTTCAGATGCAGATATCTCATGAAGTAACTACACCAGGGGTGTCCAAACTTTTTTCACTGTGCCCCACATACAAGAAAATATACAAACAGACGGGCCACACACTAGAGGTGATAGTGTATTAATGTTAGCAAACTCAATCAATTGTAGGCTAATTATGCTTGATAATTGAATATGCTTGAAGGAAAGAAAAAAAAAACAGCTTTCCACAATGTTTTTTTCATTTATTTTCTTTCGAAAAGGGTTGGCAGCTCATTCTCAAAACAACAGGCTCAGATTGCTCCTCAGTCAGTGTGGTGATCCCCTTCACAGCACTGTAGAAAAGGGGGGTAAGGGGATGAGTATATTTCAGTCTTGTTATGCAAATAGGTTATTGGGCTTATTAGCACACCAACTAACATTTGTTAGAAAATGTTATCGACTTTAATTAATGAGTACAAATTAAGTAGATCATAAGGCTGATTAACATATGAATTATTAATTAATTGACCCTTACCCCCTCTGACGCAGCTACTTCACACATTCCTCATGCAAATCAGGCTGCTGACTGGCCAGCAGAAGTAAAGACAAGTAAACAACAGCATTTAAAACATAGCACAGCCTACTATTTATTGTTTCTACATGAACACACATCTGGAACAACTGGATCAGTCACTCATAGCTCCATGTCCACTCCTGCAAACACTGCTCGATGTCTGCCTGGTCAACCGCAGGTGTCCGAATGTCCGAAGTGGACAGGTGAAGCACCAGTTCAGCCTCTTCCTCTGCCGAAAATTCCCTTACTGGCCATCTTTTCTCTCGCTCTGCCGCGTTCACGGGCATCAACAACTACAGCGCTGCTTTACGCAGCCAAGCTAAATTTACGCCGGTGCGCAAGCCTCCTGTTGTTGCCCACGAAACCTGATACCCTCATGCTCGTTACCGTTTTTTTTGTCTGTTTATTGGCTAAAAGAGTATCTACTTTATATTTGGAAATAATCTCATTGGCTGGTGTCAAGTGTCAATCAAGTGATGCATGGTCCGCTTTGTAAACTGGGGTCTGGTTGGGGTTTCAGCCCTGGATCAACAACCCAGGCACTGATTGGCTCAGCCTGCTATTGATGTGTTCAGCAGACTGACACATCACTAAGAAGGAGTATCGCGGAGATCTAAGTAATACTGGCTGCTGGTTACAGGAAGAGAGAGGGGGAAGCTAGTTAGGCGACTGTGACCGCGGCGCAATCCTACACTGCAGTAATACACTGGAAATAAAGAATGCAGCAGGGAATGCTGTAAATTCTACTTCTTTGGAGACTTACAGATAAAGTTAAATGCCGATAGTTTAACGGTGATGACGTTGGGAGTTAGTATGTGGGTTTTGCTTGCCAGTTGCCTAGCAACATTTTAACTAAACTCCGGCTACAAGTAACTTTATTCATCATGACTGGGTGTTTCTTAATCGTTACACCACCAGGTTTCGAATGAGGTATAACATGATCGGATACATTGTTGCCGCTAAAATCCTGCTTAAGAGGTTAAAGTCAAGTTCCATGTGTGGGCCCATATTCCATTATATTTTTAGAATATGCTGCAGGCCAATTAAAATCGGACCACGTGCCGCAGTTGGCCCGCGGGCCGTAGTTTGGACACCCCTGAACTACACACTTGCAGAGATATACATATACACATATGTAGTTGCTATCATGGCCAAAGGGAATGCCCATTAGATTTTGAGGCACGTGTGTATCTGAAATCATGCAAAAGCTTGAGGGTGTATCACCCCCCCCCCCTTTTTTTTTTGGCAAGAGAATTGAATATGCTTCAGGTCACTTTCTACCTATTCTTTTATCTCCCGGTATCTTGTTTGGAGAAAAAAAAAAAACAGTTGTCGCCAGAAATATGGCTGCAAATGTCCTGATGTCCTGAGGTTCTACACCCTCAAAAGAGTAGGTGGAGTGTCACAGCTGAAAATGAACCCCAACAAACTGTTCACAGCTTTGGAGACAATATGCCAACCTGCTGTTTTAGGAGATAATTTATCCTCTCATAGGGCCTAAATGTTTGTGTTCAAGCCTCTTTTAAAATAAATAAATAAATAAATCCACAGTTTAATTAGAAAAGTGTGGGCTTGAGCCAAAAAAATGGGTTGGGGGGCTCAAAGTATTAAGAGATCGACTCTGAAACACTGGTCCTTTCCTGGATGCTGCTGACAGTATGAAAATATTGGATGCCTCTAGTCTTTTCAAGAGGAGATTACAACTGTCCATCATCATCCACTTTAATCCTTCAGCTCACCAATAAACCATTCTCATCTTCATATTAATTAGCAGTAAAAGACCACACACAGGTGTCCATCTGTCTTAGTGCTGGGGAGGGCAGATGTCTCTCCTATGGGCTACCTCTCACCCTCGAAGCCTCCCTTCTCTGAAGCAGGTCTTTTTAATTACAACATTGTTGCGGGACTGTGCCGTGTGTGTGTGTGTGTGTAACCCCCCCACTCCTTCCATTAGCGGAGCAGGTCGAGCCCAGCATCGAGGCCAGGTGATGACCAGGTTCTTCAGGGACAGAGATGGAGAAGTAGATCACCAAGGAAACATGATGCAGGTACTTCACAGTAGGATGAAGTGAGGACATGGAATGAGAGACGTGGCCAGCTGTCCTTCACTTGATGCCAGAGAACCTCAAGACATGAAATGAACAACAAAACTAAGTACACTTTGGTTTTAGGAGGGATTTTTTTTTTTTTTTTTAAGAGGCTTTGGGGTTCAGTTACTTAAACACGTAACAAAAAAGATCCTCAGCCACAGGTAATAAATCCTGCCCCATCCCTGATAAGAAATTAAAAAAACAGGTAAACCTAAGCTTGGGTTGTTTCTGTCATTTTAAGTTTCAGACATAAGAATTTGAAATAATTTTTTTTTAAAATGGTGTAAGGAGACTAAAAGGCAGCATGGTTCCACAGTGTATTTTTGAGTTACTCCTGTTTAGGGCTGTATCTGAATCAGATCCATCTGGTCAACTGCAAGGACAGCACTGCTCCTTAAAATTACAATTTTGAGCTTTGAAATTCATCGTACAGGAACTTTTCATAACCTCAGTTTTTTTTTTTTTTTTTTAATAAAGTCAGTTCCTGTTAATGGGTTCTGCTCTCATTCAGCAGACAGCCAAAATGTTCCCATGTCAGAGCCTGAATGGGGCTTTGAAAGAAATTCATTTGGACTCATTCAACAAAACCTGGAAATATGAAGGTTCCTCAAGTAACATTATCATCACCTTGTGTGTGTGTGTGTGTGTGTGTGTGTGTGTGCGCGCGCGCATGCACGCGTGTATTTAAAGGCTAGAGCTGAGAGGACAGAAGCATCGACTCATTAATATGTCGGCAAAATTCAGTCTTTTGCATCACATGAATGTCACCTACATACATGCATACACAATGGGCACAATGAGGTCAGCAAAAATGAATCGAAAACCTAATCCATTAAGCAGGGAGCTTCTCAACGAGAGTCTACACTGACTGCTCTCATTCAGAGAACACACGCAGGATGTTATGTGTCACTAGTGTGCCAAACACAGGTTTGCATGGACCTCATCAGTCCACGAAGACAAGTGAACCCCACATCATCCATCATGTGTTACAAACACTTCAGAGAGACTGGTACAGCCACATGTAGAGTCTCATCATCATGCCCTGCAGCTCCCTGCTCCTCTGGTGGAGAAGAAACATCCGGAATCAGTCAAAGAAACTGCACCAGTGTAAATGTGGAAGCTCATTGGTATAAAAATGGATTCATAGTTTTCACAATGAGCAAAACTGCAAAATACAATTCAATTGCACAACCTGCTCCAGCTGAAGTCGTGTCAAAACCAGAGCTGTTGTTAATGTTTGCTCGTTCTTCGGTCCCCCCCCGCCTGTAGGTAATAGACTGTTGGGTGTGCAGAAAAGCAACTTGAGCATGTATGAGGAACTAAAAGTATTTTATTGCCATTTCATATGGACTGACTAATTGTGATCAACAGATTAAAAAGTAGCAGCGCTGCTCAGAAAGAATGAATGAAAGTTTTTTTTTTCTGTAGAGAGTCACTACAAGACCATCCATCCATTTTCTACCACTTAACCTGTTAAGGGTGGTGGTGGGGGGGGGGGGGGGGGGGCTGGAGCCTGTCCCAGCTGCCTTGGGGCAACAGGTGGGGTTCACCCTGGAAGGGTCCCCGGTCCATGGCCAACACATAGAGACAGACAACCATTCACACTCACAGTCACTCCTACGGTCAATTTAGAGTATCAATCAGCCTCTTGATGTCTTTGGACTGTGGGAGGAAGCTGGAGTACCAGAGAGAACCCACACAGGAACAGGGAGAACATGGAGACTCCACACAGAAAGACCGCAATCTCAAGCCAGGGCTCAAACCCGGAACCTTCTACAAGACCAAATAGGATATTTGGTTATTTAACTACTGTCCTCTAACGTTGGGAAGACAAATGAGTGAGCAACACAGAAAAATTATTGGTCTTTTTTCTCGTTAAAAGCAGACAATAATGCTCAATAATCAATCATCTCTGGGGAACCCAGACAAATAATTAAGTCTTTTTCTGCCAAAGTTTGAGAGGTATATTTGTGTTAAGAAAGACAGCGTAACATTTGCATAAAATTGCTCCGATGCGAATAGTGCAGATAACTTGTGTAGGTGTTACAAAGCAGGTTCATATGGGACGAGATTTGTGAGCCAGTTTTTTCCCTGGAGAGTGCAATTACGGACCAATTTACACCCCCTCATCCCTCTATGCTGCATTTATCTTTAGCAACATGCACTTGGGTTGAAATGAAGCATGGCAATGGTCTGTGTTTATGAACACTATCAAAACACAGCTGAATCATCTGCCATATGCTTCAGCGCGCTCAGGTTGCCCATCAAAATGACTTCAAATTAGAGGGAACTCATCCCTCCTGTTCCTATTCGATTTGGGCTTTCACTGCAGGTCCACTTAGCTTCAACAGATTACGCCTAATTGGTCCTCTTTTCTTGTGAGGATGGTTGCGACGTAGCTCCAACACCTGATGAGTTGTTGTGAACACGCGTCAGAAGTGCTTCTGTTCAGCTGTTAAACATGCATAGAGCAGCCAGTGGAATGGCTGCTCACCCACGAGTCTTCGGAAGATTAACTAAGCAGCAAAGACAAATCTCCTGAAGTGCTAACATGTCTACAAACACCGTTTAACAATGCCTGATGAATATTCAGCGTTCTCTCGCCCTTCCCATGCAGGAAAACCCTATCAGCAATTTCAAAAATGAAAAAACCCCACACATAATTATGCCACCTTTAAAATGGAGATCTAACACCCAGTTAGGTCTGATGCCCCCCAGCTTTTAATTAACTAAATTATGGCATACTTCTTCAGCCATTGAGTACTGCTGGTGGGAAAACTAATGAGGGGAAAAGCTTCCATGTTAGTTTATTAGGAATCTTAACAAAACCTTACTCCTCTCTCAAAGTCAAATATCGACATCTTGCAGTCTTTGGGTTTCATCTTACAGCTCAGCCACATTTGCACATGAACCCTGTAAGAGTTTTTGCTGGAGGGTGAAGAATTGTCCTCTAATATCAGACAGAGGACACAGATGTCTGGTAGTAACCGCATTTTTGGCTCCGGTGGGGATCCCTCGTGGACCGGTTTTAGCCCCAGATCACTATGAGATGACACTGAACTCGCGCTGTTCCCGAAATTTGTCAGTCATATCAGATTCAACTGCTCAATACAGAGATTGGCTTATTCTCCTTACAGACTACTGTTCCTTGATATTAGAAAACCTCTGGCTGTGGGTTTTTTTTTTTTTTAACTACAGTAAAGTCTTTCAAAGACTCTCAAAGACATTTTCCCTCTTGCGTCACCTCTTCTTGATGACTCCACGAGTCAGAAAATGCCAGCCACATATATCTAGCTGGAAGCTCATGGAACTTCTTACAGCAAAACTGTCCAAAATGTCATAAACTCTCACAAACCATCCAAGTATTCCAAGTCCTTGTTATCCAATTGTGTGCTCAGTACTCCACAAACAAAGATCTGTGCTAAGAACTAACAATTTGGACGGTTTTGCTGCTGTAAACTGGTCTCCATTAGAGTCCAGTTAAAAATACATGGCTGGTTATACAAGGTTTACTGAATTCTGAACTCATCCAGAAGTAAAGCTGAGGGCAAAACCACTTTTGAGTTCAAGACACTTTAAAGTTAAATTATATTTTACGGGTGAAATATCAATTTAATATTCAACAGAGCCTTTGCATATAGTTGCATCCAAGATTTGAATGGGTGACAAAACATCTGAGTCATCTGAATAAGTGCAAATTTTAAATACTTTCATTTCCTGCTCGGGTACAACCTCTTACACGCTCAGCCAGGTTTTCCATCTTTTCATATACTTGGTCACACTGAACATCCTGAGAGAGCAGATCATGAGCTGTGGCTTGCAGCTCTTTCAAGTCGTGCTGTCAGCTCCAACCTCCTGTCAGACCCTGCAGTGAGCTCGTCCTTCAGCGCTTCAGTGGCTGCACTGTCATCCTCGCCCACTCGCAGGTGGTGCCGCCTCATATTGATGATCATAGGCAGAGTGGCAGACAGAGAAGAAATATGTACTGTGACAACGAGAGCGACTGCAGGCCTCAAGCTTCTATATTATCCTGTTACACCCAGACTGATAAAAACTGAGTTCTCCAGTCTCTGTGGAGTGACAGGGTGTCCAACGGATGATTCGACTGGGCGGCCCTACATTTAAAAACACCCCTAAGGCTTGAGGAGGCATCCCCCCGCCTCACCCCCACCCCTCTGCAGTGAGCACACGTGCGTGAGGAGATGGCCAGTAGGTGGTCAAGCTGCATCCACAGACGTTTATAAAGATGGACATTTTGAAATTGCAAGGTTAAATTGAGTCAGACTGGATGGAAATTGCAGGCAGTGTTTTGCCTCCCAGTGCAGAGAGTGAATGCTTGAGCATGTGGTGTGAATGTAATCATTCCAGCAGCTTCCTCTGAATCAGGACTTATTGAACAGACAGGCCCCACATGCAGAGCAAGCTCACTAATATCTCAGCCTTTAACCACTCCTCCATCCAGAGTCAGATGATTATGGATATATATATAAATACTAAAACCAGTATAGATTTATGCTTGGTGAAGAACAGTTACTGAGGAGAGTGTATAATTGTGAGTCTTTCTTCCGTTTATGCAGCGTGCACGTGCTTACATTATCATGAGATGTGAAATGATGCCTGAGGTGTTTTTAGAGCGAGCTGCAGGGCTCATGCTCTCAGAATTACTGTAAACATGCTTATTATAAACCCTTACAAACCCAAATAATAATTTAAATTCATATTTGCACTCTGCAAACACACAGTGTTTTACTCTGCTGAAATCCGCCCGTGCTGAGACTGATCAGCTGGTGGAACATCTGTCCAGTGTTTCAGCTGTATGCATATAGCACCTTTTATGACATTCAGATGAGGTTATTTGTAATCTCTCCACAACAGTGACATTCAACAACTCCATGTAAGTCTCTATTTTCAACCACCACCACCCCTTTCCCCACTTGAGAGAGGGAGGGAGAGGGAGAGAGTCCAGGCTGCTGTCAGGCTGCCACTGCAGCATCTCTCTCTCTCTCCCTTGCCGAGTCCACTGGGTGCAGCTGACAACACACGATCCTCAGAGCCAGACTGCCAGCTCGGGCACAGTAAGAGAGCCTTCAGCTAGTGCTGACATATTCCAGAGCCCGTTTCAACAGATGGAGTTTTTACAGGTACCGTTTGGGGTAAAATATCTTGCTTGAGGGTACAGCATCTGGTCCATCACAAATTGGATGGCAGAGCCCACATTCCCCCTCCATCTCACATCTTCAACCCTCATCACCCCTCAGCTCTCTTCCCTTTCTCCTCCTCCATTAGATGGCTCCTGTCCTCCGGAACAGACACACGCACTCGGGAGATTACACGTCACTGGAACCAAAATTGTGTTTATTCATTTTCAGATATAGATGCAGGTAAATAACGTCCACCACTATAAAGCACTAAGCACCTGGAGCTTTGCATCAGCAGATACAATTCAGCTCCAGTCTGTATTTTATCCCCTCTGCTCAGCTAAAGTCCATGAGATGACACTGCGTTAAATCTCATTTCCGCAGCAACTTGAGCCTTGTGGACCACTCCGAGTCCCCATCACTCACGCCGCGCTCAATAACCTTGGACTCATATTTCTCTGACAGTGATTTAACGACTTGCAAAATTACATTGCGGTTGGTTGAGCCTGTGTTGATGTTGATATCTCTACTCTTTACTGTCCCGTGTCCTGTCAGTCTGCTCCTGTTATTTATCATGACTTACGCCATGACACATGAGCAACGCCCAATCGGCCATTCATCTCCCTGTTAAATAATACGTGCCAGGCTGGGTCCAGATCAGAGGAGCAAGGTGAACTACGAGGTTTTGAAAACTGCAGCAGATGAATTACACCCATCAAGGAGTTCCTCTGAAGTTGTGCCACCGAGCGTCTTGCTAAGGTCTGACAGGCTATAAAAACAGATTTATACATGGAAGGCAGTTACTGGATGGATTAGTGAGCTGCTTAACCTTGCTAGGTGGAAGTTATGTGATTTTATATTACAGAACGCTACAAAATTACCATCTTGTAAAAATAGGAGCCAATGAAAATCCTGGGCAAAAAAGGTACTTCCCAACCACCTATTCACACTCTTTGTTTCTGGACGACCCACGTCTCTGCATTAAAACACAATTGGAGAGAGGGAGAGAATCAATATTTGAAGAGTCTCAGTCTGCGCATTTTAAGTAGTCTATGAGAGAAAAGGCATGCATATTCCACCATGTTTGAATTATTCACACTTCTACATTTGCCTTACTGTTGTTTGAGTATAATACAGCAACATAATCTTTGTAGACACAAATGTCTCAACAAGTGGCATTACGACGCAACAATCCATTGCATTTATTCTACAATGTTTTCTAACTAAAGGCGGAGACCACATCCATCGTGTCCAGGTTAGATAGAGTTGACCAACGCCCCGCTTCACCCACGTCAGCTATTCTGGGAGCATTTCTTCAACCAGACATCCGCAGTGACCGTTTACTTACTCCTGCTAATCATAATTCAGAGCATGCCACTCCCATATGGTAATTACTACACTGCTGCAAATTAATTCACTGGAAATGTGGTGCAGCAGCTAGAACACATCAACATACAGTACAAATTGAAGAAATGCAGTGTATATGCAATGCTGCAGAGATAAATTGTAACAAGACTGGAGCGTTTTGTTGTTACACAACTGCAGGAACTCGTGCTGACATGATGCTGTGAAGCAGAATACAAAGCATTTTCACGAGCGGACAGAAAGTTAAGCTAACGGTGTGTGAATTTATTAAAAGAGAAACATGGTGTAATTCCTTCATGTCATAATACATACCATGCATAATAAAAAGAATCTCTCCTTTGCTGAACTTTCCTGAATAATGATCTTGTGCTTTGTAATGATGGTGTGAATTAAAACCAGCAAAGAAGATGACGGCTCGCAGGGAGACATTCAACTTTCTTAATGGAGGTCTGGCTGGGTATTGATCATATATTGAGGAATTAATTTTGGTCTCATGGAGATGTATGGGTTCCCTATAACAAAGAAAATTACAATAATTCTGTAAAATGTTCATTTCTTCCTCTGTCACATGAGATGACAGCACCCACAATGAGATTAACCCTGATATGACAGCAAGACAATGATGGCAGACAAATGGCCAGTAATTCAATCACTGGTGCAGGACATGTCATGTCAGCCACTCTATTGACTCGGACAGACTGCATGAGGTGCTGGCAGACTTGTATTGACCCGGAGCACACAAAGTGCTGATGCATCATTGTGTAAATTGGGATGGGGGGGGGGGGGGGTCCTCCTTCACGTTTGAACAAAAGCTTAGAAGAGCAGAGCCTAAACATTTCACAGAAAAAAACAGACACTGATTTAAAACGCTGCAATAATTTTTTTTTTTTTTTAAAAGCTGGCACGTTGATACCAGACAGAAGCATAGACATAGCAAGGATAAATGTACAATAACCATTTCTGATGCCTTCTCTTTGATGCACAGTCACCAATTAAATATCTTTATCAAAGCTGTTGGTATTACAGAGTCTGTATTGTCATTTTGACACGTTTGTCATGGTTTTATAAACCTGTCACTACAATGGAGAGAATAAACATGCCATTGCTGTTGATTTAGCTTTTGGGGAACATTTCTTCTTATTACATTACACACATATCTCAATGTTTCAGATGTATCATCTTCCAACACATCAACCAACCAAAAACGTAGACTGCTGAAACCAGTTTCTGACGCTCCTGTTGGATGGTGCAACTCAAAGTCTTTTTCAGCCGCCTAAAAATGTGAAGACGACCGGTGCAATTGTGACCAGTCTGATAGCTCTTCAGTTCTCGTTCCCCTCACTGCTCCGATGTATGCACCGCCACAGATCCAGATGCCATTCATTAAATAATTAAAGTCCGGCTGAGATGAACTTTGATTTAATTGATCTGGGCAAGCCTGGTGGAGAAAAATTGATGTGCCTCAATGTTTGGACCCAGGAAGAGAATCAGTGTGTCCAGAGGATTTATTGACCACATTACAGCAGGAGGCAGAAACAAGCGTCTCACACTAGCATGACTAATGTCGTCACAAAACCAAAACCATAGTTTGTGTTTAGGCAATTACTCCTCAGACGCAGTGAAGAGGAGGGTAAACACCGTTGATGAACTCGCATTATTTGCTGTGACGCGGATGAAGCACACAGCATCACTCAGAGCTATTCATTTCACTGCCATCCAAACCTTGGTAGTAATTAAAACATGTTTTGTCCAATTTCTGGGGGTGCAGCGGAGTCTGATATGCATAGGTGCCCGAAAGCAATACATGCCTGTGTTGGTGTGTGTGTGCAGCTCATGAATATCTCACTCAAACAACTCATCAGTTTTCTTTTGTCCCAAGTCACCTACCAAAGGTTTAATCAGACGGAAGACAGGAGGGAAACAAAGGCCAAGGTAGGCGGCTCTGGCACTGACAGACGGCAGCAGAAATTGGCACGAGAATGAGGAGAGGTAGGTGGTGATACCAGTGCCATGACACCTCAGCTGCACCCCTGAACTAGGCAGGTGCTGCCAGCCTCTGGGGCTGGACTGTCTTCTGCCTTGTATACTTGTTACTACTGTACTTGATATCATTCCACTGCTCAGTGCTTGTGGAATAACAAAAAGACACCATGCACACAAACAAGAGTACACACAAAGAACAGAGACTTGGAGGAGGAGGGGGAGAAACAGACAAGGCGAACGAAAGGGAAGGCATGGCATTAAAAAAGCTGCTGCCTGTGTAAATTGGCTGATGCTGCCTCCCCTTTGCCAGATTAACTCCACAGGGCAAGGAAGCAAAATAGGGAGGGAGGGAGTGTGAGCGGGGGGCTGGGTTCAGTCCTTTCATCAAAGGGCCTTTCTTTTCCCCCTTTGCTTTCTTTCTCTGTGTGAGGGAGTGCCAACTCCAGAGTGGGCAATCCATTCTGTGATTGCATGTCAAGAAGTAAAAAAACCACAGCGTCTACTGTTAAAATAACACCTGACAGAATTTAAAGCGTTCCAAAAAACATTAAGCATCAATCACAGAGTATCACATTCATGTTACATGGTGAGCAATAAAAACAGGATCAGTACCAGAGTCAAAGCATGGAGACAACAGGGCTGCGCAGTAAAACTGATACAGCAATGTATCCCTATCCCTCTCTCTCTTTAAATGGAGATCTCTCCCTCTCTCGCTACATTTATTGTGTTCAGTAACAGTGCACAACTGTTGAGCCTCTAATATTTACTTGTAATAAACTGGAATTTGTCCACCGTGTTAATATGTGATGAACAAATCAGTAGCCTACCCATGGTGCACAGGAAAAGCTAATCTAAGCTTTCTTAACATTTTCCAGAAGTTTTTCAGACATGATTTACAGGAATACTTTACATTGTAAAGTATTGAATTATGCATCGCACTGCAATATACCGTGACACATATCATGCCTGCAGCCCAAGTGGACACACGACCAGCAAAGAGCAATGCAGTAATAATTAATTCCAAGCATCCTCTTGGTGTCCTACTCGTCTACCTCCAGCCTCCATGGAAAGTGTTTGGGTGTGCCCTTCTCAGGCCCTATGGCCAGGGTGTTTTAATCTTTTGTGCCTGGCCTGAGGCCATGAGGCTGACCCTCCACCCTGAGGGACGGGTCTGCCGACACTCTCCTGCTCCCCATTGTGATGCTGCAACATCCCTCCTTCAAATCCCTGGCCCACTTCTGTCACTTCTCCCGAGTGGGTGTAATTACATTAAGGAGTCAATCCAAGCTCAACCTTCCTCTATCCAGACCTCCATCCGATTGCATATCTTTGCATTAGCAGTTCCATGATCCTGACCCAGGGCAATAATAATGACCTGTGCTCAGTGGACCAGGCCCACTTAGCTCAGAGCACGCATTTGCTCACTTCTTCTAAAACATCCAACTCCTGTAAATAAGGCAATCATGTGATACAGAATTAGAGCGTTTCATCAAATGTGGATTCAGTCGGCTAAAGTCTAATAGAATTGATAAAAATAGAGGGATCCATGTGTGAACAGGCAAAAAAGGAGCTGTAATAGTATTTACTGAGTGATATGGGCTGTGAGGTGAGGCTGTGACAAGCAGCGGTTTAAGTGCTTGTCAATGACAGAAGCGGGAATCTTAATAGTCGTATGAAAGAACATTCAAGCGCAAAGGGAGGAGCAGCACTGCTCTTTATAGATCAACTGTGTCGTGTTCATCGCGGAGGGGTTGAAGTTCATGCACTAATCTGATTTGGGAATATTCACTCAGCTTGATAATTGCTTTAGCACCCAACCTGTAGTTGTAATTGCATCACTTGGTTAACATCAGCATTTGGCTACTGTTAATGTGATTTGGACCAAAGTGGATGAGAACTGCTCGATGTTGTCTTAACTGAGTTACAGGCTATCCTTTTTCAGCAAATTTGCCCGGATTTCCACACCTCAAAATGGATGATTTGCTGGTGTCCCAGAGGAAATAAAGAGCCTCATCGGACATGAAACTGAGGTGACAAAAGAATCGCTGCATCAAAATAACATTCATCACTCTGGTTTTACACCCGCTGAAAAATATAAAGTGGATCACATAAATGATTCGCTGTTTTAATTACAATGGAGCAAATTTGTTACAAGCATCATACAAGTTTTAAATTCAAGGATGAGGTTACACTGCAGAATGAATTTAACGTGACAGCTCCGATACTTACGGGCTCACACGAAGCTTCTGACTGTAACATCAGAATAGTTCTATTTTGTGTTTTCTTTGAAATTTGATGCAACACTGATGTTTCAGGGGATAATTGTAGTTCTGTCCCATATCCGTCATTGGGAGTCTTATGTTGAAAGCAGATGTTAGAGGTGAAAAAAAAAAGAATCAAAATCCATCAAAGTCAGCAGAAAAATATTTTAACTCTTAAATGCAAAGCGTGACTAGCTTTGGAAACACATTCTGCTTGTTATGAATATTATCTCTGAAGGCTAAAACGGTGTAATTACTGAGTTATTCTTAATAGAGCTTTGATCAGCAAGGAAGCATCGGCACGGTGCACCTGGACCATTTGTCAATTAACAGACATGTATTAGAGTGTGCGCTGCTTTTGGTAGGAAAAGAAAGGAGTAAAAATGTTCCAGCACAAAGCAAAAACAGAGTTCCCCTCCTCTCCTTACAGATATGCTTCAAAATATGAATCCATCCTCCACTTTTATAGGGTGAAAATATGAATTTTGCATAACTCCTCTCAAGACCAAAGAGCCATTTGTGTTAGAAGACTGGCATTGTGGTGCCCCCCAGAATCCACTCCAGACCCCCTGCAAGGAACCTCGTCTGAAGTTACTCTGAAGTGAGGAGATGCCTGCTGCCTGGCGGAGGCCTGGCTCCTCCATATTCATGTGTGGATTTCAGGGGAAGACTCAAACGCTGCAACCCATCTGACTCAAGGCAACTTGGTTTTTGGATATGGGCGCCTGGTTGATGTTTGTGGGGCTGCACTGTCATGAAATAAACTCTCTGCTACAATGCTGCGCCTCCTTTCTGGTGCAGAGAATTAATCACCCTGGAATTCCATGTCCATAATAAAAACTTACGCACATAAAATTTTACCGTCATTTGAAATCATTTGTGATGTGTGCACAGTGAGTTAAGGTTTTATTTACAATCGAGAAAATCCCCAAAACTCAAAGGAAACTATCATTTTGCGAGGAATAATGGCCCTTTGTTACAATGCCAATAAAATGCAGTGTTAGCTGAATTTTAAATTGCTTTAAAAAACTTTATGCGCATGGAGACAATATTATGGCAATTCTATTCATCTACGGTCAATTTCAGACCAACAATGGCACTGCGTCAAAAGACCCTGCGCTTTGGCTCATGTTTGTTGCCATAGCTACTGAGGAGAAGCTTAAATATATAAGCAGGCAGTCTGGATTCAAAGGTTTGTCAGATGCCGAGGCACTGCACACAGTTTATATTCCTCCAAGGCAAAGTCTTACAACTCTTTCAAAACGGGACTCGGTCAAACCAAGTGTCTGAACTGCATCGTGCTGGAAAATGTGGCCCATTACGTCTATGCTGTGAATTCCTGGCTATTAAAATGCATCTGTAGTGACCCAAGCGATACGTGTTGGATGAATCACGGTTGTGAAATTATCTTATTCACTGGATTAGTTGATTAACTTGTAACCTGCGAAACTACTCTGTGCCAAATTCTCCTCAGTGTATCACACTTGGGGTTCAGCGCGCCTCAAAATCTACTTGTTTGTTTTCAGCTTAAATCAAACTGTTGGCAGATTACTTGGCATATGGCTGGATAGAGAAGACGTGGGCTGCACCAGATGATGCATTTGCCAAAAATGGCACTTTACAAACTCTGTTCTGTTTTAGTTAACCATCAGTCTCCATTAGCATAAAACTAAAAATACAAGAAAAAGAAAATTAAACTTTCCTGGTGAGGTAACATTGTAAAATGTTGGCTCAAGATAGAGTGAATAGAGTACTACTACTACTGGTTCAAACTCTGGATGAAATAAAGACTGATGGCCCAGAGATCGGCATCTGTTCATAACAAAACGCTTTTCGATTGGTTGGCCACCGGGACTAGACAGCTTAGGAGAGAGTTGCAGTAATGAGTGTGGCATTTTACCACCTTTTCCTTTTCACTCTTGTGACCGGAAAAACACCACATGTCGAGAGCTGAGCCGTCAGTGCAGAGTGAGCGCGGCGCCTTGTCACGCTGCTGGTGTTTGTAACATAGCAACAAACCCACAAAAACCCTTTGTAGATTGTGTCACAAAACATTGTGCAACACTTTTTCCATCTTTCATCAGAGAAAGAGGGTGAGGTTGAAGTTTCATAATTCTCATCAGCAGAAGCTGAATAAAGAAATGTTTCAACCACCCTTACAAATATATGTTAGTTTTTATATTTTTGTTTGACATAATCTGGTTTTACACTTAACTATATGCTCAACATTTTCAGCAACAGTGGATACTAAGAGTTTAACATGTCCACCCATCCTTTAATCTGACTGATCTTGAGGAAAGACAGGTTTCTGTTCGGGTTTCCTGCAGCGGTGAATGAGCACCTGTCAGGATATCAAGATAAACTGCATGCGCCGGTAACTGCATCCACTCCTGTCACACGAGCCACTATAAGCTGTTAACACACCTGCAGCGTTATGACTGATCCAATCAAAGTGCAGAACAAGCAGCTAGCCAGCAACAACCTGCAGTGAGTTCCTCTTCTCCAGAAGTGTTTGTCTTCCTGACTTCTGCCAGTTGTTATCCTGTTGCCTTCTTTATCAGAGCATTTGGAGGTTTTATGGTGATGTGATTTATATGGGCTTGTGGCACGTTAATGATGCCAGGGAGCATTGCCTGCCATCCATATTCATGAACAACTGCGTTCGGGGAGCCGCGGAGATGGAAAAGAGGAGGAGGGACTGCTGCACGTCAGCCAAAAGTCTCTCGAGCACAAAGTCTGGATAGCGGAGCTGCGGAGGCCTTGAGTTCACATGCCTGTAGGCACGGGCCCACCTGTTCACCCAGACCAGTCACATTCTCCTGGATCAATGATGGCGCGTGAACCAAAACAACAGGCTGGGATCTGGATATTTCACGTGCAACTGCAAAACTCAGTTATTTGAATCCTGCAAAAATCTCATTTAAAACATTATTATAAGTGAACATTTTTTCATTATGAGACGGAGTCCAACATTTGCTCAGCATCCACTTTGGATTCTGAGTGTACTACCAGACACATTTTCGAAGCTGCCCACAAGCATCCCGTTTATTCAACGCTTAAAATTTTAAAAAGCAGCTGAAAAACTTTCCTCTAGAAACTGCTCCCCCATCACAAAACAACCCTCCTTAATGCAAACAAAGAAACGCCACAGTTTTCATTCACGGTAACTGTTTACATGTTCAAGTCCATGTAAACAAAAAACAACAACAAAATAAAAGCCCCAAAATGTAATTCTCCTTCCCTGCACCGTGCCACATGTGCAGGGGGTACGAGGGCCCACTCATCAAATCAATCCATAATCACAACCAGCCTGTCAGTATAATCGAAGGCAAACATCTCGTTATCAGAACAGAAGATTAATCGGTCTCAAAATGAATGAACTTAAAGGGAAAATTTTGCTTAACTCCAACACGACTATAAAACACTTCTATTGTGCATTTTCCTATTCAGGTACTTAACTTAGAAGTCTGCCGCCAATTTAAAACCGGCATTCACTGTCGTCCATATCAATAGAGAAGGCAGCAGGATTTCACGTCCTATTAGCAATCATGACCTAATCAATGAGCTGTGGCTTAAAACAGCTGACAGCTAATTACGAGGGCAGCTAGCGGTGGGCCACGCCGTTCAGGTAACCGCTGGTAATTAAAGAGAAGGAAGAAATATCTGTTGAAGGCTGCTCATAGCTCCATGAAGGCAGAGCAGAGAGAACTGCATGGATACTCCCGAGTGAGGCCTAATTTGCTCCGGAGCAAATCAATAAAACCATTTCATCTCTGTTGCTATGGAACAACATATAGTAAAACACAATGAACATCACCTTGGGGAAATTGGCAGCAGAAATAATCTCTCTGCTGCTGTTTTGAACAATGTCTTGTTGCTTCCTTCTCAAAAAGAAGAGGCCGAGCATTGTCAAAGACAGACTCCTTCCGCACAGGCTTTTCCATTCAATGTCATTACTGTAGCAACAAGGGCTACAGTCATAACCTTCCTGTACCATGGCGAAAGATAAAACCCATACGACACCTAACCACAAAGACTGCCTTGATTCTATGGCACCCATCATAAAAACAGGTTGATTACTTGTCCCTGATTTTAGCACCTTTGGGAATCTGCATAACTGTTCCATCTTCCATATGGGACTCCACGGAGCAATATAGCTGCGAAAATAATTAACAGTTGCCTCCTGTACTACAAAACCGCATACACAGACTTTTACGACTCACATGCAAATATGGTGGAAAGACTGAAGCACACTACTTCAAGTGGACAACTCCAGAGCCCTGGAGTGGCCATATATCAAGAAAATACATTTTGTAGCTATGGAGTGAAAGTAAAATATTTTAGGCCTCAAGCTATAACCTGTTCCCTTTATTTAATTATTAGAAAAACTCCCTCTCAATTTGTTAGCTCCTTGGAAAAACTAGCATATCTGCACAATCTGAGGCTAAAATTCATTCAGTCAATTAAATAATTTTGAGGCACAAGATATTTTAACTTGTTCTTATGCTTGCTCAATTTGTGGTAATGAGTTATATGTTGTGCCCTCTCAATGATTAAGTTGAGAACAGATATGTTAAAGCTTCAAAATAACCAAATTGAGTTGCATCTTATGGCCTCACACTAATTTGAGTGGAGAGGTTACATCTGGTGGTCTCAAAGTGAGTAATTAGCGGGGGCAAGTTTATCCTGTGGCATGGAAATATTTTCTTTCCCTCTGATAATTCTCTACACAATTAATTATAAATTCAAGTCTGCACCAGTCTCATCTACAAGCCTCTCTGTTGGGCCGTGCTGAGGGGTCCCATCATCAGGGTGTGAGAGGTGAACGTGTCACTGAGAGGTCAAAGGGGCTCATACTTCAGAAGGAGCCAGATGAAAGCTGCAGTTGAGAGCCCAGCCAGCAGCCCAGCCACTGTTGACATGGAGCCATCTGCGGCAACTATGAGCTCCGCCCTGTGGACGAGGGTCTTCATGTTCAAGTGTCGGCACGTGAGGCGAGCGAGAACATCACGTCTTGTCACCACTTTCAAAGACTGCTGCTGAAACTGAACCTTGGTATGTTTCACGGTTTCTGATTTCACATATGCAGTCAAACAAGAAAACATGGGCATGGGTCAAAAATCACACACATAAACAAAACATTACACATAATGGATTTATGCGATGCAGTTCCATGTATCAGATGCTCCCGTCTGGCCAGAAGACACACGGTTTGTGTTTTGACATGATTGCCAGCTTCAAAGAAGCACAAATCAGACACGAGTGAGAATCATCCAGTCCGTTGCTCATTCAGAGAACACATTAATTCTCCACCTATTTTGGCTAAGAATGAATAGCACCAAAAAGTTCGGGGGGGGGGGGGGGGGTTGTACCAACCTGCCAACTAACTCAAACAGGCAAACAGCAGGATGTACGCTCCCCGCCAGACAAGCCGCCATCACAGCAACTGTTGCCACGGTGCAGAGCTGCCAGCCTACGTTTGATTAGCGAGCGCCTCGGATGTGATTGGCTCCAGTGTGAATGGTACGACAAAGAAGGGGCTTAAATGTTGTGTAATTAACCTCTTCACTTGCATATATTCCACTTCAGACATCACAACTATACTGACAGCCTCCTGTCAGCAACCCGCAGCAATCAAGCCTGAATCTGGAGGCAGAGAGGGAACACAAAGGCAGTATTTGGGCTGTCACCACCATGGAGCATGTGAGACTGTCTGATTAGACAATGCACTGTGTCTCACTGTTAACTGGAAATTGGGGAGGGGGGGGAGGGCGCGGGGCTAATATGATGCACTGAGTGCATTCTACTCATTGTCTGAGGAAGGAAAAACACCTCGTCGTTATAGTCATCATCATCATCATCTGCATGTGTAAATGAAAACTGCACCGCTAGCAGAAAGAGGTGAGCGAGGGGCACACAGAGGCATGATGGAGCGGCTTCGTCTGATTGGTCTATTACAGCAGTGTAATTATATTTAACTGTTGAAAAACAAGGAGGTAAAATTAAACACCAGATTTCGTACAACTGACTGCTGATTGCACTGCATGTTCTAGGTGTCGACTTTCTCAATCGTTTCATCGTATTATGCTTTCTATTGCTTTGTGAAGCAGTTTGGGTGGTCGTGCGCATGAAAAGTGTGACACAAATAAAAGTTGCCTTGCTTACATCATGTCGTGATGTACAGGAATGCTGCCCCTCAGCAGGCTTCTGGAAATTAGCCAATCAGAATAAAGTAGGATTTTAGAGGGAGCTGAAGCAGCGACTACGGATGAACCAAGAGGAGAAATAAACTGCTGTAAGATTAGCTTTGCGAGAGTCATAGTCCAAAAAAATATTTTTAGCAAAGTCCCAGAATCCCGAAAAATTACATACAGCTGGAGATGAGCATAAAAGGTCTCATCAAGTTCAAACTGTCATTTAGTGTCACATCCTTCATCTTTAACACCGAATCAAATCACTCCATAATTGTTATATCCGTGTAATTCAATTATATCACATTAAACAAAGGCAGTTCTTGATCTTTTTATCAATTAGTTGCACAGCTGTTCCAGAGCAAGCACGCTGAGAACTACGACATTTCCTTTTAGACAGACTTTGAGAGTTGTTTGCAGAAATAACAGTTTTTCCAAACAGCGAGTTCATTCTCAGACATGCTGCAGCAGCCTGAGTGAGACTCATCCTGGTGCAGAGGAGCAACACGTAGGAGTTCAGGGAACCCAGATCATCTTCAACCGCAACAACACAGACCTGAAATCATATTAGCCTTAGACTTCATCTACAACCTTCATGCAATTCAAGGTTGTACATAACTTGGCACCAAACGCGATAGCACGTCAGAGGAAAGGCTTGTGAATCATAGTGAAATATGCGCACAGAACGAGGGTGCTCGTCAATCTGCTGATGAACATGTTTCACACTTCTCAAGAGAACTCAGTCTGAAGATGGAAACCTTTCTGAATGAAAAGCTCCACAGTATCGCCGCACCATCGTATCGGCAGATACCGACACAGTAAAAGGAAAAAAGTCCAACATCAGTTTTGCTCTTCATCAACGGTGACTGAGACGAGATAATTGAAGGGCTTTCCAATATGATGTGGTGATAAAACACATTCCTTTTTCAAATTCAAAATGCTTACATGTATTTTTCAGCATGTACAAAATGAGAATGTCGACATCGGTGGATACTGAATAGCAGCTGGAACAAGTTACAACACTAGCATGTGCACCCCTGTTTTCAAGAGTTAAAATACACAAAGAATTTTACTAATGAGGACTCACTTTACAAGCAGATGAAGGAGCGCTCAAGAAAGGGGTTTAAATTTTTCAAAATATAATTCTCCTTTAAAAAAGTTCCAGGGAACCTTTTCTTTTTCTTTTTTTTTTTTTTTAAACACCTGTGCTAGAAACACACCGACTCTATTCATTCATTTTAACCCTCAGCAGACCAACTGTGACCTAGGCTTTGTTAGTCTGACCCGTGCTCTCCTGAACCAGTGTTAAGACCTTCTCCTGCACCAGCCTCTCTCTTCCTGGGGCTGTGTGTCGGCTCAGTGGAGAGGAGAGCCGCCCCGTAGCCACAGTTCTGCTGCCCACCAGATGGTTGCTGCTGGGAGCCAGCTAAGAACCTGCATGGTGGCCGCTGAAACTTAAATGTGAAGGGGGGATTGCCGTGATGAAGGAACCTCTTCACATAGACTAATTAAAAAGGTCTTTTTCCTCACGCCTGCCCATCTGTTGAGAGCTCAACCTGATGGAATTGCTGCCTATTCAGTTTCTCTACGCTCAGAGCAAAATTATTTACCTTCTTTTCCGGGAATAATGTGAGCCATTTGCTGAACTTTAAAAGAGCTGAAGGAAGAAAAAAAAAAAAAAACACTTTCCGAGAAGAACACCAAGCAATTAACCTGATTGTAGTGTGCCAACAACTGATGCAATCAAGGACTTTACCTCATTTTTTCCTGCTCAATTGTGTAGAACATTTTCAATAAATAAAAAATCATGAATATTCATTGTTTATTAACATCACACATCAGTATTCTCAAAGCAGTTTAAAGCCTTGATGTAAATTAGTGCTACCTACAATCTAGACCCAGAAGACCGCGGATAAAACAAGGTCACGGCAAACGGTTCTGCTCATCTTTCTTTGACAAGGTCAGTGAATCAGGTAGTGACCAAACGCTGCATGAATAATCGTAGTGATGAGAAAATGACAGAAACCTTAAACGTGGAGGCGTTCACAGCTGCAAAAACATCCACATCTTGACTTGTTTTCTCAGCATCACATCATAATCCAGAGGACGCCCATGTATCGCCATCACCTGCAGGGTGGAATAATATCAAACGTGATAAAGGGAATTTTCTCTTTTGGATTACTGCAACAGCACAAAACAGCATTTGACTGTCTGTCGTGTTGTGAGGTTCCCAGTAAAATTCACGACTTGATTCCACTTTCCTCAACCAGCGAGAATTATTTCAGTGATGGAATATCGCAGGAAAATGAAGCATTAGCAGCTAGCGTGAGGGCACAAAAGCAGGGTAGCATTGGCTACAACAGGAAATTGAAGTCTGCTAGAGAGCTGAGAGGTTAAAGACGTTCATGACATCATCACTGAATTCATGGCACTCGAGTGTGTGAGTTTTAGGATGCTAGTCCGGGGAGCATGCTTAGCTTGACGGCTCAGTGCCAACATGAGGACTTTGACAGTAAAAAGACGGTACTGCACGCTCCGCGGGAACAAGACTTCTTTTTAGAACAGAAAAATGGGAGATTATCAGTTATCTACGGGCTGAAGGAAAATCCATATGGTGCATCCCTACTGATTATCATGCCAGCTCGCAGGTCGACAGACAACCGGCCGTTTGAACTCTTGACCCGCATCCTGCTTCTCATTATTGTCTAAATTAGACAGGCTGGAGGACGGCCACGAGAGTTCAGTGAGAATACTAAGACAAAGGAGATGATTCACATTACAATACGCATCATGTATCATTATTAATCACGTTAGACATGCTCGCCATTTCCCGCGAATCCTCTGCTGCCTCCACTGCTTGCTAAATTACATGGTAAACAAGGTTAAATCTTCGGTGATCATTTTAAGTTGTCTCTAAAAAGGTTAATTAATTCGCTTTCACGTTATGGATTGCTTCGCTTTGATTTACTTCCTGCAGCGTTATCTAAGCCTAGTGGCATGTTGTTGGACTACTATGGCCACCCAACCAGGATTTACACAACATACTGTGTTTTGTGGCTTCAGGACCTCTTAAAAAGGTTTCTGTCTTGGCATATAACTCCTCTCGCATGCAATCTGTTTTGGGGATGGAGATGTCAATAGTTACGACCCCCCTGCAGCACCAACCACGCAGGCTGGGAGACTATGTGTGAGGCTAACATCTTGCCCTGCCTCTGATAATTTAAGGACTTTCCTCCACGCCAGCTTGTTTTAATTACTGAGAATAAGTGGCAGCATTTGGTCAGCTTTATGGGTCTTCTTCAAAGAGCAAGCTTGGCTTCGCCCAACCAATCTGTGGGACTGCAGAGCTGTAAATCCAACCACTAGCACTAACAATGCCTAAGGCAAACGCACGCAGCCCAACATGGGAGGAGAGGAGAATTTACAGAGTTTGTAAACCCTATTCTTCTTTTAATTCATCTAAAAGTATCAACCCTCAGTCTGACTGGAGGATATAAGAGCATGTAAAATGAGGAAAGTGTGAAAAACAAAAACGCTGCAGTGAGATTTGGACTGGCATTTGTGGGATTTAGAAATCTTTCGAGTGTCAAAGGGGAAAAAGGGACTAAAGTAGAAAAATGCTCTGAGTCAGTTTGACAGGAGAATCCACAACAACACAAAAGACGGCAGAATGTAACGAGGAGATAATGGAAACAAAGACTTAAGACGTGAAGAAAAGCGGGAGATATCAAATGCGCTGAGAAAAGGAGACTAGGGTTGCTTTTGGATATAAACTCTCTGACAGCGGAGAGTTCCAGCGTAGGGTCACTGATGGGTTGGGGTAAAGAAGGAGGAGGAAGAGTGTGTGTGTGTGTGTGTGTGTGTTTTGACTCCTGACTCTTCAGTGAACTCATTTCTGTTCTCACACAACACCCAACTCTACGCTAATGATGAGAGCCCCGCGGCCATGTGGGCTGGGATACACAGGCCTGACTGTGTGCTCCGCACAGACTCTGCAGCCATCAGGCGTCTACAGCAGCCCCGGCCAACTGTTTTCACTCAGACACGGACTTCCTACAACGTACAGTCTGAGCTGACAGTGAGTGATTTGTCAAAGGCTTTCACTGTTTGCCAAGTCTCTACAGGCTGGAGAATGACCGAGAGCCATTTTACAGAGTCCAGTTCTGTACATTTCACACGTTAAGCGTCCTGCAGCGTCACACTGGATCCGACTCTCCTGCACATTGGGCACCACGGTCTTCACTAGGTGTCAGAACTGCACCCTAGGAGCAATATAATCACCCAAATAATTGCTTTGAAACAAAGTGACCCCGCTGGTCTCTGCCAGTCAGCCAAATGAGATTCTCATGCTTTTGATCAAAACAGAATTAAGTGGGAGGGGAGCAGATTTTATTGCACAGCGTGGTTCAGTGTCAAGCTGGATGCAGCCACGCATCTAAAGTGTATTACTCACAGGGACATCTTGAGTCACACTGAGTGGAGGGTTCACTTGATCCAGGAAATAATTAATCACTCTGGACCCCGGCTTTCTTTTATCATTTCCTTCATCATGACAAAAAAAAAAAAAAAAAAAAAAAAAAAATTTAAAAGAAAATCCCCCAAGGCTACACTATGAAACAAAATATGATAAAAATTAATATACGTCCAAGTAAATTAATATCCTAAACATGGGAGCTGAGATGAAGAACTACGGCGCCACAAACAACTAAAATTAGGACTCATCTTGTCGTATCTGTCCAAATGATCAATAGTAATATAATTCAGCCTTAAACGTCACACAGCTGCTTTTCTTCCACATGTCGCACCAAAAAAAAAAAGGTTAATGGTGAGAGGTTGTTTGGCGGTGAAAAAAAAATAAAACAACTTTCAACCATTTATGTGTTTCAAGACTTTCAGAGAGAAAATCGAGGCCAAACAGCAGGGCAGTTTGTCTAAAGCCATCAAATATTACAATGCTCACATGAATGTGCTCAAACTGTGTGGAGTGCGCAGCCCAAACTAGTTCCCGGGTTAATTTTACTGATAGGGAACAAGCTTCACCTCAGCATTACCAGATAACTACTCCGACTTACTTTTGGAGGAGCGCTACAGCTGGAGGCTTTTTTGTGTGTGTGTTGAATTTTCCGTTTTGACATTTCTTCTCTTGTCCCCGGTGCAACAAGGAATCCTCATGCCGGTGGCCGGTGAGGAAGGACTTCGTTACACTGAATTAACGTCGTCCAGCTTCTCCGAATAACCCACAAACACGCTGTTTCAACTTAACTGCTGAAAAAGAAATGAAATGTCATGAAGTGTACCTGCGCAGGAACCAATTAAGCCTAATCAGAAGCCACGCCCAACTGTTGCCGGCGTTTGTCGCCTTCACGGCCATGTTCAGAGTCAGACATTGGGCTCTTCGGTAAATATTTATTAAATTTATTACATCTGTCGCCTACTTCTTTTAAGTGGCATTATTTATCATTATTTTATTATTAATGGCACCCCCTTATTCACTATGGATTTCCCAGGTTTTAGATTGGAAGTGACTAAGTGCAGTAAACTTCCCCTAAAAAAGGTGTTTCTCTTGTTTCCATGTTACAAAAACAAAATCTGTTAATGCAGGTTTCCTTTGATAAACTGTCTTTAAAAATTGAGTTATTCAGCAAAAATAATTGACAGCAAAACTTATTTTAAAGGGATGTTGATATCTTTTGCCACAATGTGGAAAATAACATTAAGTGAACGGTGTAGAAACAAGTCTGGATCAGTAAGAAGGAACATTTTATTCACAGGTACTGTAAAAGTAAAACACAAGCTGCCGTATCATACATTTATACACAGGGTTTCGAAAATCCTATACAAAAAAACAAAGATATTCGAAAAAATATGAGTTTTGATATGAAACATGACCTTACATATAATAAATTCTTGGAAAAAAGGTCTTGGTTTGGTAATAGTTTATGAGCCTATAACCTCACATTAGTGAAAACTGAAGTTATTGTAAAAAATTAGAATGGTAAAAATGGAGTAGAAATCATTCGTAAAAATGATTAAAAAATATCATGCAGCATCTTCAGAAAGGGCCTGAGAGAGTACATCTTTGTCAAAGAAAGTAAACAAATTCATATTTGTCACAGATATAGAAATCAAACACACCAAAATGCAACAAAGCCCGTTTGTTTTTCTCAACAATCGTTTTCACTGATCATCTTTGTGTCGGCCATTTGTAACAAACATTCTGACAGCTGCAAAGAGCCGATAACATGATTGACTTTGCTAAACAATGTCACGACGTCATTTGCTCTTACTCGCTGTATTATTTCATGGGAAACTAGCAATTCTGCAGTTATATGACACTTATTAATTTGCCTACATGGGAAAAAAAAAAGGAAGTAGTCGAGAGGCCCTAAGTCAGTAATGAGGTTCTTAGAGTAGTTGCAGTAAAAGTATTGGAATGCATAGAGCCGAGGCTTGGTATGAAAACTGTAGAAGAGACTTGTGGTATCTTATCTATGCCCCTTTTGTAGGACACTGTATAGTTATCAGCCAGCTCAGACCCATTATAGGGAGAGAATGGGTTCATGTAAGTATTCATCAGGCTATTCTTGCATGCTAGTGTCGGGAAAGTTCTGTCTCTCAGGGTTACATGTACATGCATGTTGAGGCACCGGAGAGAATGGCTGAATCAACAGTAATCTATCCATCACAGTGGCCCTTCTGATTGATATGTTTTTGGCGTAATCTCTCATTTACAGTGAGATCAACACGATCGAGAACAGCTTGAATCGGCTCTCCGTCCACTAATAAAACTGCCGCTCTACCTTAGTGCATCCACCGAGACCCATTTTGATCAAGGCAACAGGAGGGAAGAAAAAAAACATCCACTCAACCCTACGAGCGTTCACGGGCCAGCTGGCAGGAGAAGAGTGACAACAGCAAATGCAGTCCTTGATGAGAAAAGTCCAGTTTGAAAATCTAGAAAAACTACAGAACCAGAGAGTTAAAATAAGGCGCAAGAGGTTGAATGGACATGAATAAAAATGCTGACTGAGGTTTGAAACAAGAGAAAAAGGCAAAGTCTGGGAGCGCAATAACATTAGCTTATTGCTTTTCATTTTTTCCCCTTTATTTTTTTTCCCTTCGAAGGATATTTATACACACACACACACACACACACACAGATCAAATAATCATATAAATACACTTTACAATGCAATATAAAATATTTTTCTTAAAAGCAATATGTTCAGGGTTTACTTAGGTATGCTTAAGATACCTGCACCGTATGAAAAATAATGACTTAAAACAATAAAAAAAGGCACTTCCAGGTGTTGTTCATTGACTCTTGAGTAAGTGATGGCCACTGCTGTGCCCTAAAGGCAACAGCGTTTGTGCTCATGTTTCATTTATCTGTCCTGGACAATGAGGCACTGTAGCTAGGTGGTTAAGATTTCTTATTTCCATGCAGATCCTCTCGCTTCTATTCTCTTCTCTTCTCTTCCCTTCTCATCTTCTCTTCTCATCGCTTGCTTGTTTGTTCTTCACTCCAGTAATTTCTATCAACTGGCTGCTACATTTCATTTTCCTTCGTTTTGTTTTTTTCCTCACTTCCTCGTTTCTCCACATCCCGACTTTCTTTTGTCCTCAGACTTCGACTTCACGCAATCCCTCCTGCTGGCCAGATGTTGGCATGCTGATGTCAAAGCAGGTCACCATCATGACACGGGACTTGCATAGGTTGACACAGAATTCCAGATCCTCTGTGACCTGTGCCAAGACCTCCAGGTACTCCGGAGACTCTTTATCCAAATTCCTGTCTACCTCAACTGTTGAAAAAAAAAGAAAAAGAAAGCAACAACAGTTTGTCAGATGGCTGTCACTCGTCACGCGTTAAAAACTGGACACAGAGAAGAAGTAACTCACACTCTCCTGACCACTTGCTGGGATCCATCATCAGCCGCGCCTTGGTGTCCTCCAACTCCTCCAACAAAACCTCGTGCTTTGCCTTCAGTTCCTTCACTTGCTGTTGCCTTCTCTCCAACATTTTCAACTTACTGTTAAAATACAGCAAGCCCTGAGAGTAACAAAAGAGGCACTTGAATACAGCATCCACATGTTGACGGAGCAGCTCAATAGAGAAAAGTGGATAAAATCACATTTAAATACAATCAAACCAAAATGTAAAAGCAATTACTCTAAGATTCTGGAGCTGATTGTGTGGAATTTTTTTTTAAAGAGCTTTGTGATATAAATTCCCCCAGAAATTCTGTCATTTAAAGTGCATTTAATTATGATTATGGTAATGCAATCAGTTGAAAAACAACTTAGAAGTAAAACTTCAACTGCTCACCTTGTCAACATCCTGGAATGGTTGCTAATGGAAGGGTTGAGGGGAAAAATAAAACAAAAGAAGTTACAATGGAATATTGTGTTATCAAAAATATATGATAACATAATCTCTCTATATAGATGGATAGATATAGACAGGACGGTGACTATGCACATAATAAACTCAAGTTACTGATGACCCTGCACAAAGCTCAAAACCGCCTGGAAAAAAAATAAAAGCGATTAATTTCTTGTCTTCTGACAGACTTTTTTCTCTAATTGGAAGTAAATCAAACGACTATCCAGCTGATTTAATAAGTTCTCTTAACAAATCCCTTTCAGGCGCTGCTGAACTTGTCGGAGCAGTTAATGATCTGCAGTAGAGGAGCTATAAAAAGCAGCCAGGCAGCTGAGGATGAGGGCTTCTGGTGAGCTGATTTGGGATGGTGTTGGTGCTCTCGTGTTCAATCACACATTCCCTAATCCGAACCATTCCTCGCATCTTTTCAGTCTCACAACCCCTACATCACCACCGGCATCATCAACGGTAAATTGAGTCGTCACTCATACTGTATCCATACCAATTAACCCTGGACCGTAATTGCCTCCTGAACTCTTGACATTCCTAAGAAGCCAAAATACCAAGCCCGGGGAATCTCGACAGACGTTTTAGCTCTGGGATTTGCCTCTGAGCTGACTGAAGGTCAGACGTCTGAGACATAATATTACTGTCTTGTTCTTTAAAAAGAAACTGGGAAGAAGTGAGAGAAGACATTCCCACAACTTGTCGCAGATGCAAAATACTGGGTGAGGCTTAACAAGTGGGATTCATAAGACCTTGACCCAGACAGTACACGATCCATACCCAGCATGTAGAACACGTCAAGAATGCCCCTTTGCTCACCTCTGCGGTTTCTTCCTGACGGCGTCTCTGGAGCCGTTCCACGTCATCAATCTCATACACCTTGATCTCAAAAGGCTCCTTCAGGGGTCCAGACATCGGGGGTAAGTCCACCCACTGGCCTGCTGTGCCCACCTTCTTCCCCAGAGACGAAGTGTCAGGAAGGGGTGCCGGGATAAGACGTCTTCTCTGGAAGCCTACAGATTCATACGCACACACAGACATGCTGGTGTCATAAA
Organism: Aulostomus chinensis; assembly: GCF_037954235.1. NCBI lineage: Eukaryota > Metazoa > Chordata > Actinopteri > Syngnathiformes > Aulostomidae > Aulostomus > Aulostomus chinensis. Next base: position 18,696,921 of record NC_141336.1, read on the forward strand.
ATAGAAGTATTTGCTGGGATGTGTGAGTAAATATGTATGAGTGACACCAGGCTGGTAGAGGTGTAGTGGGGGCATGTTTATAGGTTTGTTCATGAATTACTATTCTATATGCTCCACAGCCTGGAATAATTTAAAGGCTTGCTTTAAAGCATATGAATTCAAATATTTCTTTGTACGGGACTACAAAAACCTGAACAAGGTCACAGCTGCTCATGTTCAATTCATCGTATTTGATCATCACACAGTTCCTGTTTGTAACATTCGTTATCATGCTCCCATATATGTATGAATAATGTATGCTGCTGATTCAGTGGGCGAGGGGATACAATGAAATAACAATTTGTGAGGGTAATCAGAATGGATTCCATAATGTCAGGAGAGCTATGTGGTTCATTTCCTGAGAGACAACATATATTTCTGGAAGGTTTTCAATAAGCCCACGGGAAAATAGTGCTTGATGGATACTACTAACAGTATGCTATATTAGTGTATATTTGGCAACATTTCCTGTGCATTAATAGGTGATGTGTAAAACACCCAATTTAGTTTCTCACCATTTGCCCTCTTCTTGGGATACTTGGAGTTTCTGGTTCTGCCTGAAGATGACATGCCGCTCTCGCTCATTGAGTCATGAGCGGAGGAAGCGCTGCCCGTGGCTTCGCTGTCTCGGATCATACTCTCGTATCCACTGCTTCCGCCGCTGTGGTAGAAAAGAGCTGTGCGACCCATAGCTGGAGGCAGCTCTCCGCTCAACACACTGCTGTTATCGCTGCCGTGCCCACTGCTATAGCGTTGAGGTCGCCTGGGTGCTGTGATTTTGCTGTATGGAGAAGGTAGCATGGCAATGGGGGATTTGTCATCACTCACATTTACCCCACTATCATTCCCACTGTCTGAATCTCCTGAACCTCTCATGTGTTTGCCTGATATGCTGCCTGTTGCCAGTTCGCTCACGCGGCTATTAGCAGCTCTCATTGCCTGCTTTGTGCCCATTATAGTTCCTCTCCCAGGTTTGTTGCTGACAGCAGCAGGGGCCCGAGGACCCGAAGTCCTTCCTGATGGTGGGAGGTTGGCGTTGGTATTTCTGGACACGGCTGTGGCCAAAGATTTGGTGGAGGAGCTTAGGCCCTTGGAATTGTTAGCTGACAATGAGCGTGCCTTACTACCATTGACTGCTGCTAACGCTCTGGGATTTACTGAAGCTTTCACTTGACCAAGTTTGCTTGTATTCCCTCCATTGGGAGGTGATGGGCAGGTAGCAATAGGAGAGCTTGATGAATTAGGAATACCAAATCTTGGAATGGACTTACTGGATTTGCTACTGTTGCTCCCAAGACTTGCGCCACTATTCTCCCTTCTGAGCTCAGCTCTTGAACCTGATAAAGACAGGCTTTCACACCTCTCCAGGGACATCTGGCTGCCATAGTGCTGCCCAACCTCACCTCTAGGCCCTCTGGCTTTCAGGCTCGAGGTAACTTTGGCTGAGTTGAAGTCGGATTTGAGGCTGGAGGTTTTGTGACGAACCTCAAGCTCATCCTCAGATACAGCTGCCCTTGATCCAAAGGTCCTCCCTGCCTCCCCATATGCTAACTTTAAGGCACTTTGGGGCAGCAGGGTCTTAGTCTTATGGTCAAGACTGGACTTTCTCACCGGTGGTGGTGGAGGTGAGGTGCAACCAGGTTTAGGTAGATTGCTTGACTTCTGTGAGTTAGCCTTGTTGTTTTTCCCCAGGGAGGAGAATTTAAGGCTTGTGGTAGACGCAATAATATCTTGCGTTCCCTTGTATTCTGTGGAGGAATGGATGACGGGCACTGTTCCTAAGGTGGTGGCACCTCGTCTCAGCTGAGGCATTTTACTGGGGGGGTCAGATTTCTTACTGGCTGACTTCTCACAGCCATCAACCACCCTTTGGGATGAGGTAGACCCCTGCACCTTGGGTGGGCGAGGTACACTGTTGCAATTGTTGGATGTTTTGCTTGAAGCAATGCCATTGGGGGGATTTCTGAGAAACTTGCTGGTGTTGTTGGAGTCAGAATATTGAGGTTCTGAGTGGTTGTCAATGCGCTGCCAAGGATCTTCCTGCTTAGCCTCTTGTCTGGGTGGCTCTCTACTGCTGCTAGTACTACTACTACTATGAGAGATGGATGAGGTAGGTTTAATCTTCCTTGGAAGACTGGAGTGAGCTATGGAGGGGCAGTGTGGAAGTTGGGAGGTGCTGAGCGAGTGCGCTTTTGTTATTTTAGATGTGAATCTGAGGGAGCCTTTGGCTGATTCTGGAGATGGGGGGCACTTTGTCAAGGATAGTTTACTTGAGGCAGCGCTGTCACTGTCCAGTTCAGAAAAACTAAACCCACTGTCATTTAAGGAATTCTTGGCGTCTCGAGGAGAGGATACACAATGGAACTTATCCAGGGAATCAAAGTAAAAGGCAGCCTCGGGTCCCATGTGTTTTGCCTGTGGAAGGAAGACGTCCATGGAATGAACCCCTTCACTCTCCAGGGTGCAGACACTAACTTCACTAAGCCAAGAGCTGATAGAGGAACCTCTGCTATCTATACATTCCATAGCCCCCTCTTGGAGTGGTGTGACCAATGCAGCGTTCCCCTCTGATCCTCCGACGGCTGAAGTGTAGGCGTCAAATTCATCATTGATGCTGCTGATGATGCTAACAGGCCGGGAGCCAGAGGCAAGGGCCTGAAGGGAGCAGTCACTGTTAAAACTGATAATACTGGATGGCCGACCCTTATCAACAATACTGTCTATAGACAGCTCCTCCACCACAGTGAACACTAGCTCATCCTCTCCATTCAGCTCCACAGGCTGCTGCAAGGTGACAGTGGCTCTAAGGACGTCCCGATCCAGGCATCTTTCTCGCAATGTGGAGCGAATTTGGCACACCTCCAATGGAGCTCTGAGCATTGGGGAGGTGCAAGGATCCCGTCTTTTCACAGCTTGGTGGCTCATTCCTACAGGAGGCATTCTGGTGCTGGATCGCTCTTCCTTCTCTATATTTTCCTTGATGGAGTCTTTCTGCTGGGATGGAGTCGGCGCTGGCTTCTGCAGAGCTTTTTTGTTGAAGTAGACCTTTTCCCTCACCACAGGCTCAGAACTGGGAACAGCAGCTGTTCCCAGTTTATTCGTGCTAACACAGCTTTCTAAAGACAAGTCCTTCTCACCGTCAGCACTAGTTCTGCATACATTCTGAACACTTTCTGACGGTGCCCTTTCTGCAGTTATGCATTGCCTCTTTGAAATGTCCACTTTAGATTTAGTGCTTGGACTGCAGAATGGCTGAGTGGCAACAGATTTAGGAGAATTTTTGGGTGAGATGCCATCTGGGTTGCAAGAAGTATTTGCTACAGTCTTTGGTGAAACAGAGCCTTGGTTCTCCTTAGATTTGTCAGTCTTGGGGCTAGCCTGACTTCGCTTTCCCTCTCCAACAAATGCAGTGGGTTCTTCACTGCCGTCGATACACTCCAGCCTCTCCTGCAGCTCAGCAAACGTGTTGCATTTGAAAAACTGGTCTCGGTCAACAGGGCCCTCTTTAGTAGACTTCTTCTTGTTAAGAGAGGGGATGATTGGAACAAAGGCGGGTGGGCCTTCATTGTCACTAAGCTCCCTGTCTGAGATGGCAGCTCCTCCAGGGCCAACATAAATAACAGTGTCACAAGACTGCTCACTACTGGATGAGTAGTCAGGGTCATTGAGCATGGAGGGCAGGTCTGGGTCCAGGGCTACTGTCCGAGGGTGAAAGGGCCTGAGGTGAGGTGGCCGACGGATCCTCCCCTCCTCACAGGAACTTTCCCCTCCAGATGAGCTGGATGCATACTGCCAAGAGACATATATCAACCTCATTAACGGATGACAGCAAAATGACTCTAGCCTCTAAAATATTAATGTTACAATTAAATCTTTCTCAAAACCCAGTTCAACTGGTATATTAATTTCTGGAGTGAAATCAATCAAAGGCTAAAAATTAATTCTTATGACATTACCATTCAATATTTATCTAAAGGTTAAAAGTGCACATCAATAGTCACACAGAAATTAATGTCAATAATATGAACTGCTGTATCTAGACTGCATTGTAATCATGCCTATACCAAATAAATACACACTGTCATTCCAGCTAATTACGTGAAGCATATATTTCTCTAATCCGAAAGAATGCATTACATAGTTCCTCGGGTACTGCTATTGATTACATGATTATGTGTTGAGGAGCTGAGAAAAATGAGCTCTGAGTTACTACACTAATAATCATTTGCAGTGGTATTCACTTAATGATTTGCTTTCTAGCTCCAAATTTAGAGGATGAAGAAAAAATTTAAGCCATGGCAGGAAATATGATGATTAGATTTGCATATGCACATAAGGAGTTTGCATTATAGCTATGAAGGCAACACTTGTACGATGCTAAATAGCACATTGAGATCATTTATTCACAACTGACAACATCAAATGGAGTGCAGTTATTACAGGATAAGTCACTTAAAAGTCTCATAATTTAAGATGTAAAATGCCTGTTTTGTTTCACTAAAAATGAACCATTAGTGTCTGGAATTTTAGATTGTTTCTCAACTTCATTACTGCACATGCTTATGCAGATTTATCTTGCTAATCAGTTCATTAGCGTACCTTAGATTTCTTTTTCCTCATGCGGTGGATGCGGGACGCCAGCTGGATAGTGGTGAGTGAGTCAGTGTAGTTGGCGGGAGAATCGGAGATGTGGGCGATCATGGTGGTTCTGCAGTTAATGTTGCCAAGGGACTCCCTCAACAACATTGTCAGTTTGCTGTCCCTATAGGGTTTACATATTTTATTAGCAAATAGCACTGTCATGTTTAATACTGACAAGAAAGGGAGCTGGTATGATATCAAAACACTCTCCAGGGGGAGCCATTTGGAATTCTATGAGCTGAAACATACTCAGACATGTCATTAATCTTCAAACCTGACTTTGTATAATATAATCTTATGCAACATCAGCAGGCTATTACATGAGGCTAACTAAACAAACCAACTACACAAATGCATGGCAAACATTAAGGGATGTCAAAACAAGCAGAGACTTGCCCAACAGAACTTCTCAAAGGCTATAAAACAATGAGGGCGAGATTTTAAAAAAGGAATGGTTGTTTTCTTACCTATAAGGAACATGCTTTGCTCCGTTTGCTAAAGCCATGATGACATTTCCCAGCGCGTTTAGAGAAAGACAAGCACCGCCTCCTCCATCTCTGCTTTTACTCAGGACTTTTTCACAGCTCCCCAGGTCGATGAGGTGCAGTCTGCTCCGTCCACCTGACACTGTACCAACAAAAGAAGAAGAACCAGGTGAGCACTGCGCGGACACTCCTTCTCCTCACACATGATGATGGAAGTGGCTCAGATCAGGCCAGACTAGACTAGTGGTGATTGTCAGAGCTGTCTGATTTATTTATGAGGTGATTCAAGCTCCCACCAGATGTGTAACTCATGGTAAGAAGGAGGCTCCCGCTGTTCCAACAGTCAACCGACTATCTGAAACACTTGCGATTTAAAATATAGCTGCCTGTCATTGTAAAAAAATCATAGTGCTTCAATAAGTCACCCACAACAGAGGAGCAACAAAATATTAAAGCACTTATGACAGTAAGGCTTCAAGTGCTCATTTTGACACGTGCTTTAGGGCTCAGCAATAAAATCGATAAAGAAATATGTTGCAATATTCATTTTTCAAAATACTGTATGATATTCTAGAGTAAAAAATGTGTAATCGTCATTAATCCAGACTCTGCCTGGAGAATGTGACTATTATGATCTGGTTGCACCCAGATGCTGCTTATATAGGAAACATGTAAAACCTATTTGACTTGGACCGATGATTATATTAATTTACTACATAAGTGATGGGGGGGGGGGGGGTGTAGGAACACTGATAAGGACTTGTAAATGTAAAACTGTAGTGGTACTAACTTCCTCCCTTGCCGCTCTTCTCCATGCGGTACTGGTAGATGTGCAGTGTGAAGAGCATATGGGAGTTGCGGCGGTCGTCCTCATCCGCATCGGGCGTGCTGGTGCTTCGTGCAGATATGGCTGCATCCAGGAAGAAAGCAGTTTTCTCAGCTGTCGGGGCATGAAGCTCACTCTGGTTCTGAAGCTGCAAGGGACAGAGAACGAGTTTTAGGGTGGGGAAAAAAAGACCACATAGCACTTCAGAAAAGAGGACATATCTGGATAGGATACAGGGGAGGGGAAAGAGAGAAAGGGGAGCTGGTTAATTGGACCCCGGCACACATTTCTTCCACATTAGATTGGGTCTCGGGGGCAATTAGAATAGCAGATATGCACACAGAGGGAGGAGGATTAGGAGAGGTAATGGTGGAGCAGGCGGCAGGGGCACGTCCTTTACTGTGGATGTGATGATGTGATGGTGAGATAGAGAAAGGGAGGGGAGTGAGTGAGAGAGAGGGAGAGACAGAGAGCGAGAGAGAGGGAAATAAGGTGGAGGGCATCATGAAGGGAGCCTACATGTGGCTGCTGAGAGGTAGAAGAGCAAGATGGAGCTTCACAGGAGTGCACAGCCTTTGAAGTAAGAGTCCACACAGATCTCCCAAAAACAACATCTGACAGCAACACCTGTGAGTGCCTTCAAACCTTCATTCTTCCACCATCCCCCAATAATACTTCAATTGTGCTGCAGAGGGCTAGCGCTTACACACAGGTAATAGATGCTGATGGAAGCAGACATGCAAGTCAATACAAAGGTAAGAAGAAAGCCATCAATACCACAGATGGTTTTGGTGGATATATAAAGCAAGGATTTCAGAGGCTGGTAAGATAGAGGAAGACAGACAAGGAAGACCTGGGGGATTTGAGAACGCAAACACACACTCGACTAAGTCAAACATCTTTGGGAGAGGAAGATCATAGAGAGAAAAGATCAATATTCAGACAGTCCTATACTGTACTGAGAAAATGAAAGGATCACTAAACAAAGAGGATGTGGAGAGGTGAACTACTTCTCACCTGGGTGCCACAAATGGGATCCTCTCTCAGGTGGATGCCTGGGGACTGACCCTCCTGCAGGCTTCCCGTTGACACCTCAGACAGCAAATCTTTCAGCTCCTCATCTTTCCCGAAGATTTCCACCGCAGACACACGGACAGAAAAGCGCGTGCCCGTCTTCTCCTTGCGCTCATTGATGAGCTTGAAGAGCCAGGAAATGGCACAGGGGACGATGCCTAAGCTCTGAGTGGAGCTGTCTTTACCAATCATGGTGTATGTCTTGCCTGAGGATGTGTGACAGAGAGAGGGGGTGAGGAGGTGTGGGGGGGGGGGGGGGTCAAGGTAATGAAAATACAGTATGGATGCGAAACTAAAATCATTTCTATCAGGCTGTCTTGACTGTCCAGGTAGTTTAAAGCAAGCTTGATTGGATATTTTCAGGTGATTTATTGCGTCATTGATTTCTTTTTTTTAAATGACAGCTGATGTGGCAGTTTGGAAGTAACATCCAATATATGTTAAATAAATGTTAATTCAAGGACTCATTTCATAAGCAGCCATTCTGTGGAGAATTGTAGTTATTGGAAACAGCAGCATGAGGAGCGCTACCCCTTCAGCTAAGAGCACCGGCCAGGTCAATTACGACGATTTTAATTACAGGCTGAGCCCTCAAGCCTGAATAAGACCCTCCTAGCCCACAACACACTGCCCCTTCGTTCCCTCCAATCTCTCATTCCTTGACTCACCCCAGTGCACTGCTAAACCAATTGTGGACATCAAGTGTAGCTAACAGACAGTAACGAGAGTTCTCTTTGGCTAACAAAAGCTCCTGTCTAATCTCTTGCCAGTGGAGGAGCTTACCCAGCTTAACTTGGCCGAAGCAGAAGATGCAGCCGTCTGCACCGTTCACCACTGACTGAATGACCTCAGCTACTGTCCCTGAGCACACCTCCGCCTGGAAAAGAAAAAACAAAACAAAACAGAGTCAATACAGATAATAATTTCGGCACAAATGAGAATAAACTATACAGAGCATGGAATCCATATTTCTTTTCAACTCAATAGTTATTTGGCATTGGTTTACACAATCAGAGTAATGGTTTGAGTATTTTTCATCACTCCTGAGTGTGTGTGCTGATGTGTGGTTGTGTGTGCTGCAATGTGTAGCTCATTTTTGCAATCTGTTTCAGCACAGGTCCTCTGGGGAAAGGGTTCTGCAGCACAGACCTCCTTCCCATACATCACACAGCAAACAAGGCCTCGAACAGCAGAACAGCTTGCTGATACTCTTAGCCACCAGCAGTTGTGTCCCAGCGGCACAATCTAGCAGCTTGGCCTCGCCTCGGCAACAGTAACATTTAGGCTTAAGCTTTCGGCAGCTTACTTGGGCAAATACTTGCTCAAAGTAAGAGGTATGCTGGAAAATCAACTACACGAGCGCTGTCCTTCTTAAGTGATCACTTCGGCTTGAGGCTCTATTTATTTAACTGCACTGTGGAGGTTTTTCTTACATCGGTTCATCAATTCAATCATCCCATTAAAGAGCTATGTGTTTGTTTTAAGTGGTGCAGAGAAAAACTGGTGTGTTTAACATGTATCTGACCTTTGTCTTTGAGCTCAGTGGGTATGTGGACCGCAGAGGACTGAGCTTAGATGTAGCTGCTCTATGAAAGAAGAGGTTAGATATAACTGTAGCGGATTCAAATCATTCCCCTGAGAGCTCAAAAGGCCCAGCTGTTAGGCCCCCACTGGTAAGTGTGCCCCCTGACCCAAGAAAGGCATTTTTTCCTTAAGCCCCTTGCCACACCCTGCCAACATTAAGATGTTCCTTTGCCCTTGAGAGACTAAACAACCACACAACAGCTTAAAAAAAATAGTTATATCTCAGAGGATGCTTACTTGTGAGGCATCCTGGGTAAAAACAGCATCAAAGGCAAATATTTTCGGGACAGCCACAGTAGCAGATCTCCTATGTCCTGAACTGGAGTGAGGGCTGGATGCAGGGTCGTAGAGGGTTAGCTGCTTTTTCCTGCTGTCCACTTTCAAGAAGGACTGAGACTCTGAAGAGTCTGCAGCCTCCAGAGATGGACAGATGCGCATCATCACTTTCACCTAAACCCGGGTTAAGAGAAACAAAAAAGAAAGGGTGGATTAGAAAAAGAGATTAGATGAAACAATACAAATGGGCTGACAGAGCAGAGAAAAATAGCATGCTAAAGAGATAAATGTATTTATAGCTTCCAGACTGACAGCATGGCTCAGCATTGTGCAGTAACATCACGTCCACCGTGTCAGAGTTGATGGACACCAAAGGTTACCATGGCAACACTCAGCCTCACATTGACTGGCAAACGCGATGGGTCAACACATTGCCTAATGGTGTCAGTGAAAGGCAGCAAGGTACGCATTGAAAGTCAAAGCAGAAAATGGTGGAAATTAATGTGTGTGAAGCGCCATGCTGGGGGATAATCGTTCTAGCCGGTTGTTTTTCTGGACCAGGGGCGGCTAACCAGCATGGAAGTGGAGGAGCATATGGCCCCCCTCTTATCCACCTACTCTCTTTTCCTCTCTTTTCCCCTCTCCCTCCCTGCTACGAGGAAATCAGCAGATCTACATAAAGAGGCTGACAATCCCACCCTGTTGCATTCTGGATTCACAAAGTGAGCTAACAATATTTAACATCAACATTCCCCAGGTCATGGCCAAATTTTTATCCTCATGACAGCGTATATGTGATGGTATTGATTAGCCACCTTATGAAGTCTGATCCCGTCCAATCTTATCACCATGGTTACAAGAATGAAGTCATTCTGCCTATGTTGTGTTCCTGCTTCTGCATACCTGTTCTGTAGGCTATATTTTGAAATTCTGTAAACTCAACTACTTTAAGATCCCTTGGTCAGAAATAAGCTTCCGGTACTTATCCAAATACGCCCAAGAAATGAAGTGAGTTGTCAATTTATTTCCTCCACAAAGATAAAACTAAAGCAGCATAGTACAGCTGCCCTGCAGTAAATCCTCCCTTCGTTAGGATTAGAACGTTCAATCTGAAGAGAGGTGTTGATTTGTTCAAAGTCATTCTAGAGGCTGTAACTGTATCCACAGAAAGGCGTGTTCTACTTCTTCCCTCTGCTACCACTCACTATTTGTCTCAATTATTTAACTTATCAACATTCGTCAGAACTTGATCTCTATCCTGTTCATGGACAGACAGGCAACCCCAAAACATAACGCCTCCGACCCACAGCTGTTGAGGAGGCCTTGAGGGAATTTCTTCCGATTTGGCACAAAAGCCCATTTCTTCAAACATCATTTTTAACTGCAGTTAGGTAAAACATTAGTTTCAGTACGAGTAGCACTTCACAGTATAAACCAATACAACTAAAACAGCTCAACAGAAGAAAAATCACTGTGAAAATGCAGTGGGGTAGATTTTAAATTGTCAACTAAAAGAGCTTGGTATAGTTCACCAAAGTAGATCTGTAGCAGGTGTACCTCATAAATTGGATTTTATCTTTTAATTGAATCATTCTTTTTTAAATCCAACAGTGTGAGTGAAAAGTCATTTCAAAAAGTATCAAAAGTATCTTGAAAAGGTTCACGACAGGTCAAATTCCTGTGTGTGTTCCTGTGTGTGTTCAGGTTGTCATCCCCCCTGACTAGAGTTTATTCACATTTAGGAAAGTTCCAGTTCCAGACTGTATGAAAGGCATTTTACTGCAGACTGCTTCAGATGCTGCGAGGAGCTCTGCAAACCTTTCAACCTTTAAGACCCTTAAGTATTGTTTATCAGAGCGCACCTAACGTCAATCTTCTTCAACTTAATACAATTTATAATCGTTTATGCAGATTTATTCTTGGCTGTCCATACACTACATACTATTTACCATCTCCTACAGTAAGACGACAGCAGCACTGGTTATGGTTTATTTTCAAATGCATTTAATCGGATTATCCACTTTATTTAAAACAATATCTGAATCATTTCACCTCTAGACACCAACTGAGACATTGTTCACAAGTTTTTTTGTTGTTGTTCCATCTGTTTCTAAATCAGTCTTCAAAAAGTCCTTTATGTTCAAAGCTCCTTCTGATTGGAACAACCTACCAATACATATTCGATCTATTTCCACTTTTAAACTGTTTAAAACTGCGCTGTCGTCTCACTATGACGCCACTTGCTCCTGTTTTCAATAAATCATCTGTTTCAGGAAATTGGATCCGACTATAACATAGTCATTCGTATTTGTACCTTGTGTTTTGTTTTGTATTATTGTTGAATGTCTTAAGTCTTTGCCCTTGGTTGAGTTGTCTGAATTTGTAATGACTGTCATGTTTTGTATTTCTTTTTTGTTTGTATGTTTTTGTATTGTTTTCTTGTATGTGATTTATTATTTGCTCTGTTGTGGACCCCCTTGAAAACGAGATGGTTCATCTCAAGGGGTTATTCCCGATAAAGAATTTCGAATAAGTCAAACTCATCCTCAACTTTATGCCTCATCTGCCTGTTCGCTATGAAGTACGTCACAATGTAGAAGCTCTCGAAATGTCCTTTCTTGGGGAGATAAAAACTGTTTAAAAAAAAGAGAAAAAATCCCTATAGGATAATTTTTTTCTCAGCATCTCGTCGTCAAGCCTACAAAAGGGCCGTTTCTCTCACGACTGTATAAATATTGCTACTGATCCAGGCTCCAGCGCTCTGACACAACGTCTCTGGAAAGCCCTTTTTCTCAGGGAGGGAATTCCTCTTAGATTCCACATGCCAGGCGTAAACTCTTTGGACTCTGCAGGAGGCTGTTATGGTGACTGACGTGCATATGCTGAGTAAATTACATTTGCTATGACATTTAAACTGGGCTTCTACATGTGAATTCTGTGTCTCTGTCTACCAGACAGAGGCTACCAGGCTAACGTCTCAGTTTTATTTATGTTGGCAGAGACGACACACAGGAGGCCAGCGCGGATCGGCCACAGTATTTTCACACCTCAGACCCCTGTGCTAATGGCCCCTGTTTCACTGTCCCTTGATCCCACACAAAATCCATTAGTGTGGCCCTGCAGCACCTGGAAGAGCCATGTCTGGGTCACAAGTGTTGGTGACCCATATACAGATGACGGCACAAGGCAGGAAAAAAAACAACAACTGGATACTTACTGGCTACAACGATTGTTATTTCAAGTGGGGTTTCATAAATAAAAAAGAAAAGGGACATAGAAACAGAAAGACAAGTCATGTGTTTGCTACAGACTTGGAACAATTGCTCAATTAATCTTGATCAACTCTTTGAAATCAGTCTCTTTGTGTGTACATATCTACAATGTACCTCCGCTATAAGCTTAAGGAAGCTTATTAATATTTTTTGTTTTGAGAAGTCTGTGCGTCCGTGCGAGACTTATCATATGTCTGGATACCTGACAGAAAAAAAAAGCAAGCACTTCCTATCCAGGTGGGAACTAATCTTGTTAGGGGACTTCTTCTGCTTGATAAATACAGGACGCCCGCTCAGACAAACAATACCCAATAAACCACAAAGGAAGAGTGATGTGTTTATACAGCTTTGTTTAATGACCGTCCTATTGCTGCCAGCCCGATTTTCATCGTCGCAGACTGTACCTACGGTGGAATTCCAAAATCCTGCTGTGAGAAGAGATTTGTGAATTACAGTTTGCGCTGTCTTTCTGTTTTCTCAGAGAAGAATGCTGGTCTCACAAAAACCAGTGAATTCATGACATTCCAGCAGGCTTATCTGACTGCATCTGGGTAGACTGGACCAGACGGCCTTCTGCCGCCATTCTGCATTCTCTCCTTCAATTGTGGGTTCGTGTGTGCGTGCTCCTCTTTTGTGTACATGTGGACGCGTGCCTTACCTTTCCCATCCCTGGGTTCTCTTTCACTTTGGACACAGCTCGGAGCAGGCATGGTGGCGCAGGGGGCGGCGAGACCTGCAGGATGCCGCTGAAGTTGGTGGGGTAGATGGAAGGCTCCTGTGGGTGGAGCAGTGAAGGTTGGTGCTTCTTCCTCTTTGAGGATAAGTTCAGCTTCTGAGCTGCCCTATAAGAATTAGAGAGGGGGAAAAAAACACCCAGAGGTTGAAGCTACACAAAGAAAAAAAAATCCTTTATACATGAATGTTAGCAAAGGTACCAGACCAAGAGCGTATTGATTTTAAATGTCTAACTTGACATTTCTGAAGGCATGCTTCAAAGCTCTCACAAATCACATGCTGAAGCTATAACATGAAGGTCAACAAGCTCCTTTTAGTTTCCCAAAGTAAACAAAATCAGCAGGAGAGGCACTCTATGCCCCAACTCCTCTATCCCCGACTCTGAAACTGCTTTTCCTCCACCTCCCAACACATACTCCCCTACCAAGATGGATAATGCTTTAGCTCTCTACTTCTTTTAAAACCAGAAAAAAATCTCTTACTACCAGACATTTTTCCACAGAAACTCCAAATTCATGAGATAAAAGCTAGTCAAGGCTCTGCGTCTGCAAGGGAGAGAATATAGTCTGATAGCAGCGCGGAGCAGTAAATGTGTGTATTTAATGTGATCAAACACAAACGAACAGTCATGGACAGGCGAGGACAGTTGGACTAGTCTCCTCTGGGATAAAGTTATGTCCATCTCTGTTCATGAACTATGGCACATCATATTCACTTGTGATTTCATTCCAAGCAGGAACATGAACTGTTTGTTTTGTTCATTTACAGATTAAGTAGGCCAGGAGCAGATGAAAGGCAGCTAGTTAGAGCTCACCTGTCTTCTCTACTTTGGTCTGATCTAAAGACAAATGGAAGCACAGTCCTGCTGCGCTGGCACCTAACAGCACTCGCTGCTGTAATAGCCATGATTTTTGACAGTTCTCTAATTAAAATCTGCTGTCATCCTGCCCTCTTGTCTCCCAGAGTCAGAGCTGCAGAGACATAGATTGGACAAAGCACCAACTGAGCCAGAACCACATAGCCATTTCTGTCTGAACTCAAAAGGGTAGCAGCAATATCTGTGCTCAGCCTGCAGGGAATCTGGCCAGGTTTGGAGCGCTTGCAGGTTTGGTTCATCCAACACTTGCACCTCAGCTAGAAACTCAAGGTCACAGAGAAAAGTAATACCTCAAGGAAATTCAAATGGTTTTCACTCCAACAGCTGGATGTCAGCAAAATGTAGCGAGGACAAAGAGATGGTTGTCAACATGGGGGAAGCAGGACGAGAGTGAAAGATTAAAAAATGAAAATATGCAGAGCAAGGGATTTAAGGAGAGGCAGAAGAAGTAGAGCATATGAAAAAGTAAGCAAGGAAAGGCTGAAGAGCTCCCCGCGTGTCCTGGTGAGCAGGAGGCCACCCTGAGCTCATTAGTCCTGCTCTGGGCTCCTGTGGACAGGACTGGGTCGGCTGCTGCCAAAAACAAAAAAACCCTCCCTTCTTCTCTATCCCCTCTGTGCATCCTGGAGTGACAACTGCCCCCCCCCCCCTCCTGCTCTCCTCAACACTCCCCTCTCCACTGTACACCCCCTGCAGCGACAGCCCTAGAGCACAATCAGGGAACACACTGCCGACTGATGGAATAATTATTGCATCCAAGAAGGCTACAGGAGAAGGCTCTCTCCAGGGAGCTGCCTATGTGTGATAGCATGTGAGCTGGATTGTGTGACTGAAAAAAAATGAGATGGAACACATGACTATGAGATGGAGAGGAAGAAAGGGGATACTATGCTAGAGTACACGTGGCTGTGTGTCTACATGTGTGTGTGTGTGTGTGTGTGTGTGTGCGTGTGTGTGTGTGTGTGTATGCAGACTTGTGGATGCGCATTTATGAGAGGTATCTGCAGCACATTCATTCAAGATAAATGTATCCCATCTCTCGCTCCGCTCTCTCCGTCTCTCACCCCATTCTGCCTCTTTCCGCTTTCAGCTGAGATAAATCACCAGTCAGGATGTCACCAAAAAAGAGGGAGGATAAATGATGATGAGTTATGATTCTCTTGACCATTAAGGTGGGTTTTTTTTGCAATCCAAAGCTCAGCTGGATCAGATTCATTCTGAACTATCATCATGCACTTAAATGGAAGGTGAGAAAATTGCTGTTTTTTTCACCCAAACCAAACACTAATAGTCTGCTTTACTTAACTATTGGATCATTCAACGGAAAATAGGTGCTTAAAGGCTCAGATTTCTTCGCCCACAACAGCTTGTCCACCTGTTCACTTCCAATCTCCATGCTAATGAGGCTGATTCTCTATGCAACTGATGGGAGGCAAACATCAAGCGAAGCCAAGGCTCTGATATCAGTCGTCAGTTGTCAGGTTCGTAAGAAATATTTTGCTTTAAAATGCAAATAAACCAACAAAAGGTTTGTTTCAGCATGCACTGGTGAGACAATACTATGATGGTGATACTTACAGCTCTTTCCAATCCATGTTCTAGTTTATGCTCATAGTCACAAAACACTCAACTGATAGAGTTCAACTTTGCAGTCCATGTCTGTGTTGTCAGTGTTCTCCATTACTTCAACATTTGATACGCCGGCACAGCCGAGAACAGAGCGAGGCGGGGTTGAGCACTAGTTGGGGCACGGGGGTCCTCTTTGCTCCGATCGCAATCATTGAGGTTCCACTTGATTTCACAGAGGTTTGTAAGAAGCTCTAGGGGTGGAGGAAGGATGAGGAGGAGGAGGAGGCGTGGGCGTCCTACTAACTAAATGGAAAAAGCGCAGGGCAGGGTGGAGGTGGGCAGACAGGAGGAGTACCCTGCACCAGAAGCAGAGGGCTCACAGTGAGGGGGTGCAGGTAGTCCACAGAGCGTCTTAGGAGGATGGGGGGGGGGGGGGGTCAGGATGAAATGGAGCCCCTCCTCTGTTCCACTAAAGCACCTCTAACTGTTTCCATCCTTCTTCACCAGCCAAAGTTCAGCTTCAGTTCAGAGGCGCACAAACCCAACAACAGCTTACGCTCCAACTCTGTTTTCTTTTCTTGTTTCAACCCTTCTCTCACATCCATTTCCGCGCTCATCCCACTGGCTGCATGGTTTCCTCTCCTTCAGTTAATCCACTGTGGTGTGGCTGCTGCAGGTTCTGGTGCCCAAGTTCTTCCCAGAGTGCTCACAGGCAGGAGGAGGGGGCGAGAATCAGCATGCCTGAGTGGGCTGGAAGATTTCCTTGGGTGGCTGAGAATGAAGAGAATTCCTACTCCAGTTCCACCTCTCAGTCCTTCTCCTGCTATCGGAGAAATGCTGGCAGCTGTCCTGCCTGTCTCTCTCTCTCCCTCTCTCTCTCTTTTTCTCTCCCTTCCTCTCTCTTGCACTCACACTCCCTCCCCTGTCCCAGCCTCCCTCCCTCTCTTTCTTCCATCAGCCCAGCCCCTTTTCTCCTCCACTGCCAGACGAAGTGTCAGTGCTCGATTGCTGGCTGCTCGCGGCGCAATTTGCGAGTACTCTCTTTTTCTCTATACTCACACACACACACACACAACACACACACAGTCTCAACCCAAACACACACACACACACACCCCCCCACACACACACACACACACACATGCACCCCACTGCACGTCAGATGAATACTTAATGCATACAGGAGCCCTCTCTTCTTTTAGGGTCCCACACTTCAAACAGATTTGGTTAGTATGCCTACAGTGCATGCATCCATGAGAGTGAGTGTGTGTTGCCCTGTTTGTGTAGCTGTACACATTTGTATTTTTTTTTTTTTTTGCCTTTGTTAAAAGACGTAATTAACTAGATGAATGAGAGTGTTATTAATCATACTGGATAAGGAAAGATCCACTTAGGAGTGAAGAGACTGATTGCCTCAACAGCACTAGGACTGAATAGGAAAGCTGAGACAGATTTTAAAAAGAATGCGAGGAAAGGAAAGAGGGGAGAGGACAGACAATGAACAGATGCCACCTCGAAAGATAGATTTATGCCGACAACAGAGAATGAGAGCAGTCAGTCAACGGTCAAGGGTAAAAGGGGGGAATGAAAGCGCGTGAGTGGGCGAGCGCCGGGGTGAGAGTGCCCCTGTATTCCCTGGGCTGCCAATTTACCAGTAAGCTCTCTCTCAGCCCCCGACCAGCCAGTCTTGTTTGAAAGGCTGTTGCTTTGGCTGCAGAGTGTCTACTACAACATATAGGCAGACAGAGTGGGTGTGAGACCTGCCAGATGAAAGTACGTTCAGCACAAACACACACACACACACACACACACACACATACACACCAAGCTCTCTCTGCCTCTCTCTCCATCTGACACAGTGCCCCTTCTATGAACTCTGCAGGATTAAATTTGGAAGCAACAAAAAAAAGAAAGAAAAAAAAAAAAGAAATATAAAACCCAAAACTGCCTACCCATTTGGAGAGAGCTGTATCGTAATGAAATACAGCGTAACCTTTATCTTCCTCCTTGCCACTGCACGCTTGCTTTTGCTCTTTCACTGTGTGTCCAACTTAATTTGCCTTCTTTGGCCTTATTTCAAAGTGCAAGAAATGTCTCCTGAAGCTTTGCCGCGCGCTTCCCTTCCGGTCCTTCTGAATCATGCCGTCAATAATCAGAAGACAATAATCATGTGGTCACCCTGACAGTGTTAGCTATCATTAGTCCGGTGTCCACTGCTGCTGCCCTCAAGTGTTCTAAATCAAGACAGTGTAATAATTGGGAGAAGTCACAGTTGGAACTGGCCTGATAGCCTTTTAGCTCCATCACTGTCTCCTTCTGAACAGACCTTAGGGACAGATAATGATTG
This sequence comes from Aulostomus chinensis, assembly GCF_037954235.1. Lineage (NCBI taxonomy): Eukaryota > Metazoa > Chordata > Actinopteri > Syngnathiformes > Aulostomidae > Aulostomus > Aulostomus chinensis. Next base: position 18,714,646 of record NC_141336.1, read on the forward strand.
TAATAAGACAGATGTAAAATCAAGGACCTTTTGGAAGGTCTCCTGATGTCTTTCTTCAAAACAGGACACCTATATTCAATCCTCTCACACTGAAGTAATCAAAGCAAAGGAGGAGAGGATGTCAATGACTGCAGAACTGAGAGATGGAGAGAGAGAGATAGAGAGAAAGAGAGCGAGAGGGAGAGAGAGAGAGTGGAGAAGCTGTTTGCTGTCAGTAATCGCACCAGCCTTCTTTTCAGGCATTGTCAAATTAAGAAGAGAAATTCCACAGCCCCAGAGAATCATTAGCTGCTGCACCCATTACCTTGTTTGTGCAAATTTGTCTCTGTTCTCCACGTTGACTATACAGATCTTTAGGTGGCTCCTTTTTGTTGCTAATTACCATGTTGGCCACATTTACCATCCTTGACATTTCCTTTCTGCAGTTCTCCTTTTTTGCTCCTGTTCTGCAGACAAGATAAGACTGCTCTGGCCATTCATGCAGGGATCAGATGACTGAGTGTGATATCAGCCTGCGCGCGCGCGCACACACACACACACACACACACACACACACACACACACACACACACACACACACACACACACACACACACACACACAGTGAGGTTGCTGATTAGCTGGCCAGTGTAGCTCTTCATGAATGGAGATGGGAGTGCTGGGCTGTAGCCAACCTCACGGCAGTGCAGCTATAATGACCCCAGTACAGTCAGGCTTACAGATGTAAAAGTTGTCTTGGACTCACTAAAGGAATTCATAAAACAAATCTGCAAAAGCCCACGTTGGGTGCTGGAGCTCAAAATGTCAACTCAGCAGATGGTCGTGATTGACTGGTAAGGGTGTGTGTTGGTCTATCAGGTGAGGTGCAATGTTTTAGTTCAAAGATAATCAATAGGAAACCTCCCTTGAGCTAAAATCAGTACACACTGTCTTATTGATGAGATGCCCTTGACACGATCAAACATCCCTTTGCCTCTAAGGTTCTGGCGGAATCACATAAATCTTCCATCTAATAAAAACACTAATATAGAAATACAGAATTATTTCAGTTGGGTTAAAAACACTGTGCTGATATTCAGACAAGTTTGGCTTGGATCACAGCGAATTTGCATGTCTGGACTTGAACAGCTCTGGTCCTGGTTCACCCATAAACTGACCCAAACGCTGCTAAGCTTCTTCGGTGATTAAGCCTCCATGACATCAGCCTGTGTGGGCGCGCGCGCGCACACATACACACACACACACACACACACACACACACACACACACACACACACACACACACACACACACACACACTCAAGGTGCACAGACAAGGATAGATGATGTCATGCTTTGCCAGCCCTGGAAGCAAGAGGGCCCACCGCAGATGAGATTTACAGGATGCTGCTGATTATTAGGATGAATCAGAGAGGACTGCTGTGATGAGAGTCTGATGTTCTCCAGATGTACAGACGATGATGTATGAATATGCATGTTTCCAACAAGTAGAGCAGCTTCTTCAAATAATCAAGGAAACACAAGCAGTTGAATGTGTTTCATAAACTGTGACGAGAACATGATAAAGCCTCTTGTGTGGCGCTGAGGTCCAATCAAGCAACACACAACCACCGGTATAAACATTCATTTGGTTTTTCCTCACTTCCTCGCTCTCTCTCTCATCCTAAATCACTCAAAACAACAAACGTCTGCAACATCCTGAACACCTTGATTCATCTAGCATGTGGTTTGGAAAATGTGCCATTTTTACTTCATGGCAACTGCAAAAAGCTCCCACCTAGAGACTAAGAAGCAGGCATTCCTCTACATACAGTGTGGTTATCTTATCATTCGGATTCAGATTAGCGTCAACTAAAACCTAGATCTGTCCACTCTTTTTGAAAAATGTGTTCCCCATATCCTTCAGCAGCCCAAGATACGTTCAAATGGAAGCAAAACCTAACAGGCTTATCAGGCAGTCAGTGAATCTTATCGACCCAAAGCTCTGAAGCTTCCTGCCAGCCAGTTTCCTCCTGCTTAGCTTTTTCAAAAGTAGTCTGAAGGTAGAGCTTACTCCAGCGTCGGTTTATGCAGCAGCAGTCTGCAGGACGTGGCCAAACACCTCCAGGCTAGGATTCGAACACAGTATAAATCCTCACAAATAGATAGACAGATCCCACCTAAAACAGACAGCAATGAATGTGACGTCCAGTTAGGAGAGCAATATCCTCCGCAGCACGCTCCAAACACATTCAACCAAGGCCTTTTAAAAAAAGCTCTTTGTTCCAACGAGGTGTTCAAAAAGCCTTTTGTTCCTGCACAGTGTCTGGCCTTGGACACACAGACACTAAATGGGACATCATTTGTGTGCTGACTGCTGACAGCCCAAGGCTGCACACACATCTTCACTGCATCAATCCCCAGCCAATTAGCTGAGGCCAAATGCATTCAATTAAAATCTGTGAATACAATATTTGTTATCACAGACACAAAAAACACAAAAAAACTAATGCTACCTCATGCAACTGACTTTTCATATTCAAGTGGAGCAAGAGCGAAATATGCACCAAAATATATCCTGAATGAGCCCAGTGTTTTGTTCATCTTGAAACATTTGCTTCCCCTTAGAGTAGAAGAAGAACAGACAAATCAGTAAAGCAAAAAGAGATGGACCAAAAATTAGCTACATAGTGGCTATTCGACTTTTTATTTTGCATCTTTTTATTTTGCATCCATATCACTGTTGGGAAACAATCCAGTTGCAGACGTTGTATTTCCACTGAAATCTGTTCTCGCATCTCAAGCTGCTGCTTGGGCCAGCAAAAAGAAACAAACGGTTCGCTCCACTAGGAGCCAGCACGCTCGAAAAGTGCAACTTTGCGAACGTGTTCTTTTGAAATGGTCTATTCGGGGAGCAATCAGGGCTTCTAATTAGATGACGGGATCCTTTGCAACATCAGCGAAGAGAGAAGGCGTACACGTGAAAAAGAGTGAGGAAATGAATCCACAAATATGAATCTCCAAATACAGGAAAGCAAGAGAAAGAAGCGAGACAGACAGAAAGTGAGATAGAGAGCAGCCCGGTGTACAGCCAAGTCCTGTCTTCGATCGATGTAGCCTGGGTCTGTGCCAGCGAGGCTGTCTATGAGGGAGGTAAATCATTTTATGCCTGAGACAGACAGGGAAAAACTATCATTGGAACTATGCCACAGCCAGCTTGGAATTGCTTCTTCTTCTTTTTTTTTCCCAAAGATGGGAATCCCCAGTTGGCCAAGAATTAATGAAACAGTTGGCACACAAAGTTAAAAAATACAAAAAAAACAAAAAAAAAAAACTCATCAATATTCAAGAAAGCCTGGTATGTTGCTGCAGCAGACCAGGATGAACAGTAGATTTGAACACTGGGTTGAATTAAGCATGTGTCCCTCCCATGTCCTCTATCTCACTTTGATGTTGCTGTGAACTTTCAGAGCAACGATCTTGAGCATTCAAAGAAGGCGTTCTGAGTCTTTGCCCTCAAAGATGGTCAATGGAATATTTTGGCACATTTATGAAACATTAACACTTGTAACTCTAGCTCGCTTTTGTATTTCCTGCTCTGCCAAGAAAGGACTGCGCCTGCACAAACCCCAAACCTAATCCACCCCCCGACCCCCCACCCCACACACACACACACACCCATCCCCACTGAAAAACCACAAAGCTCTCTTGAAGGGACCAGGGGCTTAAGGAGGGCTTAAGACAAGCAAATGAAGGACATCTAGGGGGTAAAAGTCAGGGGCTATAATTCTATTTACAGTTCATTTTATTGTTTAGCCCAGCATTCAAGATCACATCTTGCTAATATGGCCTTAAATAGCCTGAATGTTGGGCCTTGGAGAGGTGAACAAAGCATGGGGCTCCAACTCTGCAGGCCCCATTTGTCAGTCAATGAGATAAAGGGACCATTTCAGGGCCCCTAGAGGAAAGAATTAAAAATGCTTGCAATGAGAGCCAAAGGTCCTCAAATAAAAATCTTCAGCAATTGACTTTAAATTGTTCATAAGTGGCTTCTAGAAATCTAGCTTTGGGTGTAAGGAGGGAAAAATGCTCAGCTGTGATGTCAAAACGGATCCATCCAGCAAAAAAATAAAAGCCTGGGCTAAAAAAAAAACCTCACTTTTCAGCTGATGGGTGACAGATGATAATGAAGACATGTTCTTCCCTGCTCTGCAGACTGCAGCCTCGCCACCCCTGGCACTGCTGACAAAGATTAACAGCTGCTTTCATCTCTTCCAGTGCATTTTTCACTCGGCTCCTCAGACACTGCTCCAGGTATTTTGCTACGCTACGCTCTCCAAGGCTGCAGAGAATCTGGAACAACTTCACACTCTCAATACACATGGTGAACTCAGATTCACCCACCATCCCACCCACATCTCCGCTTCAAGAAAGCTGTTCTGCTCAAGGCTCAGAACTCTTGGCATTCGCAACGAGTCATCTGACTTGAGTGACATTTCCTGTCTTGGATGCACAGTGGAGGTCTGATAGCTGATACAGAAGAGACAGATGAGGAGTATTATCAACAGAAGATGCCTCTACTGTACCAGAGCGGAGGATAACTTGAGAGTATGATGAGCGGAGGAGAGACAGACAGATAGAGGAGAGGAGAGCAAGCATACTTCTGCTCCACTTCACTGCTTCATTAATCACTTGCTGCCAGGGTAGGACACCTAGTGATTATTTATTTGCACTTCTCCACATAGAGGCTATCACAACAAACAGGCCCACAGGCTGCTGAGAACATTTGGGAGTGATTAATCAGTGGGTCGTCCGGAGAGGTGTGTGTATATGTGGGTGGGGGGTGGGGGGTTATAACATGTGTTCCTTGATTTTTACTCTATATTCAGAAAACCTCACTCTAACTACAGGGGGGGGGGGGGGGGTCAAGTCAGGTGAGGAGACAGTGAGATAGCCATGAAATCAGATAGATGGGGGAGGGGGGAAAATGAGCGTATACACATTTACATAGAAAGCAGACTGACCGTCCTTTTAACTGCGTGGAGCGATGCGTCTGCCGCTAAGATGTTAATGACTACAACCATTCAAGTTAAGAAGTTTATCCTGTATCACACACACTCATAAAGTCAACCGCAGAGACACACACTGGGCCACATAGAGCGTACGGGGATAATGGGATTTTTAGCACGCTGCAGCTGGCTCTCACGTGCTGGGCCGTGAACCGATTACAGGCAATAATCCTCTCCATTCAAGATGATGCTGCATGCAGACAGCAGCAAAAAGGAAGACAGAGGGAATCAACCTTTATTGCTACATTTGACACAGCATGCACTAGATACGTGGTTAAATGGTCAAGAAAAGCATTGAGGCACAATATCGTGGCCATTACTATTAATCCTCTATCACATACACAACGTGGAACACTGTTTACAGGCCCCTTGTGTCCTAATTGTTCTGTTTATTGCCCTGTCTAAGGCTAAATCTATACATAATAAATTATATCACCAACATACAGTATCATCAACCCTATTCTTCCTTGTTCCTAAAACCCCACAGTTGCCATTTGTCTGACTGAACAATTTCAAACCCCCGCCGGCCAAGCATAGACTGGATGGAGATCAAAATGGAGGAGAAAAAAGACACGGATATGATGATGCTTCAGCTATTCGAGCCTTGGCTGATGAGGTAAAAGCTAAACCGCCTGTCCTGACAATGGTCTTATCCTCAGTGGTAATCTGAGCCCCATCCGTTAAAAACCTGGGCCCATAGTAAACAACACGTGCGTTCCGGAAAAACACACTAGCGTTTGGGGAAATCAACCCTATACCGCCAGTGATTAGGCAGCTATTAGTAATTCATACGGAAGCAGACATCCATGGCGAGCCAGCTCACTGAGCGCTGATGCCTGAAAAACCTACCAGGACCTGCTGATTGTAAGTCATAAAGAGAGGGGTTTGCTCACGGGTTCAGAGGCCACAGGCTCTATTTTGCGTCTGAACACAATAGGTCATAAAATTCCCTTACGTGTATTTGCTGCCACCAGCCACAATTCACTCTTTCTTATTCTACAACACCCTCACACTGTGTCTCACTGCAATACAGCAGTGATTGCGGTCGTAATGACAATGATAATAGACTCCATTTGCATGACACCTTGCACTGAGGGACATTAAAGAGGTTTAGACGGCTTTCCTCAGCCCCCACAGGCGTGACACATAATATCAGTTCAACAGGCTGAGGGGTAGAGGGGTCGGCAGCAGTGATAACACTAATGTAGTGATGGTGAAGCTCTGTGGGCAACTCTGACTTATTATCCAGCTGAAAGGGAAATACTTGATGTGGCCAAACAAACAAAGCTGGAAATGGCTTGATGTTGAGGGTATGACCTCTTCTGCCCACACACACACACACACACACACACACACACACACACACACACACACACACACACACACACACACACACACACACACACACACAAAACCTTGATCGCAAACGTATAGTGAGACAAAGACAGCCTTGTGTTAGGTGACAAGCTACTCCACATCCTCTCATTACTCCTCATGTGAAAGGAATCTGCCAGGAGTGGATGGCAGCAGTATGAACCCCCCAGGGCTTATGGACGCAGGGTGAGCGCACAGGCTTGAGTCAGCACTTCAACTCTTTGTCTGTCAGTTCCCCCCCTCCAGGCTATGCGAGCGGTCCAGACAGACTTACTGACTCAGAGGTTTTCTTTTTTCTTTTGAGGGTGGGGGGGCTTGGGGTTATCCCTCACGCAAGTTCTGCCCCCCCCCCCCCCACACACACACACACACACTCACTGGATGATGGCAGGAACAAGTGATTCTATGCTGCCCATCACAACAGTGCAGATCACCCCAGTGCTGCGGGAGGCACAACGCTATCACATCATGTTATCTTATCCCAGAGACGAGACGCATGCTAGGCATTCAACAGACAATTATCTTGTAAGTCAACTGTACGGCATCACCAGAGCAGCGTTTTTTTGGACCAAAAAAAATGCTAACAAATGCAATGAGGGAGGATTTAATTGCTGCTAGTGCCGCTGATCTCGTATCTTCGTATAACCAGCAGCGGTGGCTCTATCAACAATACGCACTGCACCGCGGTGGAGAAGAAAACTGTTGCCTCTGCCCGTAACTTCTATGACTTGTCATCTCGCCCACAAATTCCACCCCTCCGCATTCAAGCAGTGCTCTTCAGGGGAGGTAAATCCCTCAATTTTTGAGGAGATCTGGTTTAAACAAATAACACACACAAGGATATGTGCATTGGAAACTGGTAAGGGGGGTGTAAATAATAGGTTTCATCCCGATGAGGTGATTTGCCAATGACATGCCACTATTTAGATCTGCTCCTGGAGCCTGTGATCAGTATGAGGCGATAGATGCCTATTTAATCTGATGCATTTAAAGTGACTGACAAAAAGCTACTACAATAACAATATCTGACAGAGGAAAACAATCGAATGCAACCGCAAAAATAATCTTTCTTCTCCCATCTTGTTGAAATGGTGACAGGAAAATGAAATTTAAAAATATAGACATAGGTGATATAGATTCATGGTTTAACATTCGTATCAACTACAGTTGACATGGATTTTGATTGTTACACGCCAGCAAGTTTAGAGAGAAAGTACAAATCTATTATTCAGTGTCAACCACTGTGCAGCATGCAGTATGTGACTCGATTGTGTCTGAACATGTTCAATACAGTAAACATGTAATCTTTATATCAGAAAAAACATTTTTAGCAGCTAACATGGGGGATTATGAGGGAGGCAACATAGCGCTGTTGGATGAGAACGTCCATGAGGGATGTATCCACTTGCTGTATATCCTTGAGGCTACAAGGCCAGGCTGGATCTCCATCAACACCTCAGCCTTGATGGCGCCTAACAGGCCTTGGATAGAATCACACCTGGGCTTATCTAAAGGCGGCAGCCCTTCATGGTCTCAGCTGGTGCTGCCACTGTGTCTGCTGCTGCAGCTACACACAGGAAGCCATTAATCCCATCAGCCTGATTATGCCAGTAAAATACTGTTTCATCCAAAGGTAAACAATACAAATACCACAAAACAAACCAAGCATCCCAACTACCACCCACTCAATATGTCTGATGGGGCACTCACAGCTCAGATTCAACAGATTGATATGAACCATTTGTCAGGCTATGGAGGTAGATATTAACATTTCAGCTCCACTGTGGGGGTTTCCTCCTAATAGAGCCAGCATTTCAGCAGTGTGTTTTCTGCTACGCTATACATTCTGCACATACTCTTGTCCTTGCGGAGGAATCCATCTCGCTGTGGCTTGACAACAACACCATTACCCTCTCACCTCCAGGGATCAGACAGTCCAACTCTGACTACACAAAACTGCCCAAGAACGGAAGAGAGGGAGCAGCCCAGACAGAGAGATAAAGATGAAGAGAGGAAATAAAGTAATAGCAGGAAGCAGAATAAACAAACAAGATGCTGCACACACGTATGTAAGCCAAACACAACTTACTTGACTCCCATGGTAGTCAGTCTGATATTCTCCACAGGTACCAATGTCCTGCTCTTAACGTTGTCAGAACGGAGCATCAGCATGAGCTCGCCGTCTGGACATTTACAAGCACATCAGTCCCGGGCAGCTGCTGTCCTGCTCTCTTCATCCCCCTGCCTCACGGGACAGATTCACTGTGCTCACTGGACCCCTTTGCGCCACATAATCTGCCCTGCTTATTTGTCCATAACCGAGATCTCTGCTGTCACTCACAGCACAGCCTATCACACACACACACACACACAGACACACACACTGTCCTGCTTTGAATGACTGACCAACCCCCCCAACACACACACACACACACACACACACACACACACACACACACACACACACACACACACACACACGCCCAAAACCACCACCCATAAAGGAAGTTAGCATGGTGTTCCCCCCTCCTCGCTGAACTCATCCTGCCTGCAACACATAATCATCCAATCTCTTCATAAACAATCATACATGTGTCCTATTGCAGTGATGTCAGTAAATCACAATAAGACCAAACTGTTGTTCTTTTCATTTCTACAAGCAGGTCTTGTTATTGAAGAGATAATTTTCCACCCCCCCCCCCCCCCCCCGCCTGCCTCTCCTCTAACTAAATTATAGTCCAGTGCAGTGGAGAGGCTTATTTCAACTTCTAATTTCCAATCTCCACTTCTGAAAGAAAAATCAGTCACATTTTATTCCAACAAGCTAATGACTTGTTTCTATGGTTACTCAGAGAAGCCTGGGGGATGAAGGGCAGAGTGAGCGACACAAAAGCAGTACATGAGTGTGTGTGTGTGTGTGTGTGTGTGTGTGTGTGTGTGTGTGTGTGTGTGTCCGTTCGCGTGCTTGTGTGTGTGTAGTAGAACGGAGGCTAAATGGCCCTGCTGCCACAATTAAGGAAAGATTCCTCCTGCACAATCATAGTCATTACTGCACAGCACTCACCTGGGCAGCAGCTGCAGGGCGGCAACCATAAAACCACTTCCTGCTGACACTCCTCCAGGGCCGCATTCCAACAAACAGCTGTCCCAGCCCTGCCTCTTGCTACAGCCCATCGTGCGCCACTTCTTCGCGCTACATCTCTGACGCTAACCTGACTCAAGGTGTTATATCCCTTCTACTGAGTGCGTAAATCACTCCTCTCAGGAGTGTGATCAGTATAAGGTAGAATGGTGACTCACCCTAACAAACAAACATAAAGCAACAACGTGGGGACTATCATGCTGCTGTACAGACATGAGCACACCGAGAAAAGTATACAGCCAACTGAGCAGTCTACTCAGAGTGGTCCATGCTGAGATCTCCCACAGGCCTGCTGGGTAATAAACACACCTTCACAATCAGCAGGTGTTAATGGAACAAAAATATGGGTTGAGGGATGTGTGAGGCAGCAGTTATCCACACTGTCTAACCCCCCTGTGAGCTCCGCCTGCTTTCATCACACGACGCTGCGTCAATACACTAATCATATGCTCCGTCACAAGGCAATCAGTGCTTAACGTGCTAGTCAGCTGAACACACGGCTCTAAATCCATTACCCCCCACCACCACAACCTCCCGGTTATCTACTGACATATTGATATGCGCACTTGCAAACACACCAGCCAGTCAGAGTTTGACCCCTGACTCTTCCTGTCTCCCTGCAACTGTATTGTCAATGTAATTGCCATTGGTCATTACTGCCCCCTGAGGTCATCTTGTTTTTAAGGCTATTTACCCTGATAATCAGACACAGGAAGCAGGATGAGACGAGGACCTTATGATTGAAATCCTAAAACTTTCAGTCCCTTTGAAATTGATTTGCGGCTAAAAACCACCTGAAGGCTCAGTTCCTAAAATGGATTAGCAACATTTTAAGGAACTTAGTGTTTAAAAGTAATGATTAAGTAATTCGGTGTTCATGTTTCTAATTCATGCAGTGGAACTGTGACTGAGCCTCTGTATCACACTGACATTTAGTTTGTATTTTTTCAATTCAGTAAACATCTTAAATTAAATTATTTAAATGCATTTTCAACGCTTGACGTATTTTTCCAATGAAAAATTAAACAATGAATGTCTTTTGTTCATTGCGCTCTCTCTTTCTCACGGCGCCACAATAGCTGGAGCAGCCGGACTCTCGCTAACTGAATTCTAATTAAAATTTCATCTTGGAGAGAAACGGTGTTAGTGAATGTCAAACAAATGTCTGCGGAGTCTTCTCCACTCCAGTGGGGTAGAAACTGCTGTTTAGTTATTCTGCTCCGACATCCTGGGACTCTCAGGATTTACACATGCATCCTACTAATTATATCTTTCAAAAGCAGAAAGGAATACTAATCAGATACGAGTTTCAATCAAGTCTAAAAGGATACTAATTTAATTTTTTTTAACAGAACAGCTAGAAAACGAGAAACACTGTTGATTGATGGGATTCTTTTGGACTTTTGGGAATTTTAATCAGAAGTGATGCACACAAAAAAACAAAAAAAAAACGATTAAATGATGATTTTTCAGGCAACAGCTGCAGAGGGTCAGGAAGTGGGTGTGCTTCAAATCAACCACAATACACTACTAAAACCCTTTTCTATATCTGCGGAATGTGATGCTGTTTAAAGCATCACAGCCTTCTCCGGGCCAAGTAAAACACCACATTCTTGGCAGCAAATTATCTTTGGGATTAAATGAAAGGTGGAAAGCTTCACTGTACTTCCACCTCCACCTCCTCGGCCCCACCAGGATCTGCTACAGGGGAAAAAACAAGACCCCCTCCCTCTTTTTTTTCTTTTTTTTTCCCTGTGTTTAACCCACACCGGCTGGCTACACACAGCTCTCTGTCCTACTCTTTTTTTTTTTTTTTTTTTGAGCTCCTGTCCAAAGAAAACATGAGAGCTAATAAATCTCTGTCAGCATTTAACCCCGTCTAGCATAGGGCCACGCCTCGCTGTTGTTCAGGTCCACTGCTCTTTTAACAGGAAGCAAGATGCACAGGAAGTTGCAAATGCAGTGAAGGATCTGGAATGCACCCCGTCGCCAAATTAGAGTCCTTATGGTCCCTGTGATATACACTGTTAAAGCTGGCAACTCCATTTGGGGTGTTTGGAGAAAAGCAGAGCTCCACAGTTGACCCCCTATGGGCTTCCTGTCACACTCCACAAGTCCCCTCACTGGTTCGCTCTGCCTCCTGTGGTGCAATGCTTCAATGGCCCTATGTGTCATTCTTCCCTTGGAGAGTAGAGGACGGGATGTACACACTGACCGGCCTGCCAGAGAATCTATCAATGACAATATAGCACATTGCAGCAGCCATCCACCTGCCTGGAGAGGGTGAAGTATTCTCCAGGGTAACAACATCAGAGCCAAGTAGGGCTCCTTCACCCTGAGATACACAGAGACAGAATAGTCTCTCTGAAATACTGAACAGCCCTGCAAGAGCTTTCAAAAGGCTACAGAGCTATTCTATATTGAGAATTTAAAAAAAAAAAAACCTCCAAGAAAACACAGAATAAAATTAACTAAACATGAAATAGCTCAGGACAATACTGAGCTTTAAGCTAAGCCCCCTTCGTGAGACACTCTCTCTTCATATTGAATTATGTAACGCTATTATCCATTCATCTGCACTGGTGCCTGTGACATAAGGTTCACTTGCTTCCATGATGGTGCATATCTCAAGGTGTTCTGTAATTCAGCCATGGCAAGAACAACATGTCCGTGCAATAGATGCCCCACATCCAAGTTAACACCATGAACCGTGACCTTCAGCAGACATTTAAAGGCGAGTCCGTGCATATCTCCTTTTGCCCTCTCCTGAATGCATGCAGGTGTGTATGCAGAGCGCTAAACGTTTCATTAAACACCACAGCAGCTCAATCTAATCAATCTACGTTTTGACAGCATGGGGGAGGTGCTTACCTAATGAAGAAGGAGGCTGCAGCAGATGATGCAGGAGAGGGGGAGGTGGATGTATTGAGGATGGGTGCAGGGAGTCCCGGTTGGACGGAACTCCTCAGCCGACAGGGCGTCAAGGTGTTGCTACTGCTGCTGCTGGTGCTGCTGGTCATGGTGGTGACTGGGGCCTCCGAGGTTGTGACATCTCGGTCTGCTTCCCCCATCAAACCCTGGGCCTGTTGATGCACAGACACTGAGATAAGACCACAAGCACCACTTTACCCACCTTCCCTCTGTTCCATTTACTCCCCTCTGCCACAGATGGACGGACAGATGCTGCAGCCAGTACCAGTTAGTGGGAGTCAGCAGTATCAGCACTAGAGAGCCCCCCGCAGAACACAGAGGAAGCGGCACCATTCAGTGATTCTGGCAACACTCCTGAGGTTGCTCTGGCTGTAGCTTACTGTAATTAAGTGATAACCCACATCTAATTTGTAATTAAACCACCAGCAATTAACCTCACACAGCTCCCAAATATATCTGTAACTCGATGGCTAATTCGGCACTTCACTCATCTGGAATGAAGAGCATGTCACTCTGCAGGTTTAACCTTCCTTGGACAATTTACAGGAGGGATTTAAAGAGTGTAAGTGAATCAACAATGATGATAGGTGAAATATCTAAACTATGCATGGGCACACCTTCCCATGGAGGCTTTGGAAGTGTTCACTGCATCCACTGTAACAACTGTCACGATGTTTGTACCACTGCGTCATGTTGATGGATATCACACTTATAAATGTTATGTTGAGATTATCATCATAGTGTCATCTTATGGTGTTGATTACAGCTGGTTACAGAATCCTGTACTTTAAAGGCTACCAACCCAATTATGGTGGAGCGACAGAGTGAGGATTCCCCAAACTTTTCATACCCGAGATCACATCTGAGTGAGAGGAAAGTACCGTGTGATGTTACTCCTGCTTTGTGTTCAGGGCTGGCGCACAGTTAGTGCAATGGCACGAGAGGCCTCAAGTGTGGTTACACTTCCACTAAGATGAAACAAGTCAGCAGCACATCTAACCTGAGGAAACACCTGGTCAAACATGAAATCTAAGAAAAAGTTAAAGAGTGTTCCATGTAACAGGAGGAAACTGAGAAGGTTTGTGTTAGATTGCAGTGTTGTTATTAAGATTCCAAGATACTAGCATGAGGGCCGATATCAGTTTTTTTAACGACATCCAACCCTGATGATGATGGCCTTTTTTTGATCATGCATAAAGTAGATTTAGAGTATGAATATGACTGAAAACACCATGTCAGTTACACATTAAAATGGTGTTCACATACGGTAAAGTCTCTCTTGAGAGGGTGAAGTGAAAATGGGGCCCCAGTTAGCTTTGGATGCTAGCCTTTCTCTAACGAGTTACAGTCCAAAACAAGAGGTGCAGAGAACTAATTACACAATCCACCAGTAAACTCTGAGTCCCTAGTCTGACAAAAGGTTTAATCCTCACCGGAGCCATGAGTTTATTCTGCATGACAGTGCTCAACAGCAGCTGATGAAAGCTGCTCTGGTGGGTTTGCAGTGATGGATATAAAAACAAAGACCAAAAGTGTCCTAAAAACATTTATAACTCTGACAATGTCAACGTTGTATAAACAGCAATGTCTTTGAATAGAGCACAGCTCTACAGCTTCAGTGCCATTTGACTTGATGTATATTATATACCCCTATATACCTCCTCAATGTTTGCCCTAGATTCATGTCTGGCAACTAGAATAACATCCTTATAAAAAAAGACTTTTATAAAGTGTGGCCTTAAAAAAAAACAAACCCTGCCATTTGTCAAGTCAGGCTGCCAGCTGAACTATTTATAAGCCCAGCCAGACATGTGAACGCTATACATCAGGATGTGAGGACATATTTACATTCTGATATTCACACGAGAGGCTGTGCAAAGTGCCACCACTGTTACGTTGTACACGCAGTATACTTTTGTGTGAAATATTAAAGCTTTCCCAGAAAACTTTCTCTTGTCAAACAGTGGACCAGTTCCTCATGACTCCCTCCTGTCCTCCTTAGCTTGATCATGGTAAAGAATCGACAGCCCTGTTTTTGGAGCTCTGGTTTCACTCTCTTGAGTCTTCATTGTGAACGTTAAGTCAGATATCAAGCTGCGCTGTGTGAAGTTGAGAAGTGCGTGATGATGGAGGGAAAAAAAAAAACTGCCTGCTAACTGAAATGAGCCAAATACAACTCCCCAACAACTGATGGAGCGGAAAGCCTCACACCATGCCGGTGTCTGTGGCAGGGTAGGAACTCGGCACATACCAGAGGAGTAGACCCATTACACTTTGGCACGAAACACTGGAGCACTTCACACGCAGCCGTACAGGAAGCTGTTGTGTATAGCTCATCAAATCTTTCGCTAAATGAGTCAGTGTAAAAATCATGTGGCTTTAGATTTCAAGAGCATAGAGGCACAGCTGGTTACAAGTGGGGTTTCAAAATGGATAAAACACACGCAGGCGTGCACGCACGCGCACACACATATACACACACACACACACACACACACACACTTCAGCACATCACAGCGGAAACCAAAAGTGTACCCCCCACCCCACCCCTCCCCAGTATTAAGACTGGGGACTTAAACCCTTCAGCCAAGACCCTTTCTGCTTGGACCTGGACTGGCCCTGATTCTGGCTGAAAAGAACAATCTATCCCCCCGTCAGGTAATTAGGCTGTGTCAGTGGAGCCATGTGTGCTCGCCGTTTGCACCAAGAGTCAGTAATGAGCTGGCCTTCCACCCTTTAACCCCCAGCCCTCCCTGATCCCTCTCCCTTGGTTTACCAATGGAAAGAAAGGGCAGGGAAAAAAAGGGAGGGGAGAGAAGATACAAAACCAGAGGGATTTGAACAAAATGGAAAACGGAAGGTGTGTGTGAATGAATGAAAAGAAAAGGGGAAAAAAAGACATCTTCTTCCTTCCGATGATGTCTGAGGTAAGCAAGGTAGGGTGGTATCCTATTAGAAGACAATCTTCCCCGTGGACACAGTTTGCCAGAACTCCACTGTGACCTTTGATCCCACTGGTTAACAGGCGATTACTGCTGAAGTGAAATTGGCCCAGTTAATCTAGACTGTCGTGCTTGGCTGGCGTCTGTGACCAGCAGAAACTAACAGAGGGGAAATCGAACAGTACCGGAGCAAAATGTGAGAAAGGACAGAGGTAAAACCATGTCAGCTCTGCTTTTTCGACAGAAAATGTCACACTCAAACAAAGCCATATTTAAAATCATGGCTTTATTCTGCAATACAGGGATTTATCCCCCTCTTTCCTTCCTGTAGCCTTTTCTCTCTTCTTCTCTTGTCGTCTTCTGTGGCTCACAGCCATTCGAACCCAGCTGCACCAATGCAACAGCAGCCAAGATCATCTTCTGGGCTTCAAATTGGTGGCAGCGGAGCGGGCCATCGCGCCAGGCAGCCGGCAGGCCAATAACGGAAACCCTCTCGGGTCAAGAGCACTTGGTCTTTTCAGATTAGCACGCATGTGGTTGTGGATTTTATAGAGCAGAGGGAGAATTGGCAGATTTAGGTCAATCACGTTAATGTTTTTAGAGGACACGACAGAAGACGTCTTGCCTTAACTGCTTCAAGCTTCATTAGGGGAACGAATGATTGTTTAAACAATAGAGAAGTTGGCGTTCAACAGATTTGGCTTTTGCATTAGGTTGCAGACAGGGGGATTAAGTCCTCAACAGACCTGCCATCTCAAAAACGTGTACTTACGTGCCTCACTCAAGGCAGCCAATTTGAGAGGTATCCAGATATTCAATTCCAAGGACCACGGCCATTATTTCAGTGTCAAACAGCTTATTCCCAAAATAGAAGATTCAAGGTGCACTATCATGGGCTTTGTGTCGAAGTGCTGCCTGGCTGTGACGGACAGGATTTCTGTCAATAACACACACACACACACACACACACACACACACACGCACACTCCATCTCTGTGTCTTTGTCTTAAAAAGACCTCACAAAGGACCCAAGAGGGAATCATGTATTAAAGCTCTTACTCCTGAGAGCTAGTCATCATTCTGAAGTATCTAGTTGTAATGAAAGACAGAAGCACCAGTCTCTGCTGTGTTCGTAACGTCACATCCTGAAGGGACATTTCTCTCTGGCCAAAGAGGCCTCAACCTCAGCATGGGGGCACTGAGCCAAGAGCCACTAACTGCTTTTAGTCGGATGGAGGGAGAACACAAGTCAGCCTCTCCCTTTTGTATCAGACAGTTTGATTTGCTCTAAAATTGCATAAAAGCAGTTAAAAGCTTCAGATGGCTTCACATAAACAATCTCTGAGGACACTTAAGGGAGGTGTGAAACTCCGTCTTTCAAACAGAGACGATGCATACAACATTAGCAACACGGTGAAATGACCATTCAAGTGCTAGATGATGTTAGCACATGATTGTGATGGTGCAGAACGTCCATTATGAGACTAAATATCTGTCCAGTAAACACATATCATCGCGTGAGCAGTCAGACACACAAATCACTGTAAAGTTTACGTTCAAATGAAAAATGTAGACACGTGTAAATGAATTATTCAGTCATAAAAGAGGGAGTGCATGAGAAGCCATCAGCCTCAGGACCTCAGACTTCAAACAAAAAACAGTCTTCTGCTTCTCCAACATGAGAGAAGAGTTATGGTGACGCTGTGGGGTGGTCATTTGAAATGCCCTTGAGAAGGAGGTCAGCAGATTAGTGTTGCGATGACCTCTGACCTCAGATCACTCAGGCTCCCTGACGACTGAGGAATGAGAGGTCAGCACGCCTGCTGAGCTCTGAATCACTCATTCTCTGCAGGGCTTCATCCCTTCACAATAAAGTTGTTTTTAATACTTCAAGAATCGCTAGTGCTTCGACCTCATCAGACTTAATCTCTTTAAAAGGTCGGAAATGTAACATTTGATGAAACTTGACTTGACGAGCACTACAGGAAACTAAAGGCTTACTATTTGTGGGCTGATTATTATTCTGGAATAGTCACAGTCATTCCATCCTTTCTGATTGCCCTGAAAAGTCTAACTTTTATTTGAAACCCCTCAAACAATGAAGGCCAATAACTTCAAAAGGGGCCGTCCGTTCGTTAGTTTTTGTAGCGTAACAACAAAACTCAATCTACCAACAGCTAAAAACGACTGATGTGAACACACAAAGATCTCTGAAACTGACACACGTTCAAACAGTAGCTTATAAAATAAAGTAAAATGTTTGTTGTTGTATTACTACTTGCTAAGTTTTAAACCATGGAAACTCATGTAAAATCTTAATCCAGAGTTGTAGGATTTTCCTGGGATTTTCCAGAGGGTCACAGTGGTGGACCTCCAAGAGGTTAACATATACAGGATGACTTTAAAAATCACTCTAAATGGTCCCACCAGCTAAAAGAATACTATGCAATATAAATAATATTAAAAACATACCGGTTTGGGTTGAGGCAAGAAGTTGTTGACCCTGGAGATACTCCACATGCCCTCGAGGTACTGCTGGGCCTGGATGGTGACGGAGCTGAGGGATCCGGCAAGTTGCCCTCCTGCCACAGTCACCTGGACACTAGTCGTAGGACCTGAGGACCCCGAGGGATTCTGTGGCCAGCAGTGCACCTTGTGCTGCTCCGCCAAGGGCAGGACTGAGTGGGCAGTGGGTTGACATTTGGACATTTGTTTTGCATGGATGCTGGAAGTGTTGAATCTAGAGGGCTGTGGTAGGAAGGCAGCAGCAGGCAGGGCTGGCATGTCTGAGCTGAAGGCGAGGGCAGGAGCATGGAGGGTCTGCAGGGCCTCCTGTCTCAGTTGATGGAGAGGTGTGAAGCATACCTGGCAACATCCGACGCCAGATTCATGGCTCCCAGGTGTTTGGAGCTGCTCGAAAAGGAAAGCTGCATATCCTGGGTCCTGCAGCGTAAACACATACAAGAGAACGGCTTTAGCTCAACACATGTCCGCACACAGGCTCCACCCTACCTCAGCTCTTGTACGCTCAGTTCTTCGGGAGGAATTTCCTATCTGTTTTTAATATTTTTTCAAGTGAGTCAATGGTCTGCTCACGGTGTGGTCCCTTTCCCCCTGAGACGCCAACCACCTGCAGCCTCAACCACTTCCCTTCTTTCTGGGATGTCTGATTTTTCAGACTGAGACTGCTGATGTTAAAAGAGTCACAAAAAAAACCCAAAAATAACTGAAATAAAGCTCAAAGGGATTTGTGAAAGATCCCACAGAGGCACTCTCACAAAGGGACAAATAAAAAGTTTTTTTAATTTATTTATTTTGTGAAGCTTTGGAAAGAAGACATCTGTGCAGATTTGGGCTCATTAGAGTTTTTAAGAAATGGTGTCCAGTGGAGATTTGTCCTTTCCCTCGATCTAGGAAGGTTCCCTAGGGTGTCTCTCTACTTGGGAGGAAGGACAAAAGACAACAACAGCTGAGGTGACTCTAGCGCCAAAAGCTATATGATTTACATACGATAAACATCTCAGCATGAAAACATATGATAATCCACCAAATGTGAAAATAACTACCTCCTCTAGGAAGCTGGAGGCACACAGAGCGAACGTGCCACTATTCAGATCATAAGTGAGGGTGGAACATAACTTTCTCTGTATATTATGTAAATAAACACACACGCACACACAGACACACACACGTAGAGTCTCTTAAGAGGCATAAAGGGGCACCAGGCTCCTGCCCAGTGGAGTCATAGCCTTAGACAGGCGTCCACAGCCCAAGCATAAATGTTTATGAGGCCTTTGCTCTGTTGAACCTCTGAGGTGATCAGGAGGAGTGAAGCGGTGGAGAAACAATAATCCACCACCCTAATGCAGTGCCACTTAATACAGCTAAGCCAATAGACATGTGGAGGGGATTTAAATCTCCCAGCGATGAAAACATCTTCATATCTTTGGATTCCCTGCAAAGCGTATCAACAGTGTGATCACGCAGCCCTTCTGAAAATTATCGATAGGGTTGTAATCAATGCACCCTGACATGAGCAGAATCTCCACATTATGACTTTATTGAACGGACACTCATGCAAGGGACTGTGTGTTTGGAGGGATTCTGCTTAATGATTCACCAACGCTGGCTGGCTACTGTTTAAATTACACTTGGACAGGCAGGGAGAGAACGCACGCACAGCTAAGAAGCAGGATGTAGAAAGCCCCATAAATCTCACTGAATGGAAAACTTTGATGGGCCAAATAGCAGCTTAATGTGAGATTAAGTGCAGTACGGTATATCTAGTGACTGTTGAAACTACAGGATATTCTCCGATGAGGATTTAAAAGCAAGATTATCATAACACAACTGTGACAGAGATATGATAGAGATTTTTTTTTTTTGAATGCTTCTTGATACTGACATTTTCTGCTGTTGTGCTCAGGAATGACATTTAAGCACATGACACGACAGATAAAACAGTCAGTGAAAATTAGAGTGAAATGCAGGAAAGAGCTATAACACCACTCACTGGCTGTCTGCTTCCTGCTACATGCGCGTGCTTCCTGGGAGAGGAAATTGAAACCAAGTCATAACCAGTTAACTCCGCCTCTACATCTATCCTCACCCTTTACCCTCTAGCAGGCCCTTACCCACCTCAGGGCACTGGTAGATGGAAGAAATCAATTCCCCTTCTTGCTCTCTGGGCATTGTTAGGTGTTGATTTAGGGGAGCTAATAAAAAAGACACACAAAGCTGAACCCATCTGCTATTCAGTTAGGCTTCTGGAGGTTAGAGAGCGGGCTTCTCCTGTAAAACTGTCTGTAAGCTTTATGCCAGTGGAGTGAATAAAGGGTCAGGGCCACGAGGCATGAGGATGATGGTGTTGATGATGAGGGTGATGACTGTAGAGGAGACTGATGTGTGAAGGCCCCACAATCTATCTCACGTGGACAAAATAAGGATATCAAACCTGTGTAGATGGTTTTTCTCGAAAGCAGAAAGCATGAAACTTATGAATAAACGTCACCAGCCCTGAAGCTGTTGTTTCTTTAACAATCCATATGATCTATGACTGACAGGTGCAAGTGGGCGTGAAAAGTACTGCAGATTCGGAGAAGTATGTAACGCGCGGCATCAACACAATCCATGTGTTCAAAGCGTTCCAGTCGGCGGAGAGGCGTGGGGCTACTTCACGGCTCCTCTGCCATTGTTCTGTACAAGTGGGAGATGGTTTCAGTTTTCAAACCCAGCAGCTCAGTCTGCGGGGGGGGGGGGGGGGGGTGAGGATGAGAGGGCAGATGACAGGGAGAGGTGGGAGGAGGTAGACCAGGGTTGTGGCCCTTGCCTGAAGGCTTGTGGGTGGTTGTGTTGGTTTACTGCCTGTCAGCGCTGATCTTTATTAAACTCTGGGGACAAATGCAGTCAGATGCTACGGCCTTATTATGGAAAAGAGGTGTAGGAGCACACTGGGGAGAGAAAGACCTGCCTGTGTGGAATGAGGCCTTCACAATCCTCAGAGACCTAAGTTCGCTTCTGTCCCTCACACAAACTGTGATGAAAGCCAGGCTCCAGCAGAGAGAGGGGGAGAGAGAGAAAGGGAGAGAGACAGAGAGACAGAGAGAGAGCAGCCCGACTAAGTGACTGTCTGTCTGGCTTGATGGAGGGTGTCATCACAGACAGCCCCTGCCTGGAGGCTGATGGAAACAAGCTCAGCCATGACTACTTATGGATGAGGAGACAGGCAGAAAGATGTGCATGATTTCTCTGTCTGGCCTCCTTCAGGCCCAACTGGAAGAGCAAAGTCACGTAAGACTTTTCTCAAATCATTTGCACTGTCACATCAGTACACTTTATCCGTAATCAGACAAAAGCAAAAACTGTTTTCACCTTCAGTGCCTCTGATGTGGAGCACCGGGGCCAGATATACAGTGCTGACTTAAATCAAGGGAAGGTCAAAGTGATTTGAAATGCATGAGGCCCCTCGCTAGCCAAACGACTTGAAGGCACGCTCCACTGAAAGTAAAACACTTAGAGAAACTGTATTTTCTATTCCAGTTGAGCCCATTTCCCAGGCATATAAAATCTCCCAGTGACCCAAGCTGGTAGAAAGAGAAATGAGGCAGAATTGTATCCATGATGACAAAAAAAAAAAAAATCAATGTGAAAAGTTCTGACATTCTGCAGCCTGCAGTTTGTCAGATATCTGAGGCAAGTGTGATTTATTTTTTTTATTCCATAGCCCAATTTGCCTGGAACTCATATCAACTGCAATGTGTTATTCCTCAATCTTGTGGGTTTATTATAGAAGTTCAGTAAACGGAAACACACACCAGTTTAACTAATGACAGTTGACTTTATGATTAAGTTGCTCAGTCTTCTTTTTCCTTCCTTCCCCTTCCAGTTTTCTCCAGTATTATTCTACCAGCATGGAAACATTCCTCACAATGAGTCAGTGCAACACCATGCTGCTTTATATCTGTCCTCACTAACCTCTTTTCTCACCAGTACCACTCCTGTTTACACATTATACTTTTAAGTACTTCCTATGACTACATTTCTTGTAAGACTAAGACCACACAACTGTTGCCAAATCTGAGTTTCCCTTTCTGTTTTCCTGAGAGGATGAGCCATTATTGTTTACTTGGCCTGAGACAGTGTTGACCCCAATCACACACCACCTCCATACGTTTCAAAGAGATTGGCCCCCAATAAACCGCAGGAACTCTGTCCAGATCCTGGGGTGAGGACGAGAGATTCCAGCAGGCCTGCTTTCCCACAGGTAGACCCGGCTCACGCTGACAGCCAAGTTGGAGAAAAACGAGCACAGCTGCTGGCCTTGCCCCCGGTGAGCACAGGGCATTAAGGCAGATTACATTCCCAGGATAAAAGAAACACATCCAGTGGTGTAATCCCTCCCTCAACCAGCACCTCCACCTCTCTGACCTGCTCTCCAAGACAGCCGAGTCAACTCAGTTCCCCTGGAGGAGTGGAGACCCGCAACCGGGCCCTGATTAGATATCGGGTAAAGCTTTTAGTGGCCCAGAAGATCTTTGGATACAGACCATTAAATTTAACCGCCGCCTGCTCGGAGGCAGAGAAGACAATGAGTCAGGATGTCACACTAGCATGTTACTTAACTCTGTGAGAATGCCTGTGGTAGGACACAAAATAGGACGACTCACCAAATCACATCAAACAGATGTTTGCTCCTGCCTGATGACGTCACACGATCTTGCATTAAGACTTTGTGCAACCAATGGAACCATATCTGTAGTGCTTTATCTCTAAATAGCTGATAATCCTGTACACACACACACACACACACACACACACACACACGTTCATCTACTTTAAGTCACTTCTAAGACTTTTCAAAGGATAACAATAAGATTCAATCATAAAGCAGTGATCTGTATCTGGCAATACAGCCTCTAAGTAAGTGTGGCGACATTCAGGCTGTTATCTCATTATCTTTTACCTGTTGTGTGAGATTACAACTGTAGTATAGCGATTCAGCTCCCACATATCAGAAGCCTCATTGCTGCCATTACAAATCGCACAGAAACTTCAGGGTAATTATAGATAAGTTAACTCAGCATCTTCTATAATAACAATCGTGATCATTTCAACTCAGCAAATCTCGACTTTCCTGTCAAACAAATACACCATTGTTACCTGAATGGCCAATATTTAAGAGACAAACCGCTTACTTACAACATCAATAACACATAAGCAAACTTCCGCTTGTTTAGATCGAAGAGATGATTACCTTGTTCAGAGAAGTTCATGAGCTTCTTTTTTGGGGTTTTTGCATCAGTATTCCTTTAAATGATCGACCAAGTCTGTGTGCATCAAGCATCTGTTCAGGAGGAGCTCACAGGGACAGATGTCGGACTGTCTGCTGCTCGGTGTGATTTAGCCCTTTCCTCCCGTTAACTGTCAGTGAACTGCTGACAGAAAATGTAAATAGGTTTTACCCCTTCGTGGCACTTTCGGCACATGATAGCACCGCCGCCACCGCCGCCGCCACCTGTGCGGAGCATCACAGTGACACTTTGTCTGAGGTTTTTCTTTTTCTTTTCACGGTTAAATAGTTTTTGTTTTGCAAAATCTTGACGTGATCTGGTGTGACGTCACACGCACAGCTCTCTGCAGCTCATCCGATCGTCTGTAAACGCAGGTGTCGGTGTCAATCAAAAATAAAAAGGTCATAGACACTGCTGACCCTCAAGTTAAACATAGATGGAGTCGGATTAATGACTTCATATATGAACAAATCCATATGTTTGACCTGTTTACCAGGGTGTGAGTGCTTATATCCTCTCACTGTAGAATGAGACTCCTGTTATGTGTGTGTTAACAAAATAAGTTAAAAAAGTGTGTGTGTGTGTGTGTGTGTGTGTGTGTGTGTGTTGCCCCCTGTCTCTTCACACCACACCCATCCATCAATCCAGCCTTTCGCCACTTGGCCAGTTAATTACCTTTTCCTGTTCACTCACGCACATAAAGAAAACAAGCCCCTTTCAGACTGTTTGGACAGACCCCCCACCCCCCCACCCCCCACTCTGTCCACTCACTGTCTCCTTCGTTGGCTCTAAACGGGGGTAATAGTGTACAGACGTCCAAGCTGGAATCAACTACTGACAGGAACATGTCTTCATTAGACATCCGCTCAGTGAGAGACGTACAGTCTTTCTTCTCATTAATGAGAACAGTAACTGCATCGCTAGCGAAACTACAAGGCTGCAATCTCTTTTTATACCCTTCAGATATTTTATTCTTCTCACCCAAAGGTGCAGTGGAGCACACGGAGACAGCTGCTCGCTATGCTGTCCTCACCAGGGACACACCTGATTGTATTTATGTAGACTTTCACCAAAGACTTCTAATTAGAGTCGCTGCTTCTTTTTGGGGGGGTTTTCAGCTGAGTGATGCTCTCAAGGCGGTTGTTTTTTTTAACCCACCCGACTCAACTATGGAGATGAACCACGGCGAGAAAGTAATGAAAAATTCAACAGGCGCGCTGGAGAGACGGGAGCCAGGTGTTGCCGTAAACTGCAGGTGAACGCAAGGACAGAAGGGAGGGGGGGGGGGGGTGAGCGGTTGAAGAGAGGGCAAAATCCTCTGGCACATTTACAGATGAAAAGAAGCGAGGAATGTAGGTCTAATTTTGTCCTTACACTCACTGAACTTTGTTATACAAATATAATTAAAGTTTGAATTTAAAAAAAAAAAAAATCCCCAGCGCTTCTTGTGTGGGGTGTGAAACTCAAACAGTATTAAGTATTCCCAGCCATCCACTGGAGCTTGTTGAAAGATCTATTTTGGTCCAAGAGCCCACTCTAAAACACTCGCCACAGTACATAGGATCCTGATACAATAGTTTTCTGCAAAAGCCCAAACCTCTACCTCAAACCCCCCATTCAATCTATGCACAGTGATGACAGCCACCTGCTTCTCCTCCATCTGAGCTGTCACAACAAGAGAGACAGATTCACTGCATTTTGTTCAAAAGGGGAGGGTTTTTGTGTGTGTGTGTGTGTGTGTGTGTGTGTGTGTGTGTTTGTTTTTTCATAGGGAAGACAGAGCATTCCCAGTTCCCCTATAGTTTATTTAGAGGGAAACAAACAGCCACTAAGCGATAAATCTCATCGCAGGATTGTGTCGTCTCGCTCAAACCGAAGTCCCTCCATTATGGTGTGCCAGAAAGGTTTGGCTCAACCCGCTATCATCCGGTATAGTAGAGAGGGAAAAAAACACCCTGGCTTGTTTGTATCTCTGGAAGATACAGTACAGATTTTTAAACATGGGTGCACCAGAAAAACCTGTGGTCTCCTTTCAAAATCCTTCATGATTGCATTCTGGGAAGACCCCCTATTTCTTTTCCTTGAGCTCACTCCACACGCTTAAACTAAACCCCAAGGACGAGCCAATAAAAGGCAGAGTAAGGCTGCAGCTGGGGGGTAACCAAGATGGCTAAATGAAACATCTACTGCCTCTGGATGTGGAGGGAAGTGCAGAGCAGGAAGCTGAATGTTTTAGGGAGTCCAGAACTTAAAAACACACTCCTGCAAGTTAATCATAATCAGCGCGGGTGGTGATTTACGCTCAGAATGCAGGGATGGTGCCTGGGTAAACAACACTGGGGAATATATATATATATATATATATATACACACACACACACACACACACACACACACACACATACACATATATATACATATTTTCATATATATACATACATATATACATATATACATACACACACACACACATATATACATATATTCATATATATACATACATATATACATATACACATACACACACACACACATATATATATATATATATATATACATACACACACACACACACACACACACACATATATATATATATATATATATATACACACACACACACACACACACACACACACATATATATATATACACACACACACACACACACACACACCGGTATATATATATAAAAATCAGTATATTTTTACAACTTTACCCTGAAACGACCCAGCAGAAACTTGTAATTTTTAGTGCTCCTGCTGCAACTAAATAATTACTTAATAATTAATAACTGAGGGAAAATGGACGAACTCGCGCACAAACACAGACTGAAGCGCATCTTCACAAACATCCTCCAGATACCATATTGTAAACATTCTCCACATCTATAAAAGGATTCAACACTCTTAGATCCACGTTTCTTCCAGCCTTAGTCACATACGCTGAAACATATGGATCCAACTCATTTTGAATGACTGTTGTGATATTTCACCACAGGAACCTGCTGAGCTTTAAAATAAAACCGTATAAAGTGATGACAAGGTGAAATGTTGAGTATCCTAAAATAATTATTTCCACCATTTCCCCCCTTCACCATTGCAGTAATCATGCTGGCGAGCTGCCATATGGATAAATATTCAAGTTTATAGTAGCTGCTGGAGTTTCCCCCTTTCTCTCTCTACATGGAGGGACTCTATAGATTCACTCTGCCAGGAGAAGCTACATAATGAGCTCCAGTAAGTGCTTATTGTTCAGCACCACACTTTTTTTTTCTATTTGGCAGATATTTCAATTTTCACATCCATGTGAGCAACAGGCTAACTGATTAGCATCACAAAGCTGCACTGACTATAGAATAAGTTAAAGGTTTGAGCCACATTTTGGCACCTTAACTCACAGGACAAGCACAAGTCATCCCGTGCCAAGGTGAGCTGTGCTGAGCGGCATCCCTGTCCCATCTACCGCCGGTCTGCGAGGCATTATCTCAGAGAGTGACACGCTTTGTGTCACACAAAGCTGCTGCCTGTCGGAACAACAATGGAACAGCAGAGTTGCAAAAGGCGGAATCAGCCTGGTGTAGCAGCCTACTCTAGGTATAGCGGGGGGGGGGGGGGGGGGGTACTAATTCATCATAAACGATGCCATTACCATGCCAATGACTTTTCAGAGAACACAATTATCACTAATAATAGAAATTTAACCGTCAGCCAGGAGGGGTCATATTAATACAAAACTTGCCTGTTTATGAGGAGTAGGCATTGACTGCTGGTGAGAGGAAACATTTGGGGGGGGGGGGGGCTGAGATAAGCATTAACCAGAATCTTTTTTTTTTGTGGTTGTTTTTAGGGAGTTTTTCCTGCTAATTGAGATGTCTAGACACATTCATTTGAATCGCAGTGAGATAAGGAAGTAGGCTGAACTATCTTGGTGGAAAATAGCTCACACTAATCCACTTACTGAGTCTGAAGGATTTTCATTCAGCATCCCAGAAAAATGCACAAGCTTATCAAAATTCTGTCATATGCACATTTTGCTACTTTGTCTTTCGGGAACAATAGCAGTCTACAAGACATACGTAGCTGCTCCGAACATTTCACTTCATACTCAAATGAGGTGCAGAGAAGTGGTTAGGCTGGAAGATGTTCAGTGCAACAGTTCATTGTGAAAATTTTAGATTTCTATTATAAATGTGGAGATTCCAGCTTATATTGTGCTATTTTTCATATTGTTTTACATACCAGCACCACTGCAAAAGACTGACAAAGACTAATAGCACAAACAAAGGTAAGCCACTTCGTGAAGCCTCTGACCCCCACTTGCGTTCAACTTTGGTCTGCAACGGTTTACCCATGAGTCAATCCCAGGTCACCTGACCCTTCAGTGGGCAAGTGTATGTATCAGCTCCTGGTCCGGCCTGCATTGATGTGAACATAGATCCTGCGTGAATGCAGTTATTTGCAGCCTACTGCAATGCTGTGACATCTGAATTCAGATTGAGATTGAATAACAAGACTGAAAATATAAAATAAAAACCACTGAAAGACAGCCACTGCCCTCCACGCTGCTGTCTATATTACACGGTATCTTCACCCTGTTTTTTGACATGTTGGTGATGAAGAATGTGACGCATCTGAAAAAAAATGAAACGAGGTAATTAGACTACTCAGGATTAAAAGACTCACGTGTACAGGGGTATGTGCATTGGACCCCTAAAAGGAAGATACCAAAGCCTTGGGGTCCCCACTATCCCTGGACCTGGTTGATGCTTGTAAACAGCGTCTGTACACACACTACCAGCAGGCCTAGATGAAGTTAGATTTATCATAATGTGTACAACCTTGTTTTGATTATTTAAATATGATCAATTCCCAGATCCAGTGATACACAACAAATAAGTTGTACAGATGGCCATCTTAGAATATGAAAGTTAGCTGGCCAATCCAGCGAGTCCAACAACAAAAGAGGAATTGAGTTATACAACTGTAGTTTTACATGTCAGGCATGTCAACGTGGGCGGACGAGGACTCCGCAGTTGTCATTTCACATCGTGAAGTGAGCAGATAACCTCGGAGGTTGTTGGCAACTTGGGTGAGTTTCTCGTCTTGAGTTGTGCTACTTCGCTTTCTTGTGCCTGCGTGTATGAAACGTCACAACACGGCAGCTCTCAGACAGGGCAGAGAAAAATTCAGCTTGATAAGAAAACACAGTCCTGAGGAAACGAAGAGGAAGCTGCATGTTCACAGATGACATGCAGAGACACAGAACTTGTAAAAAAAAAAATTAAAAAAAAGAGCAAATCATGTTTTGAGATTTTGGCCGTATGATGGCAGACATCCATCTGCAGCAGCCCTGGGTGATGAACTTTCACTGCATTTAACTGAAAACACAGTTAAATCAGTCACTCGAGGAGGGAAGGGTTGTTTTCAGAGAGAACAAACTGATGGATTGTTTTTTTTTTTATATATTTACGAGTAGAGAATGGAAAGTGGCCAAAAATATAATGAAGTTTGGGTAGTAAATCCTAATGAAAGTCTCTAATCGCCTTGTTTCCTTCTTTTTTGAGGCTTCAGAGCTACTCTATTAAGTCGTGTTTCACAGAATCACACAACATCCATGCATTTTTAGTGCAGAGCAAACACACACACCCATGTTTTTGTATGCAAATTGGGTCTGTGGATGCAGAAGCATGCCTTGTCCGTGCTTGGGGTTTCATTGCGGGACTGAGAGGTCAAAGGGTAGCTAATTGTGCGTCTCGTGGAGGTCAGTGTCTGTGCAGCCTTCTGCCAGAGCACTGGAGCACCTCCTGAAGATCTGTCAAGAAAGACAAATGAACTCCGACCTCCTTGCTGATGACAACGACCCCAGTCAACAAGCGCACGCCATCTCTTAATCTGTGCCACACAAAAAAGAGCAGACCACTGCTGCTGCACAAAGAAGGGGCCGATTATGTTTACCTGTCCGCTCTCATGTTCAGTTAGTCAAAGATCATAAATAAGAAAAAAATCCTTTTATCATTGGGGTTAAATTTAGCTTCTAAAGCCATTGTAGTGGTGTTTATTGCTTCTGTGTAAGATAAATAAACGCTGTGCTACCTCAGGGCCCACAAAAATCACTGGGAAAACAAAAAGAGAAAAGCTTGGTTGGTGCAATCTGCTCAATCTAACAATAGCATTCTTGTGTGAGTGGTTCCTTCTTTTTTAGAGACCCCATAAAGCGCTAAACTTAGCTCTGCCGTCAAACTCTTGGAATTCCTAAAGAGCAACTCTTGGTTTTATAGAATGCTCCACTACGGCAGAGCAGAACAGGAGATGGTTATCATTTCTCACCAGTCAATAATTAGCTGTTTCCATAATCGGCTGTTTGTGCGCAGCGCCTGTCCTTGCCCTCTCATTTAGCTCATATCAGAACAGACGTCTGGGCTTTTACCTGCCGCGCCATCAGCAGTAATCCACTATTGTCTGGAATGTGTTCACAATCGTAGAGACCCTTCACCAGTTCTTTGTGTGTGTGTGTGTGTGTGTGTGTGTGTGTGTGTGTGTGTGTGTGTGTGTGTGTGTGTGTGTGTGTGTGCGTGTGCGCGCGCATGCTTGTGTGCCATCCTGTTGCAGAGAATTAAGGTGTATGATGGATGGATAAAATCACATGAAAACTGCCGCCTGACGGAAAAAGTATTGTGATTGGAGGTCCAGGGATCAACTAGAGAAAAGGAGTGTCTTACTTTCATGATTAACAAAATGTCAAAAAGGATTTCCTTTCCTAAACAGTGACTACAATCATTTGAGGCTGTCAGCCAAAAGGGACAGAGCCAGATGACACATCTCCCTTGCTCTATTTGCCAGTGGCCGCTGTGCTGTTTTGGAGATAAAAATGACCCAGACCTGTGTCAACAGCTGGGAAAAGCATCCCTCACGACTGTGCTTTGTAAAAGTGATAAAAATAACACCACAACGTGTCCCGCTGTGGGTTACGCCCCGTTCGGGTCTGTTTTTCCTGACCAGGCGGGTCACTGTCAAGCAGAGCTGGACCTCAAGCCAACAGATATCAAGGCAGCACTTTCCTAGCCTCCATTTTCGCCCCTCTCTTTTCCTGTTTTGACAGGAAACAGGAGATGATAACACACCACCGCACAAACAAGCAGAGATTCTTCCAGCCTGCTGCTGGGCTTTCCTCCTGTGGTGGTATCATTTTTTTTTTTTTTAGAGAGAGCCTGGTATCCAAACAGAAAAAACAACACATGTACCAAAACCAAACTCACTGTGAAGTACAAACATGAACACAGGCAAAAGAGACAGGCATCAGACCTGTCTTCATGCCAAGCTCGAGTAACCTTTACAGAGCCTGGCACTGTCTTCTGCTAGTCAAACACTTCCTCACAGGCTCCCAGCAGTGTGCCAGCACAGCGTCACACAAAGAATCGCTATAAAACAGACCACCAAAGTCACGGACACAAGACTGAAAGAAGAGAGATGAAAGCAGCGGTGGTCGCCACGGGGAACCAAACATACACTGTAGAGGTGAGCCGAGGAGCAATGTCAATATCTGACAGAGAGAAGGAAGGGTGGGGTGGCATGGAGAGGATTGCTTTGAAGGCCAAGGGAGGTGTGGATGGGTACGCTCTCTTGTCCGAGGCCCTTCTTTGGGGGGGGGGGGGGGGTGTGGGTCCTTTTATGTTGTCAGGAAGCACACTGCGGTGAGACACAACAAGTGGAGTGACGGGGCCATTAGAGAGGCTTTGTTGATGGTGAGAGGAGCT
This sequence comes from Aulostomus chinensis, assembly GCF_037954235.1. NCBI lineage: Eukaryota > Metazoa > Chordata > Actinopteri > Syngnathiformes > Aulostomidae > Aulostomus > Aulostomus chinensis. The sequence goes on from NC_141336.1 coordinate 18,745,629, forward strand.
CAAAGAGAAGGGACACTTTGATTGCCCTCTCTGATCCCCCCCACTAGTCTTTGTTTATGAGCTAATTAAGCATTGTTCCACGGCTGTAGGAGCCCCAAGCCCTCCATCCCTGTAACGCCACCATGACATTCAATGGCTACTGTAGGGCTTTTACGGCACGTCTATAACTTTACTACTGTTAGGAATGACTTTCAGAGCCACTTCTTTTAGTCTGGGAAAAACAGACTTTTATACTGTGAGATCTGTTGTTTCCAGGAAAGACACTGATGAGGTGTAGTCTCACAGGTCAGAACCAGTTCAAATATGGCCTCCCGTGACCATTTCTGTGGGAGTTCAAGTGTGCCCTGGTCTCGCCCCTCCATTGGACTCTGTGACCAAAACAGCTGTCCAGTCACAAAGAGATGAAGACATAAATGCCCAGCGTGGGATGAGAGTAGGCTGCAGGGGTCAGTGGATGTAGAGAATGGGTGGAAGGGCACAACATGAATGTGGTAATGACCGTGCGAAAGCAGTGAATGTTGGCAAACTATTTTAGAAAGGCTGAATACATGCGGGCACTTACCTGTGATCGAAGTCAGGTGTAGAGAGGACAGGAGCAGCACATGAAAGAGGAAAAAAAAGAGATCCACAGATTAGAAATAGCAGGTTTGCCAGTCAAATGATGATTGATGAAGCATTAATTACATCTGAGCAGCTCCTGAACTCAAGCCAGAGCTCAGGTTTTTGCCATGTGACCACCCCTGGATACATTACTTGAAAGTCAAACTGCACTCACCCTGTAAAACACAGTTCAAATAAAACCACATATTTAAGTTTGGCCCACAGAACAGTTTTACACCATGTTGACAGTCTGGACTTGCAGGGGATGTTAGAGAGTAACCTCTAGTTCGAGAACTTTTTCCTCTTTAAATTTGGAGGAAAAAGAGGAAGACATGCAGGAAAAAATACTGAGAAAAATGGGGAAAAGGCACAAAAACAGTGGCACCCACTAGGGACAAAATATCAGTACTGCAACATATTGAGAAACTTCCTCTTACAACACAGCATTAATACACCGGCATCAAATATTGTACCCGTTTTGTCTACCATTTTATCTTTACACATTGTCGGAAAGTGTTTCCATTTCACTTGTCAAATGTATTGAAGCAGATTCCACAGTGTAGCGTATAAGTACACAGATCATGCTTTTTTTTTAACAGCCCTTTCTTCTTCATTTGCACAGACAGGGAAATGTAGTTGATGATTTCCCGTGTGATATATTGATTATCACAGAAATGCTGAAATGTGAGCAGAGTATGAAGACTTACTCCGTGACTCCCCTCTCATAGCATCCATTCCTGCTCCAACCAGTAAAGCTCTGCAGGAATTCTGAACGGCCACATGTACAGGTGTGCTAGCCCAAAGCTTCCCTCCACAAAAAAGAAAACAAAAAAACGAAAGCATCTCCATGTTGCACAGACATGTTCACAGACATTCCAGCCATGTTTTTGTTTGATGTATGAATTTAGAGCTGTAAACAAACAGCTACAGCAAGTTAATTTAAATGTTTCTTTGTGAGGCACCCGGGGTAAACCGCTGCCAAATAGCCCATGGCAGCAGAGGAGACCACATTTAACGATGAAACGGCAGTATGTAAGCGGCAAACTCAAATAAAATCAGTTCAAATTAAAAGTAAAATGGAAAGGCAAGCAGACAAATTCAATTAGGCCAGAGAGCGACTTAAAAATGGCTGTAAACATAAACTAAGAAAGTTAGAATGAGATCGTTTTAAGACTACAAATACACACACTCTCACTCACAATCGTGTTCTCACGCTCAGCATGGGAGTCGGGCAACACTTAGCTGGGGGTCTGCACCGCAGGGTTTGATGGCAAGTTCCCACAAACAGCAAAGATGGTTGTACTTTTATAGGCGATGCTCAAGTGATACGGAGGTGCAAACGCAGAGGATGGCGAGGCAGATTGGGACTCATAAACAGAGAGGTTTAAGTTTAAGTGCCTGACACACACACGAAGGAGATAAAACAGCCCAGAGCTCTTCAGTAGAGAGAGTGACATCATAAAATAGAGCGGCAGTAACAAGAGGGGAAGCATAAAGGACGGATCTATTAATGACAGTCAGTTCATGGTGGAGAGGTAAGGGAAGGTTTACACTGACATTCACTGGAGGTAAAGGCAAGAATAGAATGGCATCATCTGTCAAGAAAATGATTCAATGTCGATCTGATTGTAAATGTAATTACTTCAAAGATCATGTGGTGAAATATTGAACTGTCAAAGTTTGAGTTTCAGCTTAGAACATATGTAACAACATGAAGGGGATTTTACAAGCTTGCAGTGATGCAGTAATTTGCATTTTTATCTCTTGGGTGCAACGAATCTGGAAACATCCTGGGACGCGACAGAAGCTTGCGAGTGAAATTAGTGAAAAGGTGTTGTATTTTTTCCAGCGGAAGCAAAATGAAAGCAAAAAAGAAAAATACCTTTGTTCCTTTGGAAACTCCTCTAAGACCCATGACAAAGATTTCATCTGCCAATCCAAGACAAACAATATCCCTACTGTATTTTGATTGTTTTTTCTGCTGAGAATCCATTATGAAAATCCATACAGCTGACCTTTTCAGAGTTCTGCCTTTTGAGAAATTCAGCAGCACCATTTTCCACGGGAATAAACACAACTTTGCTGCCATTTTGTTTGACGCACGACTCTGCTATTTCCTTTCAAATGTCAGCAAGCAAATTGCAAAGTCAAATCATTCACAAGTCAGACTAACACAGTGAAACACTTTTTACCTTCTTTTCCACAGAAAGATGAGAGTGCTTTCATGCAAATCTGAGTTGTGGATATTTGCTTTTATGAATGAAGGATGCACAAAGACTAACTGATAATATGAGTAGCGACTAAAAGCAGCACACATTACGACTGAAATCAGAGCTCATATTCACACCATTTTACCACCAGTATACCAGAATAATGGCACTGGCGAGCCGCTTTCTCCATTAACCAGACCACCAGCATCCCTGTGTGCTGGGATGAGGATAAAACACTGACTGCAATAATGCAATCATAAATTGGTGGCAGTTAAGTTCAGAAAGATGGATGACTTCTGGGGCAAATTGGAAAGGATGGAGAGAGAATGTGCTTCGTCTCTTTCTTTTTGCTCTGGTACTTACACGCACGCTCACACATCATCAATACACACACTCATCCTCACTCACAACGGCGCTGGACGCTCAAGCATGAAATGAACATGAGCAGCGTGAACTTTGACTGGCATTTTCACACTGCGCCAGGATTTATGGAGCACTATATATGTATCTGAATGAGCTCCTGCACGAAAATGCATAGCCAGGGAGCAGAGTTAACACGAGCCACATCACAATCTATCTACTATTACACTAACAAAGTAGAATTACGCAAAGATACACGCATGCTGCCACAGACACAGACATATCACACCAAAGCTCACACAGGAACCAGTTTTAATTGGGGTTGAAAACCTACAAACTAAGAAAAGGAGGTGTTAGAACGACTATCACGGGCTTGGATGTGTAATGTGAATTCTCAGCCCTGATAAAGGAACTCTTTATGCAACTTGAGCCAAACGGCAGAGGTCAAAACTCCACCAACACTTATAGAGTACAAGAACTTTATTATTAGACTGATGCATTTCAACACCTGGCCTTCACCAGGGTCACACATTTCACACACCATTTACGTAAGGTGGGTATGAGACAGGGGAGAGAGAAGGACCAGTAGGGTTGGGCCATGATTTTCACTCAGTAATTGGTCTTTCTTGAATATGAGATTAAAATCAATGTCATCTCTGTTTTCAGTGCATCATTTTCTCTTCCTCCTTATTGGGATGTGACGGTTGAGCAAGCCCACGAGTCTGTTGCTGTTTCTGGGTCACAGTTTTGGTTCAGTTATTTTTGCTTTGTACATTACGGAGAAGAAAATATCCCCAGAAAATGCAGAGACACTCACATAGTTCTAAAACGAATAAATATCATAAATATACATAGTTTCATCTCCTGACTGCGTTTTGCTATCATTTACGGTCACAAATGTCAGTACTCTTCTCTGCACTCCCTCAGCGCAAGAGTCTGCACACACAGCACCTACACACATAACCTATTATAACATTTTTTTCCTTGAGGAACCAAAAAACTGTGACTCATGTGCAGGCTCAACCTTGAATTGAGTGTTGTACCATTCAGGTTTACGTCGCATACCTGAATGTATATTTTTGGGAGTCTCTTATTTTATTTGTTCCTTTCTCGTGCCCACCTTTGCTTCAACGGAGTTTGGAATGTGATGTCAGCGGCCAAACAATTGTTCTACACTTCAAGTGTTCCTGCTGTTTTGACCACCTCAGTATTTTTCCGTTCTCCGTGCACCTCAGTCGTGGGTGAAGTTGTGCCAGAAACCACTACTTTGCTTTTACAATCTTCCACAAACGGCACATGGACAAACTTGGCAACTAGCTAGTGAACCTAGTGGAGCATTTAGCGAGTAATAGGCCACATATTCCCCTGAGGAGTTGGTAGAGAGCCAAAACAGAGCTAAAAGTAGAACAAATAATGGAAAACCCAAGTATTTCAACTGCGGCAAGATATTTATTATCTCCCTATCCAGTTTATGAAGCGATATGTCTGTCAGTATCAATGATGTTGGAAAGAGTCACATTATTGTGTTTGTCTGACTGAAACTGGATTTTTAGAATACATTTAAACATGTTGGCACAAATGAAATCCTACTTTTCAAAGTTGAAATCTGATTTGTAGACAATTCAGTAATTTTACTCCAAATTTATACAGCAAACAGTCAAGGGGGTCTCGCTCATCAAGGTGGGCAAAACTAAAGTGGAAATAAAACCACATATACACACAAATAGACGACATTTATATAGTCTCAGCTTAAGTAGTTGACAGTTTATAGTCTCTGAATTGAAGCCCACATGCTGCCCGCTTCTGTTTGTTTCACCTATAAGTCTGGAAGTGTACGCACTTAGGTGAATAAATCGATTCATCCCCATTCAAATAATACAGATCCTGCAAACAGCAGAATGCACTCTCAGTGTTGCCAGTATGAGCAGTTTGCTCATTCCCAGGAAACGAGACCGAAGATTTCACAAACATGTCCTCTTATGTGAATGAGGTCTCTGAGGGCGAATGCTGCCAGTGGGTAAGGGGGGTACAAGCTTCATTTACATCTGCCAAAGACCGAAATACACAATCACAAGTCGAAGTTCGACAGTGTCCTCCACTCATCCACAGTTTGCTGTGAGCGAGGGAGCCACGCCCAGACGGCCAAGTTTGCTGTCTGCATATCCATCTTGGCAAGGATACACAGCGCTGGCATTCTCTTTCAGCACGTTGCCATAAGCCGGGCGATTTGTCTGCTACCACAAGGCCTGCTGTCAATCGAGTATGTTTTATGGAGCCAGCAGGAGATTACCTCCAACTCAGAGCGGCTCAGTTTCTGTGTACCATCTTGAACATTTATCTCAACAACTATGTTTTCCCAATACTCTGAATCAGACTCAATAATGGATGGTATACTTCACTATGACATACGGAGCTGAGCTGTGACAGTCTAGCATAAAGCAAACACACACACTTGAATATCTATATACACACCCTAAATTAACAAGTCAACCTGATTAATTCCCAGCAGTTACACTTCTCGTTCTGTTTGTGTTCTCAGACCAGTGACATTAGCACCTTTGTTGCTTCGTTTCATGCTCTGCAGTAACGCATCACCCTGTCAGCCTCCACTGCAGGCACCATTGTTTCACTCCAGTCTGGCTCATTGTTGCGTATGATCCTTCACCAAACAACAGCAGAAGCCATTCAGAACACTGCTATTATGCACGACAGTCATTCCTCAAACATGCCAACAATGAGAAACAGGTGAAGAATAGGAGGTGTTGTCAGAATGTCAGCATTACCTGCTCCTGCGATTCAGAGAATTCTGTCACAATGTTGCTTATGAAACAAAACCAGAGTTGGGCCTCAGCTGTGGTTCACAGCCCAGGTAGATCAACACCAGTGATTGGCTATGAACTGGCATTGGAGGTGTTAGTGCAGTCACTCAAAGTTAGTGCAGTCACTCAAAGTTGGCTCCCAAACCAAAATAGAGCAGTCTAGCTTCCCTTTTGCAAGAAAAGTCTGTGGTGAATAAGAACAATGCAATTTGGGAATGAGGTTCTAGCTAGCTTACCTGAGCATAAAGCCTGGAAACTGGGTGAAACAGCTAGCCTGGATATGTCCACGATAATAAAAGATCAGCCTACACACTCAAAGTTAAAAAACAAGAGCAGTTCTGTTCTTACTGGTTAACATTTGTTAGTCAAAAGTACAATATTTTTCTTCAAGGGATCAGAAGTTCACTTATTAACCACAGAAAGAGTGCACTGCTTACTGAGGGGTGCACCGTTGTCTTCCAGAGGGACGACCTACCCTTTCAGACACTGGTGCCTGTGTTTTTTTAGTGAAGACCACTGTTGTTCACCCAGTAAAACCTCAAGGTTCATATGTCAATCGAGTGAATCTGATTTAACTTGGAGAGGTGCCGAAAGGCTGCAGTCTTTGCAGAACCATTAACTGTTGGTCATGATTTCCTGTGATTGTCTTTCCATCGACTTCCAGCTTTATTCTCATCTCAGCCAGAAAGCAGAATCTTAAACGTCAAACTAACCCCTTTAACAGACAAGCAATAAAAATATTTACATCATTTTCTCATGATTTTTAATACATCTCTTGCAGCAGATCACTTCAGTCCAAAAGAGTTTTTAAGCTCAGACTTCCTACCGAGCGTGAAGCTTAATGGCCTCTGGTGGTTAAACGCTTCTCGTCAGCTCATTAGAAGGTAATGACACAGCTGCTCTGCTAAGTCCCACTCTTTGATTGAATGTTTCACCGAAAAGCTGTTATTAAGGATAATAGGCCGACTTTACGTATTTGTCTTCTGTGAATTAGAGGCGCCGCAACCTTTACAGAAATCGAGGGCAGCGGCGGCCCTGCTCACCTTGACAGGTAAGGGAGAAGGAACATCTGGACCACTCTCTGAAGACATTACAGTGGCATGCAGCTGCACCAGCGAGGGCCAGATGGCCAGAAGGGGACATGTTTGAGTAAAGCTGCATTGAATGCATAAGGGACAGCAGCTGGGGAATTCCTCAACCTCTAACAAATTTTTTCACTTTCTTCCTGATGAACGATGATGGGCGTCAGCCTCATGCAAAACTATCAGCCCTTACATCTGTGCAGCACAAACTCACTTCTTGCGCTTTGCTTCCCATGCAACTGCGATATATAGTCGAAATTAAAAGGACGATAAACATAGTGAAGATGTGGCCTTCGCTCAAGTGTTTCCTGGAGGTTAGTAAAAAGGTCCGTGGCCAGTGAAAGACAGCTATACATTGAAAAGCAAGATGAGCTGTGAAAATCCAGAATGAGAAACACTTAACTCTGCCTCAGTTACTGTCAGGGTCGTTCAACTGTTCCACTACATAAAGGGCAGCAGTTGCTCCGTGCAGCTCCCAGGTGGAGATAAAGGATGAGAAATAAAGAAAATGAAGGATTTTTTTTCCCCCACCTTAAGAAATGTAGACTCCTTCCTTACTCTTACGAAAAATTGCATTCACACCAGCAAGCCTTTAATTTCATGCTACTGTACCCGTTGTAGTCCACAGTTAGTAAAGCTCAGTAGCATTTGACATTTTTAATATTATAATCCGAGTTTTGGCGCTAACCCCAAGCAATACTTACTGGCACCTTACTTTGAGAAGTAGTTTTTGTACAAGAACTAGTGTGTTTTTTGACATCTGAAGACAAGTCAGTTCAGAATGTGTCTTTTTGAATGATAATAGAAAATGTCAAACAATAAGTCGAGCAGAGGCACATGGATCTGCCAATATTGTGTGAGTTCTTCCTTTGCCCATACAGTACAACACCCCATCCCCATGTTTGGTGATAATCAGCCTCAGAATAATGCTGCTAGTAACCCAACAGACACCCAAAAGTGCAAACTGGTGGTAACACACAACACAGCAAGGTATGCGATGCCATGTTTAAATGCATCTGTAATGCTCAATTATTTGTACTAGTAGACATCCATCCATCGTCATCTTCCACTTATTCCTACACATTAAGGGTCGCGGGGGGGCTGGAGCCTATCCCAGCATCAACGGGCGAGAGGCGGGGTTCACCCTGGACAGGTCGCCAGTCCATCGCAGGGCCAACATAGAGAGACGAACAACCATTCACACTCACATTCATACCTATGGTCAATTTAGAGAATCCAATCAGCCTCGCCCCAATTGCATGTCTTTGGACTGTGGGAGGAAGCCGGAGTACCAGAGAGAACTCACGCAGGCACGGGGAGAACATGGAGACTCCACACAGAAAGATCCCGTGCCCGAGCCGGGACTCGAACCCGGAACCTTCTTGCTGTGAGGCCACAGTGCTGACCACTGCACCACCGTGCAGCCACTAGTAGACATTTTAAAAATTAACAACAAAAGTATTTTAGGTTCAAAACTCAGACCGAACAGGAAGTATGTAAAGACAGCGTGTAAACACTAAAGGAACGTGTCAAATGAAGAGCTGGATGACAGAGGGGTGAGTTCATGGATGAAGCTGTGGACTCTTGAGGTAACGTGGCAGCGAACAGCTGCCAACGTTCACAAACACAGTACGGCGAGGAATAGCGGGGAGCCATGACTGATGTCTGAGGTCTGTGCACCACTTGACACCAGATTATCACTCTGTGCTTTAACACAGCCACATACCATAAAGCAAAAGTCACCGTGCACACAGGGATGACGCGAGGGGACGGCTTAGCCAGGAGTCTCCTGTACTCTCCCTGTCTCATCACTCATCTTCTCCCAGGCTCTCTGGAGGCCATGCACCACTGAACAGGCACACAGGCATGCAACACACACATCACACACAGCCTCTGGGGCTACAGTGCCTAGAGGTGAATAGAATATTATGGTCATCGTGCTCTGTGTGAACTCTGCATCAGCTGCACAACTGTTCTACCTTCTCCTCTCTGTCAGTTTGCCAGTGCTGTTTTCTGCTTCCTGCAGCGACCCTGGCAGCATACACCTGTTCAAGCCCAGATCGGCCTCCTGAAACTCTAACCCATCAGTTAGGCTGGGAGAACTGACGGAAAGGTCAGGGGTCAGACAACAAAGGTAAGGCACCCCCCCCCCCCACACACACACACACACACACACACAACTCACCTGAGAAACAGTGGCCAGACAGATACATCTGCAGCAAAATCTCCAAATTCCTCTATTTCTGTTAGTCATTTACACGCACGCACACACACTCGCACACATGCACACTTCATGCACGGCACTGTTATGAACAAAGAGCATTCCTGCTGGCTTTTTGGCCATGGCAACCAAAAAGTCTGCCCCACCTCTCTGATGGTTACACTCACCAAGGGAGGGTGTGAAGGCACAGAAAAATACAGTTTAACCAGAAGATTTAATAAAGTCTAAAGAAATTAATTTGCGTAAACACACACACAGACATACACAGTTGAAATGTACAAACCAGAATTTTAAAATGCTATTGACCTGGGAACATCTGTTGCACGACATGAGGTTGATTAATTTCCTTTCCTCTGTGCTTCAGGAAACAAAAACTGATTTGCAACACGTAGAAAGATTCGCTAACAACTCTGCACTTTAATTAGACGGAGGGTCAAGCGAGGAACAAAGCAGAATCACATCAAACATGAATCCAAATGAGTCATTTGTGAGAATTACTGTTCTCGTAATTTATCAATTCAACATGAAAAAAAAAAAACTGGCAAAAGGCCCAGTGGTACATTAATTCCCTCTTCCGCATTCATAGTCACACTCATACGCACCATCCATAATAGATTTGGACACATTGTGTATATCAGCTGTGCATGGTCTTCACCATTAACTGGCACTTTGCACTGGTAAAATAAAGATGTAACTTCATTCTCACCTCAATCTCCATGGCGACTTGTTTAGCTTGTAGTCCTAAATTCAGTTTCTCCGTCTCCAAAGCAAAAAGGTCATGAGAAAGGTGAAGGCTGGCTGCAACTGAGTTTATCTTTCACTTAATCCGCATTTTCAAGACCTCGGAGCCATACAGGACATTCTTATTCATAAGTGTGCGTACGAATACAAAACGACAATTTTATTCGCAGGCTTCAGCTTGTGTGAGGCTGTTATCAACGCTAACAATCAAGTTTGTAGCTACAAGTCACATTTCTGACAGCCACAAAACAATGTAGTCACTGATTTGAAAGTTAACATTATTTAAACCGTCAGTGAAAACACAGACATTAAACATGACAACTTATACAGATCATGTGCCTTTCATATGAGGCTGCAGTCAGCTGGCCAGTTATGGCCAGTCAGCTTAGTCAAAGAACACAGGGTGGCATATTCCCAGTGACTTCAAGTGACGCCCCCAGCCTAGAATAGCAAAATAATCTCTTCTGAAACTGAAACAAACTATATTTGCCATACAGTGAGTTTAACAGGTGCAGACAGGTGGCCATTACCTGGATGTAGAGGCACGCTCGCTCTTTCATCTGTCCTATCTTCAGCTGATCTAAGCTAAGCTAACCACAATACTTGCTACTTTGAATTAGCACTGGGCAATTAAACACAAAAATTACCAAAATTGAGAATAATTGTAAATGAAAATATGATTTCGTTATACCAAAATATTTCTAAAACATTAAGAAATTATCCTGCTCATTATGGTTAATTCAATTAATAACTTTCCTTAAACAGTTCAGCACATTTACAGTCCAGACCTTGAGGACTGTTGAGTAGGTATAGAAAACAATCATTTACTAATGCTCATCGAGATAAAATGAAAGTCATAGTACACAGCCCTCCTTTCGAAATTGTTAGGAATTCCTTGCATCTGCTTGCATACTTCATTGACAGCATTTTTCACTCTAATTCTCCCTAAACGTCATAAAAAGCGATATCAAGTGACAGTGCTCCTGTCTAAAGTGACTTCCTCGCTACAGGCGAGGAATTATAGTCCATACGCTTCACAATATCTCCAGGCGACTGGCTCCATAGAAACCAAATCACCTTTTGTTGTCACTGACACTCTCATAACTTTTTCATGAGATGGTTGATGTGACGAGCACAGAAAACGCTTTCCTCTAATTTCATCTTGTCCGCACGCAGTACCAAAGTATGAAGTATCCCTTGCGAATCCCAAAGAGAGAGGATGAGAGCTAGTGTCGATGTGCTTGTGTGTTAAATCCAGTTGTACGGTCCTGCCTGCGTCTTTGAAGTGTTCATCTGTCTTCATATCACACCTCGTCAGTGTGTCCAGCCACAATAAGCACAGTCTACAATTATTGAATCCAGACTGTCTGCTATTCACCATTGAAGTCATTCCTGTAGTTTTTAATTATGCAAATAAAGTGAGTGAAGTTCCCCTTCCTTAGATCAAGTCTGGTGTGTCTACTGTTTCTGTCTGGCCTTTTAGGAACGTGCATGTTTTTAATCATCTTCTGTGTGAATGACAGAAAGGCACCTGATGGGCTGAAGCCCCGGGACATTATTTTCACATAATTAACTTGAGGTTGCGCCCTTCAATGTAATGTCATAACTATTTTTAAATTAGAAAAGCACTGCAAATTAAAGGGCAAACCATTGCTGTGCAACCAAAGTGGTCCTAAAAACACCAATTAAAGACATTAGTGCTTGACGCTCTTCTAGAAATTAAGTAGGGCTTCAAGCGATACTTCAGCCAAAAAGTTTGGGCCTTTCAAGTAATCCCAAATAGGTGTCTTGAGCTCACTAAAGCATTTTCCTTCCTTTTTCCATCATCTCTTTGTTACTGCACCATGCAGGAAGAGTGAGCCAGGATAGTTTAGCTCAGAGCTAATGACAACTAGAGGCTACCAACAGCAGAACTGCCTAAGAAATTGTCTGAACACAAACATTTAAGTGCATCAGGGTTGTTGTTTTTTGTTGGGGGGGGGGGGTTGGCTCTTGCTGTTGTTAGCTGAATTATCTTCAAGCTAAATATATGTTTAGCTTTGCCTGGCTCGTTCTGTATTCTGCAGTCACGAGAAAGTAATGCAACATGGGAGAATACCTTCTTGAGTTAAAGAGACGTATTTGGGAGTACGTGAAAGGCGTGAAACACGAATTTGGGTGCAGGGTCTCAAAAGGTTTACATCTACTGGAAGCACTGGCACACCAAGAGCGAATTTGAGCATGGCTTACCCAGTGTGCATGTGCATAAAATGTTAATTTGTTACTTTAAACATCTTTTGATAATCACAGAGTTTTCCTGAACCACAGTTCTAGCATTGCTAGGGGGGAGGACGCTGTGAGCAGGACTGACCCAAACAGGAAGAGACAACAGTTAGAAGGTTTCTGTGTGTGTGAACAGTGAACTTTCCCTCATGGAGTAACATACATTCACTCCACACAAACACTCTTCCTTGAATTTTCATCTACTCTCAACTACTACTGTATTCAGACAATACGTCTACAGCCAGGGTGAGGGGGAGAGGGATGTCTGGGGACCAGGCCGACTTCCTCTTCACAAAACGGGACGGCAGGCGGATGGAGAGGGAGGGGAAGCGCGACCTCGGGTAAACAGTCTCCGCTCTCGTTTTTCCCATGACAACCGCAGACACAACAGTGGCCGTAGCTCCAGCAGGTATTGCTATTGCAGACGCAGCAGTCGGCCACCTGAGTCACCCCGTTGACCTTATTCCCTCCATGGAGGAAGCAATTTGGAAGCGATCATCCATAACAGTGTCCACACGATGAGGGTCAACAGGTGAGTAGCTCAAACTCACCAAGACCATGGGTTTATTATGCATCAGCTGGGGAAGCCCCACAACAGTAACCGCACCCTGCCATCACTCTTTAGCACCCCGGAATTTAGGCCCAATTTAGCCATCAACAAGTGCTAAATAGTCTTCCTCCAGCACACAAAGCACCTGTTGAAGACCGCTCCTGGAGGGTCCCATATTAAAAAGGGGGTCAGTTCCCATAGCCAATGATGTGCTTACAGGGTGGACTCACCTGGATATAGATCTGATATACTCTACAAAGATTAGACCACACATACCGATGTCTCACACAAAGAGCCCAGGTGCTATGGAAGGTCCCCCTGCTCCCTTATACCTGCTCCCCTATGAACATCAGGTGCTGTGGGATTCGGGGTGAACCTTGAAGAGCCGTAATCCAATCTGACTCTCTCTCTCTCTCTCTCTCTCTAAAACGGGACAACAAAAGAGAAGCGACCCCAGGGCAAACCCAGCCCGCCACAACAACAGCGGTCTCAGTGCCTATATTTAACAGTGGTGGGAATTGTGGGAGCAACCATACAGGAACACTTTCAATGCACAGTGAAGGTCGACTGGGATTCAACTTCCTCCTCAGTCTCCAACGTGAGAGGCTGGCTTATTTCAACCCCACCGACCACCCCCACCCCACCCCACCCCACCACCCCCCCACGCCCAACAGCAAAATAAAGAGATAAGCATTGTTTAGCCAAACAATGGGCCACTTTCAAAGTCTCACAAGCTTCCATTTTCACATCCAAGGCCAGTATTTGAAGTCAAGCATGGTAATAAACAACTTAACAAGCAGATGGTGAGCGCTTTCTTACATTTACAAACCATCAGGTGGATCTGATTTCATTGTCTGTAAATATCAGATGCAGGTGAAGAAATGGTCCAGCAGCAGGGACTGAAACCAGACTTTTCTTGCACAAAGCTGCCATTTTGAGGGCTGGAGACATTTTTGGATTCGCGTTTGTTCTTTTTAATTCTGAAAAGTTGCAGGTGAAACTTGTTGCAGGTGAAACTTGTTGCACACCAGTGTTAGCTTTATTTTTTAAGAATGTAAAACAGGGATTTCGCCAACCTTTAATGCGTTTTGGTCTGCCAGGGCCACCGCCAACTTCCTCAGCTCTGAGACTTTCTTCTGACAGTGCTCGCAGAAGCCCCCCTTCTCCGACTCGGGGATGGAAACCGACCCGGCGCCCTCAGGAGGAGGCCGACTGCTGCACCGCGCGTCCTCCGCAGAGTGAAGCCTTTTCCTGGGGGTAACTGGAGACTCTCCGGTCGGGCATCCCTCCACCTTTGATAAAAGCAACACAACTTTTGGTTAACTTGAGCTAGTAGCGCAAGTCACACCTGCAGAGCTTGCTAGTGTGTGCTGGGGGAAACTACTTGCTACCTTGTTTGAACGACACCTGTCCAAATGCGCAAAGATGCAGGTTATGCGGCTTTTCATCCAAATGCATAAAAATTACAGCCCGCATGAGTAAACACAAACCGCACAACACACAGGAACAAACTTACAGCAGACATGCGGGTGTCAGGGTTCCCCCCATCAGGAGCCGGGCTTCCCCCAAATGAATTCATTCTCCCAAATCAACGTTAGGCTACACCTTCACGTCCAGGAACTCAGAGCCGCTGGACAAAGCAAAGACGAGCCATGGGCCGAGCCGAAGACCTGAGTGAAGGTTAACGGTCATCTGTTAAGAGTTGAGCTCACTTGACCGATAGCTGCTGCTGGTCGAAGGCTGAGGTGTGCAACAAGCAGCCGAGGAGTTTTGGAGCGAGACGCTCAGTGGCGTGCGAGAGGCGGTTACTCCTGGAATGGGAGGGCTAAAGAAAACTTTGCTGAGCAGCCACACCGAGGCGTCAGTAGTCAGACCTCACTTCACATATGAAATGATCAATTTAGTGACTTGAAAATTAAACTACCACAATACTCCACGCATGCGTATAAGATGGCTTTTTTTGCACGCTTATTTTAGAGCTGGGCACAACACCTTAAGACTCTTCAACTCAACATCAAAGTTTGTTTGTTTGGGACAAAGTTTTTAAAGAATCTCCGGTCCTTCGAGGGATGTGTGGGTGGACATTCTTCCTTAGATGTTCAGGATCACATATTTGTGTTCTGGTTTTTTTTTTAATTAATGAGTGAGCTCTTCACCTATTTAGGGCCATATTTCCTGAGTAAAAAGCAGATTATGATTAAGATTTTGAATAGAATAGAATAGAATAGAATAGACGTCTGGATTTTCATCTGTTTGAATGGGTTGTTTTTTTTTACTCGGTTTTACGCCTTGGTGCGCACAGTGTGTGACCATTCTAGCACACTCAGCCTCCAGCCAGGCGCGGAACTGTCGTTGGTGTTACTCTGGCGCCATCATCTGGCAAAAGTAGGGGACGTATCTCTCGCACTGGGGGGTGAAGCCATACTGAGGTTAAATATTTAATTAGTAAACTTTTAATATTTCATGCGGGTGATGTAAGCGACAGTGGTCGCTGCATACAGCGTCTAAAACCGGTTGTCTTTTTCTTACCCTTAGACGACCTACATCGTGAGAAACAAACACACACGCACACACACGCACACACCCTTTGAAATATAGTGGCACAACTAGCTGCCAATCGCGGCATGAGTTGGTAGTTTAAACGTGAAAAGGTAATGTAGGTTCTGTTTTTATAATTAATTTTCAGACTGAGGTGTAAAAGCAGGATTGTCTTCCAAATATCTTCAACACGAACCTGAAACATGACCCCCCCCCCCCCCCCCCATATTCTCAAATTATCCAAAAGCCATCCCGCAATCATTCATCTGATTCTCAGTGTCCGAGGACGAACTGAGATTCGTTCACTTTATTTAGCTATTTCTTACGCCGTTAGCGCTTGTTGAACAGAGGAAAAGTTCATCGCTGGAGTTAGGAGTTCGTTATTTGGAGATCACGTCGCGTGAAAGCGTTTAATGAGACCTGCAGATGACAGTGAAGTTGGATGGAGATGGGTGGGCGCTACGAGGAGCTGTTCCAGGTCCTGATCACCGGACAGGAGCTGAGATTGTCACATGTCTGCTTTATTTCAACGCTGCTGAGAGAGGACGGACCGGGGATCAAGCTCCAAGAGTCTCCTACCTTAGTTTTTCTCTTCAGCAGGTGACTTGTAAATCCAAATATGATGTCCGAGTCAACGAAGATCGTCCCCAGGTCTATGACGCTGGGGTTGGGCTTCTCAGCTCCAGGAGATCCCGGTGAGTTTGGCAAAGCCATGTGGGCTGAAAATGTAGCCGAGAAAATATTCCACCACTCAGGGAACCTACTTCATTCGCAGATCCATCTAATTCATGTCTATCGCGCCCTCCTAAAAGATCCGCAAGGTTTTTTAATCCGGACATCCAGTGACTAATGGTGAGCGCTCGCACGTGTGCGTAAAATAAGGGCTCAGGTTTCCAGTTGTCCGACGAGACAATGAAGCAGTACAATCCATCAGGCGTTCACTGGGGCTCCCGTCCACTCAGATACTTTTTAAGTCATCCTGAGGCTGGCCGAGCCTGATCTCTCTGCGCGGCAGGTCTGAGAGCGAAGAGGCACCTTGTGCATCAGCAGCTCTCTCTCTCTCTCTCTCTCTCTCTCTCTCTCTCTCTCTCTCTCTCTCTCTCTCTGCTCTCCAGCCTCCTCCTCTCTCCCCCTCCCTCTCTCCTTCTCTCTGGCAGTGCCCCTCAGTGTCTGTCACTCAGTGATGACCAAAGATGTAAAACAATCCCACCAATAAACCCTAACGACAAATTCCCTGTAATATTCCCATAATATTCATGCGGAGACCTGCAGTGTGTCTGTGCACACCGTAATGACCTCATCGGGACTTTCTTTATGGCGTCATTTCTCCCTGAATATTCCTGCAGGATGCTCTGTACACACTGTTTATGGCTACGCAGTGTTGCTGGAGTGCCATGATGTTTGGACCTGCTGTGATGATGAAGATGACCCGGTTCACTTTGAATGTAAACGGCTTTAATATACTTCATTTCCTGTCAGGAGAAAATAAAATCCGCCCTGCCTTTAAACCATCGCTGCTGTTAAACTTCCGCGCGTCAGCAACATGACAAGACGTTGGCAGCCGCGAAACTCTGGAATCGAGGAAGATCTCCCGATTGCTAATCAATATTCAGTGAACAGCCTCACCATTTCCAACCGGCTGAACCTTGTTATCACATAGATTGAACAGTGGAGGCCAGCTTCATGTCATTCAGGAGAACCATTAGTCTGCGTCGATACCATCAGGCTGACTTGGCAGTACTGAAGAAAATGTGCCCGGATTCTGACTTCAGTCTGAAAACTAAAGTCTCTCTCTCTCTCTCTCTCTCTCTTTTTTTTTTTGGGGGGGGGGGGGGGGTCTGTGTTAATTGATGAATTTCTGAGCAGCAGACTGAAGTGATTACATCATTCCAGAGTGGTTACAAAGGGTTAAGGCGTGACATCATCAGCGTCCGAGCTGTTTCGCAGTACATTTTTACCTCTCATTACATGAGGAGAGAAAGTTGTTGTTTTTTCCCTGCAAAAGAAAAAATGCTGTAACTGAAAAAACATGGCTGAAAATATTGGGGTGGGGGGGGGGTGGGGGGGTGGGGGGGCGGCTGAGATCTCTTCAATTAGAATTTTATAATTTTTCCAGTCTGCTTCACGCTACAAAATCTCCTTCTTAAAAGTATAGATAAAAGAATACGAAGAAAAAAGTCCTTAACGAGCTGAACGTTTTTGACGAATGAAAGTTTCTTTTAGCTGAAACTATGAAGGAGTTGAAAGGTCACAAAAAAAATAACTAGAAAAAAGTTTAGAAACATGAAATGAAGGCAATTTTAATTCTGGCTCCTGCAAGTAAAACTATGAGTGATTTTTGGCCTTAGCTTAGGTCACTGACGGTTACACTGATTTCCTGCTTGGAGAGTTTTGTGTTGACTTAACTGCACAAATAGAAGATTGACCTGTTTAGTTAAGGCGGAACACATTTGATCACGCTGTGATTCCAGAAGTTCCCTCGGTCAGAAATGAAGCTGCAGAGCCCTCGGTTTCATTTTCACTCTTCAGGTGAAAAGTGATTAGATCACGATTTAAATGCAACCATGACAGATGAGCACAAGAAGGTTGGAGAATTAATATTTTACAGATGAATACATTATTTCTGATCCCTCCCCTCAACCAACCACACACTTATTTGTGAGAGGGTGGAGGCAGGGGTTTGTCACTGGAGTGATAATTGCAATCCATAGTAAAGATGATTTACCACGTCCGTCACCCAGCTCTCCCTGCTGGAGGAGGTCTGGGTTGGGTCTCCCCCGGCCGCTGATGAAATGCTGAGGACGGGATCCCCCTGAGACGGAGCTGCTACATCTGCTGTCCTTGTGCACGGAGAGGGAAATGGCTCTGGGCCTCTCATTAATGCTGCTCTTATGTCTCAGCCCTGCCTGGGAGACCTCCCTCTGCAGCTTCTCCCCGGTGCACGGACAGGCTTGGTGAGAAGCGTTTAGCAAATATTGATATTTCTTGGCACATGCAGGAGATCAAAAGGAGAAGGAGAAGGGGGCTGCCTGAAAGGAGAGGGGGAGTAATGGGTGCTCGGTGCTTTCATGAATGATTTATGCAATATAAAGTAGACTGTTCCTTGGGAAAAGGATGTTAGGATTTTCTTGCCAGAGTTGTGTCAGGTTTGAGAGGTCTTTTTGGATCAGGATTTCCCATCAAACTGGCCCTGGAAGTAAAGAGCACGTGCTACAAAGAGTAAAACAGCAACAAAACAAGAGAGCAGGCATGCGTGGGATAATTGATCAATATTGAGCATATAGTCTTGTGTTGTGAGCCCACATTCTCCCCTGCTACGATGAGAATGGCAGTGATTTTCAGGACTTTGGATAGCGACCCTTCCTCCCACACTGACTCAACACATGCAAATGATTAAAAGGATTTGTTTTAATAAGTGACTTAGAATTGCAACAATGGAATGTAAAAAAAAAAAAAAAACAACAGCAAAAACAAAACAAAGGCAAGCTTCAGTTCAGCAGTAGAACTGTTAAAGATTTACCAGCAGAAGGAAACGACAGGAGGTTTTTCAAGTTCAGTTCCTGGACAACATTCCGTGATTACAACACAAGGGGGCACAAGAAGAGAAGAGAGGACGGGAGGAAGATACACAGGTTCAGCTGCAGTCAAGCTTTGACAGATGCTCGCTTATCCAAAGGCCCATTCAAGGGGAAGTTTTTCCTGAAGTTGGCAGCATTTGTCTGACTGGTCAAGTGGTCCTAAACATTTCACAATTTTGTCAAAGAACTGTTGAACTGTCGAGAACCACTTAATCAGGGGGACCACAGTCTTCTTCAGTTCCTTCTTCATAATATTTTCTTCCACTATTAAAAGACAAGATGGCGATTAGGTCCTGAACAACATCGCTAGAGACGGTTTTAGATGATGCCAGGAAGCTGCACGTCCTCCCCTCTTACCTGGAGACGGAGAGCTCTGTCCTTGCATTGGTGTTTCCTCGATGTCATTCCTGCTCACACTGGGTGACTGCAGTGCTGGAGCTCTTTATATAGTGTTTTTGGGCTAGGTTCATACAAGTCTCGCATTCAGGCAGGAATGAGGTCCATGCTGGTCCGACCGGATGAGCTGGGTTCCTCTAACAAGGAGCACAACAGGGCAGCCGCCCTCAAGACGAGAGATAGAGAAGTCACACGGACATCTGGATCTTTATCTTCATTCTGTTTTATTTCTGGTTC
Source organism: Aulostomus chinensis (assembly GCF_037954235.1). Classification (NCBI taxonomy): domain Eukaryota; kingdom Metazoa; phylum Chordata; class Actinopteri; order Syngnathiformes; family Aulostomidae; genus Aulostomus; species Aulostomus chinensis. The sequence continues at coordinate 18,765,223 of NC_141336.1, forward strand.
ATCTCTTCATTTTAATCTCAGTTAGACTCGTGATAGATGAGCTTTGATGTATTTCTCCTGACGGCCCCCGCGCAGTCACAATGAATCCAATTATTATTCAGAACACATTTCTTTAGAGAACACAAAGGAACACTGCACACAAATATAAATGACCTCCAACGATCAGGTAGACGAGAGTTGATTCATAAAGAAGAGCGTGTCGAATGGGAAATCCTACTGGGATCTCAAGTCCAGGAGCAGGTTTCAGGGTTTAGAGCAAGAAGATAACAATCACGAGAGACTTGGCTTCGAAAGAAAGAGATTTATTTTTGTTGAATTTCCCACAAGTGTAACAGAACATCAGATCACTTTTACAAGAATGCACACACAAGCATACGGATTTTTTCTTTTTTTTCTTTTTTTTATTCAACTCTGCAAGCATCACAAATATAAGCAGTGGAAACAGGAGGGAAGTTTCGTAAATCATTTGTTTTTAAAAAAAAAAAAAAACTTTTAAATCATATGAAATCCTCTGGTAAACACACAAGCCAATAAATCCTTTGTCAGTGATTAATAGTAGTAGTTAATCAATATCCATTTTTACCGATACATTTGTAAGACTACACGTTCCCTGAATTTCCTTTTCCACATGACAACAAGAGAAATTCATATCAAATTTTACCAACACACATTTGCCTCATAGTAAAGGTATGTTACCTGCTCCGATAAAAACAAACATGTATGGAGGTAAATAAATGTGAATTAAAAAAGAGATTTTTCTTAGTCTTAATCACATTTCATTTCTTTTCTTTTCTTTTTCTTTTCGACCACATGAACCAGACACGTTCTCATTGTTCCATTGCATGGTGGAAGATATGCCACTCTTCCAGCCTGACGATCACAGAGACAAACAGGCCGGATGAGTGAGTTTTCGCAACAACTGTTTGAACGGGAGGAAAATAAGTCTCGGCTTCAGGATTGGAGGTCCCAGGAAGCGAGGGAGTGCGAAGCATAGATAACATCCCAGATTATGAAGTAAAAACTCATGAAAATAATATTTCCTTGTCGTAGAGTGTAAAATCTTTGAATTTACCCCGTATTTCACGATATGTTTGAGGTATTGGCTTTAAAAACTACAAGATTCCGTTTGCAGTATTAACATACAAAAGATTTAGCTGTTATCCATCACAGTTGAATGGTCATCTTTACTCTCTTACTTACAACTTACTGTTGCGCATATTCATGAATAAAGGCACTTGATTAGACAGCAACCAGTGGTGTCACAGTGTTGTGCCATCCATGGGCGAGATGAGCAGTTTTGCGGAAGAATGCGATTAGGAGGGTTCGAAGGGAAGCAAATGTGATCAGAGGAGAATTCCTGCAGGCTGGAGCAGCGTCGGCTCAGCGGTGAGTTAGATTCTGCCACTGGTCTGGAGAAGAGACAAAAAAAAAAAAAGAGAGAGATGAAATTAAAGCCAAGCAGTTTAGATGCGTCTTTCCTCGTTTTCCTTTCCTCATTCTCATCCAATAAAAATAGAGTGAGCAGAGAAATAATCTACGACTACCAGAGAAACTAAAATAAATCATGAGCGTAAATCATGAGCTGCTCTTTTAAACGGCTCCCGTAAACGAACGACTCGTCGAGTCCTTCAGAAATCGGTGGAGAAGGACCCAGCTTACATGAGCAATCTTGTTAGGGGGGATTTATAACGCTATGAATGTCTGTTACTCAAATGAGTTTTTTTAGGTTTTAAATTTGAAGAGAGCCCTATCTTGAGGAGTCGTTCATTTCCAGCAGCCATTCAAATACATCTTTAAAAAAGAAACTGATCAGCGGGACGGTATATGTTGATTGGCAGGCCAGAGCTTGAATGGGCTTGCTGTAGGTGTTTGGAGATATACGGTAGCTAAAATGCTAATTACCTTCAAAAACTGCACCACTTCAGTTTTGCCGGCAGCCTCGGCCTGGAACAAAGCGAAGAGGAGAATGAGAACGGATCTTGACAATCCAACCATGTAATTTAAGAGTTTGTGCAAGAGCCTACCACTTGAAGCAGGGTCTGCCCATCACAAAATGGTTTACTGAGATCTGCTTCAGCCAGGCTCCATATTTTCAGGCCGTCCACATCATCGCTGGCTGCCAGGCTGACACACAGGAAATGACAGTGTTATTATAGTGAAGGGTCCTGTTCCAGAGAGGTGTATTATTTGCACATTGGCTGCTCGTCAGGCCAACAGACAGCAGGTGAAGTACAGGTTGTGTACACATGATTCACAAACTGGGCCAGTAAACAAATCAATAAGAGCAGGCTGCTGTCCAACATGTTTCTGAACCAGTTTTGTACTACAGATAGAAGGCAGATTGAGTTTATTTGCAAATAATCCAACGTCAGAACAGTAACATGACATTTTCTAGTTTTCCAATCATGAATGACACTCTTTTTGAAGATGAGGAGATCATCTCCTCTGCCGACCTTCTAACTCTGGCAGCGGAGGAGGCATGCCTCAGTTTTCCTCCTTTGATGCATAAAATATTTTAGAATCACCAGTTCCTACTTTATCAGTGACATAAGCAAATCATACCGCTTAAAAAAAATTCTGATTACAAAAAAATGACTAAAGTGTCAAGTGTCTCAAATGGATAAAAACAGCCCGACGAACAGACAGTAGAGATGCAGAAGAGAGTCGCTATGCTGCCAGGGAACATTCCTACAGTGTGTGTTGGAGTGGGGCGACTGGTTGTCCCTGTGTTAACTATGTAGGATTGGTTACAGCGGATGGCTAAGCAACCATCACAGTTCTGACTACACACATGTATTTATACTGTAAATATGCATGTCTCACCTGCACAGTTCGAGTCCTGCATTCTCCAACTCATCTGCAGACAAGTGAGCTCCACTCCTCATCAGCAGCTCCACCACTTCCTTGTGCCTGAGTTTGACGACAAGTCACATTTCCTTTTTTACCATGAATTACAATCAGCCAAAAGATTCATTCATAGTCATGAACACATGACTCTTTACTTGGTGATAGAACTGTTCCACGCCATAATTTCAGACGTGATCGTTTTACTTTTAAATTGTTGTTTTAACTTCAATGTTGTCTCAAGAGGAAGTGTGGCAGTGGCAAGTTGGAACAAGAGTCTTGTCACCCGCACTGAAACGCTCACACAAGAGTCACTCGCTGTGACATTTGCAGGGACATGAAATAAACTCGCCTGTGAAATTGTTCACCAGGTATCTGGGGTAATAACTGAGGGCTGTGCTTTCTGTGTAAAAACGAAGGTCACTTGTTGAGAGGAATGCAGACGCACAGACTATCAAAAAAGGACTTCCTGTCAAGTGCAAAGAAGCCAGTATCTTTCATCTGTGAAACTGGGAGCAGGCTGGTAGGACTGGTTCAGACGACACTCCCAGTGATTGTTCTTTAACCCCTCTCTCTCCGTGCTCGTTGCCATGCCTTATATGGGCATCATACTGAGTGATTTAAGTGCACCGCAAGAGCAGACATGCTGGTCAGCAACTTAAAACTCCAGTTCTGTTACTTCATGTCATTTCACTCAATAGATTTAGAAAAGGCCTTGTAAGCCTTAGCATGTTGCAAAGGAAGTGTATCAACCACAGGTGGTAGGGCTCCAAAGCCCAACCGCCCCCCCCCCCCCAAAGGAAACATGTGGATACTTGCAATGACAACCGTTCAATAGGACAACAGACACAAACAACGATTTCACCCTGAGGCTCAGTGTTGCACTGAGACAGCTTCTCCCAGATAGACTTTTCGAGCAATGTCAAGGAATGACAAACATTCAAAAAAAACACACACAAAAAAACCCCCAGCTCTGGTAAAAATAAACACTGTCGAGATTGTCAGGTGACTATTAGCCTCATTAACTTGTAATTATTGCCTGGCCTCTAAACTCCATTAGCAGTTGCTCCCCTGTTCCAAACCCCCTTTGACAGCCTCGACTCCCTCCCTGTCATTTAATGAGATCTTGAAGAGGTATAACAGTGGCTGTGAATGATCCAGGGGAGGTTTTCATGTTGTTCCTGCACCTTCCTACATGGTGTTCTTCACAAACCAGTAGTTCCCAAACTCTCCCCTTTGAAACCGTCAACCTCGTGATGCGCACATCCGCTGACGGCCAACTAAGAGGTTACACTTTCGCCTGCTGAAGAGGAAGCATTCAAAAACATGAAGTAAATTTATTCAACTTCATGAGCCACAAATGCACATCAGCCCACGTACAATGGAAATGACTTCTCACCAATGTGGATTTATTTGCAGGTGTTGACTCTAGCTGTGTTAGGTTAGCACCACTAATGTTCATGCTAGCTTCTGCTGCTCACAAGGGCATGGGGCGAGGTTGTCAAAGATCAGGTATTCAATATTTGAGCCAGTTAGGCAGCGTATTGGTTGCTAAACAGACTTGTTTTTTTCTAACCTGGGCAGAACAGAACATAGTCGGGGCGCATCACCGAGCTCTGCCTCCAATTAGCAAGCATTTGGTGTCTTCCCAGAATATGAGTGGGAAAACCATAAATCACTATTTTTCAATGTAGGATAATAAGTTATTAAGACATGTTTTGCATTGCATTTGCTTAATCCTGGTCTGCCAACTTTATTGATCCAGAAGTTGTAATATATTATTATATTATACATACTATTATTATTAAAGATGAGGAGAGTCTTACTTGAAGCGTACAGCGTTGGCCAGGGCTGTGTCTCCGTTGCGATCTTTAGCATGGACTGTCACCCCAACACTCAGCAGATACTCCACCACTTGGAGGTGACCCTCAGACGCAGCGATGTGAAGGGGTGTACGTCGGTCATAGTCACCCAGGGACAGGTTGCTGCCCTGCGCCAAAGGAAAACAAGAAAAACACAACATTATTGGTCACATTATACAGGTCACCTGGTGATTAACAAGTGGGCGGAGCGCTGTAGGGTTGCTTACGAGATCTTTTAGGGCTCTTAAGGCATCCAAGTCCCCACTTTTGGCAGCAGCACATGCCAGTGCTGGAGTCAGGGCATTCCGGACAGCTTGTATATCCTGTCAACACCATGGATAAGTGACACTCTGCTATAGGGCAAAGTTGTGATTGGCAGTCTTAGCCATTAGGACTCAATGCACTCACCTCTTTGCAGCTGATTTTCAGAGACTTGGCGATGTCATAAATGAAACCACTGTCGCATAGACTGCACTTAGTCCCCAGTAATTCAGGTGTCCTCTCACCTCGCAGGCTCTGAACCATCATCTGGAAGATGTCAAACACACACCCAAAGGTACTGTAACTACATTTTCTATCTTTTTTTTGTTGTTGTTTATGAGGAATGCCACTCATGAACGTAGTCACCTACTTCTTTCTGCTTTTTTAAATCGGCAGTCTTGGCCAGCACATAACACAGCTTCGTAAGTGAGGCTTCTGGAGTCATGTCACCGCCAGATATCAGCCCTGCTTTTTCCAAGATCTGAGGAATCAGAGGGACCACTGATCTGATTTCTTCTCTTTCAGAGTACTGGACATTTTCAACTGGGATATTTGTCATTTACAAAATTAAAAGGAAAACGACAATAAAGACGTTGAAGGGACATGACCTACCGAGCCTGTGTGGTAAGATGCCCTCACAGTGCCCCTCAGACACTGAGTGCAGTTGACGATGATCATGCCAGAGTCAGTGGCTTTCTTCAGCACCGCAATCAGGTCAGGGCGGTTATCTGGGGCGTTTCCAGCGCCATAAGTCTCCAGGACCACACCTTTCAACGGTGGCTGCAGGAAAGCCCTCACCTGGACACACATGAGAACATTAGAAACCACCACAATCTAAGGCCGGCTGAACTGGCAGCACTACTGTAGAGAATCAAGAGTGAGGAATTGGCATTCCATGTTATTTTTCCTGCTGCCCAATGCACAAAACCATCCACTCTCCTAAAAGCCCATCTGGTGCTGTCTACGCCACCAGCATCTCAGTCACTGGTTGGCTGGCACTGGGAGCCCCAACACCACATCATTAGTCGTGGAATATGACTAGAATGGCAGATGAGTGAAATAGCAGGAAGGAGAGCAATTAATCTGAAGGTGTTAGCTAGCATAAAGTCACTTGGCAAGACCAAGGCAGTTACTGTAAAATGTGAGAGGCTGGTGACATTAAATGTACCGCGTTTCGTCGGTATTTTTGATGCGATAAGCACTTTGACAAGAAATGCTGGATGCTGATTACCAGTGAAGCTATAGTTCAGCAGAGTCAGGGGACACAGGAGAGCCTTGTGCTGAATCAAAACTGGCCCTCATCAAGGCAGTTAAAGGCCCTGAGAAAGTCGTGATAGCAGAGCTGGGCAGGGAGAGCAGATTGAGACAGTAAAGTCACTCTTCTGGCAGCCTCTGGAGGAGGAGGTGCAGCTCAATGTTACACTACCTATGCCAACCCCCCCTCTTTAGAGGGTGATTGGTCATGGCCCATAACTCCTTCCCATCTTTCTCTGGGCTGAGCTTTGATGGCAGTTTACATGGCCAGGAAAGTAACAGAAGATGGGTAATAGCACAATAAAATTAAAGTGAACCATATTTTATTGCTGTTAGAGAAAACAACAGCTTTTGAGCTGTTTTTTTTTTTTAACCACTGGATCTTCAAATGTGCTAAAAATGTCATCAGTGACCTCAGCCATCCCACACCAACAAATATATCTCTAGACCAGACTTAGATGACATTGCAAGCACATTTGCGTTTTGCTACCTACCTGGCTAGCATTTAGCTTTTCCTAGCTGGCTTTCAGTTTATGCTAACTAACAATTAGCTTGTCCTGGCTCATGTTTAGCTTGTGCTAACAAGCAGTTTGCTTTCTTAGCCAGCATCTAAGTCATGTCCATGGGCAGTGCTTTTGCTTCCTGGTGTTGAGCTCATCCTAGCCTGTTTAGCTTGTACTAGGTTTTCCAAGCTGGCATTTAACTTGTCCCAGCCATTTTTGGGTTGTGCTAACCACCTAGCCCAACACAGTTAGCAAACATAGGTCAGGGTGTGCGCTCCTGGTGCCATTGAGTCCAGGAGGAGGGCTCCAATTTAAGAAAATAAAAGCTGCAGTAAATCATACGACAGGCTCAGTCTGTCTGTGCATCCGTCTGTCTTTGTTATGTTTCTTATTGCAGTGCATTGATGTAATTTTGGAGAAAAAATGTTTATTGTTAAAAGATAAAATATGTAAATTATACTGCCTTAACTATATTTTCAGATCATATTGTAAAATTTCAAAGTGTGTTACAGCCAATATATCAATATCTTATCTTTTCCAGCATGAACCCCTTAAGATCCTGCATCGGTCAGGCCTTGACCATGTGTTGCAAAGACAAGTTGCCTCTATAGACTGTGAGAATGACACAGACCACTTCAGACAGGTTCTGGGGCTGAACCACCTGGACAACAGGAAATGGAATTCCTAGTACAACTTACAGTTTCAGTGGTGATTGCTGGGAACAGCCTCAGCAGACCCACATTCTGGTTCAGCGTCTGCTGGACTTGAAAAACGCCTGGTGGTGTTTTCGTCCACACGATGTCCCAGTCAACTGGAAGGGGGGGGGGGGGGGGGGAGAGAGAGAAACCTGAAGGCAAGTTTTTTTTTCCACACATTTGAAAGACCAATTAGACAACTGACTCACCTTCTATATCGCCTTCTGTTTTGGCCAAAGGAACCAGGTTTGGAGAGGAGAACGCAGAGAAATCCTCAGCATCCACCTTTGTCGTACGATTCCCTCGGTAGAGTTTGTTGTAGAAATACAAGGACACCTGATTGGAGAGAGAGAGAAAGAGACGCCATATTGATCATGGTAGCAGCCCGTGCTGAAATGGCCACATGCCACGAGCTGGCAGCAGTTTTGAATTCCACCACTCAGCTTCTCACAAAAACTGTAAAACTATTTAAGTAATAAACTTTATTCATTTTATCTAATAATTAAAATGTATCTACAGGTGTTGTTGTTGTTGTTTACTCAGTTACATAAAAGGACAAGACAAATATCTGACTGATTTAAAATGTTTGAGTGTAAGCATATTTTAATCAGCTATTCTCACAAAGTAAATTTCATGAATGTTTATAAAAAGATAGGAAAAAGACTGTCTTCATCTTAGATGTAGAATGGAACATTTCTGAATTTTATTATCAAATAGAGATTTTCTTTTTAATGTTTCAAATTCAGACCTCATGTCGTTTTGACAGCGCATTTGAGTTAAACTCAAAGGAAAATCGAGCACACAGCATCCAAACATGGGCTCACCTGCTCTGTCTGCGCAAGTCTAATCAGATAACTTTGTGCTTTGTCGCTATGTAAAATGAATACAATTCATCTTGTTGTAATAAATGGTCAGTGTTGCAAAACACACCTCTCTGTCATCGGACAGACATTTTATGGGTTTTACATTTATGACTTTCTGCATGTCATCAGCGCTAACACCTGTCCTTGTATAATATGCCACGTGTCCATGATTCCCATGTAAGGTTACAGAAATCGTTTGCTATCATTTAATTGATTGAACCACAACCTGCCTCTTGCCCAAAGGCAGCTGGGATAAGCTCTAGCCCCCCCCCCCCCCCCCCCCCCCCCCATGGGGCTGGACTCCGTCGGAGTGGTTGTGAGTGGTTGTGAGTGTGAATGGTTGTCTGTCTACATGTGTTGGCCCTGCGATGGACTGGCAACCTGTCCAGGGTGAACCCTGCCTGAACAGAACTCATCCCTTAACAGGATAAGTGGTAGAAAATCGATAGATGGATGGATGGATGAAATACACTTAATTAAGAAAGCCAGTGATGACATGTTATCTTATTATCAGGATCATATTAGTGAGGCGCATTCAGAGTTTTATCTCCATGTGCTCACCTCTGGGATAAGATATTGCCCACTGATGAGCAGCGCCCCCAGCAGGTTGTCTCTGGCATCATTCCTCAGCTGATAGATTGGCACCTGAAGACATCATGAGGGTGGCAACTATTATTATTATTATTATTACTATTGTTATTCACAAAATGATCATAGTCTTTATATTTGCTTGCATCAAAAGACCGCAGCTCTTACCTGTGAGCCAGTGAGAATTACTGGTTTGCCCAGGTGTTCACACATGAAGGACAGGGCAGAGGCAGTGTAAGCCATGGTGTCGGTGCCATGAAGGACCACAAAACCAGCATAGTTCTTGTAGTTTGCCTGGAAATTAATACCACCCAGTATGAGGAATATTTTGGATCAATGCAGGGTTTTTATCAGTGGTATAACGGCGATAAATACCTGAATATCACTTCCAATTTTAGCCCATTCCTTAGGGGTCATGTTGGAAGAGTCCAGCAAAGGGTTGTACTCTTTGATAGTGTAGACGACCCTTATCTTCTCTTTGCTCAACCTGAGTGACAAAGATAATTTTATGAGTTTCAGTTACCACATACACAGCTGCATTCATGATATTCACATTGCAAATCAGTGGCAGCAGTCATTGTGCATGCAGTTTTTAACTCCGAAACACACAAACATGCGGTTCAATTAAAGATTATTTGTCTTCACCGAGTCCATAAAACTAAGTGGGTTTATGAAGCAGGACAAACTATTGAGCTGAGCTTTCTGTTTCAGCAGCATGACGTTGTTTCAGAAAGCATGAATTCAGGAATAGCAGAGGGGAAGCCGTAGTGTTCGAGCTACTGCAGCAGACTCCTGTGTCTACTGTAAGGCATTTTTTTCTTTTCCTAATGGAAAAGCAGTGAAGTCATTGCTGTGCTGTGTAGATGTCTAGATATATTTTGGTGAATCTCAGGGTTAATGCACAGATGAGTGTCTGTGTCTGTAAGTGTGTGAGTGTGTGTGTGTGTGTGTGTGTGTGTGTGTGTGTGTGTGTGTGTATGTGTGTTTGGTGGAGAGGGGGAGTTTCTAGAGTCTATCCATATTAATGACTTTAATTCTGGAGTCCTGTAGCCTCAAGAGACAGGGTGGGACGCTCCCCACATTACCATGGGCCAGCCTTATAGCAGGGGGATACGAGCAGAATGGAACAGCAGGGGAACAGCACTTGAGCCCCAGTCCACCCAACCAGGGGTCCACTAATTAGTCACAAGTCCACACACGACCATGAAACATATGCTGCTGATGATCTTGGAAGTGTCACATGAAGAACACTATTCATGGCAGTATTGAAATCACCAGGCTGCTTGCTTTAGTATAGCTGGAGATTAGCATAGACTCGGAATACCCCGGCATAATTTGTGTACTAATCTGAGAGCATGCACGTCTCGCTATGTTTTTCAAAAGCTTTGTATTCAAGACATTTCTGCTTTCTTCAGCTTCAGTGTTAATCTGGGGGATGGGATTTAGGTTTTGGGTTAAGGCTGGAATTATGTGTAGGTCAGGATTAGGGTCGTTACATTACAGTTTGTGAATGTTAGGGTCCTCATTACTATGAAAACCCTGTGTGTATGTGAGTGTGTGTGTGTGTGTGTGTGTGTGTGTGTGTGTGTGTGTGTGTGTGTGTGTGTGCGCACATGTATGTGTGTGTTTGTGATATCAACACGGTGTCACTGCAGTGATAAACAAGTATCAGTGATGTGACAATATTAGCACAACATTGGTATTGGCAGGTATTGATAATTCCTGAAATACATCTGTGTCATCCCCAGTTTTGCTTGTCACTTCCTCTTTGCTCCAGAACCTGGATCTTAATACTTGATGGCTTCAACCCTGCGCTTTTGTTGCCTTGGACTGGGCAGAAGGAAATGTTTGGCCCATCAGATGAGCTCTAAATGCACCAGACACAAATCAGCCTGGATGCAATGTGCAGGAGTCCAACAGCAGCCACTCCTGGGTGACGTTTCAGTCTGCAAGACACTGGAGCATCCTGCTCCCTGGTGTCATATGTGGCATTCGTGTGTACAGACAGGTCTTTTCTTCTATCACTACTAGACACGCTTGACATGCATTTCCTGTCCACGCCATCACAGGTTTTTTTCTGGGTGAACTTACGGCAGGACGCAGGTGTCCTCTCCATAGCGGTCAGAAAGGTGGGTTGCCTCCGCGTACGCTTTATCATGGAAGATTGGCAGCCCTTTCAGGTATTTCAACAGGGCATTCGGCTCTGGTACTTGCCCTGTGGGAAACAGTGTTAGCATTAGCATCAGCAACATCACATTTTATACTTTCCCTCCAATGGACTGATCATCTGAACACTGCACATCAGTGTCAGACTGAACTCTAGTGGTAAATGCAAGTATAATCCAATGACTGAGTGTCCTACCAACCTGTTGTCATGAACTGGGGTACATGTACACACGGTAACATTCACACAAACGCAACTCAATATAACCTCTCATCAGACTTGGCCATTCAAGGAGGAAGAGGCGATTCACAGGTGAGTGTTTCACTTATCTGGTTTAAAATAAATGAACATGCAGCTGCCAAACATGATAAATGTGACAAATGTGTGTTCAGAGGCTGGAAAATGGAGCCGAGTGTTTGTCAGCTGAATAGTGAAGGGTAAATAAGAAATGGTTTCTTAATTCCTGAACATCATTGTCATTTTCCGGTCTCTATTTTTTCCCCTTTTTTAAATAGAATTTAAATGCATATTTAATGGCATTGTAACAACATTTTTGTCTTACAAATTGTAACTTTGTCTGCTTTAGGTAATCAAAGCATGTCAAACTAATGAATGACTTTAGAGAAATGTTGCGTTTGCTTTTAAATGAGACATGGAGGACTTTTGAACTCTCTGCAGGCTACCAATGTTGCGTCATGGCTTGTGTCAACAGTTACTTCTCTATTGAGAAAAGTATGATGTTGCATTTACAGTTCCTTTACAGTTTAACCCCCCCCCCCACACACACACACACTCACACTCACACACACACACACACACACACACACACACACACACACACACACACACTTAAGGTCCACTATCTTTTAATCAGTAGTTGACCATCACTGCCTGTGTGGACAGAGTCGCTTATAACCTGTCTGATAAATAAGTTTTGCCAATACGAAGTTGATATTATTTTGTAATAATTAAAAAATATTTCAGTGCATGGACAGAATATTGGACAATAAAGTTCATTTTTATACTGTAAAATATCCTGCCTCCGAAACATTTGAGAGACCATTACAAAAACAATCTCCTCTGATGAATCAGGGTTTTTTTTAGCTCCCTATTATCGGTACCCACATCTGAGGGCTCATTGCCCAAAACATAATTTAGCTTGTGAAATTAATGCGTCAACCACTGATGTGATATTGGAACTTTCAGCTATGGATTTATACATATACATATGCTTTTTAATGTTAAAGGAAGCAGAGATGCAATATCAAAGCTTGACAACATATATCTCTCGATATTTCCCACCCCCAAATTAACTTTACAATTCTGATGGGACATAAGTCTTTTTAACTTAATGTCTTACAATTATGATTTGTGCTGCAAATCATACGTTTGTTTTTGAGAGAGAGAGAGAGAGAGAGAGAGAGAGAGAGGGAGAGAGAGAGAGAGAGAGTCTTGGGCAACCGGAAATATTGAGATTAAACAATTTTATAGCAGAATGTCAGTTATAGCAGAATGCCGCGTCCAGTTACCCTGCACAAACGCAGGCAAGGTTACTACAGGTTAATAAGCGGTAATTAAATAAAAATAAAATAACAGCTTCATGACTGATGAACTGATGAGCAGCAGGCATAACTACCGTGGTCACTTTCCGTCATCCCGATTGTTCCTCCAGTGTAGAGGACCAGGACTCGCGACTCCCTGTCTTGAGTTCCACATCCCGAGAAAATGGAAGGGATTCTGGGAGGATAGACTCCAAGCGGTGGCTGCTTAGAAAGAACCAGAGCACGGGCGAAGGGTGTCAGACTGCTGGGAGACGCCATGGTGATGTGAAAGACTTGAGTCGGTGCGCCTGTTTATATAGCGCTTTTCGTATAGCGGTTTCGTTTCCGTTTGACCGACGGGTGCTGCAACTGGTTATGTCGCAATGAAGATTTTTCCTGATTATGACATCGGTGACGTGTTGCAAACAATTCTGTGATTCCAGGGAAGACATTTAGAGTTTTGACAACTTAATTGAGCCCGAGATCAGGACTGGTACCACTGCTGCCTTTCCTTCCCACACCTTCTCTAGCTGCTCCCTCAGCTCTCTGTATTTTTCTGGAGATTTATTTATTGCTTGAGATGTCTACACCTATCACAACTACCTACTTTTGTTTTTTTATTATATCAACATGAAGACTGGTTGGTTAGCCAGCACCAGTTTGTTAGTCTGGATCTGGAAGTCCCACAGGATCTTATCTTGGTCTCCACCACCTCAGGAGGGGTCTTTCAGTCTGACCTTGGGACCTCCAGACTAGATTCAGTGTGGATGCTCCTGTACACGGAGTCAGCTGCTTAGTTATGGTGCTCCATGTACGTTCTTACACCCTGCTCCTGTGTGCCCAACTGCCTCTTCTATCTGTCAGTGGTACATGCCGTAACGGAGCTTGCCCCACCATGATGGTTCATCCTCTTCCTCTTCTGCATCGTTGGGTTTCTGGTGCCTGAGGTATTCCCTGAGCCGTTTATCTTTGCTGGCCATCTTCCTGTTGTAGTCCTTGTTTTGTCCTGAACAGCAGTTCTGGTGCTCACCTGTCCTCAGCATCCCTCACTCCACTTAGTGTCCAGTCTCAGGCCGCTGAGATTTCTTTGCCACCCAGCCACCTTGACCCTGGTTGCCACGGCTGAGTGATGAAGTACCGCTGAAAGTCTTCTGGAGGAGACTGACTCTTCTCAGCTCCAGAAACATGTTGGAAAGCTAACTACTAGTTAGCTTAGCTGCTGTGAATGCTAGTAGTGCCATGCAGCTGCATAAAGTCTCACGAGTCATCACATACACTTTAATCCAAAATAGTCATTGCTTTTGGTGTTTAACATGCACAGTGAAAATAAAGTCATGAGATTGAAAATTACAGTGTGAAATTTTATGTGAAAGCAGCACACAATTGTAAAGTACAAAGAAAATTACACATGATATAAATATTGTATTTCCTCTCATTTTTTATTTTAAAAAGTATTCAGCTCCCCTGAGTCAATACTTTGAGGAACCTCCTTTTGCTGCAGTTACAGCTGTAAGTCTTTCTGGGTGTGTCTCTAGCAGCTTGGCACACCCAGAGAAAACGGCAGTTTTCAGATCTTGCCACAGATTCTCAATTGGATTTAGGTCTGGATGTTGACTGGGCCTTCCTAACACATGAATGTTCTGTTTTAAACCATTCCATTGTAGCCCTGGCTTTATGTTTAGGGTCATTGTCCTGCTGGAAGGTGAACCTTCACCCCAGTCAAAAGTCTCTTGCAGAGTCCAACAGGTTTTCTTCCAAGGTTGCCCTGTATTTAGCTCCATCCCCCTTCCCTGTCCCTGCTGTAGAGAAGCAGCCCTGGAGCCTGATGCTGCCACCACCATGTTTGACAGTGGGGATGGTTTGTTCAGAGTGATGTGCAGTGTTCGTTTTCCGCCACACGTAGCATTTTGCATCTAGACCAAAATGTTCAATCTTGGTCTCATCTGACCAGAACACCTTCTTCCATATGTTTGCGGATGATTGCTTGAACAGTGCTCTGTGAGGCGTTCAAAGCTTGGGAAATCTTTTTATAGCCAAACCCTGCTTTAAACTCCTGTAGCAGTTGGAAGGCGGAGGAGATGAGTGGCAGTGGGTAACTCTTCTTTATAGTGATCTCATTCAGTCCTCATTGTAGGGTCTCATAGTCTTGTCCTTCTTCTCAATGAAGAAAAAAAACTGTTTCAGCAGGAGATGAAGAAGGCCGAATGATGCCTGCGGCCAGGGAGTCGTTGATGGAAGTCTCCATGACTTTTCTCTTGAGCTCAGACAGAGAGTACAGGAGCCCCTTGGGAGGTGATGGACCAGGCAGGAGATCTATGGCATAGTTGGCAGGGGCAGAGATGTCTAGTGGTTGCCTTCCATGTCACGATCCCTGTCTTGTGCTTCCTGTTTTATTTTGTAGTCATGTCCTGTCTTCCTGACCTCCCTCCTGTGATTACCTTATATGTCTCACCTGGGTGATTGCACCACCTGTGTCTTGTTTTCCCTCATGTATTTAACCTCTGTGCTTCCCCTGCTCAGTGTGGGTCCATTGTTGTATGTTTCCTGTTGGCGCGTGTTGCCAGCCTCACGTGAAGTTCTCAAGTTTCCCCATCTCAATAAAACCTTTTGTGCACCATCCTAACTGTCTGCACTTGGGTCTACTTCCCCCCCTCACCCACTACTCACGACATTCCATTGTGACCTTGTGTGTGTATTACAATGCAGTAAAGCCTAGTGGTGCCACCACCATGTTTGACAGTGGGGTGGTTTTCATGTGAATATCATGATTACTGTTGTACATGTGGTAACTGAAAATGATAGATTATCTTTGTCACTCAAATTGAGCAAAGATAAGAAAAGGGCCGTCCACACCATTATAGACGATGGCCCTTTGCTTGACTCTTCCAACATGACCCCTGAGGACAGGGCAAAAATTGGAAATGATTCTGGGAGGATCAAGTCCAAATGGAGGCTGCTTAGGAAGAACCAGAGCCCGGGGCCAGGGGTGTCACACTGCGGGGATCTGCCAAGGTTGATGTACAAGACGCGTCGGTGCTTGTCTTTTTAGAACACTTGTTGAGAACTTCACCTCACCCAATGTTCATTTCCATTTGACGGATGGTTGCTTCACCTGGTTCTGTAAAAGTGAAGATTTTTCCTGTTCCTGACATCGGTGATGTGTTGTAATCATTTTCGTGATTCCAGGCAAGAAATTAGAGTTTTGACAGCTTATTTGAGTTCAGGAGATCCGGAGCATCTGTTTAACACATTCAGTTTGAGCTGAGGATGATATATTTGGAACCACAGTCAATCAATCAATCAATCAATCAATCAATCAATCAATCAATCAATCAATCAATCAATCAAGTATCAGCTGCTCTTATGGCATAGCTGAATTAAATTGATTAATTCGAGCAGTATCTGATCAGAGACCTCTGATGTTGGAAATGATTCTGGGAGGATAGAGTTCAAACAGGGACTGCTTAGGAAGAACCAGAGCCCGGCCGAGGTGTGTCAGACTGCCAGGATCTGCTATGGTGATGTCCAAGACGAGTCGGCACTTGTCTTTTTATAGCTTCCATTTCTGTTTGACTCACAGTTGCTATACGTGGTTCTATAGAAGTGATGACTTATCCTGTTCCTGGCATCAGTGATGTGTTGTAATCAATCTTGTGATTCCTGGGAAGAAATTAGAGTTTTGACAGCTTATTTGACTTTGGACTTATCTTGGTCTCCACCACCTCAGGAGGGGTCTTTCAGTCTGACCTTGGGACCTCCAGGCTAGACTCAGCGTGGATGTTCCTGTACACGGAGTCAGCCGCTTGGCTATGCTGCTCCATGTACGTTCTTACACCCTGCTCCTGTGTGCTGTCTCAGGCCTGTCAGTCTTGAACTGAGTGCCCTCTCTAGTGCTGCCATGAGTCAGGCCTCCTCCTTTCTTTCATACAGGCCTCTACAGTTACTGGCAGGAATTCTTGATCTTATCAGCAAGTTCTTCTATCTGGTGGTGGTACATGTTGTGTTGGAGCTTGTCCCTCCATGATTATTCATCTTCCTCCTTTTCTGCATTGCTGGGGCTCCCTTGTCTTGATGTCAGTGGCCTCTATTCCCTTTGGACAGATTGTTCCACCAGCTGGGTATCTGATGCCTGGCCAGGCTCACGTGTTGATGACTCAGACCTCTCTCTCTCTCTCTGGAGGTATCTGGCTGTGGCTTAATTCCTTTACCATCCAGCCACCCCGACCCCGGTTGCCACGGCTGAGTGATGAATTACCCTCTGAGGAGACTCACTCCTGTCTCCTATTTGTGTGCATTAAGGAGCTCCAGAAACATGTTGGAAAGCTAACTGCTAGTCAGCTTAGCTGCCGTGAATGCTAGTAGTGCCGTGCAGCTGCATAAAGTCTCATGAGTCATCACATACACTTTAATCCAAAATGGACTTTGCTTGTGGTGTTTAACATGCACAGTGAAAATAAATCATGAATTAAAAATACAGTGGCTTAAAAAAGGTATTCATACCCCTTGAACAAATACATATATTTTATTGGAATTTTATGTGAAAGCGGCACACAATTGTAAAGTACAAAGAAAATTACACATGATATAAATATTGTATTTCCTCTAATTTTTTATTTTAAAAAGTATTCAGCTCCCCTGAGTCAATACTTTGAGGAACCTCCTTTTGCTGCAGTTACAGCTGTAAGTCTTTCTGGGTGTGTCTCTAGCAGCTTGGCACACCCAGAGAAAACGGCAGTTTTCAGATCTTGCCACAGATTCTCAATTGGATTTAGGTCTGGATTTTGACTGGGCCTTCCTAACACATGAATGTTCTGTTTTAAACCATTCCATTGTAGCCCTGGCTTTATGTTTAGGGTCATTGTCCTGCTGGAAGGTGAACCTTCACCCCAGTCAAAAGTCTCTTGCAGAGTCCAACAGGTTTTCTTCCAAGGTTGCCCTGTATTTAGCTCCATCCCCCTTCCCTGTCCCTGCTGTAGAGAAGCAGCCCTGGAGCCTGATGCTGCCACCACCATGTTTGACAGTGGGGATGGTTTGTTCAGAGTGATGTGCAGTGTTCGTTTTCCGCCACACGTAGCATTTTGCATCTAGACCAAAATGTTCAATCTTGGTCTCATCTGACCAGAACACCTTCTTCCATATGTTTGCGGATGATTGCTTGAACAGTGCTCTGTGAGGCGTTCAAAGCTTGGGAAATCTTTTTATAGCCAAACCCTGCTTTAAACTCCTGTAGCAGTTGGAAGGCGGAGGAGATGAGTGGCAGTGGGTAACTCTTCTTTATAGTGATCTCATTCAGTCCTCATTGTAGGGTCTCATAGTCTTGTCCTTCTTCTCAATGAAGAAAAAAAACTGTTTCAGCAGGAGATGAAGAAGGCCGAATGATGCCTGCGGCCAGGGAGTCGTTGATGGAAGTCTCCATGACTTTTCTCTTGAGCTCAGACAGAGAGTACAGGAGCCCCTTGGGAGGTGATGGACCAGGCAGGAGATCTATGGCATAGTTGGCAGGGGCAGAGATGTCTAGTGGTTGCCTTCCATGTCACGATCCCTGTCTTGTGCTTCCTGTTTTATTTTGTAGTCATGTCCTGTCTTCCTGACCTCCCTCCTGTGATTACCTTATATGTCTCACCTGGGTGATTGCACCACCTGTGTCTTGTTTTCCCTCATGTATTTAACCTCTGTGCTTCCCCTGCTCAGTGTGGGTCCATTGTTGTATGTTTCCTGTTGGCGCGTGTTGCCAGCCTCACGTGAAGTTCTCAAGTTTCCCCATCTCAATAAAACCTTTTGTGCACCATCCTAACTGTCTGCACTTGGGTCTACTTCCCCCCCTCACCCACTACTCACGACATTCCATTGTGACCTTGTGTGTGTATTACAATGCAGTAAAGCCTAGTGGTGCCACCACCATGTTTGACAGTGGGGTGGTTTTCATGTGAATATCATGATTACTGTTGTACATGTGGTAACTGAAAATGATAGATTATCTTTGTCACTCAAATTGAGCAAAGATAAGAAAAGGGCCGTCCACACCATTATAGACGATGGCCCTTTGCTTGACTCTTCCAACATGACCCCTGAGGACAGGGCAAAAATTGGAAATGATTCTGGGAGGATCAAGTCCAAATGGAGGCTGCTTAGGAAGAACCAGAGCCCGGGGCCAGGGGTGTCACACTGCGGGGATCTGCCAAGGTTGATGTACAAGACGCGTCGGTGCTTGTCTTTTTAGAACACTTGTTGAGAACTTCACCTCACCCAATGTTCATTTCCATTTGACGGATGGTTGCTTCACCTGGTTCTGTAAAAGTGAAGATTTTTCCTGTTCCTGACATCGGTGATGTGTTGTAATCATTTTCGTGATTCCAGGCAAGAAATTAGAGTTTTGACAGCTTATTTGAGTTCAGGAGATCCGGAGCATCTGTTTAACACATTCAGTTTGAGCTGAGGATGATATATTTGGAACCACAGTCAATCAATCAATCAATCAATCAATCAATCAATCAATCAATCAAGTATCAGCTGCTCTTATGGCATAGCTGAATTAAATTGATTAATTCGAGCAGTATCTGATCAGAGACCTCTGATGTTGGAAATGATTCTGGGAGGATAGAGTTCAAACAGGGACTGCTTAGGAAGAACCAGAGCCCGGCCGAGGTGTGTCAGACTGCCAGGATCTGCTATGGTGATGTCCAAGATGAGTCGGCACTTGTCTTTTTATAGCTTCCATTTCTGTTTGACTCACAGTTGCTATACGTGGTTCTATAGAAGTGATGACTTATCCTGTTCCTGGCATCAGTGATGTGTTGTAATCAATCTTGTGATTCCTGGGAAGAAATTAGAGTTTTGACAGCTTATTTGACTTTGGACTTATCTTGGTCTCCACCACCTCAGGAGGGGTCTTTCAGTCTGACCTTGGGACCTCCAGGCTAGACTCAGCGTGGATGTTCCTGTACACGGAGTCAGCCGCTTGGCTATGCTGCTCCATGTACGTTCTTACACCCTGCTCCTGTGTGCTGTCTCAGGCCTGTCAGTCTTGAACTGAGTGCCCTCTCTAGTGCTGCCATGAGTCAGGCCTCCTCCTTTCTTTCATACAGGCCTCTACAGTTACTGGCAGGAATTCTTGATCTTATCAGCAAGTTCTTCTATCTGGTGGTGGTACATGTTGTGTTGGAGCTTGTCCCTCCATGATTATTCATCTTCCTCCTTTTCTGCATTGCTGGGGCTCCCTTGTCTTGATGTCAGTGGCCTCTATTCCCTTTGGACAGATTGTTCCACCAGCTGGGTATCTGATGCCTGGCCAGGCTCACGTGTTGATGACTCAGACCTCTCTCTCTCTCTCTGGAGGTATCTGGCTGTGGCTTAATTCCTTTACCATCCAGCCACCCCGACCCCGGTTGCCACGGCTGAGTGATGAATTACCCTCTGAGGAGACTCACTCCTGTCTCCTATTTGTGTGCATTAAGGAGCTCCAGAAACATGTTGGAAAGCTAACTGCTAGTCAGCTTAGCTGCCGTGAATGCTAGTAGTGCCGTGCAGCTGCATAAAGTCTCATGAGTCATCACATACACTTTAATCCAAAATGGACTTTGCTTGTGGTGTTTAACATGCACAGTGAAAATA
The DNA here is from genome assembly GCF_037954235.1 of Aulostomus chinensis. Taxonomy (NCBI): domain Eukaryota; kingdom Metazoa; phylum Chordata; class Actinopteri; order Syngnathiformes; family Aulostomidae; genus Aulostomus; species Aulostomus chinensis. The sequence goes on from NC_141336.1 coordinate 18,785,409, forward strand.
AATCATGAATTAAAAATACAGTGGCTTAAAAAAGGTATTCATACCCCTTGAACAAATACATATATTTTATTGGAATTTTATGTGAAAGCGGCACACAATTGTAAAGTACAAAGAAAATTACACATGATATAAATATTGTATTTCCTCTAATTTTTTATTTTAAAAAGTATTCAGCTCCCCTGAGTCAATACTTTGAGGAACCTCCTTTTGCTGCAGTTACAGCTGTAAGTCTTTCTGGGTGTGTCTCTAGCAGCTTGGCACACCCAGAGAAAACGGCAGTTTTCAGATCTTGCCACAGATTCTCAATTGGATTTAGGTCTGGATTTTGACTGGGCCTTCCTAACACATGAATGTTCTGTTTTAAACCATTCCATTGTAGCCCTGGCTTTATGTTTAGGGTCATTGTCCTGCTGGAAGGTGAACCTTCACCCCAGTCAAAAGTCTCTTGCAGAGTCCAACAGGTTTCCTTCCAAGGTTGCCCTGTATTTAGCTCCATCCCCCTTCCCTGTCCCTGCTGTAGAGAAGCAGCCCTGGAGCCTGATGCTGCCACCACCATGTTTGACAGTGGGGATGGTTTGTTCAGAGTGATGTGCAGTGTTCGTTTTCCGCCACACGTAGCATTTTGCATCTAGACCAAAATGTTCAATCTTGGTCTCATCTGACCAGAACACCTTCTTCCATATGTTTGCGGATGATTGCTTGAACAGTGCTCTGTGAGGCGTTCAAAGCTTGGGAAATCTTTTTATAGCCAAACCCTGCTTTAAACTCCTGTAGCAGTTGGAAGGCGGAGGAGATGAGTGGCAGTGGGTAACTCTTCTTTATAGTGATCTCATTCAGTCCTCATTGTAGGGTCTCATAGTCTTGTCCTTCTTCTCAATGAAGAAAAAAAACTGTTTCAGCAGGAGATGAAGAAGGCCGAATGATGCCTGCGGCCAGGGAGTCGTTGATGGAAGTCTCCATGACTTTTCTCTTGAGCTCAGACAGAGAGTACAGGAGCCCCTTGGGAGGTGATGGACCAGGCAGGAGATCTATGGCATAGTTGGCAGGGGCAGAGATGTCTAGTGGTTGCCTTCCATGTCACGATCCCTGTCTTGTGCTTCCTGTTTTATTTTGTAGTCATGTCCTGTCTTCCTGACCTCCCTCCTGTGATTACCTTATATGTCTCACCTGGGTGATTGCACCACCTGTGTCTTGTTTTCCCTCATGTATTTAACCTCTGTGCTTCCCCTGCTCAGTGTGGGTCCATTGTTGTATGTTTCCTGTTGGCGCGTGTTGCCAGCCTCACGTGAAGTTCTCAAGTTTCCCCATCTCAATAAAACCTTTTGTGCACCATCCTAACTGTCTGCACTTGGGTCTACTTCCCCCCCTCACCCACTACTCACGACATTCCATTGTGACCTTGTGTGTGTATTACAATGCAGTAAAGCCTAGTGGTGCCACCACCATGTTTGACAGTGGGGTGGTTTTCATGTGAATATCATGATTACTGTTGTACATGTGGTAACTGAAAATGATAGATTATCTTTGTCACTCAAATTGAGCAAAGATAAGAAAAGGGCCGTCCACACCATTATAGACGATGGCCCTTTGCTTGACTCTTCCAACATGACCCCTGAGGACAGGGCAAAAATTGGAAATGATTCTGGGAGGATCAAGTCCAAATGGAGGCTGCTTAGGAAGAACCAGAGCCCGGGGCCAGGGGTGTCACACTGCGGGGATCTGCCAAGGTTGATGTACAAGACGCGTCGGTGCTTGTCTTTTTAGAACACTTGTTGAGAACTTCACCTCACCCAATGTTCATTTCCATTTGACGGATGGTTGCTTCACCTGGTTCTGTAAAAGTGAAGATTTTTCCTGTTCCTGACATCGGTGATGTGTTGTAATCATTTTCGTGATTCCAGGCAAGAAATTAGAGTTTTGACAGCTTATTTGAGTTCAGGAGATCCGGAGCATCTGTTTAACACATTCAGTTTGAGCTGAGGATGATATATTTGGAACCACAGTCAATCAATCAATCAATCAATCAATCAATCAATCAATCAATCAAGTATCAGCTGCTCTTATGGCATAGCTGAATTAAATTGATTAATTCGAGCAGTATCTGATCAGAGACCTCTGATGTTGGAAATGATTCTGGGAGGATAGAGTTCAAACAGGGACTGCTTAGGAAGAACCAGAGCCCGGCCGAGGTGTGTCAGACTGCCAGGATCTGCTATGGTGATGTCCAAGATGAGTCGGCACTTGTCTTTTTATAGCTTCCATTTCTGTTTGACTCACAGTTGCTATACGTGGTTCTATAGAAGTGATGACTTATCCTGTTCCTGGCATCAGTGATGTGTTGTAATCAATCTTGTGATTCCTGGGAAGAAATTAGAGTTTTGACAGCTTATTTGACTTTGGACTTATCTTGGTCTCCACCACCTCAGGAGGGGTCTTTCAGTCTGACCTTGGGACCTCCAGGCTAGACTCAGCGTGGATGTTCCTGTACACGGAGTCAGCCGCTTGGCTATGCTGCTCCATGTACGTTCTTACACCCTGCTCCTGTGTGCTGTCTCAGGCCTGTCAGTCTTGAACTGAGTGCCCTCTCTAGTGCTGCCATGAGTCAGGCCTCCTCCTTTCTTTCATACAGGCCTCTACAGTTACTGGCAGGAATTCTTGATCTTATCAGCAAGTTCTTCTATCTGGTGGTGGTACATGTTGTGTTGGAGCTTGTCCCTCCATGATTATTCATCTTCCTCCTTTTCTGCATTGCTGGGGCTCCCTTGTCTTGATGTCAGTGGCCTCTATTCCCTTTGGACAGATTGTTCCACCAGCTGGGTATCTGATGCCTGGCCAGGCTCACGTGTTGATGACTCAGACCTCTCTCTCTCTCTCTGGAGGTATCTGGCTGTGGCTTAATTCCTTTACCATCCAGCCACCCCGACCCCGGTTGCCACGGCTGAGTGATGAATTACCCTCTGAGGAGACTCACTCCTGTCTCCTATTTGTGTGCATTAAGGAGCTCCAGAAACATGTTGGAAAGCTAACTGCTAGTCAGCTTAGCTGCCGTGAATGCTAGTAGTGCCGTGCAGCTGCATAAAGTCTCATGAGTCATCACATACACTTTAATCCAAAATGGACTTTGCTTGTGGTGTTTAACATGCACAGTGAAAATAAATCATGAATTAAAAATACAGTGGCTTAAAAAAGGTATTCATACCCCTTGAACAAATACATATATTTTATTGGAATTTTATGTGAAAGCGGCACACAATTGTAAAGTACAAAGAAAATTACACATGATATAAATATTGTATTTCCTCTAATTTTTTATTTTAAAAAGTATTCAGCTCCCCTGAGTCAATACTTTGAGGAACCTCCTTTTGCTGCAGTTACAGCTGTAAGTCTTTCTGGGTGTGTCTCTAGCAGCTTGGCACACCCAGAGAAAACGGCAGTTTTCAGATCTTGCCACAGATTCTCAATTGGATTTAGGTCTGGATTTTGACTGGGCCTTCCTAACACATGAATGTTCTGTTTTAAACCATTCCATTGTAGCCCTGGCTTTATGTTTAGGGTCATTGTCCTGCTGGAAGGTGAACCTTCACCCCAGTCAAAAGTCTCTTGCAGAGTCCAACAGGTTTTCTTCCAAGGTTGCCCTGTATTTAGCTCCATCCCCCTTCCCTGTCCCTGCTGTAGAGAAGCAGCCCTGGAGCCTGATGCTGCCACCACCATGTTTGACAGTGGGGATGGTTTGTTCAGAGTGATGTGCAGTGTTCGTTTTCCGCCACACGTAGCATTTTGCATCTAGACCAAAATGTTCAATCTTGGTCTCATCTGACCAGAACACCTTCTTCCATATGTTTGCGGATGATTGCTTGAACAGTGCTCTGTGAGGCGTTCAAAGCTTGGGAAATCTTTTTATAGCCAAACCCTGCTTTAAACTCCTGTAGCAGTTGGAAGGCGGAGGAGATGAGTGGCAGTGGGTAACTCTTCTTTATAGTGATCTCATTCAGTCCTCATTGTAGGGTCTCATAGTCTTGTCCTTCTTCTCAATGAAGAAAAAAAACTGTTTCAGCAGGAGATGAAGAAGGCCGAATGATGCCTGCGGCCAGGGAGTCGTTGATGGAAGTCTCCATGACTTTTCTCTTGAGCTCAGACAGAGAGTACAGGAGCCCCTTGGGAGGTGATGGACCAGGCAGGAGATCTATGGCATAGTTGGCAGGGGCAGAGATGTCTAGTGGTTGCCTTCCATGTCACGATCCCTGTCTTGTGCTTCCTGTTTTATTTTGTAGTCATGTCCTGTCTTCCTGACCTCCCTCCTGTGATTACCTTATATGTCTCACCTGGGTGATTGCACCACCTGTGTCTTGTTTTCCCTCATGTATTTAACCTCTGTGCTTCCCCTGCTCAGTGTGGGTCCATTGTTGTATGTTTCCTGTTGGCGCGTGTTGCCAGCCTCACGTGAAGTTCTCAAGTTTCCCCATCTCAATAAAACCTTTTGTGCACCATCCTAACTGTCTGCACTTGGGTCTACTTCCCCCCCTCACCCACTACTCACGACATTCCATTGTGACCCTCTTGGGGACAAGGTGGCTGATTTCGGTAAGAATGAAAGGTGCAAATACTACATCAATAACATAAACCTGATCTCAGAATCACATTTAAAGACATCTATTTGATAAGATCCATATTCTGAGTTCCAATTTCTTCAGAGATGAATACAATTTTTTTTTGTCTTGGTGTACTTCTGTAAAAGCAGTTCACCTTGTACAAGCTGCATGTAATCCAGACGTTGAGAATAGAGCAGCTGGCACGGCCGCAACATAGCCTCTCACTACCACGAGGTGGTGCTGTTGACCCAGCTACTCCATAGGCCCAGCTACTCCAGAAACCCAGACTACACTAGCCTTACAGCTGTAGCAGTGCGGGAGTTTGATGTTTGTCCTTGATTATTGTAGTTTTCAGGGTTTGGTGCTGGACGCAACAATCACAGGAGGCTTTGCTTCAAATGCTGGGATTTATTTCTTTAGATTTATCCACGAGAGAAGCAGAGCGTCAAATCACTTACAAAAATGTTCAGAGTACAATCTAAAATGCCAGAAGGGGAGACAGCAGGACTATTTCAAGTCATAACTTTTTCATCAAATGTAATCACAAACAAGACATAATACTCTTTTGACATTGATTTTCTCAAAATCAATGTTATTTCTGACAGCAACAGACTTTACACAGGAGAAGCTCCATTCAGCACATTTACCAATTGCACTGCAAATATAAAAAAGAGCACACTTTTCAACATCAATGGAAAGGCTATTGTTAATTCGAAATAAATGATGGATCACAGTGACAACGGCAGTGCAAGACTTAATGGGGCTCTTTAACAGTCGGAATTGTTCCCCATCACATTGGAATGTAAGCCGCTTCAGGCTGGATGAGTGAGTCTTCGTAACACTTGTTTGAGCAGCTGGGACATTAATGTCATCTCACTATAACTATAAATGTTCTCTGAATTTCCAGAAAATATTGCTTTGGAGGTATTACTTTTGTCAAGTATTGGTACAGCTTCTGTGTATTTCTTTAATTCATTTGGTATAAAACTCTAAAACTACTGCTGTTCATATTCAGAGATAAAAGAATCTGATGTGATAAAAATAAAACACAAACAAAAAGACGAGTGGACTCAAACCAGTGCTAACACAGCTACCTGCTACTGATTAGCTTGATTAGCAATCATAACTTGGCCATTCAAAAAGAGAGCAGCTTTGAAATTTCACAGTATATGACGTGATGAGGGCGGCTCGAGAGGAAGCAGACGCAATCACGTGTTGACTTCTGCTGGCTGGAGCAGCGCCTGCTCACTTTCCTGGTGGAGTGGACGCAGTCCCTCCAGAACTCTGCTGCAGACACAAAAGAGGCAAGATGAATATAAAGCACGGGGCAGATGAAGTGTTCAGGGACTCTTGACTCCCTTTGTTGGAGCGTACACACCACACACAAGGTAAAGCCACAGCCTAGTAAATGTGGTAGTAACACACAACTGAAATGAGAAATAATTGGAACCGCCTGAACTGAGTCTTGGAGTTATCTGTCCAAGTGGAGGTTTGTTGGACTTTACCTCAGTCACTGGACGGCTGACCTGTCCTGCCTACTGTGTGATGCAGGCTGGGATGGATGGATAGATAGATACATAGATAGATAGATAGATAGATGATTGGTACAAGTTAAAGCCCATGACTACGCCAAAGCAGTGATGATAAGGCGGTGTTCAGAGCACGGGGTCTTGGAATGTGCTTGCCAAAAGTCATTCACATTCAACACATCTCATTTCCCTCCTCCTCCTCCACCTCATCATCGTATTTACACTCAAATTCTGCAAATGCTGGCTGAAATTATGCGAATGAAAGGCAAATATTCTTGGAATCACACTAAAATGCACATTCAGAAGAAGCTGTAGGGTTTGGAAATATCAGGAAGCTAACACTCTCATTACCTGTGCACGGAAAAAGGTTGTCAATTCCATTTTGCCAGCTTGCTCAGCCTGGAAACAAGCAGAACAAAGAGAGTGAGATGACAGAATCTTAACAATCAAACAGAGCAGTTGAGGTGTTTTGAAAGAACTCACCACTTTAAGCGGGGTCCGCCCATCATAGCCTTGTTCACTGAAATCTGCTCCGGCCAGACCCCATATTTCCAGGGCCAACAGGTCGCCGCTGGCTGCCAGGCTGACACACAGGGGATGACAGTGTCATTACACTAAAAGGTCCTGAGTAGAAGTGTATTGTTTGCACATTGGCTGCTCTTCAGGCCAACAGACAGCAGGTGAAGGACAGGTTGTGTACACACATTTCACAATCCGGGCCAGTAATTGAAAGTGATGTCATCAGGCTAAAAGAAAAAAATGTTTCTCATCAAGTTTCTGTCGAAGCAGTACTGCCATAATCTGATGTTTTGAGGATAGCTCACAAATACATAATTACAGAAGTGTGAAATGGATAAAGGGAGTTCAGTGTCTCAAATGGGTGAAACTGGCCAGTCAGCATGTCAAAAAGATGTTTGAGATGCAGAAGTAATTCACTATCCTGCCAGGTAACATTCCCACTGTGTGTGTTTGAGTTGGGCGACTGGTTGTACCTGTGTTTACTTTGTGGGATTGGTTACATTTATGCTTTTAGCCAAACAGCTGATTGTCAAATATTTTAAAACAGAGGAGAAAGATACAATGATGTAGAGAGAGAGAGAGAGAGAGACAGACAGACAGACAGACAGACAGAAAGTCCAAATATAATCCAGACATCGCAGATCCTCTGTGCACATTTAGACCAGCAGAATGGGAACCATTTTGTTATCCAGTGGAGAACAGAGATGACAATCATGTCAATGACAAAGTGCACGCAATATCTCGTTGCATTTCGCCGTACCTGCACAGTTCCGTTCCTGCTTCCTTCAACTCATCTCTGGAGAAGTGAGCTCCAGCGTTTCTCAGCAGCATCACCACTTCCTTGTTCCTAAATTAGACAACAGGAGATATGTGTTTGTAGTATAAATTACAACTGAATAAGTTGATGTGCTGAAACATGCATTCTTTGAGCCTTGAGCTCGTTTGCTCTGATTTGAATGGTTTATTTATCTATTACTACATCCACTTAGAGGTTTCCCCCTCGGTACAATGTGTTTCCACACCAAACCACAAACCAAAATGCCTCACTACAAGATGCAGATGAATGTAGAAACGTTCACTGTATTTATTGGTTCCATTTGTCTGGGGGATGGAGCATGGGACGAAATAAAGAAACCTGCATATTCAGCATACTGTATAGTTGGGTTTCCACTTTTTTATCATATCTTCCTCTTTCATTCTTTTTTATGCAATTTGAGTGCATTTGGAAAGGTACCGAAGCAACCAACTATTACACACACACACACACACACACACGCGCACACTGCTATTGCTGTGTTCACACTGGTCAAAACAACCCAAAAAATCTGGAAGTGTTCAAAAGCCAAACGCTGATATTACGACAATTTGATTCATGACAACTTTTTTGCTGTTGTTTGAAAGGCAGTGCTACAGTTGCAAGTAAAATGTGTTTTGCCCACGAACTGAATGGCTCACACAAGAGTCACCTTTGCGGGTCATGAAGTAAAACAATAAAATGCCATAAAATAGTTCCCCAGGTATCCAGATTAATAATTAAGGGCTGTGCTTGCTGTGTTACCAGATCAATGAAGGAGCCAGGATCTTTCAACAGGCAGTGAGCCACAAAAGTGAAATGGTTCCGCAAATCAAAACTCAAGTTGCGTCATTTGACGTCATTTCGCTAAATCCATTTTAAAAAAAGCCTTGCAAGCCTTAGCGTGGAAACATAGGAACTGGAACAACAACAGCAATACCAAAATAACATAAAATAGGATGGCAGCCATCTGGCATAGCTCTGGTACATACAAACAATTCACCCTGAAGCTTTGTCCATGACACACTAGGTCCAAACAAACACAAGACTTTATTATTAAAGACGAGGAGAGTCTTACTTGAAGCGTACAGCGTTGGCCAGGGCTGTGTCTCCGTTGCGATCTTTAGCATGGACTGTCACCCCAACACTCAGCAGATACTCCACCACTTGGAGGTGACCCTCAGACGCGGCGATGTGAAGGGGTGTACGTCGGTCATAGTCACCCAGGGACAGGTTGCTGCCCTGCGCCAAAGGAAAACAAGACAAACACAACATTATTGGTCACATTATACAGGTCACCTGGTGATTAATAAACAGAATGACAATAAGAAACTTTTTGAATGCTCAGCGATCAGTGGAAACAGGAAATTAAAGGGGGTTCTGGGAGTGGAAGTGTGGGGGGTTGGTTACTTACCATATCCTGTAAGGCTTTTAAGGCCTCCATGTCTCCGCTCTTTGCAGCAGCACATGCCAGCGTTGGAGTCAGGGCATCCCGGATCCCTTGCATCTCCTGTCAGCACCACAGATCAGTTACAACAGTAACACAGGTATAGGGGCTATGAGATCCTGGTTTTGCTGATTCATTTACTCCCCAAGCCCATTCTTTTTTTCCTTTTAATGCTTTCTGAATTTATTTTTTATCATTTAATCTCCTTTTGACTTCAGAAAATGTCCACACAAAGCGGGTCAATAACATTTCAACAATTACAAGAAAATAATTCAAACTTGAGGCCCAACTGATATTGGAAAATATATTCACCAAATGAACTTCAAAATAATAATTTATTTGAGAATGTAAAAAATGTTTTTGGCTGAAATTGATAAGGCAGAGACATGATTGGCTGTCTTGGCCGTTAGGTCCCGGTGCCCTCACCTCACTGCAGCTGATTTGCAGAGACTTGGCGATGAGCTGGATGAAACCACTGCTTAACCAGCAAATCGAGTCAGAAGACATCTCTCCTCTCAGGTTCTCAACCATCATCTGGAAGGTGTCACACACACACACACAAAAGTAACTTAACTCCATTTTCTGTCTTTCTTTTGTTTGTGTATGAGTGATGTCACTCATGAATGTAGGCACCAACCTTTTTCTTGGCTTCTAAATCAAGGTCGGTCTTGGCCAGCACATAAGACAGCTTTGTTAGTGAAGCTTCTGGAGTCATGTCCCCGCCAGCTATCAGCCCTTTGTCCATCAAGACCTGGGCAATCAGAGTGACCACTAATTTAATGTACTGAACATTACTGTTTTATTTACAAAACTAAAAGAGAAAGAACAATCATGACAATGAGAGGACATGACCAACCTTGCCAGTGTTGTAAGTCATGACCACAGTGCCCCTCAGACACTGAGTGCAGTTGACAATGATCATGCCAGAGTCAGTGGCGTTCTTCAGCGCCTCCAACAGGTCAGGGCGGTTATCTGGGGCGTTTCCAGCGCCATAAGTCTCCAGGACCACACCTTTCAATGGTGGCTGCAGGAAAGCCCTCACCTGGACACACATGAGAACATTAGAAACCACCACAATCTAAGGCCGGCTGAACTGGCAGCACTACTGTAGAGAATCAAGAGTGAGGAATTGGCATTCCATGTTATTTTTCCTGCTGCCCAATGCACAAAACCATCCACTCTCCTAAAAGCCCATCTGGTGCTGTCTACACCACCAGCATCTCAGTCACTGGTTGGCTGGCACTGGGAGCCCCAACACCACATCATTAGTCGTGGAATATGACTAGAATGGCAGATGAGTGAAATAGCAGGAAGGAGAGCAATTAATCTGAAGGTGTTAGCTAGCATAAAGTCACTTGGCAAGACCAAGGCAGTTACTGTAAAATGTGAGAGGCTGGTGACATTAAATGTACCGCGTTTCGTCGGTATTTTTGATGCGATAAGCACTTTGACAAGAAATGCTGGATGCTGATTACCAGTGAAGCTATAGTTCAGCAGAGTCAGGGGACACAGGAGAGCCTTGTGCTGAATCAAAACTGGCCCTCATCAAGGCAGTTAAAGGCCCTGAGAAAGTCGTGATAGCAGAGCTGGGCAGGGAGAGCAGATTGAGACAGTAAAGTCACTCTTCTGGCAGCCTCTGGAGGAGGAGGTGCAGCTCAATGTTACACTACCTATGCCAACCCCCCCTCTTTAGAGGGTGATTGGTCATGGCCCATAACTCCTTCCCATCTTTCTCTGGGCTGAGCTTTGATGGCAGTTTACATGGCAAGGAAAGTAACAGAAGATGGGTAATAGCACAATAAAATTAAAGTGAACCATATTTTATTGCTGTTCAAAAAAAACAACAGCTTTTGGGTTGTTTGTCCCCTCTGAATCCATAAATGTGCTAACGATGTCATCAGTGACCCCAGTCATTCTAAACACAAATCCTGAGCCCTTGCGAAATCTGGCAGCAAACTACCGCAGCCAGAATATTACCTCTCAGGGACAGACTATATTCCAAAGCCATCAGACTAATTAACAGTCACCTAACGACACTTCAACCTGTACCGTCAGGACCAGAGCACCTCTGCTCAGCTGCACTTTGCAAATGACTGACTGGTCTCTTACACTCAATACAAATAGGAATAATGATAATCACTGACAGTGTTCATCACATCTATGTTTGCAAAATCTATCCACTTTACTATCATTGAAGTATCACCATCGAAGTGTAGAGCAAGATACTGAACCTTCAATTGCTACTGGACAGTTTGTCCTGAAGTTTATTATTTCAGTGCACTGATGTCATTTAGGTAAACAAATTTTATTCTAATTCTATGTCTTTGTCACATTTCAGATGATACATTTGCAAAAACAATATTGGCTTATATTCTGAATTGTTTTTACTCCCAAATGTTGATCCCAGCATCAGCTATTGCATTACGCGAAGTGACATTCCATTTTAAGTGCACCAATGTCCATCCTTTTGGATGCACCAAGTTGATTTTTAAATTGTCAATTATCTTCCTATCATCAAGTATATTAGTATTTGCAGGTTAGGGTTATGTCTGCTTATATATCACAATCAGTCGTCGTCATCGTCTACCGATTTATCCAGTTGGTGCGGGTTGCGGGGGCAGCAGCCTCAGCAAGGAAGCCCAGACTGTCCTCTCCCCAGCCACCTCCACCACCTCTTCTGGGGGAATCACGAGGCATTCCCAGGCCAGCCGAGAGATACTATATAATCCCTCCAGCATGTCCTGGGTCGGCCTAAGACCTCCTCCCAGTCAGACATGCCTGGAAAACCTCCTGAGAGAGGTATCCAGGACGCATCCTCACCAGATGCCCAAACCACATCAACTGACTCCTCTCAGCATGGAGGAGCAGCGGCTCTACCCTGAGTCCCTCCTGAATGACTGAGCTTCTCACCCTATCTCTGAGGGAGAGCCCAGCCACTCTACTTTCGGTCATAACCCAAAGCTCATGGCCATAGGTGAGGAATGGAATGTAGATTGACCGGTAGAACTTGTTTGCATCACTGCAGGTGCCGCCCCAATCTGCCTGTCAATCTCCCGCTCCATCCTACCCTCACTCATGAACAAGACCCCGACATACTTAAACTCCTTCACCTGAAGCAGGACCTCCCCCCGACCTGGAGTGAGCAGGCCACCCTTTTCCGGCTGAGGGCCATGGCCTCAGATTGGAGGTGCTGATTCTCATCTCTGCCACTTCACATTTGGCTGCGAACTGCCCCAGCAAGAGCTGGTGGTCATTGCTTGATGGACATAAGAGGACGACATCATCTGCAAAAAGCAGAGACAACATCCTCCCGCCAGCAAACTCGACCCCCTCCACCACCTGCACCTAGAAATTCTGTCCATAAAAGTTATGAACAGAACCGATCACAAAGGGCAGCCTTGAGGGAGTCCAACCCTCACTTAGAACAAGTTAGAGAGATAAGAGAGAATCTCTATCCCAGTTCTGGTGCTGAACCCCCAGGACAACAGTGACGGTAACTCATAGGACGACTTACACTTTCAGCAGTGATTCCTGGGAACAGCCGAAGCAGGCCCACATTGCTATTCAGCGTTGTCCAGACTTGGAACTTTCTTATGTTTCCTTGTCTCCAAACTCTGTCCCAGTTAACTGCAAGAAAGGAGGGAAGGAACGACATTTCAAGAAATTTAAAGCACCAGTTAATTTAATGCATTAGATGCACTCGTGACTTACTTGAGATATCCACTTCAGCAGTGGCAAGAGGACCCAAGTTAGGGGAGGAGAATGCGTTAAAACCCCCAGCATCAACTTTGGTCACCCGATTCCCTCGGTAGAGTTTGTTGTAGAAATACAAGCACACCTGATTGGAGAGAGTGACACTGTGCTATTCGTTTATATAATGATACATTCCCATGAGTCTGTATATACAGGGCCATATCCCATATGGATCGAGAGAGAGAGAGAGAGAGAGAGAGAATATATCTCTATTTCCTGCTCCCTTTTTACGCTAACAGATGTGCTTGCTCATGGGCAATAGCTGGTCAAAGGATGTTGTTCTAGACCTGTTCTACTTGTGCACTGGCATGATAGATAGCTAATGTTGTGATTTGGTGCTGTAAAAATAAAATTAACATAATGAACAATATAAATGATAATTACAAATATTTCATTATCACATTGGTTAGTTTCATCTCCATTGGCTCACCTCTGGGATAACATATTGGCCAGCAATGAGCAGCGCCCCCAGCATGTTGGCTCTGCCGTCATTCCTCATCTCGTAGATCGGCACCTGAAGACATCATGAGGGTGGCAATAATTAGACTTAAAATAATGCTGGCACATTATGCTGAAGGCAGCAGCTCTTACCTGTGAGCCAGTGAGAATTACTGGTTTGCCCAGGTGTTCACACATGAAGGACAGGGCAGAGGCAGTGTAAGCCATGGTGTCGGTGCCATGAAGGATCACAAAACCAGCATAGTCCTCGTAGTTTGCCTGGAAATTAATACCACCCAGTATGAGGAATATTTTGGATCAATGCAGGGTTTTTATCAGTGGTATAACGGCGATAAATACCTGAATATCACTTCCAATTTTAGCCCATTCCTTAGGGGTCATGTTGGAAGAGTCCAGCAAAGGGTTGTACTCTATGATAGTGTAAACGACCCTTATCTTCTCTTTGCTCAACCTGAGTGACAAAGATAATTTTATGAGTTTCAGTTACCACATACACAGCTGCATTCATGATATTCACATTGCAAATCAGTGGCTGCAGTCATTGTGCATGCAGTTTTTAACTTCGAAACACACAAACATGCGGTTCAATTAAAGATTATTTGTCTTCACCAAGCTCATAAAACTAAGTGGGTTAAATTCAGTTGCTTGACAATTGACGCCCTGTTCTGGAATTTTTTTTATGAGATCTTAAATGTCATCAACGTCATGACGATAGTGTCATCAGATACAGTTCAGTAATCTCCTCTACTCTCTTGGTGGAGGATGTAATTGCTATAAAATGCTGATGAAATAATGTGTGGACTTTGATTTATAATTTCATATTCTTTTTTTCTTCAATATCATTTCAGATTCAGTGGGGGTTATTTCAGAGTTTGGCCCATAACAAGTAAATGTACATATGACACTCCTGGTTTGGATATCTATGATGATGTAAATCATAGTTAAAATTTGAAATTACATGTAATAAATTGTGAGCAATGTCAATATATAATATGGCATCAATTTACCCTCTTACTGTCTATAACTGCAGGCATGTTTTTTATAAATCGCAGCTTTTGTGTGGCTATTTTGGGTACCATTTTTTTGTGCACGGGCAAAAAACCACCCCAGGACACGTGGCATTTTCAACAACTCTATGTGCACACAGAAAGTAAGGTAGTATGGATCAAACGTGCTCAAAAAACTACTCTTCAGGTACCCAGACATCAAAACAGCATGCTTGCTGGTGTCCAATATCACATTAGTATGTGCAGACACACACAAACCCTACAGCTCCATGCTCCCCTATCCCTATCTTTTCTTCTATTGCTACCGGCCACACACATGCATTTCTAGTTATGCATGCGTAGCATATATATTTGGTCTTAGCATCGTAGTTCACACATCAAGCATGCGATTCTACTCAAGAAATGGAAGTTCAGACTGGGTTGTTGGCTTCCAGTCTGGGCAACAACAAAAAACAAAACAACACACAACAACAAAAAAGCAGTTTTGAATCATTCAAAAACAAAATGAAGTAATATTCAGACCATTTGCAACCAGTAACAATGATAACTAAATCTTTGTTTTTTTTTTACTTTTACTTTTAGAAACGATAAGAAATTGAAGCATCTGAGACAGTCACTGAATAAAAAATGATTCACTGAACACTGAGAATTGAAGAACACACATATCTCTCTGGCATCATTTCAACTTTCTTGGTGAGCTTACGGCAGGACGAAGGTGTTCTCTCCATAGTAGTCATCCAGGCAGGTTTGCTTCGCGTACTCCTCGTCATGGAACATGGGCAACTTGCGCAGGTTCTGCGCGAAAGTGTGCTTTTCTGGTTGCAGCACTGCAGGTTGCATTATTGGGGAAGAAAATCATTAATTTTGTGGCGCTACTCATCAGTCTCATACTGAACCCTAGTGGTAAATGGAAGGTAAAATTTGTGAATGAAAACCACAACAAATACTTGACAGTTTTCAACAGGTGGCAACTAAGCCCAGATTACAGAGACACAGACTTAAACCTTAGGAGGTCACGTTCTGACAGAGAGACTGGAGGTGTTTCTATTGAACAGTAAAACAAATATAACCATGTCATACATGCAAAACATCTATGAGGATAATTTGATTAAACTGCAAGTGTTGTGAATGAATGGTTGCAATTAAAAGATCAGGCTAGGCATTGGCAAGATCCTCACGGTTAAATTCAATTTCAATACTCCGGGTACCAATTTGATATGTGCATCTATGTGA
Source organism: Aulostomus chinensis (assembly GCF_037954235.1). Classification (NCBI taxonomy): domain Eukaryota; kingdom Metazoa; phylum Chordata; class Actinopteri; order Syngnathiformes; family Aulostomidae; genus Aulostomus; species Aulostomus chinensis. The sequence goes on from NC_141336.1 coordinate 18,800,738, forward strand.
CTTTAATTCAACGCTTTACCTCAAAAGGGATTAATACTCAAGGTGCATAACAGAAGGCCCCATAATCCACATCATTTTGTAATAACATTATTTGCATCGTCAACCTCAAACCCTATTTCTCCATTCACAGTGTACAATAACTTCACACTTGTAAAATGAGATTAGAAGGTACAATATTTCTATTTTTTGCTCACTAAATAAGTCAAAACTCTCCAGGGGTGCTGATGATATTCTGTCCCCTGATGAAAAGCTTTAACTTGAACCGAAACATGTAGGAACCTGTTGTTTTTGCCTGTCTGCAGGCTCCAGATGTTACCAAGTACCTCCCGTCAACATAGTTATTCATTAAGAGAATCTATGGTGTTGCTTCTACTGTTATGTTGCATAGCGTTTTAGTCCGTGTACTTGGAGTGGATCCAACTGATTACATTATCTAAATTTATTGTGGCATCAGGTGATAGTCCTGTCCATCGATGACAATGAATCTACTCTGTGGTTAATGACTGATATAATGTCATATAACTCAAGACTCCATTTAACATAGAGCTTGGATCAGTTAGAGCATAGAGCAGTTTTTGTCTCTTTAAGCCATTTTTCTCAATTATCAATTAAATCCAAGGGTTATTAATGATACTGGTCCAACGTCATCAGTCATGTGATATAATGTCATTATCATCTGACATAAATATGAAATGATAATAAGGTCAACTACTTCAACGCCAACCGTGTGCATTAATCAGTAACATCCTCATTTCAAGCACTTAATTTACTTTCTTACGGTAAATTATTATTATTATTATTATTATTATTATTATTATTATTATTATTATTATTAAGAGGTCAAAGTCTTTTAGCATCTTCAAAAGTTAACATCAATAGCAGGACTATTTTGGGATACACGCGCGCTTTGAAGGGCAGGAATACAACTGTCACCCCAGGACTCACATCCGGAAGGACCTGGGACAATCATCTACCTGTGGGTTTGGCCACCGCGCTGCAGCTGTCTCGAAGAAAACAAAAAACAAAAAAACAAAAAAAAAGCGCAGGTTAATGAAAACAGGACAGTCAACATAAATACCGTCGCCATGAAGCGTCATCCCGATGGTTCCTCCGGTATTGATGACCAGCACTCGCGACTCCATGGCGCAAACTGAAGGGCCGCCGGTGCCAGCACAGCTCACCCTCCTGCGGCATCTGGAAAGGGTAGGTAACACACCAGAGAGTGTGTCTTGCAAAGTTAGTGACAAGTCCCGGGCGAGGGGCGTTTTGCTGCTGGAGCTGGGATCCGCCATGATGACTTCAAAGACTTGGAGTTGGTGCGTCGCTTCGCGCTCGTGGACAGTGTTCTAAACGCGGTGGTTTCAAGGCGTCAAAGCAGGCTGGATACCGGCAGCACAGGCCCTGGTTTATATACAAAAATTGAACTTCCACATAATCACGTGGTGAATTAAAAAAAGGGTAGAATCATCATTTTTTGTAGTCTACAGGTTTTGGCACTTCTTCGTCTTGACCCCCCGCAGACTACCCCCTGGATAGGTGTCGCTGATGTCGGTAAATGACGTCGGCAATTCATTAGGGTGTGTCCAAAGAAAACTTGACCACACACTTGATAGGTTCTGTTACTGCAGGATGGGGTCTGCACAACTGGGTTTCTGTGTGTGTGTGTGTGTGTGTGTGTGTGCGCGCGCGCGCGCGTGTGTTTGTCTAATGTATAAAACAATGAATAAAAACGGATTTGGGAAGAGGTGGAGGTCCACAATTCACTACAATATTTAAAATCAAACCATACGAGCAAAGTGTAATGTTCAATAGCAGGAGCTGCAACTTTACCATAAAGGTAAAAATTTGGGTTTTTTTTTTCTAAAAGCAAAAAATGTGGATACTGCATCATGCATAGTGTTGCAGAATAGTGTTTGGAATGCAATTGATATTATGTGTTTTTGGTCCTTCATATTAGTTCTATTTATTACTTATTGTCTTAATCACCAACTTCCTTTTCCTGAACATATTTTGTAGCAGATTTAAGGTGTGAATTTGTCTGCTATAGGATCAATGAAATAAAAATGAATCCAGAAATGATGCTTCAGACACGCATCAGCCTGCAGGTCATATGCTAACACGTGGGTTCATTTTCAGATACAAGTTGTGCTGCAAAAATATTTTGGTTACACCTTCATTTGAAACATTGAATTGATATATTTATGTCATTATTGTCGGGGCGGCATGGCTCAAAGGTAGATTAGCAAAGCTTCGCTTGTTTGATCCTCACTTCCCCCGGTGACCAAGTCCAAGTATCCTTGAGCAAGATACTGAACCCCTAATGGCTCCTGATGGCCCTGTGATGGGCGGCACGGTGGTGCAGTGGTTGACACTGTTACACTGTCGCCTCACAGCAAGAAGGTTCTGGGTTCGAGGCCCGGCTCAGGCACGGGATCTTTCTGTGTGGAGTCTGCATGTTCTCCCTGTTCCTGTGTGGGTTCTCTCCTGGTACTCTGGCTTCTTCCCACCATCCAAAGACATGCAAATTGGGAAGAAACTGATTGATACTCTAAATTGACCATAGGTGTGACTGTGAGTGTGAATGGTTGTCTGTCTCTATGTGTTGGCCCTGCGACGGACTGGTGACCTGTCCAGGGTGAACCCCGCCTCTCATGAAACATGAGTGCAACAATGCATTATGATGCATAGTGATCATAAAATTAAATCTGGAGATCAAACTGCATTTAGTTTGCTTTGTCAGCATGTTACAGAGGTTCAAGTTCCCCCGTGTAACAATCTCAGTCCTACCTTCCCTTGTTTTGCTTCATCCCTCATGCCTAGGATGAGTTGAACCTCCAGAAGCGTGACCACACAGGCAATATTTCATTATATTGCCTAAATACTCATGACTCAGTGGTCATCACTTCTGTTTATGGTATAGGATTAGTGTATGAGTGTGAAAAGTATAGAAGTGCAATCCATGGAAATTCATTACATCATGTGACCGTGCTGATTATTACAAAGGTGGCCAAAGTACATGTTGAGACAAAAACAAAACTTTGATCAACAAAAAAGTGGAATGACACTAAAAGAAGAAGTGAGACTTCTGCGTTAGTGTTGCTACAGAGATCAGGCTGGGTGAAAGCGAATCAGAAATAATTCTAAGTAAAGACAGAATTGAAAATGTTGCCTAATAACATGGTATTGAAACATTTACGGGTAAGACACAGCAAATGAGTCAGAAAAAGGACAGGGAAGGATAACAACCATGTCTGGATTATACTGTTGGGACCTAAGCTGTGCAGCCACACAAAGAATGGCCTGGCATCATCAAAGCCTGATTAGGGGTCAAGATTGAATTGTTACAGACTGAGTCTGAGTGAGCTCGCACCAAAACACCTCTCTGTCTCCTGTCTCTCGCAAGCTGGCCCTCTCTTTTCGCCAGTAAACTTGGAATTGTTGCCATTCAGGCACTCGAACTCCCCAGCAGTGTAGGCTACTGCAGGATGAAGCTCCTTTGAATTCTCTGCATCCTCCTCTCGATGAAGAGACTGAAACAAGGGGAAGGGGAAGATGCTACTTGGTGGTTTGGTAGCACACCTGCCTCTGAACCCTGGACGGTTTACGACCACCATGACACAGCCATTAAACTGACCTCAACTGTCCACGCTGTTCTAAATAGTTTCCCAAGGAGCCACCTGATGTATTGGTGGCATCATTCACCAGCATCTCAACCCCGTATGATGCTGAGATGAGATCATAGATGCATTTATTTTATTTACTCATCACAACTGGCTCATATGAGATCTAAATAATTACATCAGCTGTCTCTAGAGTGCCCAATCAGAAGTGCAGATGAAACGACGTAAAACATAGGAGACAATGTCTGTATGTGCTGTGAAAATTGCAAGGCAAGGTGCCTTAAAGACATTAAAAAAAAAATTGACATTTAACAGTTGGACACATTGATTTGCATGCCAGCTGTGAAGCTGTTAACATCTGTCATCCTCACAGTCGCATGTTCCACCGGCAGCAATTCATACCTGCTGCGCTTAACCTGCCTGGTTCTGTTAATTTGCTCAGAGTCTGCAGATTTTGTCGATGTCCCTTAGTTTACATGATTCTATCATGTGTTTGTTGAGCATGTGGTTAAATTGAGTCCCTCTCTGTTTGTTTTGCAATCAGGAGTCTGCGCATGGTGTTTTATTTTGAAAAAAAAGATAGGAGTCACTATATTATTCATGGGGGAACTTCCTGTCTGGCTTGATCTGCTCTGTGTAACTTTATGTATAATTTGATCTAACTTGATGTGCTTTGCAAATTGTAGCATTTTTTCTTTGTTTCTATTTCTTAAAATTCTATTCAATAATCTGTTAATTCGAAGATGCTCTTCAGTATGAACTAAGTGCAAGCTGCTAAGAGAGAGAGAGAGGGGTCATGGTGGCACTGCCATGTCTGCCATTTAAAAACAGTTCACCCTGGACAGGTCACCAGTCCATCACAGGGCCAACACATACAGACAGACAGACAACCATTCACACTCACATTCATACCTACGGTCAATTTAGAGTATCAATCAGCCTCGTCCCCTCTTGATGTCACACAATATTGTTAAAGATATGTTTGACAGATACAGTTTTTTTTGAAGGAATTGTATTTTTCTCCAAAAATAAATAAATTTTCTGGCTTAATCATTACAAAAATAGTGAAACATTGTCTGTATAAAGGCTCTTAAAGCCAAAACCAGCTTTATAAAAAAAAACCTGTTTCACATTTACTTCAAGCAATGTAAGCCATATTTTGAGCAGTGTTAAACAGTAACTTGAACTGGTGTAAGACACATACACCTTTTTAAATTGAGAAAAAAAAATGTTTTATTAGCTGGTACCAATACTAAACTATTCAGTAATTAAATATCTGTGTCAATAGAAAGTCTAAACAGTCAGCTTACACTCATAAAATGGCGGGACAGAAAAGGGGTAGTTAGTTTATGCAGCAACACTGTGAGCAAGTTCTTTAAATATAAAAGCATAAATTTCACCTCTTCTCATCAAAATGAAAAAGTATGGCATGGTAACAACATGTGTAGCCAGGTTTAAGGTCGTTACCTTTAAAACGAGGACTGTGTGAAGGGAGAAATTGTGCTTTCAACGGTTTTATTCCTTTGAGGTGAGGTAGAGGAGCGCGCGCCACCTTTCGAAGCTCTGAGGCACTACCAACAGATCGACGCACAATCAATCCGGGCACGAGCCCGCTTTGTGCCTTTCTTCACCGTTAAGACTTTGGGAACAGTGCTGAATTAACAAGGAATTATAGCACGATTAAGCTAGGAAGGATGCAAGCCGTAAAATCTTATCAAGATGTGATTATTTTTTTGCTGATTTTCATTTATTTATTTATTTATACAAATACTTGCGACTTTCCAGCTTAAATTTGTGTTTCAGGTGGAAACGCCGATACGAAAATTTTGGCATAGACCAATATTAATGTTGCTATTCTGTCTGATTGCCACTTTTTCATATTTTTTTTCTTACCAATATCAATGTAATCTCTATTAAATTGCATTTAGATTTTACTCATATTTTACACACTAAAAAAAACGTATGTATTGATTCGGAAAAAAATTAACATTTTTCTTTATTTACGAGATATTTACAATATTTACCACATTATTTCTGGTGAAGTTACAGGGCCACCATAACACACACACACACACACACACACACACAGTAAATTGCTCCTGGAGTTGCTTTCCAGTGCAAAATAAATCTGTCCATGGAGTAGTTTTGAGGGATTTTGTTATGGCTTAAACTCACAATTAATGTTACTTCTTCCACTTGTTTGGTTGTTCCTTGTCACTGTCTCAATAGCTTTAAGGTGAAAGTCATGGCATTTAAAAAAAAAAAAGTTTCAACAAGCTGTTGAAATTGGAAAGTTGGCCAAAAGCTATTGGGACTTTGACTATCTTGACTACTGACTGTGAAATTTGAGCTTGAGTATACTGTAAAGGTAGTTTTCAAGAATACAGAAGCATGATGTGTCGGATGTATATGTGCTGATACAACAAAAATCATTAACCAGATACAGCCTATGGATGCAGTGCTTAAACCCCCGGGCCCCCACCATACCAAATATTTTGAGGTGAATGTTAACATAGCGTGGTGCAGTGGTCAGCACTGTTGCCACACAGCAAGAAGGTTTTGGCTTCGAGCCTCAAGCATGGGATCTCTGAGAAAATGAGTGTCCGTAGAATGAACCTTGGATGAGCCCCAACCTTGGACCTCTACTGTAAAATCAGCAAAAACAATCTTCACAAGACTGGGAAGTTGTTGAAAATGTACCCATATGCTGATGGTGAATTTCCTTCCTTTGCCCGATCAGCTTCGTTGGAACTGCTTGTGTGCAGGGTCAACGCAGGCAATCGGCCTTTCGTAAAACCAGGTCTTTACACAACTGAGCACACCCAATGGCTCCATACTCACCATCTTTATCGTACGCTGCAACATACAAACCAGAACATACGCTGCTGGAGAGGAATTTTGTGTGATGAACAAATTCATCAGACACAAGACACAGAGGAACAAAGTTCAGTGTGAGATGAGATTGGGTCGGTTTCCCCAGAACATCTAATCTCCTTCCCTCAAAAACAGTCATGCTTCTATTGTTGGGCACTATCAGTCATACATCAGCAGAACATCACACAGAGTGACCTTCACGTAGTCGGAACACAGTTACGCAAACAGACAACAGAGTGTTCAGAAGGTGTTCTAACAACAAAGTTACAATGAACAGAGAACTTATTGAAGACTCCTGCAGGTTCACTCTCAGACCCAGATCAAGGCCCAGTGTCAGATTGGCTCTTGTTCTTACTGACGAATTATGAGAACAAGACCATCCATCCATTTTCTTCTGCTTATCCTGTTAAGGGTTGCGGGGGGCTGGAACCTATCCCAGCAGCTTTCAGGTGAGGTTCACCCTGGACAGGTCGCCAGTCCATCACAGGGCCAACACATAGAGACAGACAACCATTCACACTCACAGTCACACCTACGGTCAGTTTAGAGTATCAATCAGCCTCGTCCCCTCTTGATGTCTTTGGACTGTGGGAGGAAGCCGGAGTACCAGAGAGAACCCACACAGGAACAGGGAGAACATGCAGACTCCACACAGAAAGATCCCGTACCTGAGCTGGGACTCGAATCCGGAACCTTCTTGCTGTGAGGCGACAGTGCTGACCACTGCACCACCTTGCCGCCAGAGAATAAGACAAAGAAAGCTTAAAAAAAAAGGATACCAAATGAAATTCCTTATCAGTTGTATAGTCTGACATGAGGAATGACATTTGTAACAATCTTTGCATTTGAGATGAATGTTTTAGCCTGATTAGTCACTTTTTTTTTTTTTTACTTTAAATATTGAAATACTATGTTTTTGTTGTTGTTGTTTTGTTCTCACAAGTTGTGTAAGTGAAGTATTAGTCCTTCACACATTCATCACTTCTGGGAATGCTCGAGGAAACACAGTGGGCTGCTGGCAAGCTGCAATAAAAAAGAATGAACATGAAGAATAGTGCCAATTTAGAGTCGTCATTCAACCTAACTTGTATGTTTTCATTGAGTGGCAACCAAAACAGAGGGCCCGGCCAGATGAATGATTTAAACCTAGAAGTTTCCTGTTGTGAGGCGACAGATAGACCCACTGCACCACCATGTTGGTCCTGTGTTTATACTGTAAAGATACTGCAAAACTGCTGAGTTCTGACCTTTTCTCCTGTTTGGCATCCATTTTCATTTGGCAGTGACATAGTACCGGTTTTAAAAACCAAGCAGTGAAGTTTTGCAAGATTTTGTCTGAAGATCATGTCTGACATTTGGGGATATTTTGTGGTTTGCAGAAATTATTTTAAAAAATAATAAAAGCCTGTATAGTGGACTATGCAAAATGGCAGATATCAGCAGACGTGTCATAGTGTGTGTTGAACTTGGCTTGATTCAAACGACTCTGATGGCGGCCATGTTTTGAATTAAGTGTATAAGCAACATAATCAGGCGGCATGGTGGTGGCGTTGTCACCTCAGTTTGCTTGACCTCCCTATGCCTACTAGGCTGATTGATACTCTAAACCAGGGGTGGGCAATCATGTGCCATGGAGGGCCGTGTGTATGCAGGTTTTCCTTCCAACCAAACACTTTAACAGGTGATTCCACTGATCAACACTCTTCTGTGGCTGAAGGTGTGTTAATCAGTGGAATCACCTGTTCAAGTGTTTGGTTGGAAGGAAAACCTGCATACACACGGCTCTCCATGGCACATGATTGCCCACCCCTGCTCTAAACTGACCATGGGTGTGACTGTGAGAGCGAATGGTTGTCTGTCTATATGTGCTGGTCCTGCCATGGACTGGCGACCCGTCCAGGGTGAACCCCACTGCTCCCCCGGAGGCAGCTGGGATAGGCTCCACCCCCCTGCAACCTTTAACAGGATAAGTGATAGAAAATGGAGAGATGGAAGTTACATAATCGCACCTAAAAATGTGACTGTGACCCTGCAACCTCGGGTTGTAAACAGGAAACTTTGCAAAAAGTCGGTGGAATGTCTGCACACAACACTTCAAATTTCACAACTTTTTCGTTCTCTTCTGAAAGCACTTAGTAAACATTTCTAGACAACAGTCCATCAATCTTATGGAAAGTCTGTCACTTTGATTATCTATACTTGAAGGGAAAAAAAGGAAAGAGCTGCTAAAGGTTATTCATCATCTTAATATTACCCTCATAACGTAGTCTGATAGTTGACTTCAGTGGGGATTCCAAAATATAATTGCATTCCTTTACTTAGTCTGTGGTCTGTATGGTGGTGCAGTGGTCAGCACTGTTGCTTCACAGCAAGAAGGTTCTGGGTTTGAGTTCTGGCTTGGCCAGGGGATCTTTCTGTGTGGAGTCTGCATGTTCTCCTTGTACCTGCGTGGGTTCTCTCCAGGTACTCTGGAGACATGCAATTGGGGACCAGACTAATTGGACACTCTAAATTGACCGTAGGTGTGAATGATTGTTTGTCTTTGTGTGTTGGCCCTGTGATGGAATGTTAACATAGGGTGGACCTGTCCAGGGTGAACCCCACCTCTCACCCGTTGATGCTGGGATAGGCTCCAGCCCCCCCGAGACCTTTAATGTAGGAATAAGCGGAAGACAATGGATGGATAGTTTTTCTGCTTTGAGGGCGTCCAGCTCTTTGGTCCCATTTAAATACAGGGCATTAGTCTATGATATCAATTAAAAGTGTACCAAGCTGTATCCTAAGAGTTTTTACATAACGGATTGTCCCCTCTAGACTTATAATCCACTTGAACTTTCCCATTGTTCATTAACCTTGTCATTATTCCAGTTCAGCCTTCCCAACATCTTTTCACATGCAGTAGTTTCCATCATTTGAACTCGTCACATATTCAATTTAGGGTTGTAAGGCTCCCTCCAACACCTTAGAATCAGTCTGACGCAGTTTTTGATACTCAAACTAATCATGGATTTAATCGCAGCGCTACAGTTTTGTTTCCAAAGAGACACAATCTCCGAGACCCAGGCAGATCTTGTTCTAACCCTCCATGTATTATCAAAAGAATTAATCTACGAAGTAACCCTGGGACACTTCCCACAATGCATACATATGCGTGACCCTTTCCTCTCTGCATTTACAGCAAAGATCATCTTCAATCAGGGGCAGTATAGTCCCTATTTTTGCCACCGTGCTCAGGTCATGGCCAGAGCTAGAAGGTCACCAATGAATGCCTGTCTTAGTCTCTCTGTCACTCACTGGGGGCAAAAAGAGTTTAGATATTGTGATGAAGTTGGGAGGGGGGGGGCAGAGAAAAGGGTACCTAGTCAAAAGAAATTTTATCAGCACTGTATGTGTTTGGTTTTGGCCCCCAGCCCATAATCTGATTTGAATTTTGGCCCTCCAAGGTTAAACAAAATTGGGCCCCTCTGGTCTATGGATTCAACCACCACAAGTCAACACATACAGACATAAATAAATCAGTTCAAACTCCAGTGCCGCTGTTCAAGGTCTAACTGTACAGGTCACTTGTTATTTTGCTGTAGACTCAAGTTGCGCTGTCATACATTTGTATTTGAATGACTAACATTTATCTGCAAACATATTAAGATTCAAATTTCAGCTTCAACTTTAAACTTGTTTTTCCTCAGTGGCACTATTAGTTTTAGGACCTCATGAGGCAAACTAAAGGAACGGGTCAAACTGATTGGTCATACATGACTTACAGTTGTCTCCTGCTACCACAAGGGGGTGCTGTTACACCGACTTTTCACAGGCAGACATACAGTGACTAAACCAACCTTTCTCAATTGTAATATTATACCATTTCAACATTTCCCCATTACTGCAGCGCTTTTATTATCAACATATTTAAGCTAATGTTTTCGCAGAAGGAAACCAAGAAACACTTATCCACCGATGTGTAAAAGTCATTATCGTACGTTGCATTCTTTTTATTTACTCGCTGGCTTATTTTGATTTAAGTCGCACCTATATGATTCTTGAGAAAAACAATGTTTTTTTTTACGTCATTTAAGCAGTTTTATTGTTTCTATTGTCACTCGTGAGTGCTCCAGACAGCGAGAGCTCCACCAGGCAGCAGTTGAATGAAGTAGACGGGAGGAAGTGGCGGTTAATGCAGCTCCACACCTTTCCGGTGTAGCAGCACTGTGAGCACCTCGGCTTAAAGGAGAAAGACGAGTGCTGGGTGTAATTATCGAAAGAGGAGGGGAGATAGGAGGTAAATGGCTTGTATTTTAATTAATAGTTCAACTCTGGGTTATTTGCCTCTAATATTGTGTCATCATCTTGTGTATTTTGTGGCAAGACATGGTTAGTTTGCTGAAGCTAACCTCCATTAGCTTGTTAGCAAGATTGCTAACTTTAGCATGCTAGCCGTCATTCTCAGCCATGGGCAGTAGCTAGCTAATTTAGGATGATCTGACTCTCCTCCTAAATCTCTTTTCAGGGGGACGAGAGGTGGAGTTTCATGGGTGAATAAATGTGTAGCCGAATCTCCGAGGATTTTCTGGAATAAGTCCCTCAGCACGCTGAAGTTAACCGGCTCAAAGGAATAACTGTTAGCCGCAGAAACCTGCTTTTCTCCTCCGGTAGCGTAAAGAGAGCAGGGGCGCAGCCGGTTGGGAGGACCGCTAGAGAACACCAGAGGGACTTGTCAAGTAACGTTACCCTTTCTGAACCTTATATAAACGCCATATGTCCCTCTGAAAATTGAACACACCACGAACTGTTGTGTTTACAACGTCTGTGTTGATTTGGGCTGAACAATGAACACCCCACAACAGCTGCTCTCAAGTTTTTAGACTGTCCGTGCCATGGTGTGTTTAGGCCCAGCACATATTGTGATTCTCTAAACATACACGTCCTTGCACAGCAGAGGATCCTGACGCATAGTGAAAGTCTTACAGGTACTGCAAGAACATGAGTATGTGATTTTGACCCTCTTTTTTTTTTTTTTTAAACCTGCTTTTGCTCTTCATTGAGTCATGGTCTCTCAAGTAAGCCCATAATCAAACTGAAGTTATATTCCAATTGAAAATCGTCAGAGTGCTTTTAGTAATATTCTCTTTACTAGCAAAGTATTTATGCACAAGAGTTCAAAATGGGGAAGATGCTATCAAAAATATTTGGCAACAAGGAGATGAGAATACTAATGCTTGGACTTGACGCTGCTGGAAAGACAACAATCCTTTACAAACTGAAACTTGGACAGTCAGTCACCACAATCCCCACAGTCGGCTTCAATGTGGAGACTGTCACCTACAAAAACGTCAAGTTCAATGTCTGGGATGTTGGGGGCCAAGATAAGATTCGCCCCCTGTGGCGACACTATTATACCGGCACCCAAGGGCTAATTTTTGTGGTGGATTGCGCTGACAGGGATCGCATTGACGAAGCCAGGCAGGAACTTCACCGCATCATTAATGACCGGGAAATGAGGGATGCCATCATCTTGATATTCGCCAATAAGCAAGACCTTCCGGATGCCATGAAGCCGCATGAAATACAGGAGAAGCTTGGATTGACCCGCATCAGAGATAGGAATTGGTATGTTCAGCCCTCCTGTGCGACCACAGGGGATGGACTATATGAGGGCTTGACATGGCTAACCTCGAATTACAAATCTTAATGGTTGAGTGCTGACTGTTTTAGGTCAAAACTATAATAAAGTTGCAAATAACAAATAACTTCTCAAATGAGTATGGTTAAGGAAAAGTTGATTATCCCCCATTTATTTTTAATACTACATTTACCCCATGACTAATTTATCTTCAGATTGGTTTGCTGGCTTAAAGTTCGCTTGTACTGTGTAGCAGATCTATATTCATTCATTATTTTGGGGCTTGCTTGATGAACATTGAATTAATTGGTCCTATTGTGAAAGCCAGAAAGATCACCGCCTTTGCCTGGTTGTTTTCTCCCGTTTTATATGAGTTTTTCTAATGAAGTTTTTATCTCCATTCTTGGACTTGCGCTTGTTCCGGAGCTCCTCTATCTTTATCGCGTTCAATTTGGATCATTGGTTTCTTTTCTTTTTTTTGTTGTTGTTGTTGTTGTTGTTGTTCCTACGAAGGTGAAATATTTTAACATCAAGCAACCGACTTTGAAGGACTTTGTGATGAAAAGTATTTGTTCTGAATGGTATTGACTGCTACAAGGTGGGGGGGGGGGGGAGAAAAAAAAAAGAAATGTCACCACTGCTTACAATTCATGATCATCTGTCTTGACATAAAAGAAAACAATGTTTTGTTCCCCTCACCTGATCCCTTTATGTGGGCTATATAGTTAACTGATTGAACTCTTTTGTGTCATGTCTTGATACCTAATTGTGCTAAATATTCAACAAATAGGCCTCCAGTAACTTGAACATGCTTGTTGGGATGCATTTTTAATTTTAGGGTTTTAGGGTGGGTGGGGTTTTGAGGGGGGGGGGGGGCACATACACAGTCAGTTGACTCAATCTTTCCAAAGGAATGTCATTCAGCTCTGAGTTCTCTCAATCTGATACAACAATTGATAAGTCTCAGTATTGGGACATTATATGATAGCCTATATCTGTAGCATGAGTACGAAAGTACGGTAAACCTCCATCAGAGTCCATCCGTCGTGCAGTCAGAGGAAGCTGCTTTCTGGTGAAATGTTGGAGACACCTTGTGGTGCGGCTCTTACTCCTATTTTGACCGGGGGTACCATGTACAGACAATGTCATTGTAATGTCTTATTAAAAAAGTGATTTTAAAACTGTTGTGTGTCTTTTTTTAATTATTGTTACTATCAAGGGGGTTTGTTCAGCCTGCCCGGCAGGATCGTGACCTCCACGCATGTCAGCTCCTCCAGTACAGAGCTGATCTTAGTAGCAGTCAGTCCAAATTCAAAAAGCTGCTGTCCTCTGTGCAGAGAGAACGTTCAAAACAGGAAGTTAAACTGCTGCTCTCTCTGGAAGGACAGCAGAGCCCCATGATAGCTTGCATGACAGTGTGTGTGTGTGTGTGTGTGTGTAGGGCGGGGGGGGGGGGGGGGTGAAGATGTACGGCTGACTGGTGAATTCTATTTTGAATGGTAGCGAGCTGTCAGGTCTAACTTCATGCCTGTGCTTTTGTTTGAGGCTGGCATTTAAGGGAGAGTTGTTGAGAAGCGGATCAACGCCGGGTCGCTGTTGAAAAGATGAGAGGAGAAGGTGATCAGCGGAGGACACCTGCACACGAGCAACGCCGTCCCGTGACGAGCGAGACGATCGTTTCCAAGGCGAACATGTTGAGTGTGTGCAGATGAAGCGATCCTCTCAACGAGGAGCCACTCACAGCCAGGAGTTACTTGTGATTACCAGCACAGACGGCGTGTAGTAATGCCAGTGCTCTAAAATATCAAACATTCTCTTCAGAGTATTACTGGTTCACGTCTGTTCCTGCGGGGTTGACACAAAAGAAGACACTGACTGGTTTCTCCGTGATGCTTTTGGGAAGCAGGGAGGCAGTTACAGAATTACATATTTAGTTTTGTTTGTTTTTTACAATTCAATGAGACAATTGCTGGGCAGTCATTATTTTTTGCGTTGTGTGGCTTGCTTAGCTGCTTTTTCCCTTAAGTGAGGTTATTTTTTGATTTAATGTTGGCTACATAAGTGTTCAAAGGTAAAAAATAAATAAATAAATAAATGCAAAACTAAATTAAAAACAACAACATGAATTAAAATATAAAGCTTTAATGGACTTGGCCCATCAAATCGGCCGGTTTGTTCAAGCTTCTCAGCACATAGTCAGTCCTTTATTGGTAGTCACTGATATTTTGGGGGTTTCAAAAAGAAGAAGCCTGATTTGTTTTTCAGTATGTACAAAATGTGAATATCATATTCACTTATATAGATGATATCTGTAGATCAGCTATCAAATTCCATTGTAAAATATATCAGTAAAAAATCCTATATGGTGCATCCCTACTTTTAACATTTAAAATGATGAACAGAAAATTCAAAAGTTTTGGTGTTGCACCTGAACTAAGTTGATGGATTTGTGCCTTCATCACATGTCTCTTGTTTCCTGGAGTCATAATTAGCAAGTCTCAAGTAATCATGATCGACGTAAAGAAAGTAAATACGAACAGCTGTTAAAGGAAACGATGTGACGCCTGTACTTTTAGCTGACGGCTGTGGATCTGAAGGCGAGCATAATTATGGTAGCAAGTAAGATGATGGAGGCCTCAGGTAGAGGGTTTTGGCTCTTAAAACTAGAGCAGAAATGTGTGTGTGTGTGTGTGTGTGTGTGTGCGGGGGGGGGGGGGGGGGTTCCCACTTATCACCCTCCCAGTATTACATTCTTGCTAAATAATTACTTCCTTATTTAAATCTCATCATGTTGTGACAGCAAAGTCAGTCTCAGGGTTCATTTCAGGAGCAGCAGGAGTGAATTTGTCGATTCTGGTCTAATAGATAACGAGAGCAGCATGGAGGAACGTAGCAGTTAGCATCGAAGCTGAGGGCTGCTGCATTTCTTTCCACTATTTTAAACTTAAAAACACCCACACTGATGTGTATTTACAAGCAAGGCTTTAAGTATCCTAACAGAAGACGTACAGTACAGCCACACACGCTATCCCTGTGTATGTGTGTGCACACGTCTGCATCCACAGCCGTTTGGCTGCGCAGTCGCAGTGGCATTTGCTTTGTGGAAAAATCTGGTGCTGAGCGTGTTGCTGCAGAGGCCTCAGGTTGTTTTCTCTAGCACCACAGAGGTTTTCCGTCAGACAGGTCAGGTGACGAGACTCTGCTGCTTCCAGAGATCTTTTGCACAACGTGGTGATATAATTCAAAACAAAAATTAAAGGGTTAACCATAATGATCAGCCTCATACGTGCAAATACCCTGTGAATACCAAGCTTCTGAGGATATTTGCAGATGCTCTCAGCGAGGGCTTGGTCAAGAGCCTCTGTTAGATGCTGATGGCAGCTTAATTGGGCTGTAATGGTCTCTTGGCTTCCCACTACTTCATTACAACCATATGATCCCCACAGCTTTATTAGCAGTGATGGGGCCCCTGGGGCAGGGACATCGACTGTAAGCAAGGTTTTACAACCTTTCCTCTGTTAAGATGAGACCTTCTGGCCTTTTTGTCAACTCCCTCTGTGATCGGCAGGAATTTCTTGCACTTCCTGAGAGGCAAGGTTAGGGAATCGGGTCTGCTGAATATGATGGCGTTCACACTCAGAAGTCCTTTTAAGCATCTCAGCTATGAAGAATGTTGAGCATTTCTCATAATTCAAGACTTTTGTATCTCTAGGAAGGTGAGAAAACTGCTAAAACGGAGAGACTGTGAACGCCTGTCTGTTGAGGTGGTTCCCGTGACAACAGTCTGACGGGATGGACTTCCGGTGTGGCTTGCTGGTTTTTGGTGTCACGTAAGTTCCTAACCCGAGTTTGCACGGAGTTCCTCTGTGTGTAGATGGAAAGAGGAAGAGTGTGGAAAAAAAGCAAGAGTGACTTCTGAGAAAAGCCCTGCAATTGTGGATCTCTAACACAGCAACAACTACGATATTATTACCCAATCTGATAAAGATTTGACCCAGCTCAGGGATACTGAGGGGAGTGAGGTTAACAGCTGCAAGCCTGACATGCCAACAAACTTTGCCTGAAATGTGTGGGTTTTGTAGGGGAGTGGCTTCTCATCTTCACTTCCCTCTTCGTCCCAGCTGCAAAGGAACGTTAGCGCAGGTAGCGCTGACACAGATCTGAGCACAGTCATTGCTGAGTTAATGCTACAGTTCTACAGCCACACCCAGATGGATAATCACTGTGGGATTTGCGCTTCATGCACGCACGCACACGCACACACAAACACACACATCTATTCTTTAGTGCAGAATCCAACACCATTATTAAAATAGTTTATTTATCTCCCAAACGGTGGGAGGGAACACCTACTCTGCTATTTGCTACACTTCTCTTATCCTCAAGGACAGTAAAACAGTCTCTGTCCTCCAGGTCAATCAAGAGCACCTCCAGTAGCTGCTGGTAATGAGCTCATGGAGGGAGCTCGTTTGAACAACGGGTCCGGAAGTCTCTGAGAGTTGTTTCAAGTTTCCTGCTGAGGTTAACGTAGTCGAACGCCATTTTTCGTGGTCTTTAAAAAACATGCAGGCAGCAGGTAATCAAATTCAAGCCTTAAGACATAAACAATGTAGAAAAGTTTTATTTTAAATAAAAACATCTCAACAGGGGTTTAACTACAGCCTGTTAATTAGGTTTGAGAATCTGAAGCGATGATGTCCAGGGTGCACTTTGGGCACTGGTCCAAAACACATTCCATTCAGATCAACTCAAGGTTACTTGCTGTGGGGAAATTACATATTCAGAGAAGCAGAAATAATCATGTCAACATGACCATATTCATTTTACTATGACGCAGATAGAAAAAGGGCTCAAACTAGCGATGTCACAAACAAGTTTTTAAATTTTCCTAAGTAACGCAGTTGCCAAAGGATAGTTGTTATTCAAATTAACCGGGTTTATAGTGCGACTGCTGCTCTACATTAAGAAAAAAAAAAATGTCTGCCATCCAAGCTGCTCATTGAGGGGTTTTTTATGTGTGTTTTTTAAAGTTCCAAAGTAAACAAAATTCCAGCAGACCAAAACCCAAAGGCTGTTCTGGCACAAGTGACAAAAAAACAAAAAAGCAACAAGTTGTTTTTTTTTTTTAATTAAATGACTGACATTTAAACACTCAAAATGTTTTGCTATTAACTGATTAATTACTGCAACTCAGAGTGACAGCTGATGTTAAATAAAATGATCTGATTCTGATCAGTTTAAAAAAAAGCCTTGATCAGACCTGATTTCAAACTTTGAGATTCCTTGTTTACACAATCATCAGAAGTGCTACCTCTTCATATTGTATTCTTGTACTTGTATTCTATTCCATGAAGACATTCCCACATTATTCCTCTGGATGTAACTGAGCTGTGGGAGTGTGAACTGGTTGGTTCCTGTTGTGTTTTTCCAGCTGAAACAGACTGAGAGTGAAGTGGATCACAGTTGACCATCTTGCCTCAGATGTAAGAAAGGCTGAAGTGTGGAGCTAGAAATACCACGGCGAAGCCTGCTTGTTACTGTGACTTTGACCTCTCACCGCCAAATGTTCTCAGTTCATTCTCAAATCGCAGAAGATGTGTGTGCCAAATCTGAAGAAATTCTTATAAGGTGTTCCCGGGATATCATATTAATGCAAATGGGACGAATGTCACACACAAATAGGGTACAAAGGACCCTCGACCACGAACAACACTTCCCAGTGGACATTTGTGCCAAATCTATAGACACGTTCTGAATTAGTCCTGAGATATTGTGGTAATAAGAAAGAGATGGACGGATGCTTTTAGAGGCATGGAAGCATAAAAACTGTAGTAGATGCTGCAGCTTGTGGTTTCCTGCCTCTTGGCTCGAAGCACATCTCATTTGTTTGTATAATGTTTTTGTACAAGAGAAACTCATGCAGCACAGAGGGTACTGACCTCTGTACGAATGTACATAACCTCCTACAGGACGAATCGGAGTGTCCGCTCAAGTAGACAGGAGCCATTCGTTCCAGTCCACTGGCAGAATGACGGCGATCCATCTGAAGTAACCTCAAAGGCTTCCTTCAGCAGCTTGCTAACACACCGTCCCGCTCCATCACTGTGTGTGTGACAGGATCGCCTCTGTAATCACACAAGCGTCAGTGTTTCCAGTGACACTGTGTCTGTATTAGACACCAGTTTGGGCTTGGAGCAAATCTCATATCTATGGCAAGTCTCATACACACACACACACACACACACACACACACACACACACACACACACACACACACACACACACACACACACACACACACACAAACTGGTCCCTTCCTTCTGCAACTCCCACAATCACCAGTGGTGTATGAAGCTGTAGATTCTGCTGATTATTTACTGATGTTTGCACACTGATCAGATATTAATACCATTAATACCATTGTGGCTATGATGCAATGACATGAGTGCACCGAAACACCTGCGAGAGTCTGTGAGCTGATGGTATTAATGTCTGATCAGTGTGCTGATCATTTACTGATGTTTGCACACTGATCAGACATTAATACCATCAGCTCACAGACTCTCGCAGGTGTTTCGGTGCACTCATGTCATTGCATCATAGCCACAATGGCAGGAGGCAAGTGTTCTCATATTCTCACAGTGCTGGGGTTTGTGTCCTATCTCAACTGCAGCACAGCTGTCTTAACAGCACCCCCGCCCTCCTCCTGGTTCTCTGCAGGGGGGAAGACGAGGGGAGGGGAAGGGGGTGGTGGAGTCAGCATTGTGTTTCTAAAAGCAGTTGTTGTCCTGTCAGGCTTTGCTCTGCTAGCGCCGCACCATCTCTTGCTTTCAAATCCACTGAACAAGAGTACAACAGACGATTAGAAGTGGTGCATCACATTATTCTGCCTTAGTCACAAGCTCCACTCATTATATTAGCTCGTTATAAGTTCACTTTTTTGTCCCATGGAAGAGATAGAGGGGTGATCTATGCGTGCAAATAAGTTTGCAGGATCACACATGAATGCAGCCTTTTCTATTTTTAAATCATCCCAGTTTGATGGTCTATTCTTGAGCCACTCCCTAATAGTTAGTCTTCCTCTCTGGAGCGGTGTCTCTGGGCTCCAGGCAGCGTGATGATGGTGACACAAAGGATCCTCTGTGTCACTTGGCTGTGATGCAGCAGAGTGGAGCCCAGGCGCTGGAGTCTGACTCTCCTCCATCCAGCTGGTTCAGATGCGGTGCTGCACTGCTGCTTCCTCACATTACCTGGTTTTAAAAACACCTGGGGGGAACATGTGGATTACAGCGGTGATGCAATGTTTTTTGTTTTTTTTTTTAAGTTTGGTTGAATTAGATATAATCATCATAACCCACTCATTTCACCATGCATATCAAAGTCAATCAACAATGTTAACTCCCCTTTCATCGATCATCTTTAGCGAGTGTTCGACTCCAGCGCCCTGGAGTGACTGTGGAGAGAAGAAATATATTTTGTGGCCACAAGATAAAACTTGTTCCCTCAGTGTGATTATTTTGAGGCCACCACATACAACCTGTCTCCTTACTCAATCCATTTATAGCAACAAGACATAATTTCTCGCTTAATTTAAACATTGCTTGATCCTTCAATTTCATTATTTTGAGAGCACAAGATATAACTTGTTCTCATGAATTAATCAGAAAGCGGGGAAGGAGTTGTCTTGTGGATTGTTGTTGTCTCTCTCTGTGGCCACTCTTCGCACGTAGCCCTACGCAGGTAATTGCCGTTTCTACGAGCGGCACCATCTGTTGGTATGCATCGCCCCCATTCTGTCTTCAAGCTGCATGTGTACACGATTGGTAATGAATGTTTAAGGCTACAAGAATACTGCGTGTATGCTTACAGACTACACCAACACCAGAGCTTCATTGCCCTCATTTACCATGAGCCTCCCTGTATTCCCCAGTAGTGCTAGCCTAATTAGCAAACCACAGTAAGGCTGTAAGGACGTTGATGGAATTATTTTTGGTTAACATTTATGGAGGAGAGAGCACCAGGGAGACTGGAGAATAGACTTTAGATTATTTGACTGAGAGGGCTATAGGTAGGTGGGGTGGGGTGGGGGTGGGGGGGGGGATGTTACAGACTCAAATACTTCCACCAGTGAGTCACAATCATTAGCTAAGGATCTCCTGGTCAGAGCCAAAGGAGTCCTGAATCACTGAGAGACTGTAATAACGTGAGTAAGAGGGCAAAGGAGCGCCAGAGTGATTATCTTAAATGATCCTCGGTAAGATATGCAGGCCCCTCCACCGCCGCCAAGTGTCATAATTACCGCCCTGTTCCATTAAGTGCATTCAGGGGTAAATGTACACGAACATTCAGTAACGATATAAATAAAAGAAATGATTTTGTGCTGCCATTCTGTTCATTCCATAATCGCAACGCAAAACACCAGGTTTCTGGCCCACCTAAGTGGAACAGGGCCATGATTAAATGTTATTAATAACATCTGTGTTCTAATTTTAAAACTACTCCCAAATTGAGGAATACTCATTATTAAAATGCTCCTAGTAGCACTAATTATCAGACTCACACTAACGCAACATATCGGCATGTATTGCTTTCTTGTGGAAATCGACTTTTTTTGGGGGGACTATTTCAGGACTCTTACACCCTCCCCATTAACTGGAGCTGGTTTGGTGAGAGCGCTGGAAGCCCCCCCCCGGCTTGTTACACTACAGCAGCTCCAAAGTGTAAACAGAGATCTGCATGAAAGCCTGCGAGGGGCCCCGGCATGCCTGTGGAAGTCTGTGCCGTACTTCATGGGTTTTATACTAGAAAAAGAGCAATAATCTCTCACCTAATCTGGAGACTGATGTGGAATTCCCCTCACACAGAGGAAAACAAGAGCCGGCAAATGCTGTGTTGGCTTTAATCTTAAAAAACAACAATAAAAAAACCTGGGAAGAGGAAATGAGTAAATGGGCTGTTTAATTTTACTTCTTTGACTTTTTGAATCTTTAGAGTATCCTCTTTACAACTTAAATCCATATTTAGTGCTGAGATAACTAGCAAGGCCTTCAAATTAATAATGCAGTCGCAGATCAAACTATTCTTTTTTAGCCATTATCGCCTCCCAGTGATACACATAAGTACTGCATTTACAGTCAGAGGAAACTGAATAAACTTTGTCGCAAATATACTGGAAACAACACATTCAGACACTTGCAGGAGGTTCTCAAGTGATAACGTGGTATTTTTTATTTTATAGTGTGTATTGTCCTCTACACAACAGCCACGGATGAGCTTCGTGTTCAGCTGTTTGCAGTTGACTGAGCTCTTTCAGTTCTGCTTACATAAAAACAAACAAAACTCTCATATGTTGGAGACGCTGATCGTAGTTTCTAAAGAAACACATCCTGGTCTGTTTGGAACTCTTCTTGTATTCTCAGTGCATCGTCTGCCACGTCTGTGTTCGTTACTTTCACAGCTATCAACGCCACTGATGGTATCGAAAGGAAAAATCTCACTTTAGGTTTACCTTTTTAAAACACGTACCCCGATCACATGTGGGAAAACTGCAACATCAGAAAACAATTTTCTTTTGATGTGACTTTAAAAGAGCGTGGACACGGACACTGAACAGGAACTCAGACTTTTCTTTGGATGTGCAGGATGTGGATGTCAGGACTGCTAAACTCTTGGTCTTGTTTGCTTGAGGGGATCTCCTCACAGATGAAATTCTGTTGCAGCAACTACGAGATAAAACAGAAACTTCTAAAAATATACTCATCAGTTTCTTGGTGTTTACAGATCAAGCACATGGTTACGTCCTTACCTCAAAAAACTGCCTTTCCACTTTTGGGTTGACACCCTCAGTGCGTTGCTCGTAGCAGCAAATAATGCAGGTCTCCGGTCCCGCGAGCACCATCAGGGTCTCCACCAGTGGAGCAATAGACTGTAAAAGGACATGGACTGCTACCTTTGGCCTGTTTTCACGTTAATATAATGCAACCACGCATAAGGTCAGTGTGCACGTAAAACCTAATAAAGTGGTAGAAAAATACCTGTTCATAGTAGATGCAGTCGGCCATCAGGACATAGCGTGGGGGTGGCAGGAAGTCAGCCACATCTTCACCCCTTTAACAGAAAAGGCAGAACTCAACAGTTACCACACGGGCATGTTCCCAATGTGCTGATCATACAGGTTGATGCCATTACTAACAGGGATGGGAAGATTGATGCTTTGATACACAAAGGCTACTCAATTGGTATCAATTCCTTATAAAAACATAGCAAAAATGAACTTATGCATTAGTGGCTGACATGACTTCTTAATGTCAACCAGTGGCACATGACAAACAAAAACACCCTTCATTTCTAAGCATTAACATGACCGACTGTGCAAATTCATTATTAGTGCAATGATTTTTCTTGCCGCTTAAAATAATTTTTCAAAAATGACAGACTAAAATTATTGGTATCGCTTTCTGCTTTCAAAAGTTTGGTGTTGCCAGTCTCTAACAATAAATAATAAACAATCCAGCATAGAAAATGTACAAACCATTTCAGTACCTTGGCAGTTATGGCTCCACGCGTGATGAGCGCCTGGTTTTCTTCAATGTTCACTCTCAAGAGGGTTTGTAAATCCTCCAAGTCTGTCACAATAGTTTCAGCTCTAAAGAGGAGTTGATACACCATGTCAGAAATGTGTTTTTATCTGAAGTAAACACGGACTTCACATGAGGTGACAGCAGAGTGGGAAAATTATGATAATACATGAAATTCTTACTTGGTAGAAGCAGGTGACACTACTAAACTCACCCGAGCGTTGCTGCCATCAAACCGACCGCCCCAGTCCCAGCTCCGAGCTCCAGCACCCTCCTGCCAGCCCACACGTTCACTCCGGAGGCCGGGTCGTAAAACTGTTTGGTCTCTAAATATTTTGCAAGAACGATGGCGGCGTCCCAGACCACACAGCCAACATCACCCATGTAGCACTGCTTCACTTTCAACACACAACCATCGTTTTTCTCAATTTCTCTCACAAAATACTCATTCGGATCACAGGAAGCCGCCATATTGGCAGCAGCTGACGCTCAAAGCCGGAACTTCCGGTGGAATTTTACACAACAAAAGCATAAAGTCCACGATACCTGTCTTCCTCTAACGAATGACGAGGGTTTACATAAATACTGAACAAATTACAGCGAAAAATCGTTATACAGGTCACTAGTTATTTAACTTTACCCTTTTTTTTTGACAAAAATGAAATTGGCAACAATGACACAGAAAGGTAACCAAATTTGACTTTTTCTAATTAACTGCTACATGTCAAAGAGAGTGAAAGTTTACAAATTTGTTTGTAATATCAAAATTAAAAGAGTACAGGCACTAAAAAAAAAACTTTTTAAGATGGAATGCCCCTGTTAATATGACACCGCATATTTTATTTCCATTTATTTATTTGCAGTTCTTTATAAACTGGGGGCCGTGATACACGAATTGGACCCATAGAACCCATAGTTCACTCTGCTCATTACTCTGGTCTCTTAATGTCAAAGAATTCTTCCTTTTACAACATTTGATGCCACAAGACCTTTCAGTTTAATGATGACTCTTTATCAGCAGAGACTGAGTATCCATGTCAACACTTGAAATGAGTCAGACAATGCCACTGCCAAGTTAACCACTTTCACTTTAGGACTCACACTATCATTTAAGTAAATTTCAAAAGTCACAGTCATGAAAGTTACATCTCTCCGCCTCAAGAGGGCATCAAAATGTTATTATTCTTCACTTTGTGCATGCGAGTAAAATAAAAAAGTTCTGAATGTTAAGAACCACATGACGGAGCAATTACAAGGTTAAGAGTGTGGTTTTATTGATTTCACAGGTATGTATTATTTTAGTTATAATAAGTCATGTGTATTCTATTTATTCCAATCCTCATCCAATCATTAAATTTGTGATTTTTTTGCTTTGAAAAATCTGTTTAATCTAAAGTGAATTTATTAAATCCCTATCACAATTTTTTTTAATTGCTATTGCTGAAAATTTGTATCTTGGTTTTTTTTTTCAAATTCTATATAAAGTATCACTTATTTTGTGGCATTTCTTTATAATAGTAGTAATACAATTACTTTATCGCTCAAACCATCAACAAACCAATCTGTTTAACCCCTCACTTGTTGATCAACCCGACAGATAAGAGCAACACAGACATGCGCAGAAGTAGGTTAGCTAAAATTAGCTAATTGTTGTGTTAGCTAGTTGGATTTTTTTCTACAGAAATCTTCTTTGTGTGTGTTGTTAGCATATTAACTGAATATTTGAAAACTATCTTAATTTTATTTTTCAGCTGTACCAGAAAAGTGAGAAATAAACATTTCTTAACGAGCTTTCTTCAGGTTTTGAGATGTTGCGCAGTAGCACAGAGGAGATAACGACAGATAGCTCGGAGGGCGGAGGGACAACGCCGGTGGACAGAGGCGCAGTAACCGAAACTACTTCGTACATTCCCGCGTCAGCTTCCTCAGGTTCATCCCATCTAAGTTTAGATGGAGGCAGCAGAAGATCCAGCCATGGTCCAGCACTTCCCCGTACTGCTACAGGTGACAATTTAATGTGGATAGCCTAGGTAGTTTATGCTAACATGCCAGATTAATTATGTTGTAGAAAGAGGTTGAGCCACATCCAATGATGAGACAGTAAAAGACTGACAGTTTATTTAGATATATTTTTCTCAAATCTTATTTAGTCATGAAGCAGTAGATTAGAAGACGAAGTAAACAGTTCTTTTACTAGTAAAAGTAGCAAAGCCCAGATAGATTGTACTCTAGCACTCTAAAAGTTACGTTTCCATTCAAAATTTTACTTGGAGTAGAGAACATATTTGATATTGAGTTTCCAAAGTATCAAAAATAAAAGTACACATTCCGAATAATATTTGAAAATGACTTTAACTTTGAGTGTCTCATCTTCATCACATATTGTCTTGTTTCTTAAACAAAATCCATCCATCCATTGTCTTTCACTTATTCCTATTAAGGGTCGCGGGGGGTGGGGGGGCTGGAGCCTATCCCAGCAGCTATGGGCGAGAGGCGGGGTTCACCATGGACAGGTCGCCAGTCCATCGCAGGGCCAACATACAGAGACGAACAACTATTCACACTCACATTCACACCTACGGTCAATTTAGAGTATCAATCAGCCTCGTCCCCTCTTGATGTCTTTGGACTGTGGGAGGAAGCCAGAGAGAACCCACGCAGGCACGGGGAGAACATGGAGACTCACACAGGAAGATCCTGTGCTGGAGCCTGGAACCTTCTTGCTGTGAGGCAACAGTGCTAACCCCTGCACCAGTGTGCAGCCCTTAATACCTCATATTTATCTTCACATACTATTTATGTTAAATTCTCCTTGTTCTTGCTGCTGTAACGATGTAAATTTCCCCACTGTGGGACGATTAAAGGTTGATCTTATCTTATCTTATCTTATCTTAAACAAAATATTTTTCTTGAAAATAACTAGTAACTGAGGGGTTCATATAAATATAGCATCATAAAAGTACAGAATCCCCTAAAATGCAAATACTTCAGTAAAGTACAGATACTTTGACATTGTACTTTGACAGGACTTGAGTAAATCTACTGTTGCACCACTGTCTTTAAGTGTTTTGTTTTGGTAGTGGATTGAACAATGGACAGAGTTACTGGATTATAACACACATCCTCTCTTCCTATTTTGGTTTGGCAAAGGTCAGCTCCACTCCAGCTTCAGGTTTGGTGCTACAAATCCATCACTCCTGGTCTCTACATCTGACAGCTCCTCCCTCCGCAACCGTGGAGGGACACCTCGACACAGAAGGACCCCGGGATCTGTAGGGGCCGCAGGCCTACGCTCTGCACAGACACCACTGACTGATCACACTGGTACCACCCAGGATGATGCTTCCAGTAAGGTGGTAAAATTGCTAAGGCCAATGTCTGAATATGTTTCATCTGCTCCAGCAGCTACAAGTTGCTCCTCTGTAACCTCAACATCTGGTGCATCTGTGATTGTGGCTGTGGTGGAGGGACGTGGTTTGGCCAGGGGAGAGATTGGCATGGCCAGTCTCAACTTGAAATGTCCAGAGCTCGTTCTATCTCAGTTTGCAGACACTGGAACATATGCCAAGGTGACTAAATACTGCACTCGAGATACAATATCTTCTTCACTCAGTCAGGTCTCTGTAGCTGAGGGAGCTCACATCTCTGTTATGGCATGCATTTCTTAAGGTTATAACCAAAGTTCACATCTTGATGCCAATGGAAATACTGATGCCAGACACTGCCAGCGACACAGGGAAAGGGACCAAGCTGTTCAGAATCATTACAGAGAACTTCCAGGTATCGTTGTAAACGCTTGCTGTTAAAGGAACACACCAACATTTTGGGACATGCTCTTGTATACCAGCCATCCCAGAGCCAAACAAGAAGACAGATACCCTTCCCTCCTCTGTGTGTCCAGTAGAGAGCTAAGACCCAAAGGTACCAGCTTACCTTACCTTACCTTAGCGTAGCGCAGTGAATGGTTGTTTATGGGCAGGTTAGCATACTTCTAGTAAAAGTAATCATATATACTTTTTCTCCAAAATGCATTATTACGACTTGGGTTGTAGATAGAATTTACAATGAAATGGCTATGTAGAATTGCCAGACAATTTATTTCAGGTTTTGACACATAGCTGGAACTGCTTTTCGTACTGGACGCAGTGATTTGCTGCAGCACCTTAAAACTTTGACCAACAAAGCAAAACATTTGCTGACAAGTAGAGGAGCTGCTGCTGCTACTTACAATGGACAACGTTATAACGGAGGATGAGGATGATTTCTTCTGGACAAATTAAGATTCAGAAACTTATACATTTGAAGCAGGATACACAGTTACCATTCACTACCATTCATTGCACCAAGCTAATATACTGTCTCCTTGGTTTTTGGGAGGAAGTCAACTAAGCATGCTTTCTTAAAAGCTTGCATGTTCCTGTAAGAGTAAAACAGACATTTTAAAGCATAACATTTCTCCATCTACTACTGATGTATATTTAGAGTGTTAGCTGATGAACCGATGAGTTTTTGTGTTTCATTTATCAGGGTGTGGCTTTCACTGCAATCCAAAGGAAGTATTTCAATGAGAGGAAAGGACTGGAGTACATTCAGCAGCTGTGTGCTCCAGAATTTGGCACTGTCCTCATGGAAGTGCAAACTAAGTATGCCACTGAGTACAATAATGTATAGAAACAGACATACTGTATATTCATATATCTATATACCTGTCCCTATTGTGTCTTAACTACCAAATGTCATGATTTTTTTAAAGATATTATTGCCTAGCAGCTGCAGCAGCTTTGCTGAAATACTTGGAGTTCATTCAGACCTCAGTCTATGCTGCCAAGTCTCTCAAAGTGAGCTTTAAAGGGAGTGAACTGACAGCCATGATCGACTCAGGGTCTGCTTGTAACATGGAGCTGGTGGTTAATAACAGAGACCACAGGTAAGCAAAGATTGTGAACGCATGATCTCACCTTGAAGTGTTTGCATCAGCAGACGTTTGCCTTTCTTTATTTGTGTGCACAGGAGCAACCATACTCTTTTAGGGGTACTCAACCACACAAAAACTCCCGGTGGTGCTAGAAGGTTGCGCTCCAATATTCTTGAGCCGCTGGTTGATGTGGATACCATCAACATACGCTTAGATGCAGTACAGGAGATGCTGCAAGACGAGGAGCTCTTCTTTGGCTTGAAGAATGGTCAGGAACAAACTGAATGTTGTGCATACTGATGATCAGCGTGTGACTGAGTTTTTAATATTTGTTCTTTGCCCTTAAGCCATAGGTCATTTCCTTGACATTGACCAGCTGCTGTCTGTTCTCATCCAAGTTCCAAAGCAGGAAACAGTATGTGAAGTACTTCTTTTCCCCATTTAATTTATTCTATACAGGAAAACGTTGGACAGGAACAGTAAAATGGTGCAGTTAAACTGACCTGACAGCAGCTTCCTGTTCTACTGCACATAGAGGACGACTTCTACGGCAGAATAAAAATAATAATCACACACTACTTATGATTGCATTCAGTTACCTAACTGTAATAGGAATTCTCACTTTTAACTGAATAGGAATTCTACATGCATTTTTCAGTATTCTTCCTCTCTCTCTCTTTTTTTTTTTTTTTAGGTTCAGGTTGCAGAAGCAAAGATTACACACGTCATTCAGCTGAAACACACGTTGGATCTGGTGCCGCAGTTGAGGGTGTGTGTCCGTTGGTGTTTAACGTCAAATCAGTGTACAGTTATAAACAAACCCTTGCACTGTCATTATCTGCTTATAATGTGAATGCCTTATGCCGTGTAAACAGGCAGTGTTGAAGAACTGCAAAACAGCTCTCCTGAAGGCGTACAGCACGTCACTGGAGGACAGCAGGTACCAGTCTCGTACCAAACAAATGATCTTTTTCTTCTACGGCCCTGCTTTAATTGTTTGTGTGTACCATCAGATTTGACCTGATCCTAACGCAGATCCACACAGTGATTAACGATGACACCACCTACCTGAAGGGGAGCCTCAACTTGCGCACCCAGAAGTGCTACGCTGTGCGTCCCAATATCAACGAGTTCCTAGATATTGCCCGGCGAGCTTATACTGAGATAGTGGATGACATTGCAGGTGTTTATTCTGGCGACATATCTTTGGTTTGTAAGTGGAATATTCCTAGACTGAGACTCACTAAAGGATTCATGCTTGTACAGGGCTGGTGAACCAGATGGGGGAGAAATACGGCTTCCCGATGCGAACCAGCTTCAGTACAGCTCGTGGTTTCTTCATCCAGATGAAGCTGGGAGGGCTGGTCTTACATGAGGGGAAACTTCCTCCGGAGTTCATCAAGGTGTTGTCCACAAGACAGTAATATTGACAACACTGTGGACTTCTGGCATTATTGACTGACGCTGTTTAATTTTTTTTGTTTGTTTATTAATCAGAGGGGATTCTCTCACTGTGAAATTCTAGGTCAGTATCGAAGTTTAAAATAATTGGCTGGTGCCGATACTAACATCTGTTGATTTTTTTGCCAAACCTGATCTTCTTTGTTTGTTTGTATATGTCAGCTTTGTTTATCTTTACTTCCCCCTCTGTGCCAAGGTAACAGAAAAAAAACATCTGTGTCTCACTCAGGTGTCCAAGAACAAGGACAACTGCAGCTTCACGACTACAGACCTGATGAAGATGAATGACCGCTGCGATGAGGCCTTGAGGGAGATCTTCCACATGTCCTACGTGTGAGGGGATCATGATCTTGTGACTGAAAACAAGCACACTCATGTATTGTATACAACATGTTACTTGTATAATTTTAAAAGAAGGATTGCTTTGTACTGTGACTGTCCTTGTCTAAAGAATTTCTCAGTTGAGGAGTGTCAGAATTGCTGTGTCTAACTGATTAGTCACTTGAATCTGTCATATGTTTTTTCTGATATTTTCCACAACACAAACGAATGTGATAACGCTGAGGAGTTTCTTCTGATACATATTTAAAATCTGTATTAATATCATCCATCTATCCCAGCTGACATTGGGGGAGAGGCGAGTTCGCCAGTTTGTCGCAGGGCCATCAGGAGCAGTTTGGGGTTCAGTATCTTGCTTAAGGATACTTAGACATGGTCACCAGGGGAAGTGAGGATTGAACCAGCGACGCTTCAGTTGCTAGATGGCCACGCTTCTTCTTCCAAGCCGCCCCCTGTATTCATATTATTTCAATAATATTCAAACTCAGATGGATTCACTTAATTTAATGATTTCTCCACTAGAGTGTGCTGTTTGTCTGAGAATGGTGACAATAATGATAATCACCTGTAGCTCTCTCAGCATCTAACCTGTGTCCATACAGGGTGATATGTCAACTCCTCAGCACCATCCACGAGCACATCCACTGCCTCTACAAGCTGTCAGATGCTGTATCCATGCTGGACATGTTGCTGTCGCTGGCAAACACGTGTACCATCTCCGACTATGGTTAGTTTGAATCACTGCTGATTTTTGTCAGACTGTCAACCTTGAATAAATCTGATCTGTGAGAGTGTTGTTTGCACATAAGGGAGTACCCAGCCAGTGTCAGACATGACAGCCAGAGAGTGCTCTCCTTTATCTGGCAGTTACGCTGGCCTCTCTCTTTTTGTGTGGGTTGCGGGCATCACCAGCCACGTGGGTGGTGAGTGTTGGCCCTCAGCTGTCTAAAAACATCTATCTGTAGACACGTGCTGACTGCCTGCCCCCTGCTTTCCCAGCCAGCTTGTACTCAGATTACCCTCGTTACATAAGCGTGCACTGGTGTGCTGTATTTACCAAGACAAATCTTCTCACCAGAGGAGCTTGCTGACTGTCACCACTGCCCACAACTCTCTGAGAATTCTACCTTTATCATAGGTGACACACTCGCTTTACCACCCAACTATCAGTTGCATAAGAATGTACTTCAACCAGTGCAGCTCATAAAGAAATATAACACATGTAGTATTTGGCTTTGACTGAGTCACTGTTAACTGGCCATAAAGACTTAAAACACACTTCCACAACCACATAGTTCCAGAGGCTATTTAGAAGGAGACAAACCACCCTTAGAATACCTGAACAGAGGAATATGCAGCCCAAAGATTGCAGTTCAACGCATATCCCTCTCTTCCACCCAGACAAAAAAAAAATGTCCCCTGAAGCATGTGACTAAGATCAGTAGACTAAAACTACAGGGAACACCTCTTTTTGTTGCAATTTATCGTCTCCTTTAGTTGTTATGAAATTTTTTGGTTGGTTTATTTTTCATCCACTTTCTGCTGCATTGAATGTTTTCTTTTTTTCTACAGCCTCAATGTCATGTGACTCCAAATCAGTACCAGATATAAGTACTGGACTGGAAATGTAATACATTCCTCTGTTTATTGCCTTTTATTTCATCCTATATTATATATAAATATTTTAGATCAAAATGCCACGGGTTGTTGTGTTCTTTATACTGCAAATTGGCATTTTCTTTTCCCATTGGCTTTCATGTCATATGACCTAGGGACTATGGATCAGTACCAGATATTAATACTGCACTGGAAATGTAGAACTGCAACGCATTGATTCTCTGTCTCTCTCCATCTCTCCCTCTCTCTCTCACACACACAGACACACACACTTTCAATTATTATTAGTATCTGTGATCAGACTCATAGTATCACATGTACATGTGACAGTGCACACACAACTGTGTTCATGAGTGAAACATGCACTCACATCATGGAGTATTTCTGCTCTGCACGCACAAATGCGTTCCTTGGCCCTGGTCAGTGACTGACTACAATGCTGACGCAGTCTTTGCGCATCAGCTAACATGTAGTTGAGTAGTGGGGGGCAGTTCTAAACTAAAATGATGCCATCCTGATTGTCGTTTGTCTTGTGTATGTCAGTGCGTCCAGAGTTCACAGACACGCTGGCCATCAAGCAGGGTCGTCACCCCATCCTGGAGCGAATGACTGGACAGCAGCTCGTATCCAACAATAGCTACATCTCCGAGGGCAGCAACTTCATCATCATCACTGGGCCCAACATGAGTGGGAAATCCACATACCTCAAACAGGTGGCGCTGTGTCAGATCATGGCCCAGATAGGTCAGCAGCAAACTCCTCTGCAAATTGGAAACATGAAGCTACACGCACACCGCTGTGCATTGATAATCCCCATCCTCCACTCCAGGCTCTTTTGTTCCTGCTGAGTACGCTTCTTTTCGTGTTGCTGATCAGATTTTCACCAGAATCGGTGTTGATGATGATTTGGAAACTAACACCTCAACTTTTATGATGGAAATGAAGGAGGTATGTTCTGTGCCCATTATATGGCTACTTACATTCTAGTTGAATCATTACCTCATCATTGCCTCTATATTCCCTCCCCAAAGATCTCTTACATCATCCACAACGTAAGTGACAGGTCTTTAATCATCATAGACGAGCTGGGGCGTGGCACTAGTGCTGAGGAGGGCATCGGCATCTGTCACTCCGTTTGTGAGTTCCTCCTTAGCCTCAAGGTACTGTCAGCACAATTAAGTCCTGCAGTGTCCGTCCTTTGTCCAAGACAGTAATAAAACCATGTTGGTTAGATTCCTACTGATGTATAAATACGATAATTGATACTATCATTCTGATAGACATCAACAGTCAAAGCCAAGTGAAACGAAACATAGGAGCAGTGTACGCCCTTAAGTGTGAACAATCATTAAGGTGTGTGCTATCTCTGTGTTCGAAGGCATTCACGCTGTTTGCCACGCACTTTCTCGAACTGTGCCAACTTGAATCTCTTTATCCCAACGTGGAGAACCAGCACATGGAGGTTCAGCACACACGCAGTGGTGAAACCGGTGCTGAGGGTGTGGTGTATACACACTCGCTGAGCCGGGGATGCTCTGAAGAAAGACACTATGGTACAGAAGAGTCTGTGAAACCTAAATCTGTTGATAAGAATATGTCAAATCATCACAGTAGTTATTTTTACTCTTGTAGGTCTTAGAGCTGCAGAAATGACCTCCCTACCTTCAGGCATAGTCCAAGAGGCAAAGATGATTGCCTCCAAAGTCAGCCAGCAGCTATCGGTATGCTTCTTAGAGATCTTATTTGGACTCATTTTGTTCCACTCTGTTTGATTAACAAATCTGTTCTACATACATGTGAAATACATTTTCACGTGGGATTTTACAGCATGAAAAATATTGCTAAAGTAGAGCATACCTTCAATCTTCCCCAGAAAAAAGCTCTGGATACATAACGTTTTCTGAATCCTAACCATTGTTTATCTGAGTGCAGGATATAGAAACATTACTAAAGGAGTTTTATGTGTGTTCTCCAGGCTAAACATCAGAGTGATCCTGAAACCGAGAGGCAGAGAGCTGTATACCGTTTGGCCACCCGCTTACTGCAGACTGCCAGGAACTCAAGACTGGACCCAGAGAGCCTGCGCATGTATCTGAAGGGTCTGAGGAAGCAATACGAGGCAGAGCTGCAGGCTGCGGGGCCGTTAGCATCCAAAGACACAGTGGAAGAATGAGTGACTCAGCCCTTTAGCCGGGTGGGGCAATTATACTAATGTATGAAGGTTATTAGTAGACATTTTGTAAATCTAAATTGGCTTGTTTCCCAATGCATTTCCTCTAGCGAGCCCCTCACGGCCATGCCTATACTTTTAAACGTAAAACTAGAGTGTTAACGTACAGATGGGACAAATTAGAGAAAACATCAGAATAAATGCAAGTGTTTCTGTACTGAGCAGCAGCTGAGTGGACAGTTTGATGGGTATGGATGATGGTAGTCAAAGACCAGATCTCTGTATACCTGAATGTCCAGATTTTGGAACATTGTGTTTCAACCCACAATCATGAAAGTATCAGCATATTTTGAGGGAATGCTGTGTACACCTACCAGAGGAGACGCATTAGGGGTGGAAAACATGTTTAAAAGATAAGCCAACTTTCTGTCTTTTCCTCTGCGCCCATCTGTAATAGAAGTCGATCTTGGCACAAACGTTGCACCGGGGCCAGAACTTTGACGTTTCTGAAGTAGTGTCACCACGCCCCTCTTTGCCTTTCTGTTGCTTAAGATATAACTGCCAAGGATGTCTCGAAAAGACGGTGCTATTTATTGACATGCCTTCTGCCACACCGGTGCGTTCGGGGCGCCTCGAGGAGAAAATCAAGCGCACCCAGCAGCCTACGTGTGACCCGCCCCCGCGAACCAGAGGCAGCAGATAGTCTGACGGATAGCGCAGCGGAGAGTCAGGTTGGAGCTGGCCTGGTGAGTCTGGAGTCTGCTCGAGTCAACGCAGAGCAACGTCATTTCTTGGAGAACAGCAAACTAAACGTCAGGTAAGAGTTAAGTATCCGTCTCCCGTTGTTTTCTGGCCAAACAGCCAATCAGTCCAGTGTTAGCGCGGCTGAGGTTTTTACTCAGGCCTTGGAACGGCCCACAGGACTCAAACGGAAGAATGGAGCGGCAGACCGGGTCAGAGATTTCAGGAGAGACGGGGGTTGGGTCACCAGCCAGATCAGGCCCGTCGAACAGATGTCCACGCCTCCAGACGAGCTGTTTGTTAAAACTAATTTTAGTGTTGTCCCAAACGTTTTGTTGGTCATTTTAATCGCCGAAGACTTCCTCAGAATGTAATAATTGGATTGGCCGGCTAACGTTAGTTGGCTAACGATTGCATTAGCCCCTCAGAGATAGTGTGGCTCATAAGCTCTAATGTTAGCTTTTCAGTGGGCGAAGTTGAGTGGCGAGCCCTTTCCTGTAAGGATTCAACCATCACAGCAACTACTTGTAGCAATGTGGCTGCCTCCAGTTGATCCTTAGCTTTCATTACTCGGTTTGTGACGGCGTGTGATAGAGAAGCCGCTAGGCTAACCTACCATTAGCTTGCGAGATTAACGTTAGGATCCGTTTTGTTTGTTCCTCCATTTATAACAAGCGTTGGTCTTTTGTGAGAACAGCTGCCATTACGTGTCTTGGTTCACTCGCCCGGTCTAGGCCCACAATTACACATGACCTAGCATGCCGGGACATTTGGTACTCGGCCATGTGAACTGTCAGCTGGCTTGCTGGACATCACTCAAAGAAATGGTATACCCGTAATGGTCGTTGCTAACCTGGTATATCTTCTGTTGTGCCTGGAGGTGTAAATGTGCTATAAGGCTGTATTCCAATCACTTCCTGGTGCATGTAGGGTTGTTAAATGATTTATACTCTTGACCTACGTGCCACTTTGGAGCTCTTTTGAAACCCAAGTCAGTTATAGCCCCGATTTGATCAACTATTCCATCTTCAAGATGTTTGAGGTTGACACATCATATCATTTTTGTCATGTCATCTTTGGCTCTTTCCTTGACTTGTACCGGCAGATAAGCTGTCGTGGGGGTGTTTGAGATTGCTTGGTTCAATACGGTCTCGATAAGTTTCCTTATTACAGTCTTACAAGGAAATCCAGACTATCTCCGGGACCAATATCCTGTTGTTAATGTTTTCCACAAAATGGATAAAATGATAGTCCAGTTGAATATTTTATAAGTGCAAGACAGAAGTGAGGGCTCTTCTTTCTGGCTGTGCTCTCTTTACAGTGTTTCCACTGTATCTTTGCACTTTGCTACCGGCAGTTCAGTTTATTATCAGAATATTGATAATGGTGATTTTTCAGCCCCTCATTCTCACAGGTTAAATATTAATTACCACCATCTTCATGTCATCCTACCTGTCACTTCTAACTTGTGCATTTGAATTGCAAAGCTGCCATTATTGAACATTTATCAAGCTCAGAAATTGCACACTTGACTAGATGTAAGTTTCCTTTTCTTGCACAGCAGAACATGAGGTTGTCATATTGTTGACATCCTAAAGATGCCGTGTGGCTTGCTGCATGGCCTGTTTTTCAAGAACTTGTCTGTGCTGCTTTTTTTGGATGTGAAAGTTGTTCAGAGCTCCCCCTGTGTCCACACTAGTTAAATCAGGAGGCCTCGCCAGCCAAGTAGCTAGATTCCAGGGAGCCAACAGCCCGAGAGGGCTTTGTCCTCCAGGCTCATTTTGATGCTGGGACAAGACTCAGGCTGCACAAGAAGACTCGTGCACCTTCCCCTTTGAGGTGTGAGACTGAAAGTTAGCTAGCAGGCCTCTAACATTCATACCAATTATTCCACCCATACTTTATAAGCTAAGAAGCCAAACACTTCAAGAGTTCTTGGGCTGTTGGACTTTGTCTGATCTGGCAGTTTCCTGTTAAGCACAATGGATGTGACATTAAAAAAAACTTCCTGCTTCAAAAGTTATCGGAAGTTTTTTTTTTTTTTAAACCAATAGTATATCGTGTACATACTATTTTATTGCCTTGCAAGTGGCTGTTAGTTACTATCCAGATTTCAGACAGTAATATCAGAAGTGAATGCCATTTGGGCTGAACAGCAGATTGAAATTTTAACAAAAATCACAAAATGATTTCGTGCTATGTCTAAATTATTCAAGGTAAATATTTGCTAGAGGCAAAACGTGTCTGAAAATACCATTTGAAATAAATATTTCGGCCCGCTAATTGTCGGTTACAAACTTTAAGCAAATCATTCAAGCTAATCCAGATAAAATTAAGACATTATAATTTCAACATGTTTCACATTCAAGACATGAAAAATGACAAGAAAGATCATTCTTTCTACTTGTCAGGGCTTTTTTCCCCAAATTGTTCAGCCCTAACTGCAGCGATCCTGTACGACCGTTTGGGTTTGAGCAGAGAATGAAGATGACCTGAAGGAAAGCTTGACGTTCTCAGGTTCTGGTACGAGTCCACGTTTCACACAGTGCTCTGTAAACCAACAGCTATTTCTCTTCTCAAAGTTAAAATGTACTTTTATGTGTTCACACACAGCTGCCGCCAGCGTGGGGGAATGCATATTTTTTCACACACACGCCAAACACCTTGGATGAATTGGACTGAATAGGAACAGAATGTCTAAAACAAACCTTCTCAAACAACCCTGAGAAGCAGTAAAGATGTATGTTGTTGACCGAGAGCTCTTCATAAAAGTTATGTGATGAGAACTGTAAGAATTCCAAACAAATGTTATTATAAGGGTGTTTGTTCCGGTTTAAGATTAAGGGGAGCGAATCTGAAGAGGAGAGAAAAATTTCTGAGAATAAGAAATAAGAAATGTCATTGCTGCTTCATTGTTTTGGATGAAATGAGAAGTTGTTTTTTTGTTGTTTTTGGGAGTCTGGAGTGAAACAGACATCATTACTCTATTACTAGGCCTAAGCCTGTCAGCCTGTGCTCAGGAAGCCCTACACTGGCAAGTTATTCTTAAATGTATTACCATGTGTAATCTTCTTAATCCAAATTGCTAAAGAGGCCCGGTCTACGACACGGACTACATTACCGCCACAAATCTTGGGATTGTGCAGCACTGTGTACATTGATTGAATTCATTTATTTCCAGCAGTACGGCATATTTCACAACATAAATGACCTGCACCGAGCAAAAATTAATCAGGCAAATACTTTGAATAGAAGACATGCAGGTTCGCTCACGGTTGCTGCCCCTCTCATTTTGTTGCCAACGCAAGTCCGCTATTGTCGCTTGGCGCTAAACTTGCTCCGGTTTTTAAATCTCTGGATTTTTGTAGTCATTGCACAGGTTTGTTCACAGCCCTGGTGCATGCTAGTATGTGTGACACACTCGCAGGGTGACCATGAGACTGTAACTTTGACTTAAACCAGTTACAATGATAATATTTTCCATTTGTGGGCACTGCATGCTCACTGCCTGTACCAACTACGTCTATGTAACAGCTGGCACAGAGATAAAATAGTTTTGAAGGAACAGCGTGGTCTTTGGTTGACATTTTTGGCACCGTTTGAACTCGTTCTTTTTTTTTTTTTTTTAATATTCACATTGCATGACTGAGGCAGTGCATTAAAGCAACATTATGCAGCATTTTCAGCTTAAACTAACAGTTTGAACATCATTTTGATGGTGAAATAATACGGGATGGGCACAAGTAATGTTTTCCTGGCTTGTGTAATCGTATGATATAGTGATATATGTTGTAACTGGTAGTGGAAACAGAAGAGTCAGTAACTGTCAGTGGAAACTAGTATATAGAGCAGCAACATGAGCTAGAGTGATGTCAGCTTAGCTCCTAACAACAAAATACTAAAAGGTGCTTGACTTCCGGTCTAAATTTTTCAGAATAAGTCTTTCAAATCCAGCTCTAGAAAAAAATGATTGCAGTAAGAAAAAATAAAAAAAAAAGGCATTGCATTGATCCCTGGTGTTCCCTCGTAACAGCGAGAACTCGGTTACTCACAGCTATCCTTAATCCGGACGTGTGAAAAAGAACGGTGGCACTTTGATTCCCCCTCAGAGCTCAGTGTATTTGTTTCTGCTTTATGTAATTTAAGCTAATTAGATACTTCTGCTGGCTCACAGTGCTGCTTTCAGGTACTAGAAATTGTTTTGGAATTCTCTGTATATTCTAGCGCAGGACGTTACTAGAGGAAGCCGAGGAGAGAGACATGAGACCTGTTTGTCAGCGGTTGTGTTTCCATTTATTCCTTAGAGAATTTTAAGCGCCAGAATGTGGTGGATGTATCTTATAAAAGGAAATGCGCACCATGGGTTTGTTTCCATCAGCTAGTTTGAATTGAAGTCTTTAATGCACTGCTACAGCCTAAAAAAAACAATACACCGAGTAGAATAATTGTTACCTTTCTGACATTTAACAAAAGCTGAGAAATCACAGGCTTTGTAAAAGCAGTGCTTAAACTGGCTTCCGTCGAGAAATAAGTTGCATCGTCTCCGATCATTTCTGCTTTGTCTGCATTGATTCCACCCCAATTCATCCTAACAAGTTAATGAATGCGAAAGCTTTCTGAGATGATGATTGTCTGAAGTCTCAGGACCTCGTGGTAGGAGAGCCAAACTGCAGCTGCAGCCGTCCTCCTTGGGTTACTCTTGTGCGTGGGTGTATTTTTGCCTCTCCAAAATCCATCCTGATACGAGTGTTCAGAAAACCAACATGTTGCCCTTGTAAGGGGCTGAAGCAGTGAAGTGACTAAATGAGAGTGAGTCACGTTCTCTTAAGTCGTGTTTGCCATGTTTTTGACCCGTTTCGTTTTTCTTTTTTTCTCCTATGTTTTAGCCAGTATGAATGGAGTTGATGGCCTTAATTCTCTTCTTTCGATGTGTGTTTTTTCCAGGCCTCCGCCTTTATGTAAAGGTGAAGAGGACGTTACGTTGTGTATCTAGCTTGGTAACGTTGTCAAATTGGATCATATTACTAAGAGGTCGGCGATGGCCCTCTCACTCACCCTCTCAGCATTAGTGAAGTACTAAACCCCACCCACCATCACCACCACCAGTCTCAGTCAGCCCTTTGCATCAGGGTTTAATTCAAATTATTGTCATTGTGACTAAAACTGGCCTGTTGGACTATGTGAAAACTCGTTAATCCAACTGAAATCGTACTTGCTGAAGTCAAACGAGCAAACCTAGAAAAAGCCGTTAGTCTGCTGTTCAACTGGGATGCTGCTTGTTGCTGGTTTATGTTTGCCCTGTGAAGCAAAAAGGGAAATCAGAAGAAATCTGATTGCAACTGAATGTAAGGTGCCATACCTCCACCCACTGCTTATAATACTCTTGGCATCTCTGGAATTGGTTAGGTTGCTGATTGCCCCATGGTTGTAATGTCAAACATACGCTAAAACGTTTTAGCGGTTAATTACATGGAAAGTTATCCAAACTAATCCCATTGTCTTTCTGTGCTTCAGAATGGCGGTGGATATCTACGACTCTCAGTACCTGCTCATCCTGGCCCCTTCCCTGGTCATTGCCCTCATGTTCCTCTTCTTCTGGCTCTTCATGAAGGAGACCTCCTATGATGAGGTGCTGGCCAGGCAGAAACGAGACCTCAAGCTGCCACTGTCCAAGCCAGAGACCCGTAAGAAGAATGAAAAGAAGAAGAGTAAGAAGAAGGAAGGTGCTAATGCAGGAGGTGGCGGAGGTGGAGGTGGTGGGGGAGAGTCTGAAGAGGATCTGCGAGACTTTGATGGGGTTGATGGCACCCACAGCTCCGCACTGGAGATGGAAGAGGAACCTGCACCAGAGGTGACACCAGCTCCTTCTCCACCAACACCGACACCCTACGTGTCTGTCCCAGTAACAACAGAGGCTCCTGTAGGTCTGCGGGAGAGAAAGAAAAAGGAGAAAAAAGCTGCAAAGGCTGCAGCTGCCGCTGCCGCAGCAGCAGCAGCAGCAGCAGCGGCGGCAGCAGCCGCTGCAGTTACGTCTGCCCCCCTTGAGGAGCCAGAAGTGAACGGCTCCAAGCTGGTCAACCGCAAGACAGAGCCCCCTATGGCTGCGAGCAAACAACCCAGCCCACCCTCTCCCCAGCTTGAAGCTCAGGTTCAGGTCCAAGCTGCCCAGGCTCCTGCTCTAGCTCAGACACCTCCTCAGACCTCTGGGAAGAAAAAAGAGAAGAAGAAACAAAAAACAGAGGGAGGTAGGTTGCCTAGAGTACTTCTAAAGTGGCAATTTGTCTCAAACTGCCGACTAGTCCATGGTTCAGTTAATTCTCTCATGAAGTTACACTAGAAATTGCAAGGCAAATATGAGATTTAGAGTGTGAGTGACAAGTGAGGATCAACCGTCACTCGTCTCTTTCCAGCTGATGACCAGCAGCCAGAGGTGAAAGCAGAACAGGCTCCAGCACCGGTCAAGAAGGAGTCTCCTGTTGTGGCTGAAACCAAACCTCTCGACACTGCAACTCCTGTTGCTCCCAGCGGCAAGAAGAAGAACTCAGCCAAGAAGCAGAAGACAGAGCCTGGTAATGATGCTCAGCTTCTATCCATAAACACTGACTGAGCATTGAACTCATCACCTTGTAATCATCTGACCTCTCTCGCATCCAGTCGATGACTCCCATGTTCTGGCTGACTCAGCAGCTTCTGCCAACCACCAGGCAGCCCATAATGATGATGCACCATCCAGAGGGAGTAGTAAAAAACAGAAGAATGAGACGGATAAAGGTGAGAGAAAAACCCAGCTCTTTTTGCCATCTTATTATTGACTATTGCACAGCTTATAACCTGTTTAATTGGTCATGTGTCTTGTCATGTGTTAACAGAGAACACAGAGCTGAAGCTGAAGGAGCTGCTCTCTGGTCTGTCCAGCCTGGCTCTGTCAGAAGCTGAGGCTATCAGTGTGATCACTGTGCTGCGGGAGAAGAGCCCGAGCGCCTTGGAAGCCTGGCGCAAAGT
The DNA here is from genome assembly GCF_037954235.1 of Aulostomus chinensis. NCBI lineage: Eukaryota > Metazoa > Chordata > Actinopteri > Syngnathiformes > Aulostomidae > Aulostomus > Aulostomus chinensis. The sequence continues at coordinate 18,841,671 of NC_141336.1, forward strand.
GAGAGATTTTGAAGTCATACATATCAATTATGGGTCGTGACAAGAGTCATTTTACATGATTTATGACACCCGTTTCATTTTGTTTCTCTCTCACCACCAGTCTGCCACCAGACCGGACCCAGCTGCTCAGGAACGAGAACGACTCCTAACTACTCTTCAGGAGGAGGCTTCCATTGCCAAGGACAAAGTGAAACAACTCAGCCAGGTTCAGACTCTATCTTTTACTTGAAAAGGGTGATGTTTTCTATCTCAGGATGAATTTGTGTGCCACATTTTTTTCTCTTCTCCTCAGGAGCTTCAGGTTGAGAAGCAAAAGACCGGCCGGGTGGAGGCCATGATGAGAGACCAACGCGCAGCAATGGAGAAGGAACTTGGAGGCATGCAGGCTAAAGCTCAGGGCAGCTACCAGGAGCTCCAGACCATGCAGATTAAGGTGAGGCTGTCATGTATTCCCTAAAATGATCACCTTTCATTTGTTTTCCAGTCTGTTTTGCCTCACTATTGCAGCTTAGCATCATTGAGATTGTTTGTGTGCAGTTCCAGCAGGTGAGGGAGCAGCTGGAGGGCCAGATCACTCGACTGCAGCAGGAGAACGGAATCCTGAGGGACGCCGTCAGCTCTGCCACCAACCAAATGGAGAGCAAGTCAGTGTGGCACTGCAGTACACAAGATCTTACCTTAGCACGATCCTCAGTGTCTTCCACGTTAATCATATTCACATAATATTTCGTTGATGAGACAACTTCCCTCAACAGTTTGGATGTCACTTCAGTATGTATTTCTTGGCAGGAATTCGGCGGAGATGAACAAGTTGCGTTCCGAGTATGCTGGTCTGATGAAAGAACTGTCAGACAACAATAGCAAGCTACAACAGGAGGAACACCAGAGGAAGTCACTGGAGGTCAACTACAAGCAGAACGTGTCCCAGCTGGAGGTACGCTAATCCAGAATCCAGATGCCCATCAAGGTTTATTTGGCCCGTGTGCTTCACTGATTTCCCCAGCCGAGACAAGGAAAAAACCCCAAACAATGAACCGAACTGTTTAAAGTCTTAGCATGCCGCACAACTTCATATCTGTTGAGTGGGTGTGACAGCATTAGCAGGGAAATGGGAGGAGGTTGTTGGTGGAAGTCCTGGGGAGGGGTGTGGGAAATGGGACCCAGGTTGGGAGGGATCATGTTGGCTTTGGAAGCTGGGATGTTTGAGGCTTTGTGCTGTGCATAAACACCACTTTTCCTGCTAGACAGCCAGATCAGCCTTTCTTGTCTTTTTTTTTTTCCCCCCCTCAATCCACACAATCAAAGAAGGTGATTTAATTGAAGTTGGCAGCTTGACACAGATGATTCTCAACAAAGAGCCACGCCACAAGTTTTGAAACCCGTTTTTCTTCATTGATGAGCCAATGTTATTGAAATGCTCTTGTCTCTTTGATTAGTTTGACAGATCCTGAGCTTTATTTTCACTCTTGAGGAAAAAGAGATGACTAGCCATGCTAAAATGAAAATAGTGAGATTGAGATTAATATTTGTTGAAGTACATGAGAAGAATGCTCATCAAATGTTCTGTATTTCTTGGTCCCAGGCCCAACTCCAGGACGCAAAGCGACGCTGGGAAGAACTGCAGAATTTCCTCCATAATGTCAACGCCGAACGAGAGAAACTTCAAGCATCTAATCAAGGTCATCAGACACATTGCATGATTTTATTTATTTGTTTATTTATTTTTGTTAATTCTACAAAGGGTCAGGTTCCTGTCAACATTGGATTTTTATTGTGTGTGTGTGTGTGTGTGTGCAGAGCTCCACAGCCAGATGTTAGCTGTGGAGACAGAGATGAACAATAAGAACAAGGAGGTCCAGACCCTCGCCAACAGCCTGACCGAAGCTGTGGTGTCAAATGAGCGGCTGGAGCAAAGAGTGAGGGAGCTGTTGGAGGCGTCCCAGCACAGTATGCCTGATGACTCCCTGCAGGCCCATGCTCAGGTGAGGCGCTGTCGCTCAGCTTCTAACCCAGTATCAAAGTTTGAAACATGTTCTTTCCTCACTTAACAGAAGGGAAAAAACAAAAGCAATTTGTGCTTTATGAAATGGGATTGTATTGAATTGCATTAAATTTCACTGGAGTAAAGCTGGAATAGAATTTGATTATCTTGACGCCTCCTTCAAATGCATCTCTCCATTGGTGATTCTATATCGAGATCCGGAGCTAATGCACTTTGTAGTCGCTAATGTTTCGGGTGTTTCTTGACAGGAACTTTTGAAAGAAAACAAAGATCTTCAGGTCCAGAAAGAGACACTCCAAGTCCAGAATGAGAGCCTACAGGCCCAGATCTCCTCACAGGTATATAGGACTCCACAGTCAGCCCTTGCTGAAGTGAGTGTATGCATGTTAATAAGATGTCATTTCCCCCAGGCCACCCATGTCTCCCATATTGAGGAGCTACAGAAGCTGTAAGAACCTTTCACATGGAGTAATCCTATTAAAGATGATACTATTATCAGTGCTGGTTTGCTAACGCCTCCTTGTTCTGTCCAGACTGGCTGAGAAAGAGTTGCAGAGGAAGAGTCTGGAGGATTCTCTCAACGCCGAGAGGAGCAGTGGCGCCAGTAGAGAAACCAACATGCAGGTAGAGTTTCTAGCGCTTCATTTGCAGCGTCAAACGTTACACAGTTCCAGTCAGGGGTGGGTGATGTATCAAATATACTCGGATGCATCGCAGCTTGTGCTCAGAGGGCTATTAAATGACTTGATCACAGACATGAGACTTTGCTTCGCATGCATACTCCTAGGCATGCACCTGACTCCTAATAGGGTTACTCAGGTTCCAAAAGAAGCTCCGTAATAGACATGGCTGTGCACTGATTCCTGTTATGGATGGACACAAGACGCAAATGCAGCGCAGAGCCTTTGTTTCACTAATTGATAATTTAATTTACTACACATTTTGTTTGAAAAGTGACCACTGTGTTCTGACAGCTGTCTGTGTTATCACTCAGAGAATATCCACATCGAAGAAAGTCCAAAATCCGTATAGTCTGGTAAATGTTGCAGAGACGACCAGCACACATCTGTAATTATATGTATCAAAGAGTAAAGTTGCGTGTGCATTAAGAGCTTTGGAAAAGATTTCTAAAGTGTATCACTATCTTGGCTAAATATATCATTAACATTATTTACAGGCCACTCCTGATTTAATTGTTGAACACATGATCGGCCTCTCGCCGCGCTGAGGGGTGAAGACATGTTCAGGCACATTTACCAATTCATCATGTTCACATGCCAAAGGATTTTCATCTTAGTTGTGATAAGCACACACAGAGTTGAGTGGTACAGTCTGATCCTTTCCTGTCTCTGTTGTTACCCCTCCCCCCCCTCCTCCTCCTCCTCCTCCACCTCCTCCTCCACAGGCCTTACACAATGAGAACATGTCACTGAAGGCAGATATTCAGAATCTGCAGGCCCAGATTTCTGAGCAGGTCAGCTGTGTTCTTTGATCGAGATCAGTGAGTTTGGTCTTGTCTTTGACACTCTCTCAATCTCTGTCTCTCTCTCCCTCTCTCTCTCTCTCTCTCTCTCTCTCTGTCTGTCTCTCGCTCTTTCTCTCTCTCTGTCTCCTACTCTTTGACTACCTTTGATTCTCATTCAGACTGCCTCCCAACTGGCTTTGGATCAGATCCAGAAGAGGTGTGTGTGTGTGTGTGTGTGTGTGTGTGTGTGTGTGTGTGTGTGTGTGTGAATACTGACAACTATTTCTAGAAATGCATATTTTGATCAATCTATGTAGTTAATAATTTATAATTTGTAAATAACAGTTTTCAAACCTTACCTCCTACCAGTGTTCAAGAAAGGGAGGAGAACATGAAAACAGTGGAGGGTCTGCTGGAGAAGGGCCTGATTGAAGTGGCCAACAAAGAGGAGGAACTCAAGGTGTGTGTGTGTGTTTGTGTGTGTGTGTGGTTTTCTTTGTGTCAGAGTCTCTCACACACATCCACATTTGACTGACATCAGCATCCCTGAAGTGACTCTGCATTTCGTTGCATTTCATCCTTGTAATTTAAATCCATACTTGGCAAAAAAAACAACATGTTCAAGTGGTTTCTTTCCTCAATTCAGGCTGTAAGAGAAGAGAATCTGGACCTAAAACAAGATTTGGAGATCCTTCAGAGAAAGATGGCAGAGCAGGTGAGTTAATCTGACATCCGTAATTAAAACGGCATCTTCTTTTTGCTACTCTGGTCTGTTTTCTCTTGCTTTATTTTCATCATCTTATATCACAGGTGCCATCAGAATCACTCATGCAAGAACTGCAGAGCAAGTAAGATTTTAGGGTTCGTTTCATTATTGTGTTTGTGTGTGTGTGTGTGTGTGTGTGTGTGTGTGTGTGTGTGTGTGTGTGTGTTCAGTGTCTTCACTAATCAACACAAACCAGCTTTAATTCCAGTAACACAAGTCAGCTAATAGTAACAGGTTTTTCAAACTAGCTGAATGAAGAGCAGCTGATGCATGCCATAATTTTATGTTGTGAAAACAAACTAGACCGACGATGCCAACAAATCAACACAAATGACTTCTGGCAACTTCGGCAAAGAGCTTTTTAACACTTATGAGTATTTGAATGTCCTCATCATATGTACATGTCGTTATATGCAGTATCTTTATGGGCTGTAATTGTGCTTTACAGGATTCAGGAAAGGGACGTGAAGCTAAAATTAGTGGAGGAAAGCCTCCAGGCAGCACAAGACAGCAGCTCTGCCCAAGCCAAGATGGTTGAGGTGAGGAATTCAACATTCCCTTTCTTAACTCTCTGTCAAGGAAATACTTCATTTGCAACTTTCAGGAGACCAGAAATAGTGTCCCTCATATTGCAAGTGCAGTCTTGTCCTAGTTTCTGCTCTTGTCTGAAGCCGTTTTTGTCTTGCAGGCTCTGGAGCAGCAGTTGGTTGCCCTGCAGGCAGAGATGGAGCAGCTGAGACAGAAGGAGACGCCAGGAGAGCTGACCAGTTCTGGTGCTCAGCTCCAAGAACTCCATGCTCAGTATGTTAACCTCCCCAACACACACACGCGCGCACGCACATACACACACGCATGTCACTATGCAGTCTCCCTGTGAGGGCATGCCAAATCAGGCTACTAACGAGGACATGTGATCCACAGACTGGCTGCGAAGGACCAGGAGGTCCAGATGCTGCAGGAGAAGATGAAGGAGCTGAGTGAGACGATGGTGCAGGTACATCAACAGGTGAGGAGGCACCACAGATAGAAATGACTGGCTACACACTGAGTGTGACATTTTCGGAAGCTTTTACAGGCTACAGCTCGATGCATGAACATTTCTGTCTCTGTGTTATAAATTCTCCATCTATGTTTTTGATCACAGCCTTTTCTCCTCTCTTCCAATAGCAGTCCAACACTGGGATCCCAAGCTCAGAGCTTCTTACAGCGTGAGTAATGCTGAACACTGAACCACTCGGGTGTTTTTCCAGGAGAGGAGCCTTTACTACATGTGATGTGTTGTGTCTATCAGGTTGTCGGAGAAGGAGCAGCAGCTCTCAGATCTGCAGGGTGAGCTGGCTGAGCTGAGGGACTCCCTGGAGCTGCATAGGAAGAAGAACAATGTAGGTTTCCTCCAGAGATGACCTGAACTGTTTAATACCACTGGCAGCTCTGGTCCAGCCCTGTGAGAAACCTTTTGTGTGGTACCCCCTGAAAACACTCCCATCACAGTGGAGGTGCACACACGTCCATAACCTCCCCCCCACTTAGTTTGACTTGGTCTTGGTCATTTAAATGTTTGGTTTCATTTGTTGTCGTTTCTAGCCAACATGGTTATACATATCAGTGCAGATGTCTGTTTTGATTTGGATTGCTCAAGCTGAACGTTGCATAACTGGGCTCCCAGCCTACTCTTGTTAGGCTCGCCGCTGGCCATGACGGTTCCAGCGAGCTTGTCTGTGCTTGTGGGTGATTCAGAGCAGTAGAACTCGCCTACCTTTTTATTTTTGACAGAGGCACTTGATTTGAAAAGCATCTTTACTTTTTCAGACACTACATTTCTTAACAGTATTACCTTAATTTGAATAGGAGGTACTGGTTAATCCTACTATGTATATTTATCTTGTCTTGCATATTGTGCATGCTGCTTTTACCCACATGGTGTGAGACTGGTGCTCTCAGGGTTCCTAATTCTCATAAATTGTTGGAGCATGGGTGAAAGGCGGAGTGTAGTCATCTTAGAGTGACACATTGGTTCCGCCGTGGTCTGTATTTGAGGGTCACTGCATGCATTTTTCCCTGAGGCTAAACTGAAAGTAGTATTTCTCTGGAACTGACCAAAACAGGAGCTCCGGGAGAAAAACTGGAGTGCAATGGAAGCTCTGTCAGCCACCGAGTCCATGCTTCAAGGAAAACTCAGCAAAGCTGTCAAGGTTCGACACCCCACCTCAGTCTGCTTCACTCTAGTTCCAATCTGATGCATTCCCCCAAGATGCTCCTTTTTTTTTTTTCCTTCTTTTTTTTGCCATAATCGATCCAATGAGATGTATTTTTCCGCCATCATCCATAACAAAGCTGCATACTCATTTACCTCAATCCCCCCCTCCCTTTGGCTGAGTGTGGAGCTGTTGAACTACTCCTGTTCGAAATCTCAGAACTCTTTTAACTAAATCAATCTTTTTTTCTCCCCCCCCCTTTTTTTTTTTATTCTCGTTGAAAGCGGTGGGCAATATGGCTAAAATCTTTTATCACAGTAAATGTCATTATAGGTCACAATACAGGAATTTTTCTGTAAATTCAGTTGAAGAAAAAGTCCCTTTTTATATTTGATTTATTTTCCTCTTTTATTTCGAACTTCCATACAGATTTGGGATGGTTAGGATTCCGCCTCCTGCTCTGTATGAATTTCACTTCGCCATGCACCGCAAATTCTTGAAAATGTACTTTCTGTGGTAGAAACGTTAAATCTCTACCGTCATATGGCCCGACCCTACTCGTGGATATGTTCTCGACTCGAACCTGTTGCCCAAAGCTGCAGCTGATGCTTGGAAATGAGTGTGCAGTGACCTAGTAATGGTTTCACTAGATGTCATTAGGTTTGAAGTATTCATGGCAATCATTTCAGCTCCTTCCTGTCTCTCTGTCATGTGACTCATTTCTTGCATGGTTCTTTTTTTTTTTTTTTTTTGCCTTTCTGCTTGTGACATCTGAACTGTCAGTAATCCACTGCGATTTAAAAAAAAAAAAAATTTTTTTAATGCAATTAATTCTTTTAAGGAAGCTTTTTAATGATCAGTATGTGCTCGCTTCAGAAATGTTTGTTCCTTATGAAGAACTATGTATTTCATATAGTTGCAGGTCCCCTCGTGTAGACAGAAGTGAGCTACCAGATACAGTAGCTGTTCTATTCATAGTTTTATATACATATATATAAGTGTGTGTGTGTGTGTATATTTTTGCCATCGCCCTCCCTCAGCAGTGACGGATACATGCTGAACCATCATCTTGGCAGCTGCTCATCTGCCATTTTAGCACAGTAGAGGCGTCCGTCTCAGAGCTGAACCGGGGAGCTCCTTTGGCAGCTGTTGTGTACCGTCAGTGCACGCTGGTTGTACATTCAACTTTATGCTCAAGAGCTGCTTTGTGACACCATGTGTTTATATGAATGGAGGTTAGCTGACATCGTTCTCCCTTCAGGCCTAAGAGTGACAGTGCATGACACTGGCCTATTGAGGGAGGACTGATAGCTACCTTTTTATCATTGGAGAGTTTTTTAAAGGTGCTTTTTACATGTCATGAGGAGGGAGTGATGTGTTTGTTTCCTTTAAGCTTTGGGAAGCGGTTCCAGGAGAACTGGCGTATGTGAGGTGCTGTGAATTAGACGTGTCAAGGTTTGCTGATGGTGACTTCAGTAAAACAGTGTCAACTTAAAAGGTTTCTGTGACACTGATCAGGGTGAATTAAGTACTTAAGAGCTCATGGAGATGATAGTGAGGAAGAAAAACAAGGTTGTGGTCATATCTGCTCATATGACCACTGGACCTTCCATGCAGCTGAACCATACGTACAGTCTGGGCTCAATCCCCCTCTCCTCTCCTTGTTTTCCCTCCTCCATTTCCACTTTGCCCTCCCACATCACCTTGTAGGAGAACCAGACGGCTCTAGCAGCGTCTCAGGCTGAGTGTCGTGATGTTCTGCACAGACTTCTGCCCCACGTGCCTCTGCCTAATGAGCAGGTATGGGTATTACAATTTTACTGCCAGGCCAATTATTACTCTTGTAATTATTATTATGTGAACTTCTCTGAAATGTGACCCTTCACTTCCTGTTTCTGCGTTTCTGCTAGAACCATCAGGAGTGGCTTCACAGCTTTGAGAGCGCAGTCCCTGAAAGTTCGGCAGCACAATCCAACCCTGCATCAGGGAACTCTGAGGCAAGTGTTCAAGAAAAAAAGAGAAGTGAAATGGGTGGGGGGAGTGGAGTGCAACATGACCCTTTGATGCTCTTCTTTCACCAGGGACTGTCTGAGAAGCTGAAAGAAGCTGAAGAAGCCCAACGGATCCTACAGAAAGACTGCGAGACATACAAGAAAGTTTTAGCAGAGACAGTGAGAGAGGATTTGTTTTTATCAAGTGTTCACCACGACGGTGTATGTAGCAGCATCTTGCAAAACTGAAGTGTCATTCCTACTGTGTCCACAGGAGGGCATCCTGCAGCGCCTCCAGAGCAGCGTGGAGCAGGAGGAGTCCCGCTGGAGGGTTAAGGTGGAGCTGTCTCAGGCCGAGCTCCGAGAGGTAGGTATTCAGGTCTAGCTGGAAATGACACCTGGATGGATCACTGTCATATTCTATTACAACTTGTGGTGTGTGTGTGTGTGTGTGTGTGCGCGCTTTAATCAGGTCCTTCTTCTTTTTCTAACCTCAGATGAACCAGAAAGTCATAACTCTGGAGCAAGAGATCGAGAGACTAACTGATGGGGCAGAGTTGGAAAATGTCAGTGGGGACACTCCTCAAGCTTTTACACATTTCCTCAAAGACTTCTCACACTTGTTAAATGTCATCGTCACTGCTATTGGTCTCACTTGTATTCTCCTCTGACTCCAGCTGAGGAGAGAGAAGCAGCACTTGGAGTCTGAGTTAGAGAGGGCGGAGCGTGAGAGCGCCACCTATGTGACAGAGGTCAGAGAGGTGAGCCGAAGCTGGACTTTCCTCAGTCGTGTCACACAGCATTCCACCTCCTGCAGCTAAACGATGAACTCTGTTGGTTCCTTGGTGATGGCGTGCTTCTCTCCCCTGTACGCATCCTGTTTATTGAGGGAATCCATACCAAATGTAGCTGCACTAAAAGTACAGACACACACACACCACTTACCAGACTAACTTTAGATCTATTTTTGTCAGTTCCATACGCAACAGGATCCCATGGTTCATCAGTGGACACACTCACCACTTCTAGGACTCATATGGCTGGAGCAGATTACACCACTGTGTAGACTAGTTCCTAGTAGCACTGTTCCGCATCAAGTCTCCCCACCTTCCCACCCCCCAAGACTCATTATACCCATCATCTCAAACTTAATTTCAGCTCAAAGATCTGTTGACTGAATTGCAGACCAGACTAGATGGCTCATATACAGAGGCCATCAGGCAGAATGAGGAGCTGAATTTGGTAAGCGTTGCTCATCCTGTAGCTAGAGCTCCTTTATTTGAAACCTCTCCCTGTTGCACTGAGCTCCACACCGGCCGCCACAGGACGGGGCACTAACCTACACCATCATTCATAACCTCAGCTCACTTGCTTGCTCTGCATAATATGTATTACTGTCCTATTTTCACATCGCAAGCAAAAGTATTCTGGAAATGTCTGTGGCTATGAATGATGACTCACCTTCACGCTGGGTCACACTTACAAGACTAACTCTCCCTTCCCTGCCCTCGCACCAGAGCTCTTCTCTCTGTGGTCAGGTGTTGTAGAACTGATGCACTAGTTGACTCCTCATTCTGCAAAGGCTGCACTCTTGTCGTCCCATCTTCAGCCTCTATACAACCCTCGTTTCTTTGTCTTTATTGCTTTGTTTTTTAATCATAATAAATAGTCAAGCTGAGCTTTTGTTACCGTACAATGCATTGTGCTTCAGAAGATGAATGACATACTTCTACTGTTTATCTTGCAATCGCTAAGCCTAAAGGAAACCGACTGCAGCTGTTACGAGTCTTATATGCTGTAATATCCTGTTTCATAGTATGATAACCCTCTGAGAAGTGTTGCAGGTTCTGATAAGCCTTGAAAGATGGTACATAGGTGTCCGCACCAACAGTTACTTGCTTTTTTTCCTTCTCCACGTGGCTATCATTGATGTGAAAGAGGCCTATGTCAGATAAATTAAATGTATTCGGTGTTTTCGATGCGTTCATGGCTGAATTTGAATTCCGAGGTGGGTTATTATTTTTTTGTTTAGGAAAACTGCCATCAGCTTTACATTTGTATTTTGATTCCAGCTGAAAACCCAGCTGACTGAGACTCTGTCCAAGCTGGAGACGGAGGAGAATGAGAGGCAAAGAGTAGCTGGCGACCTCTACAAGGTATGACAGAGACTTGCATGTCAATTTTTGGGAAACCTCTCACTCCTGGCTGGAATTGTAAACAAGACAAACTTGTCATCTGTAACCCAGGCCCAACAGTCTGTGGATCTGATCCAGGGGGAGCTCTCAAAAGTGACAGACAACACAGATGACCTGATAGAGAACAGCAGCCTGTCGTCGCAGAGAGTAAGAGTGTGGGGAAGTTGGTGAAGTGCTCTGTTTCTGTAGTGTTATCAGATCTAAAGGTGTGTGTGTGTGTGTGTCTGTCTGTCAGGAAGAGATTGACAGAAAGGAAAAGATGACTGCAGGACTCAACCAGACAGTCCGAGAACTGCAGCAGCTGCTACAAGGGGTCAGCCGGCAACTCACAAAAGAGGCGGTAAGATCTGTTCCTTCCAATAATGACTACTTGTGATCCCGCATGTTTCTGAGAATTCTACATTTGTGCTTCTTTTCTCTCAAGGATGTAGACAAAGATCTGCCCAAGGTATAGTGAACGGAGATTGGACGCAGGCGCAGCCACTCTCGACTGCACTACAGAGACCACATTTGACCTTTGGTCCCATCACTACCACTGTCACACCATACTGTCACACCCAGCCTGTTCTGCCCCACCCTCCGTCACCTCACCTGTGCTGGAGGCAGGCTCACACCGACTCTGGCTGAGGCACTGGCCGACAAATCCTGGCCACAAGGGAGCGGGGCAGAGGTTACTCTTAATTCCAAACTCTCCGAACACTGCACCAAGACACACACTCCTCCACTCCCACCACATTCCTCGTCAGCAGCGTTGCTAGTTAATTTTTATTCTAATCTTATAAATGACATCCTGCATAATTCAAAGTGTGTGGCGACCATTCCTCTGTTTAGAGCACCTGTATTTTTCAATGAGATCTTTTTGAATACTCCAGTAGTTTATTTGTCACAAGAAGGCAGTGATACAAATTTCCAACTTGACTTATCAAACTTTGGGTTTTCAGCCTTTCTTTTCTCTTAACTTAAAGATATGTATTGTTTTTAATGTACCAGTTAGGACCTGCTGAAATACACCATGTTGTTGATCTGTTTGCCTCTCGGCCACAAACCTGTCACCCACCTGTGTATCGTCTGGCATTCATGAACACATAGCTCCATGCGTATCTTGGCTAAGTATTGGGTGGGAGAGGGAAGATCGGGTTGGGGGGGGGGTCTCTGCATATCAGATGGGTCACTAGGTGACTGTAACTATGGAGATACAGGGACAAGTTGTACGTGAGTCTGTACTGCAGCTCAAAAGAGAAGGGAGTCTGTTAGCCTGGCTGTGGAGGGAGATGGCCAGGACACCAGTGTAGAGGTTTTAATTCTACCGCAACTACTCTAGGAATAAGTGTCCCATATCATCTGTAATCAACACTTGCTATATTGTTGCTAAGTACATTAACACTGAAGATTTTGTTCTTTTTGTAACAGGTGATGTTAATAAAAGGGATGCTTGATAAATCTGCTCTTTGTCCTGTGTAGCTGTTTTTTCTTCTGATGCGCTTCTTTGTTTTCACCACTAGGGGACACCACATGATCTTCTTTCAAATTGATTCAGTTTTAGCTCCTTGAAATAGTTGAAGAGGCACAAGGAAATGACAGTGCTTCAAATGACATGACTTTGGCCTGCAGTTATATTCTTCTCAAACAAACCGTCGTCTGAATGTACAGCACACAATAAACATGTTTGTGTTGCAGTGAGGTCATTGTAGGTCATTGTTGTGCTTACAGCCTTGGTTATGGAACATTTGGGGTGTGACTTTTCCCGCAGAACAGAATACCAGCCATTATGTTCTACAGAAAGATACGAAAGTATTCTACTCTGTAGCTGAAATAATCGAAAGCTTCCCAAGGACAACTGTTGCTGAGAAATTCAAAATTTCACTTTCTTGTGGACTGTGAGGGGTGAAAAGTCTATATTATGATCATAAAGGGTGTATTTTTTTGTTTTCTTTTTAGACTCCCAGCTAACTTCTCATGAAATTGCTCATAAGATGCATGTGTATGGACTTGACTTGACGTATATATTCCGAAAGCTCTTGCCCGCATCTTTTTCATGTTTTTAAGGCAGTGTCCAACAACAGGAGTGTTGTGTTGACGGGGGTCGGGTCAGGGGCAAGAGCAACACGGGATCAGCACATTCCTAACATTCTCCCACACTGTCATGCTGCAGTCAGCTGATTGGAGATCTGGCTTTTACCTTCATGGAAAACTCACAAAGAAACTGGTGCCACTGGATCTTCAACTTATTGGATTACACACGGAGTTCTTATGTTGCACTGATCTTGATAAAGGGTCTGATTCCTAATTTATAACCATGTTTTTAAAGGTTCTAATTTATCTCTATTTCATCCTGTGTCAACCCCTTTAACTAACAGGTTTGTAATGAGCTTGACTATGTGGGTCACTTTGCTTGAAGTAACGCCATCAGACATTTGTTGACAGTCTCATGATTTCCATAGAAAGTCTGACGTGGGAGGCTTTCCACGAACCAGCGATGAGAGTTAATAGGTCTTTTGTCTCATCTGTGTCATTACTCACACTATGAGTCTCAATAGTGGAGCTTAGCTGGTTCCAAATGAGCTCTTTGACACACGTCTCCTGCCTAGTAACATTTGACTCCTCCTCCTAAACATAGATTCACACTACGCTAGCGCAGATTCAGCAAAGCAGTCCACTCCCTGCATCTGCTCTCCATCAGTGTGGTATGTGCGAGAGGGCCTTTGATCCCCCCCCCCCACACACACACACACACAACTCCACTGTGTGTGCGTGTGTGTGGGAGGGTGAGCCAGACAGACATAGAAAAGACTGTAGTGCTCTTTTACAGAGACAATGCCCAGTGGATGAAAGCAAGCGGAAAGAGACAGTGACACAAAGAGGCAGTAAACAATCATTATAGTCACAGCTTAGGAGGACAGCCTCCAGGCCTGCAGTTAAAGGCCTACCGCACCTCCAGTCTCCTCAAGCTTAATCCATGTTTCTCCAAATGGACCTGTCTGTGTCGCTATGAACTAAAACAACAATTTAGTAATATCTGTTCTATAGCTATCGTATATCTTGTACCGTAAAGCTGCAGAGTGCATGGGTGGGGAAACATAGTTTCATGGGCCCCAGTGACCCCCTACTACCTTTTGTTTCTGCGTGAAGTGTTATTGCACTTTGAAACTGAACACCAGTTCAAACAGTGGGCCATAATTGCAGAGGCAATAGCCCCACTGCAGGGGCCTAAAGCAGCAAGGGTACCTCCAGCCATGCAGAGTCTTGTGAAAACAGGGCGGAGGCTGTAAGCTGGAGATGAGACTGGCAGACAAAAGTTAAGTGGCACATTCATCAGAGAGGCGTGACAAGCGGACACGTGAGATATTAAAAGGGGTGATATTGGGGAGTTGTCACGGTTGTTGAATGCTTCACATCCTTACATTCTCACTTAAGGTGTGGATGAAGAACTGACTGAGAATTCTCAGAAGAAGCGTTTAAGCAAATCACTGGCTCTGATTAGGTTAAGCCGTATCTTCTAAAACTGCAGCAAGGAAGTAGAAACAAGGAAAAATGAGTCGACAAAAACATAAAAGCAAAGTGAAATACGAAACTAAAGCTTTCAGGGTTGAAGGTGTCATTGTATCGCATTAGCAAGCTGTAATAACACAGTACTCAACTATAGTTACTGAAAGATCCTAATGGGTCTCTTGCAAAAAAATAATCTACATATGAATGATAAAAATGGTATTTATTTTTCATCATATTTCCCACGTCTGTTCCCCAACCTTGTGAAGGATCTGATAACTTATATTTCTTGCTGAAATTGATCATGTTTGTGATGCAAACAATCAGAATATGTCTGGTAAAAGGGTGTAAACCCCCTCTTCTACTCATGAGAAACTGGAGAAACTGGAGACTTGAAAAATATTATCAGGGAAAGTATGACCCCTTTAAAAATTCCCTGATTGTACTCTTTGTTTACATAACACAAGGTGCCATCCAACGACCATGCGAGGTGGTACTATGACATATATTTTTATAAGTTTCAAAAATTTGGCTCCTTAAGAGTCAGTTACTCATTGAGTATTTTGATACTACTTACTAAGTAACTTTAAATAATTATATGCAGCACATTACGGTTAAAAACACTGATTTAAATACTAAATCGTTTAAGAATCCCCCCTACAGAAAGTAAAGAAGAAGAGAATGGTACGTCCCGGCCCAGCTCCTCGCTGTTTTTGTATCTGCTTCAGAGCGGATTCAACCGCCAAGTAAGTTACGTTTTGCAATGTCACGGTAAAGAAGTTTCAGACCAGTTTATTTATTGAAAATCGGATTTATTTGTGTACTTAGATGTATTCCGCTACATCTGTGGTATGAATTGACTGCGTGTCGGAGCTTTCTAAAGGCAGTTGTTGGCTATTTTTCGGCTGCTGTTATTACTGTAAAGCTAACAGTCAAGTCAGAAGCCTCATGTTTTCGTCAAGCCAAGAAGAGCACTGCGCCCCGTCCAAAGACCCAGTTAAATACGGGGAGCTGGTAGTTTTAGGGTAAGTTGAAGCTTATTTTTATTTCTTTGACGTTATTTTAATGTGTGAACACCCCCCCTGTGGACGTTAAAACGAAGTCTTACTATTGAGGAAGTTTCTGTAGGGAACCCTCTCGGAGCTAGCACAGCAACGAGACTTGAACATACATGAAATGAAAATAAAGTTCTGTTTGCTTTATTGGCTGTACTTTGTGGGGTTTTTTTTTTTTTTTTTTGGAAAGCTCGATTGAGAAATCCACGCGCTCACGTTACTCAACAAATCAGACACGTGCACAATCACAGATGTGTACATTTTTCCTGTTCGAGTCTCGGATGATATTGGATGTAATGGCAGGCTATATTTGAACACAGCTGAGCACATCGAAAGGATCCGTTCAGTACCGGTATGAGAACTGGATCACCAGTGAACTCAGACCAGCGCTCTTCTTCTCTTTCTTACCTTCAAGTTGGATTCATGGGGTTTCAGGAATTCGGAAGTGGCGATAGCCCCCCTCCCCCAGTCTCTAGGCTTCTTCCCCCCCCCCCCCCCCCAAAAATCATCTGTAGCTCACAGCACTCACATCTGCGAGACACACGTCCTCTGTCGCCACGAACTTACCATTTTTAGATCAATAGATAGCAAATGTGTAGGCAAACATTGCCCCCCCCCCCTTCCTCTCCACCAGCGCAGGAGACCCCCGAAATAAAACACTTTCTTCTTCAGAGTGTGGACGTCCACATGGTCAGGTAGGACCCCTAGGTAGGTGGACACAACTCTCCATTACAGTGTATGTACACGTGGTACGAATACCAACACACTGTTTTTGATTTTGGTTAATGAGCTAAACACCAAACTCATACAAAATGTCTAAGAAGCTGCCATTAACTGCCCCCTCCTCCACTCCTTAGTAAAAACTAGGAGTGTACAAACACATCAGTGTGTATTAATAAATGGAGTCAGTGACATAGAAACAGGGTATAAATTTACTATTTATAAGGGCAGCTTTATTTTTAAATTCTCTTTGTGCCTTTGAGTGATTTTATTCTTTGTAATAAGAATACTTTTCCAGAATTCAGGAATATAATGTGGAAATGTCACCGTTATTGTGTTTTGGTGCCATCGATCACAGTCCCAGATATTGAACAGAATTGTGGTTGGAATTTGTATTATCAGCAAATATTTTCTGTGTTTCAAAGCATCATATTTTGATGTAATTTCTACAAATATTATCTCAAAATCTAGCGACAGGCATATTGTTTTGCTCGCTTAAATTAGCAGAGTGATTGAAATATTTCCAGATTTACCAGATCGTTTCTTTATTTATTTGTAAGTTGTCAGTGATAATTACTCTTTTTTTTTAATGCCCTCCAGTTGATTTATTTGGTCATCTGCGGATCCTCTTCAAACTTGCTAGTTTTCGTTTGAAGAAAAAGTTCTTCTATGAACTAGTGTGTGTGTGTGTGTGTGTGTGTGTGTGTGTGTGTGTGAAGGCCATTTAATCAGTTAAATGTGGCATTGCTGTATGTATACCAAACCGCTCCTTTCTGCATTTACCCAGCAGCAGTTATCATAAACAATTGTGTTTATATTGATAAGCTGTGTCAAGGGCAACCGAGGATGGAAAACATCTGTCATGTCATCAATGATTAGAGTTTGGCTGACTGACTTATATTGAGCCCTTCCAGATGTTTGGGAGCTGCTGCGTCTGAAGGTCATAGCGGCGTGGTCTGTCCCCTGTCCTCCGCCCGTACACTCTTACCGCTCACTCTGTTAGACAAAAAAAAAAAGTGCTGACTCTTTCTTTATCACCTCAAGCGGAATATGTGGCATGTTTGAAGCTTGCACTTTTAATCTTTCCCTTGATATAAAGACCACAGATGTGACGTGGTGTATAACCACCGCTGTGACATCACATCACATCCCGTTGATAAAGCTGATGGCAGACAAGCGAGCTGACAGCGTGGAACAAAGCTTGTTTGAGCAGCAGTTTCCTCTGTGGTTTGTTGCCATGAGCGTGATGGCTGTTATTACTTGCATGGCTGGCCCCCTATCTCTGACTGGGTGGATTGGCTCGGTGCTGGTCGGGGAAGGGGGGTGTGGGGCTGCGTGGGTATCCTGGAAATGAAAGGATGGATTGACCAGGGCCCAGCCTTTGCCTCTTCTCAGCTTCCTCTGTCCATTGTATAAGGGAGACTGGACCTATTGATTGAACTTTACTCCCTAAAAGAACTGCTTGGTAGAGGAAGTGTACAAATCAACTCGGGCGACATCTTTTGCACAAACTAGCAATGATTGTTAAGATTTTGTGCCCCCACCCCCCACCACCATTCTTTATTTTTTGAAAATTTGCTACACCAAGAAGGAGATAAATTACATGCAACATGGCCAGAGAGTACCTGATGCTGTTTCAGTGTCTGGGGCAAGGTCATATATTAATCAGACGCCATGACTGCTGCCTCCCATGTAGTGATACGAGAGCTCTAATAGGCTGCAGGCTTTCCAGCGAGCATCGTCATCATCTGGCCCATGTGCCATCATCAGTTAAACTTAAAGGCCGTCCTTGTCTCACTGACATGTGAACGAAGGTTGTAACTACTCAGCATATCTCTTCCTCATTCCCCGAATGCTTCATGTTAGCATAACAGGTAGGAGGTGCTGCTGACTCCTTAGTGCAACCCTGGAGGATAGGTGATATGCTAGAGTCTCTAATCCCTGCTACTAAGTATTGCAAGGTAAATCCTCTGTCTGGCACAGGTCAAAAGGGAAAGCTATCACAATTAGTTGGAGCACTAATTAAAGAAGCCTCCCGTGTGAATGTGATGCTGGTAAGTGTTGGAATATTGTTTCTCTCTGTTATTTTGAATAAATACAATGTCGTAGCTGTTCCGCTGCAGAGAGCCTGTCATCTGACTGTGTGTTGCAATAAATGGGACCCCCATGCACAGGAACCACAAATACCTGAGTGCCCAGCTGCAGGAAGGGCCTCTCACAGCTTTGTAGGCCTGGCTGTTCTTTATTTAGGAGGTTTGTTTCTAGGACAGGTTCACTGAAATTGGGGTATAGAGTCAGCTCACTGTTCACTTGATTATTTCTGTCAGGTATAAATCTTTAACAGGGTCAGGACCACAAAGTCTTAATTGAATATATTCAAATTTTTTAATGTGCTCGCTGTCTTAAGTTATATAACCAGATTGAACGGCTATGAAGAAGATGCACTGTTGTGTCAGAACATCAGCTGATGGCGCTTTCATAAACATGATTTTAAGGTAACGCCTGTTGTCTAGAAGCTTCTTTTACTTCTTTGATAATCGGAGTCCTGTCCTAAGATGCACCCGACCAGCTTCTTACTCTGAGTGAATGTCCTCCAATAAATATGAAAACGAGGACTGCTTTCCTGTATCGACCTTGTGTCCGTATCAGCTGATGTTTGCTTGTTGACTGCCATCGTCAAATAAGATTCACAGAGGACAGTGGCCAGTGTTTATGGGTTGTTGTGAAACGTTATAATAAATTCTGGAAAGGATTTAAGTTATCCTTTTAAGATGGTGTGTTAAAAGCCTAGAAGGAATTGTAGTATTCCTTTATTTTCTCTGCCACAAAAGAGGGGAAAAACAATATGAACAAATAAAAATACAAAAGTATTGGTGACAATAAACAGGGAAGCTTCAGCAATCTGCCAAAAATATTATTTTAAATGTCTCTATCAGTCAGGATCGGCCTGGAGTGTCACAGTCGGTGCATCCCTAGTGAAAACATAACCACTGTAAGGCAAATTACACTGATGTAGTTCATTGTAATCCCAAATGTTTTTTCCGGTTTTCCTCCTGCTGTCGTGCTGTTGGTTGTGGTTTTGTCCGCTGCTTCATCCAGTGCCTCTCTAGCTCTCTGTGGGTGGCTTGTCCTACAGGCCAGCTTTGTGCACTGTGCTGACTGGGACCATGTGTTTCCATGCCTGGCCAGCCGTGTGGAGACATGGGACAGGTGGACTAGCTTGGGAGGGAGGTAGGGAGCAGCAGAAGGAAGGTTCTTGTTAATGTTGCATTTGGGTTGAAACAAAGAGATAAACTGGTTGAAGATATGCTAGCTTGGAGTTTATTCTCACGTTATTTACATTTCTTTGTGAAATGTAATACAGATTTTTGTACAGTGCAAGTGAGATCTGTACACTGTGGTTTAGTCTGTGACAGACGGTCTGTGTGTTGGATGGGAGTAGAGCATGGGGTGTCCCAGCTGTAGGAACCAGCTGGTGGATGGGGGAGGACCAGTCATACCGGAAGGGGCTTCTTCATTCAAAGGATCAGACGAGTCGAGGTTGCCGTCAGCAGACTGAAGGGCAAAACTGAAAGAAAGGAGTGAAAAAAGAGAATGCTCTTGGATGCTGCTCTGGTCATGCTGAAGCTTTGAGAATGGAGCTGCCCACATCAGTTTATATCAAACACAAGCATGAGAGAAGGTGTTTTAGTCATGCATGTCAGTCCTCCACCCAGGCTTCTCTCTCTCTCTCTCTCTCTCTCTCTCTCTCACACACACACACACACGCTCTCTCTCTCTCTCTCACACACACACACACACATGCTCTCTCTCAAAGTGGTGGTAAACCTGACGTGCATCTTAAAACCTGCTACTGCCCAGGACACAGCTGCAGTTCACACAGAACAGGCTCATGCTGTAATCACAAGCACCGGAGTGCATTATGTAATAAAAACATTATCCAAGGTAATGCTTAGATTGCTAATAGGGTGTGTGTGTGTGTGTGTGTGTGTGTGTGTGTGTGTGTGTGTGTGTGTGTGTGTGTGTTAGATTTTCAATGATGTAATGCGTGGCCAAGCTCCGTTTTGAAACACATAAAAATGTTCTTAACTCTCCATGTTTTCTTGTCATATGTGATTAGGAGAATTGGGACTGTAAATCTCATTAAACACATAATGCTCCAGGAAAAACTTTTTTTTTCCGTTTCAACTGAATTTGCTGTCTGTCCTTCCCTCCACCCCACCCCCTCTTTGTTACAGGTACAATGGCTCTCTGCCCAATGGAGATCGGGGTAGACGGAAAAGCAGATTTGCGCTCTACAAGAGGACCAAAGCCAATGGTGTTAAACCAAGCACTGTGCACATCCTCAACACACCCCAGGCCAGCAAGGTACACACCCTGTCAAGAGCTGAATGAGCAGTTTTTTAAACCCTGTTTATGCTTCTGCATCGCGGCAACATTGTACGCCGTCATTGAGCATTTGAAGTTCTGCGTTGAGGGAACGTGTTGCTCTGCAATCCACCGCTGAGCCGCTGGGGGGATTGGGCTATGTCTTTGTACTTGCGGACCTCCTCGATAACCCTTTCTTCGGCTTGGTTCATTTTTGCGTGTAGCTCTCACCACAGAAACTTTAAAAATGGCGGAGTTGTTGTGCTGAACCGGAAATGACGTTCTGAGCGGGTCAATCACAGTCCTTGACATTCATGTAACGACGCGTCGATGCAACGCATAGTCAGGATTTTTTGGAGATGCACGTCAGGCTACGGCGTAGGGTCCGCCTAGGGGTCTGCGTCGATGGCGTAGGTACGGCGTCGCCGCGACACAGAAGCATAAACCAGGCTTTACTCACTACTTTGACTGAGTACACTTTGTTTTGATTCATACTGTGGTTGAATGCAAAAGAAGAAGAAAGAAAAAACACAAAATGTACTGTTCCAGAGCAGCAGCGGCCTCTGGAAACTTCACTAAGGCTCTCTACCATATTGTTAGCAGACCCTGATGTTGACATTTCCAGTACAATAACTCTAGTTCTTAGCCAGGCCTCATAGATTCACTCTGTACTGGATTGCCTGCCAAAAATTTGCCCCTTTCTGTATAACACGTCTGCCTCGCTGCATTCCTGCCTGTGGTTCCCAAGCAAAACTGCTAAAAAAGCCAGCGGCCCTGCTTACCTCTGCACCTCTCAGAGGCCAATATTCCAGACATTTGTTGGGAGTTAAGCTCCCTGGCCAAAGGCCCATTGGCTCCCGTTTCTCTCACCATGTGGAACTTGACTCTTGATGTCTGTAGATGTTTTTCTGTTACTGGGTTGTTGGGTTGAGACTGTGTATCATTCCAGTGAGGCACAGTTTGTTCAGACACAGCTAAATGTTTCTGTTGCTTCACACTACTAGTTGTTTTTACAACAGAACAAAGAATACCAATTTACGCAATCCTGTGTCAGAGACGGGAACTGCCTCTTAGCCTCTTCCCCTTGTGCCACTCTTCCTCTGTGCCGCTGAGTTACCAAACTGGGGATGAGGAGGAGGCTAAACTGAGGAGGAAGTTGTTGCAGTTGGCTGACCCTCTGCTCTCAGCTGTACACACAGTCAAAAATAACCACTCCTTGAGAAAGTAGGAGGGCAGTAAACTTAATTTGAGGAAAGCCTTCCGTTCAGTACAGAGGAGTAAAGTGAACCAAGCCCCTGTCTTTTTCCATGGTAGGTCCCCCCCCAACCCACTCCTGCTCCCTCCCAGTCTGAACCGAACACGCTGAGTGAGAAAGCTCACGTGTCTGTGCACACTGGTGTTCCTGACGGATAATGAGGAGCTCCCGTGACGCCACTGCCACCCTCCAGTTCCATGCCTGCCACCGATCTCTGATCTTCCCATTTGATTGCTGCAGTGTTTGCTCTGGCCTTCCTCTGGGGCTCCATGGCCCGTGGCTGAGTTTTTATTTATACTCCCTCAGAAGAGGGGAGGGGGTTGTGGTATAGTGCTTATAAAAATATATCTTTATTTTGGATTGTGTGTGCACCTCATTTAGCCTTTGAACAGGTGGAGCACCATTTGGTTGTTGCGGCGCAGTCGAGACAAGACTGCATGCGATGATGACATTTGTCCCCGTCTGTGTCGGATGTTACAGCAGAAAGCGGCAGCACTGATGACCCACTTCTCCTCTTGCACGTGACAAAAGAGCGCTGTGTGTGTGTGTGAGGTGGGGGGGGGGGGGTGGGAAATGGAATTTGCAGATTAGAGCAGGATGATAGTGGCATGTGGTGAAGTGTTGAAGGGAACTGAGTGGCACTAACCTGCCCTCCCTCACTACACGAGAGTGGACGGGTGAGTTTGTGTTAACTGAGGCTGGTGGGCAGTTTATGGTGGCTGTCATAGGAGTGTGACTTTACTCACTTTACTCTGCTCCTCTTCAAGATAGCCCCAGTCAATACATTTGGTATTACAAGGGTTCTCAGTGTGGGGTCTGGGGACCCCCAGGCGTCCTTAAGGGTCTTCCAGGGTTCCTTGGGAAAATAAGTAGTTGTTTCTGCACTATGTTCAGCTTTAAATGCAAGAAATCTCACGTATTAAAACATGTGATTTTACTCATCTGTGTTCTGAAGGGTCTCATAAACTTCACTATTTTCTTTTCTCTCATAAATCGTTGCTGGCTTACTCATGGCATTTTACCAATGAAAGAAATGAAGTGAATTTGTTTATGAATCAAAACAGGACTTTTACCAACAAATTAGGAAACAACTTCCAAAAGAGAAAATAAATAATTTCAAAACATTGGAACTCACTATTGTGGGCACAAAAAACATTGCTAGCTAACAGTATTTCGAATAAAACTAACCGTATTTAATTGTGAGTGCCAGCGATTTGTTTTTTTGTCTTCGTTGCTACAAGGCATTAATGCATGCTTTGTTGCCTTAAGGCCTTAGGTGCATTATGTTTTTTGAGATGTGTATGCTTTTAATTTTCAATAGAAAATAAATGATAAAACAAAAAACAATTATAATTGTCTATGACTTGATATCAGAGGGTTACATCTATGATTACAAATCACATTGCTTGGGTTTAAATGCTTAAATGCAAAAGGCATTTAACCCCATTTAAAGGGTCTGCTGAGCTCCATCACTACAAATAAATGTCACTGGCTTTCCGAAAGTAGCAATGAGAATTTTTTCTTTAGCATGGGTTTAATTTTTATACGAACGTGAGATGACGTTTTTGTGAAAATGACAACTCAAACTACTTCCTCTTTTTCAGCCTCACATTTGATGTGAAAGGGCACAAACACAGATATCTTAAGATGTTCTCTTGGCTGTATGGCGGCACGGAACAATAAAAACACCTCTTAATTGCGGCTGCGCAGACTTTACCTTTTTCAAAAATAAATGGAGCACTGCTTAATATGATGATAGAACGTGAAGCATGTGCGTATATTAAGTTTCTCCTATGTTCTATTTCAGGCTGTTAACTGCAAAGGCCAACACAGCATCTCATACACACTGTCCAGGAACCAGACGGTGGTGGTGGAGTACAGCCATGATAAAGACACAGACATGTTTCAGGTCAGTTCACTCACGCTGGTGCTTTTGTGCTTGAAATGTATTTCTAGTTTTTGTTGTTGTTGTTGTTGTTTCTTCCTTGTTTGAATGTGCAGCGAGGAGATGAAGGCCAGAGGGACGTCAGCATCGCAGACATGTGCTTCATATTCAACCCTTTATTGTGTCAGTGTGCCTTTGAGTAACACACAATTGAAGGAAACGTATACGCAGCAGAGACCTTTGCAAAAAGGACTTGAGATGAATGGTTTGGAAAAAGAAAATAAGCACGAAAAGAAGGGAACGCTCACCAGCCCGAGAAATATTAAGACATTTTTCAGTTTTATGCATAAAATTGGA
Organism: Aulostomus chinensis; assembly: GCF_037954235.1. Taxonomy (NCBI): domain Eukaryota; kingdom Metazoa; phylum Chordata; class Actinopteri; order Syngnathiformes; family Aulostomidae; genus Aulostomus; species Aulostomus chinensis. The sequence goes on from NC_141336.1 coordinate 18,865,411, forward strand.
CCGTAACCCTGATAAATGCCTGCTACACCAACATGCTGCTGTATGAATCTCCCAGCCTTTTCTTCTTCCCACACACGCACACAGCGACATGAACTTGTGTGCCAACATTAAAATGTCAAATCACCAGAGACTGGGTGGAAAGGGCTGAACTGCCAGAAAAGCTCAGGATTCAGATGTCTGCTGTAAAGAAAAGCAACCGTGTACTGATATAGCGCGATATCTCTTCTTTGCTCCATGTAATTACTGTGTACTGTGTTTTAGATTGGGCGTTCCACTGAGAGTCCCATAGACTTTGTGGTGACTGACACAATAGCAGGAGGCCAGGAGGGCGACGAGACTCCCATCACACAGAGCACCATCTCCCGTTTTGCCTGCCGAGTTGTGTGCGAGCGTAACCCACCTTTCACGGCTCGCATCTATGCAGCTGGGTTTGACTCTTCCAAGAACATCTTCCTTGGGGTAAGTAGAAGTTAACGCACCGTGATCAATACTCAGTACCTCCTTGTAGCATGAGTGCATGTCATCACCTGCGCTCTTTCTTGTCAACAGGAAAAAGCTGCAAAATGGAAGAACCCTGACGGTCACATGGATGGCTTGACGACCAATGGTGTACTGGTAATGCACCCTAAAGGCGGGTTCACAGAAGAGTCCAAGCCTGGCGTTTGGAGAGAGATCTCCGTTTGTGGGGATGTTTACACTCTGAGAGAGACCCGCTCGGCACAGACCCCAGGCAAACTGGTCAGTTCCTGGTACATACAGTCATTTAAATGGACATCTTCTGACTCCCAGTATATAATATGAGTGTCTGCTATGCCCTCTTCAGGTGGAGAATGAGAGTAACATCCTGCAGGACGGTTCGCTGGTGGATCTGTGCGGGGCCACGTTGCTGTGGCGAACTGCGGAAGGCCTCTTTCACACTCCAACTCAAAAGCATCTGGAGGCTCTCAGGCAGGAGATCAATGCAGCACGACCCCAGTGCCCCGTAGGTCTCAACACCCTCGCCTTCCCCAGCATGCAACGCAGTCGCGCCCTCTCTTCTCTAGAGGACAAGCAGCCTTGGGTCTACTTAGCTTGTGGTCACGTGCACGGTTACCACAACTGGGGCCACCGATCAGAGCAGGAACCCAACACTCAGCGAGAGTGTCCCATGTGCCGGGTGGTCGGCCCCTATGTACCACTTTGGCTCGGCTGTGAGCCGGCCTTCTATGTGGACACAGGTGCACCCACGCACGCCTTTGTGCCGTGTGGACATGTGTGCTCTGAGAAGTCAGTCAAGTACTGGGCAGAGATCCCTCTGCCCCATGGCACCCATGCTTTCCACGCAGCCTGCCCCTTCTGTGCCACCCAGCTCAGCCTCTCTCAGGGCTGCTCCAAGCTAATCTTCCAGGGCCCGGTGGACTGAGAGGAGGAGTCCTTCTTTGGTGGAGTGATTGGACGACAATGCCAACATGCTGTGAAACTGTTCTGTTTTATTTTGTGCTTTCTTTTCTTCATGTGCACCAGCTGTGGAACGAGTCAGGCTTCTGAAGCTCTGGTGATATACTTAAGATTCTGCACAACGGGAAGCCATTGCAGGTTGTTCTTGGACTTGGCTTTTTGGATGGTCACTTGGATACAGAGATGCTGGGCCCTCTGGACCACAGATGCCTGTTTCAGCTGTCCTGCTAACCAGTTGCTATGAACATGGTTCCAGCCCTCAGCGGTTCCACATGAAATTACAATAGCTGCTTGTTTTCAATCAGAGGGCTGTGAGATTTAGGTTGTCGAAGTTACGCCGAAGATCACCGATAACAGTGTAGTTAAATATGTTGGACAGGAGAGAGGGGAGGGGTTCTGTCTAGTTCCTGGTGGATTGGAGAGGTCTTGCAGAGCCAGACAGCTGGACTGTTGGCTGGGAAAAAAGCTTGGAGACACTTGGGGTCGAATGCTTAACTGCTGCACGTCAGTTTTTAGGCCCTTGACCCCTTACAGCATCTAGATCATGTAACTGCGGAGGTGGCCTCCATTTGCTGAACAAACCTTGACAGTGGAGGACAGAGACTTTGTGTACAGAGATATAATCCAGTGCCTCAAATCCCGTCAAACTTTGGGAATATTTTTCATAGATGAAAAAAGGATATTTTGTTGAAGGCAAGTGGAGAGTTAGTTTTGCATTCAGATTAAAGCAACCCACATGGATTCCTCTCCACCTTTTTATTGGACAAAAAGAGGTATTTTACTACACTGAGGCCCGTGTACTATTTTGTAATGCAAATGTTAATATATTTTCTCCTGCATAAATAATGTGTGTGAGAATGTTTGGATTGCGTGTGCACATGTGTGATTGTGTGTGTGTGATTGTGTGTGTGTGTGTGTGGGTTGGGACAGTGTGGGTGCCCTTTGGGCTTTGTTTCAATCGCCCTGCGTCATGTCACCTCAATCCCCTTTCTATGAGTTCGCCCACCACCCAAAACGCTACGAGAGAGAACACAGGAATTAAACCAACCTTGCAGGGTTTGACAATGAATGTACTTAATTACATTGACTCCCCTCACTGGCCGTGCTTCAATTATACCACTTGCTTTCTTGGTGGCGGTGCCGTTAAAAAGGTATCAGGTCTTCTATGTGCATCGATCACACTTGCTTGCTAGCTAGCTGCATCTCTGTCCCACACTCACACACACACACACAGACACGTAAACACACACACAGACTCTATTCAGTGTGCACTGTTGTTAGCTTTATCCCGCGCTGGGTCTGATCCAATGATTTGTACGCCATCAAACTTGGGCATAGCCTCGGCAGCATCCAGAGATTATACCAAATATAAGGAGGAGCTATTTTCTCTCCACATGTGAGATGCAACTCAAAGTGTGTCTGTAAACAATTCTAAACCCAAAGTGCTGCTATGGTGGAATGTTGACAGCTTTGGATTACAGTCAAGGCTGTTCACTTGCATGCACCAGCTCCATGGGAATAATGATATTATCTCACACAATGCCAAAATTGGGTAAGTTCTTTTGTGCGTGGATGAGTCAAGTGAAACTGAAACTAAAAATTGGGGACAAATCTGTGCATTCTTCTGCGATGTTTAGCTCCCTAAACTGAGCCCATATATTGAACGTTGTAGCTGATCAGAAATAACACTGAGCATTAAAATTACCAATATAGCATTCAAAATGTCTTCCAGGTTGCAGACAGAGTTCAGAGGTTTTTGCTGTTCGGAAAAATCCACCTTTTTTCAAAGCTCCCAGCAGCGGCGGCAGCGATGGAGAGCCGGAGTGTTTTTGTTTTGTTTTTGTCTTTCTTTCTTTTTTGGTTCCTTCCTAAGAGAAACATACTTCACATTCTTAGCAGCATTACCCTCGGCTCATAGGTCAGAGCGTTTCTGAATCACTTTAGATTTTATGTAACTGCCGTGCAGGGCCAAGCACTAAGCCACATACTGTACAGTAGCATTCCTCTGTAAAACTTCCAGCTCAAACACTGTGCCCGTTGCTTAAGACCGTGTTCTGTAACAGCTGCAGAGTAGCTGCTTCAAACATTCCTCCTTGGTAAACATGGGTGGGGCCCTCAGTTCATCCAAGGGCTTGTTCTATGATTTTTGTCTCCTACAGGAACTCTGTACACAAGCCATAGAACGCACTGATACTCCCAATGCCTCCTTTGCAAAAGAATAAAAATATTTTTTAAAAATAACCCCTGAGTGAGGTGTTGGTGTTCTGTGATTTTTATTTATTTATCTATTTCATTTTGTTGAGGCCTGACAAGTCACATTTTATACTTAAAGGTACGTCGAGGCAAAGAGGGAATTTGTTCTTTATAATGCGGCGGCTGCCTTTGAACTCAGTTGTCTCAGCCGTGTTCACACAACATAGCAGCAATGTTTAATCGCACAGTTACATATGTGTTTCATCATTCCTCTGTATGAGTATTTCCTTGCTATCTTGGATGCCAAAACGGCTCTGAATCCTGATAGGCCTATCAAACACTGTTTTTGAGATAAGCCACAACATTTTCTTGAAGTCTTTTTCATTCACATTTCATGTTATATCAGCTCCTCTATCGCATATCACTATTATCTCATTATTTACCAGTGTAAATGATAAGTGAGCAACGTTCCCTAATGTGTAGCGTTGTTTCCTTCTGATGCCACAGGAGGGCACTACTTCCTCAACAATAGAGATGTTGGCTGTATGCCCACCAAACCAATGAGCCTGCAGCATCTTAAACCTCAAAACACAGAGCAAAGCAATGCAAGTTTGACGTTTATTGTGTATAAGACTCAGTCGGAATGCATCAGAAATACATCTGAAACCAGAGAAATTGAATTAACTAAATTAGCATGGCTATAGGAGATCTCTGTAGGTTGCTGATAAATGCATATATTCCTTATGTTTGTTTGGTTTTTTTTGTTTTTTGTTTTTGCTGTGTTGCTGTTTTCATGTAATAATTACCAGATTTAAATTCTGGCATCATATGTAAAGAAAGGCTAAAAAATATGCACTGTTATGTGAGGTTTATTGTTTTTCTCTCTCTCTTTTTTTTTTAGCTTTTATTTGTATGTGCATGCACAAATATTATACCATGATGATGACATTTTCCATCATTTGCATGTGACTTCATCTCTGCTATAATAAGGGCGCATGAGAGGGATTTAAATACATAACATGTCAGTTAGGCGTTTGGTGAGGAACGGAGCTGTGGGATGCCATGCTTCCTAATTAACATTTCTGCAGTAGATGTGAGATGAGTTCATGTGTCTACACATTTGCCTGTTTTTCTGAATGACAGAAGAGACACTGAAGGTGACAGCATGCTAATTTTGAGATCACTCGGTGGCTCCCTTGATTTAAGCAGGGCAGGGTTGTTATTATTTTTTTCTTTTTTTCCCCTTAAACCAGCCTCCTCCATGAGAAAGTGAGGTTCTTGTGTTATAATGATACCGGTCCTGAAGATAGGAGAACCATCATCACCTTCCTGATCCTAATTAACCTGTTAAAGACAATATTCTTCACAGGCATGCAACTCAACTTCCCATCTGCAGCAGTTCTATTACGACCGTGCTGCAGAAATCAACTGGATGTTTCTGACGCGTGCGGTTGATAGTGAGGCTTTATGACGTCTAGTTTTAGGAGGTGATTTAAGGTTCTCAAGTTCCTGACATCCCCAAGACCCCTCAATGGAACCTGAAATGAGAAGGCATATCTTTCTGTCTGTTTGAAACTCCACCACCAGAAAAAAAGCTGAATGAAATGATACAGAATCGTGCTAAAAGTGATAATATTCAGCGACACATAATGTAGATCAGAAGTTCTCACACTGTTCATACTACTGGAGTCTGGATCACTGTTAAAAAGTGTTTTTTGCTCAATAGGGAGCCTTACGTATCAAGGGATATTTACGTTGACATTCAGGCAACCTTTACATAGTTTAGGGTTGTTGAGTTTGTTGTTTTTGAAGAGTATAAAACAAGAATTTACCTTTCTGCTGCTACCTCTCTGTTTCTGCTGCTGTAACAGTGCCAATTTCCCCACTGAGGGAGGAATAAAGGTTTATCTTATCTTATCTTAAATCAGGCAGTATTATATAAAGACGTCACAATGACCAGAATAGTAACAAACAATTCTCAGAAAGTTTGGAACAAATTTTTTTTTTTTTTTTTGGTTTCAAGGTTATTTGTTGTGTACACTCTGGGTTGTTGACAAAGGGTCAACAACACAATGACAAACACTTGACATTCGGGTCAGATCATCACATAAAGTGACAAGAATGCAAAATACAGAGCAGAAATACAAGGGACGCTGGTGTAGAACTGTAAAGCAAATGTTTCCAGATTAAACACAAAGAAGTAACTAAAACATTTTTGCAAATATTTGCTTTTTTAGTGTGCTTGCGTTAGATACTTAAAGAGATAAATATGACCTGAACAGAAGGGAAGTGTATTAATACTGCAGTTTTATCCAGTAGTGCACATAATCTAAAATATATGAGTTCAGATCCTGGTGGCCTTGTGAAGTGTCCCTGACCGCAGCATCCAGCTGCTGCTTTACTGAGCATTTTGCTTCAGACCCTTTGGAAGAACCCCAAGGAAAGAAGTTGCTTCACATTTTGTGTCTGTCGTGCTCGGTGCTTGATTAATTATGAAATAATTATCACGATCACAATATTTCTTGAGTTTATTCCTCAGATGACACACTGGCATACTTGATGTTTTCCAAGGCAGGAATATGATGTTCAATAGCTGCACCACAGCGTGAGAGTCCATCATGCAGCTGTACTTAAAAGCTTCAGCCTCAGTTTGGGTTGATTCTTTGCGTCCTGTTACCCCGAGTCCTGACATGTGACATGCTACAGGTGGCTGCAGGCAGTGGGCCAAGCTATCAGCAGGGCAACTCCACTATTAAGTTGATGGTTGTGATATTTACCTCAATTACCCAGTGTGCAACTGAGGCGAATTAAATGCAGATCATCATCTGAAAATAAGAGATAGTGCTCTTCCCCCTGCGTAAATTAAGTAACACAACCCTGCACAAGACACATTTTTCTCCCTGGTTTTAAAATAGTTGACTTGGCAGTCATCATTTTTTCTGCGGGCAAATTGGACCGCCGTGGCACAGTGGCACACATCGGTCGATGCTCTTAATTCGTCACTATTTCTGTCTGGTGCGGTTTGTTGAGGAGAACCTCTCATTGATTATCCACACCGCTCCACGCACCGTTATTTGGTTTTCGGTCGAGGCGTGGCTTTCTCCATCCAGGTCAAACGCCTCACACGGGTCAGATACTTAATAGCAATTTGTCCCCCCTGAAAAAATACAAACACACACACACACACACACACACACACACACACACACACACACACACACACACACACATATAAAATGACTAGCAATCCTTCCTCAAAGAAACGAGCTGTCAAATAAAAGGTAAATAACTAAAGAGAATCTGAGGCAGACACTCTTTAGAACATTCTAGGTGAACGCAGGTTTGGAACTCCAAGCGTGAGTGTGGAGCAGAGTCGACCTCTCTGAGCCCCTGATGCCCTCTTTCTCTCATCTGCTCTTGCGGAGGCACATGTAGCGTCTTGCCTACTCACCCAAACAAGAGGACAAATTACTTTAATTATGGAGTAATTGCAGATTCGTGTGTTAATTAAATCTTTATCAGTTCAAGTAAGTGGATTGCTCCCACATGGAAACCATGCAGTGACTCACTGTCTTGCCCCTACACCCTCCTGCTCCGTCTAAATTTTCCTCCAACAACACAGTCTGAGACCATCTTTGATTCAGACTCTCACCCGACCCCCCCCACCCCCCCTACCTCACCCACCCACGAGTCTCCCACCGAAATGACTGGGATTAGCATCATTGGGGAAGCGGGTTGTTTTACCAACTCTGTCAGTAGCCAGCTGTTTCTTAAAAATACCATAACAAACATGATAGCACCGGCGTGAGGGAGTGTCCTCCGCTGGAAAATGAGATACAAGATTTATCTCAGGTTCCTGGTGTTTGACAAAATTGAATCCTCTCATTTTAATTGCTCTCTCTACTAGGTGTGCTGCTCCGGGCCATGGAAACAGCAGCTCAGTGTGTTGTCCCTCATTCTCTTTAGACTATTATGCTCCATTGTGCAAAATGCCGATTATGATTTGCTTTATCCTTGTCATCTATCTTATTTAGGATCATTTAGGTAGCCACATGTTACAAAGGAACAGCAGTCAACCCTGTTATTACATGTATTTGAGTCCCCTGCTTCTTGAAATGAGAACAGGATCACAAAGGAGAATTAATCTCCCCAGAGACTGTTCGGCTGGTTCAAGGCCTCACGACAGTCGTGGAAAATGCTGGAAAATTGTTTTGTGTGTTGATTTTTTTTTTTTTTTTTGCATTATATAAAGTATTGGCTCTTTTATTTTAAGAGTAGTTAAGAATTGTTTTTTTTTAAGAAACACTACGGTGATGAACAACAGATTATCTGACCCATCTGTACTGTTTTTCATGTATATTTGTTATGAGAGCCACTTGGCAACGTTTGCCACAGCGCTGAGGTGTCATACTCTGTTTCTAACTGTTTTAACCTTTGTAACGTCAATCAAACACGGCTCGTTCGCTGGGTTAGTACCTGCTGAGGCTGTTTAGGCCAAGGTGGAACAACAAACAAACCAAATGACAATTTATCTATTCATAGATATTCTTAAGAAATATTCTTTATGATTATGATTTATTTATAGGTTTGCTTCCTCGTTTACTTGTTTATGCTTATCTACTTCAATACAGTTAATGATAAAATTAGCCTTGATTTGTGTGTGTGTAGTATTTATGCTATATTGTCAAGAACATATCATGTGTGCATGTGTCGTGAAATCTGTTTTGTTTTTTTGTAGTAGTAGTTGTTGGTTTGGTTGGTTCTGCTGTCCGTAATGTGCGACGGCCAAATGTGAGGGTGCAAGGGACCAAAAAAAGCAAACTTCAGATAAACAAACCCCGAGATTCAATTTGCGCGTGTGAACTGCAATTGTTCAAATCCACAAAGAAACAAAAGTTATATGAGCTTGTGTGTATCTGCAGTGCACACACCTCCCTGAGAGAGCACAGAGGAGAGAACAGGCACGAGTGCAGTAGTGACAGCCAAACACAATACATAAGATGTGTATTTAGATCATTTATCATTGTTGCTCAGTGAGAGTGTCTCTGCTATTTGCGGGGGATGTTCTGATTCCCTGTAAATGTAAAAAACAAACTGAACTTGCTGGACTGTTGCACCCGTAATGTTAATTATATATGTATATACATATACATATACATATATATATATATATATATATGTGTGTGTATATATCTACGGTATTGAATCTTGGCTTGTGGACACTCAGTGGAGCAACTGTTTGGTGGGGAGAATGTTTACGGGACAATGAATGGTTGTAGTATGGCTGTGGAGCAGATTCAGAGGGGGCTTAACTGGATTACACCTCATTTCAAGGATGCTTAAGGTAAGATTAAAACAGATATGTGCTAACTGAAGAAAATACAAAATCAGATAGATTGAATTTCGCTCTGTAGGTTTTTTCATAAGCCACTTGTTCATGCATGGCTGTCATGTGGGTGTTTGCGAGTTTAAGAATCTGCCACCATCACAAAAGTGTGTGTATGCGTGTGTGTGTGTGTGTGTGTGTGCGTGCGTGCGCACATGTATATGTGTGTATGAGTGTGTATGAGAGAGAGCGAATGAGAGAGAGACAGGGAGAGACAAAAATGCTGCAAAAGAAAGAAGAGTTCTGCTTTTTTGGACATCACAATTCACTATTAATGCCCTCTCTTATCTTGTGCTGCAAATCCGCAGACCTGGAGTATTCTAACTCCAATCACACATATTGGCACGCACGCACGCACGCACACACACACACACACACACACACACACACACACACACCTCACATACAATCTGAGAAGATAATGAATTTAATACCATTGCTATTACAGACAACTAATGTTAGTTAATAGCCTAGTGCCATATGGAAGTGGGGCCTCAACTATGTGGGTAATTCCCCTCTTTGGACAAGCTGTCAATAAAAAAAAAAGGACCTACATTTTCTGGATGTATGGGGTGTAGTGATGGTGGTGGTGGTGGTGGAGTAGGGGAGAGGTTTGGAGGGTGCGCTTAATCCACCAGACTCTCTAATGATTCCTCTGTGCCTCGAACAGAAGCGACAGGCCTCTGCAGATACACGTACAATCAGAGCTGAAATGTGTGGACACGTTAACGCTGGATTCAGCATTTCAGCATATGTTTGGTTGGATGCAAGATTTTGGGTTTCTGGTGTAATGGAAGTTATTTTTTGTTTCTTTTTCAAGAAGACCTCATAAAGTGCCTGATTGCGCCCCCCTCCTCCATTTACACACACACACACACACACACACACACACACACACACACACACACACACACACACACACACACCTCCCAAATTCCTCCCCACATCCCTCTGCCAGCACTGCAGCCCAGCGGATAACCGTGCATGGATTAGCAGTGACATCACACTGAAGAGATGGCTGAGCCCGAGTGTGAGGACGGGTGAGTACTTGGGTGTGTGTGTGTGTGTGTGTGTGTGTGTGTGTGTGTGTGAGCCAGACGGGTGCGAGTGTTATATATATGTGTGTGTGTTCAAGACTGATTAGACGGTGAGGGTGGTAGTGAGAGGGAAGCGAGGATTAGAGAGCCATCGGAGAGTTGGCTAGGTGCTGACACCACTCCACCTCACCAAGGGCTCAATTTACTGAGGGATCAGACTCATTTATGGTGGGCTAGGATTATTATCAGTTCAATAGGGCAATTTCTTTATTACAGTAACCCTGCAACCTGTGAAATGTGGTCACTTGGGAGACTTTACTGGTGCATTTACCATGTTTCAGTTATAATCTAGTGCTTTTCTGCCGCAGTTAATTGAGTATTAGTAGCTGATATTGCAACTGTTAATGCATTCTGTATAATCGAATCACACTGGAAAAAAAAAATCTGTTACAAAAACACTGCCCCTTTTTGTTTTTATGAATGAGTGATTAGAGCTATTACCATTTCAGATAAATCCATCCATCATACATCGGATCCCAGCAGAGCCTCCTCCAAATCAGGTGAGGTGAGCAGCTTATGTTTGAGTTTGGGTTTACCTGATGTGTCAACACTCTTAAGCTGGCCCTCTGAATTGAACCCATTGTAATGCATCGAGCCTGATTCTCTGACAGCACGGTCCACTATGAAAACATTCAGCTGCATCTACAAGAGAACAACAGTAGACTGAGAGAGAGAGAGACACACACACACACACACACACACACACACGCGTGCGCACACACACACACACACACGCGCGCGCATGCGCACACACACACACACACATTCACGACAATACGTGAAGGAAGTAAGGTTTGCAAACATCTGCGGCGTGCAACAGTGCGCACACTTCCTTTCTCAAGTCATAGTTAACAGGGTTCAGGCACATTTTTACCAATAAATCTTCACGACTTTTTGGAACATTTTCATGATTGTACCGTACCATGACCATAAACAGAGACATCAGTGTCAAAATATGTAATTAACTAAAATTAATAACAAGGTTCATGGTTTGATTCAAGTTAAGCATGCATAGAAGTCAATCAAGACAAACAGACAGGGATTTTCTCAGTTAACTGAACCACCCTCTTGTCTAATATGCAGGTATATGTGAAGAAAATGTCCACAATTTTCTGGTTTAACTTATTTATCTAAAACTCTTGCAGGCCTGGAAATTTCTACTTTTGTAAGTTGCAAGACTGATGCCGGATTCATGACTGTATGAACTCTAAGGTCATCTCTAAAAATTAAAATTGAGCATTTGTTTTAACTGTTGTGTCTGATTAATCATGACAATTTTTTTTCATTCGATGGAGTTGCAAGAGGAAACTTCACATTTTTCTTCCTTTGATGAGAACTTTTTGTACATAAATGTTAGCATTAAAATCCCAAATAATTAGATAAAAAAAATCACATAACAAATGATCGGACTACGTTGTGTATTATGTTCATTTGTTTAAAACAGAAATAGCAGCAATGTGCTAATGAGCGACACAGCCAGGGAGACATGAACATAAAGTTTAAGGGAAATCACTGCTCCTGTTTCCGGAGTCAGGTTGAACCAGGAAGTTTGATTATTAAGGGTTGTTCAAAACCAACACGCACTCGTCTCCCGCCACCGGATAGCATTTAAACTGCGTACCGCATCCAGCCGCAATATTATAACCAGCTCTTGTGAGTGAACCTCGGGAGTTCAATGGCGCGACTTCAAGTATCGCGAGATTACCTCATCGACGCTGGGCAGGTTGCTATTTAGGAGGAACAGAAACGTTTCTACTTAGTTTGGTGTTAAACCTTTTCCCAGCGAAGGCTTAAATCTGAATTTAGATTAATGTTGATACATCCTCAGTTGTTACATGTTAGCAACTGTAAAGTAACCGCACAATTTGGGCAGGGTTTACGTCTTCCTGTGTACGAAAGTATGGATGCTAACATTAGCTTGCTAGGTGGTCGACATTAGCTGCTTTGGGAAAACTTCCGCCAGGAAAGAGCGATGTCTGGGGAACACAGGAGAGGCTGGTTACTGACGGGCGCCACCGTCGCTTGTGTCACCGCTCTGTATGTACCGTGTGTGCAGAGGACCGTCCCCGGTGGAGACTCAGGTTGGTGTTAGCTAGCTAGCTCAAGCTCCCTAGCGAGTGTCATGTGGTTTTGTTGTGTTGTAGTAGCCAATCAAAAGAAGCCTTGTTGAGGCAGCTGCTGCGGTGGTGCTGTCCGTGGTACCATGTTTGATCGCTTCATAGACCTCAAATTACAACCAGCCTGATCAATATAAATCCTTCGAGGTAACAACATGCTAAGACTAACAAACATTGGGATTGAAAACTGTTTCAAATGAGTTAATGCGCCTCCAGTTAAATGTTTCTGCGTTTAGCGAGCTGCAGTAAATTAATGGTTTTGTTTCACACAATCGATAAAAAAGACTAAATAATGATGATAATATGAATATCTTATACTGCATCTTTCAAATTAAGTATAAAACAAAATTGTAAACATGACAAAAACCCAATATTTAAAATATGAAAAAGACAAAGGAAATTCAGGAGAAATAAATAACATTAGTTAAGATAAAGTTGTAAAGTGCTTAAAAATTTAGCAGAAGTGTAAAATAAAAGACTTTCTACACACTTTTTAATTAATAAATTTCCAATAAACATTATCAGTGTGCAGCCAATTTGATTTATACACATATTTGTTTTAGCTTGAATGTAGTGGGGCAGAGAGCATTTGATTAGGAATCCCCCCCCCCCCCCCAAAAAAAAGAAAAAGAGGATCAGTTTTAGAATGAAAAAGATTGTGTTTGTAAAACCTTGGTTTACTTTCGCACAGAAAAATCTAGGTAAAAAAATTAGACTTTTTAAACTATTTGAAATAGTTCATTCTATTATTGGTCTTCAGCTTCTGGGCAGTGAGACCTGGAACATAGAGAGAAGGTCCCCGCTTTGGACTACTGCATATATAACTTATACTTTTACTACTATACAAGCTGCCACAGTTTGTGTTTTTAAGGTTTGTGCTATTGCAACGATCTCAATATAACTTTCATTATTAAATATAACCTAAAGACGGATCAGCAGGAATTTTCTTTTTACTTTTATTCGGCTGTCACAAAGTTTAAAAGTCAAAAGCTGAACATTATGTCTGTTACTGACCTCTTCCTTGCTATTGTGGGTGGTATGGATATCATTTAAAGTACTGAAGTATTGTTGACTAAATAATTCAGCTTTTGTTTAATTAAATGTACTGTGTTTGTATGTATAAATTACATTTTTATGGCTCTGTAGGGAAGCCTAACATTGAACTGAAATGTATTTTTCTCAACAACTTTACACGTTGAAGGCCAATGTGTGTTCCAACATTCTTTGTAATGCACTTCATGATGGAATGGCTTGCACAATTACAAAGAGTGTTTAGAAGTGATAGCCCAGTTACAGACTTGTAAATATGGTCATGAAGGATATGAAGGCTCTGCTTGTTAGGTTTGCGCTGCTCTGGCGTGCAAGCTGCAGAAGGGAATGCACATTTGCAGAATGAAAGCATATGACAAGCTCAGCCAGATATGAGTGAGTAAAGATGGAGAGAGCGAGAGAGGGAGGGAGGGAGAGAGAGAGAGAGAGAGAGAGCGAGCAGGCAGGCAGCTGGAGCGCTGAGTAGCCTGGCTAGTTGTGCTGCTGTCTAGCGAATGGGGCCTTTGAAAAAATGGACAGCCCCTTCTCCACAGTGTTTAGGGACGGTGCAGGATGCCCGTTCTGATAGTGCCAGCTGAACACCCTTCCGAATTCTCCAGGTCTCCGTCTCTGTGTCCTAATCTCTTTAGGTGTGATGTGCCCTGGAGAGGTTTGAGCGCAGCCCTGTGGGTATGCTGTTGTCTAGGAATGTGGAGTGTGGAAATGATAGGGATTATGGGAAGACTGGTGTGGGTGCCCATGCTCCACTATCACAAAGGCTCTTGGCACCCTTGCTGCTACCCCGTTGAGTCAATATTTTCCCTTTTTAGTACTGGGGCTGCAGAACTGCCTCTCTGTGGCACTAGGATGTTTTGGCTCGGTAATACTTTGAGTTCCTGTGTTGAATGGTGTAAAAGTGTGCTACTTCTGAGGCAAAATGAGTGAAATTGAGAAACTGATGAAGGATGGGAGAGTGTGATGTAAAATGATGGCAAGTAGCTGGCGGCTCATGCCAGGTGAAATGAAGCTGTGGAAACATTTAAGCTGTGCAGGTGGAGGAGTTCTGACTTCATGGTCCATTAGACTGATAAGAGTTAGGGCTCCTCATATGGCAGAAAATTTAGGCATCCTAATTCACTGTATCGGCAAGGTTGCACAACGCGCGAGGCATCCAATGCCATCTGAAATTCAGCTGTTCAGTTTGATAATGGTTGGTGTGTCCTGGCGTTCTTGCTGTTCAAATAGAAGTTTTACCTGGATTTAAAATAACCAGATATATGTTGTTGCGCTTTGACTTGCTGTCAGTTAATTCAAAAACCTTGACCTATTTAATGTAATCTGTTTCCAAGACTGTATGATTCTACAAGGCATCTTGCATTGCTGCAAGTGAAGTAATTGCTATCGTGTGTGTGTGTAAATGCAGGAAATGAGGCCACTGTCTCTTTGGTTCCCCTGAATGGAGCAGACACAGGACTACCTGCCTAGTACCAGTAGAGGGAGCTGTCTTGAACCCAAACATTTATCAACGTCAGTTAATCTGAACCAAATTTCAATTTTCATGAGTGGGAGATGCAAACATTGGGTGAGAAATCAGTCTAATTTGAAACGCTCTGGGTGTATTCTGGCACAAATGGGTTTGTGCCCAGATACATTAAAAGCTTCCTCAAATAGCTTTTGGGGGTTTTCTTTTCACTTTGTGCTGTGCCTCACACAGAGCTTGTCAAGAAATTGTGCACCCAGCTCTTATTTTTACAGCTTACCTCATTCTGTGACTGTCACCAACGTTGCCTTTCTGTTTGTGCCCAACGGACTAAACGAGACACTGAGACATTGGGAGTGTGGGAGCAGGCGAGAGGCGTGTAGAGTGGCAGAAGAAAGAGGAAGGGAAAGGACCCTGATGCATGGGGAGGATGGGACTGGAAGCATTATTCTCAGATCAGCATATGTGTGTCTTTGTGTGACAGAGCATCGGCGAGGGTGTCTAATGGTTTGTGTGAATGTGTGTGTGTGTTTATGTATCTGTGTGTATGTGCTGGGGAAGGGGAGGGAGGCATCAGGGGAGAGACGAGAGATGAAGAGAATGAGCGTGCCGCTTAGGAAATGTCACACTGGGAAGATTTGCAGGTTTTGATCCTGGCAAATTAATGCAAAACCCCAGTGCAAGTATTTGATTTGGGAAAACTTTGGGAGCAGACTTGTCTCTTAATAATAATTATTGGGTTTACATTCATTTCCTCCCCTATTCTCTTCCACAGGAGAGCTGATCACCACTGCTTGTGAGCTGGGGGTAAGTCTTAGCTGTATTGTTTAATCAATTCACTCATTAACTCTTATAAGCATTAAGGAAGTTTAATTAAGCATGGGCAGAAAGCAGATTAATTTACTTTCAGTCCACAGGTTTTTCCTCTTCTTTTCTATACACTTATTTTACTAAGTTGCAAGTAGAGAATGCTATAATTTGCAACCCGTTTTTCAAATCCAATTAAAGTCAATGGTAAGGCGATGGCTTTTGTAGGCTTTGCCTTATGTACGGTATAAGGCTTATTATATCCACCCCTCTTTTTTGTGTGTGTGTGTAAGCCGCGAAGAATGAACTAAATCGGGTTAACAGTTATAATAAGTTTTATTATTTAATAAAGTTTATTACGCCGCTGTGATCCTTTTAGGGAGGCTGTGTCGGTGTCACTATGCCAGTAATCCTGCCGTTAGTGCTGCAGTCCGTGTGGCCTGCCTGTGCCTTCTCAGGCCTCCCCAGGGCCTTGCAGGCCGTCCCTGGGCCCCGGCTGCTGGCCTCCCCTTCTGTTCCCAAGAGTTCTTCTTCTCTTTACCCCCTTTGGCCTTTGTCCCTCAACTGTCCTTTAGTTTCATCTGTCCACTCATGTCAGCCATAGAGTCTTTCTTCTACCGTCTCTCATTTCATTCTCATTGTGGTGGAGTTACCTGCCCACCTGACGCTATCTCTGAATTCACATGTGAGCTGTCTTTTGAGTTTCTAACTTCTTCTATTATCTGCTTCATGTCATCTCTTACTTCTTGAATTCAACTGACCTTTATTCTGTGTCCCTCTGGTGATGGTGAATTTGTTTTGCATGTTGGTGTTCAGTCATGAAGCCTTTGCTTTGTCTGAGGTGTGACCGGTGAGGTAGTCAAACTCACCTTTCAGTTTTGTCTCCATGTGAAGAGCTGCCCCTTCTCCCCGCCTGCATGGCTGGTGTTATCAGTGCCAGGGAGTGATTCTGTGTTTAATGACTGAGCCCTTATCTGGGTTAAGGAGACTTAGCGGCTAATTGCTGTGATTGCTGAGATCCCCCAGACGAGAGTGACTGCGGCTTGGAGGTGGTTTGGGGGCTGGGGCTGGCGAACACCACGTGCTCTTCCATGGGCTCTAGGGAGCTGTGCTGTCCTTGGGAAGAGGCCAGAGGAAAAGAAGTGAAAAGAGTGAGGAGTAAAGGGAGAGAAAGAGGGCTTTCAGTATCATAGCGGAGTCATTTTGCGGTGAGGCCAGCCGGGGTATATCTGACTTTTCTGCATTACTGCAGCTCTTCACTACTGGTATCTACTGAAGTCAAACGAGCAGCTAGATTTGCCACTAAATCAGGAGGTCCTGCAGAAAAACAGTATTTCCTCACAACTTCTGCCTGCTTGTCTCAGTGGTTTCCTCTTTCATTGTCAAAACATCATCAGCATCATTGCCTCTTTATCATGCTGCCCACTCAAGCACATCAGTGAATCACCTAGCATGTCACTTGGTTCTGTCTCTTGGCATGGTTACTGTGATTTCTTACCTATCGTTATGTGTTTTAGGTGGCTCATCCTCCAGGATACCCTCTCTTCACTCTACTAGCTCGCCTGGTTATGTGTCTCCTTCCCTCACTCTCCTCCGCCCACAGTGTCAACTTGATGAGTGGTCTGCTGGGGGCTGCAGCGTGTGGTGCCCTCTGCATCACAGTCTGCAAGTAGGTCTACTTGTGCTGCAATTGGGAATGTATTTTTGTTGGGGGGGTACCTTTTTTATTTTTTGTGAAGCTTTCATTCTTCTGCACTATGTGATATGATGTCACGTAATCCCACTTGTCTGTGCATGTCTCAGATTTCTGAAAAATACCGACTCCTTTCCTCTTTCAGCAGGGAAACTTCCTTTTAGTGAGCTCACACATCAATCTGCATAGCAAATGTCAAATATCCTGGGGGAGTAAAAATAAGAGGGAGACATTTTTTTTTATTTTTTTTTTTTAGCAGAGGGGGTCAACATTCAACATTCTCCTACTGGCTTTTTGCATCTTGATGCTGTCTGGAGCAGAGAGTGGTGTTTTGGGGTCCTGACAGCCTGGCAGTCGTGTCCCTGATCCTCTGTTCAGTATTCAGGAGTGGAGCTGAGCTGCCCTCCTCCCTTCCACCACCCTGCCCAGTCTGTTTACCCATCAGCCACCCATTGTGAGTGAGCGTGTGTGTGTATGTATATCACAATTATCATGCCCTCCAACCCCCACCCCAACGTCCCTGTTCTTCTACCCCCCCAATTGCCCAGCATGCTCCCAATCCTGACATGGCACGATTACTAATCCCCCCCTTCTTGCCTCCTGGGACTGAGAGGAACGGGATCACTAACTCTGTCCTCCCTTTCCCCTCTCACCAACCATCTTGCTCCTCACTTACCAATGAGCACAGTTTACAGTCTCTAGGTTGCCATGTACCACCCTGCCGTTTTGCCTGCTGCTGACCCCAACATGTAAAGAGCATTTCACCCTTTCCCTCTTTGAGTGTGTGCTTATCTCATTTGGTTGGCTGGTGTACCTTACATCACCCTTTTGCTGATCTTAGTAATTTTCCACATGACATTGTTTGTAGCAGCTTACTGTCAACAATTTTCAGCGTTTACGCTTTCTGGTGTATTTCCAAGCATGTCATATACTTCAAATTTACTCTCCCAGAATAGGAATAGTTGAATATGATGTAATTTCTTCTCTCCATACACTTGGTCTCATTGATCATGGAAAGAAAAGCAGGTGAAAAGGAGTGTTCCCAGAGCCTGTTTCCTGTGTGCTTGGCCAGTTTGTACGAGGTGGCAGGTGGTCCAGAGTAGGTCAGGGTACAGGGTCAGACCTGCTGGAGTAGGGCAGGGGCTGGGCAGGAAGTGCTCCATATGGGACAGGCTCCAAGCCCAGACTGCATCAGCTTTACTGAACCTCAGAAGTGAATCAATACCTTAGCACTTCAACCACACCACTCAGGACAGGGGAGGGGGGGGGGGTAGACTTACCAGAGAGAGAAAGGGGCTGATCACTCTGCCTCTTTTTGGCTATTGGACTTTATTTCCTTAATGACCTCCTAGTCCTAATGCAATGATGAGTTACTAGTCGATTGGAGGATTGGACTCAGCTTTTGGCTAGACATTTAGAAAGACTTGTTTTTTTTTTTTTTTTTTTTTTTAGTCCAGAAATATCCATGCTGTCTGGGTGTTTTTGGCTCACAGTGTGCATGTTAACTGTAGCCCTATTTGTAATCTCTGGGGATTTAGATCCAATTTTGGATTATGTTCAAGTTAAAAGTCATTATGAGTACCTCCAACCTCACCCTCCACTCAACAAGAGCTGATGGGTTGAAAGGACTTCAGCCAGAGCACACAGTCACACCGTATAAGCTCGTATGTGTGAACGTATAATCTATGGTTTCAATTTGAAAAATAAGCATAAAAGGTTTTAGTTATTATCCGTTCAGGACCTAGTTTGGGATGAGCTTCTGGCTTTGGATCAGCTGGCAGAGTTGGCCTTGTGAGTAGAGAGGGCAAAAGGCCTCAAGACCTCCCTCTTTGTTCTGGCATGGTGGACAAGGCATGCCACAGCTCGATGGGGACTCTCCGTCCCTCAGATGAAATGCCAAAACTGACCAGTTGACACTCGTTCATACCTGCCTGGTCCTGCAGTGACATCCGTTTGCTCTGTCTTTATATCACTCAAATATCTTTTTTTTTTTACCTTTTCCCTCTTGCAGCTATTTTTTTCACTACTTCTTATTTGATGGTTTGAATCAGCTGAGACATTTTTCTACTCCAATAAATAATTGCTTTGTGCCAGTATTTTCAGAAGGCAAAATATACCGAAGTTAATATGGGTAGATGAAGGCAGTTTCTCTCAAATATTAAATTGTAAGACCTTCAAATTCATCTGGAATATACCCAACATGGCAAGCCTTTGATGTATCAATTTAAATTAGTCGGCCAGATTGCCGTGTTTAATGTGGGGGAATGTAAGTTGATAGGCTTGGAAGCCACTTCTCTCCCTTGCATAAGTTAAAATGTAGCACTTAACCTCCCTTTGATTTGTCAATTACAGTTCTCTTGGCTTGATCATGTGGTGTGATGGCCAAATTGCATGTCTTGTTATGTTTTCACACCGTGGCCTGACAAGCCTTTGAGGATGGCGGACGTAATGATAATTACTATCGATTGCACTCAGAGGAGGAAACATTTGGCCCGTGGAATGCGATGGGCCTCAGCCATTAGTCTCTAGAGGAATGCACCCTTCATAACGGGATAATCCAAGCAGCTCTGCATTTGCTGCTCTCTCGTTTCACAGTTTATCTGCTAAAGCTGCTCTGTATCTCTGCTACCTGCGAGGAATCTCTCTCGATTCTGGTGCTTATCCCGAGAAACCAGGAGCAGACACGTTAGTGCGCTGACAGCCTTCAGAGCAGAAAATCAATCCTGGAACGCTCAGTCATCAGCATTTTTTACTTTCATCGCGTGATTACGTAACAAGACTGTTGAAGCACACGAAAGGTATCTGCACACCTCGGAAAGGCCATGAGCTGGCCCATGTGGCACAGCTGACACCTCAGTGGACCAGAGGGTGGGCACGGTGCCATCCCCCGCCTTGTGCTACGTCCCCAGCTCCTTATAAGGACCTTTACCATATGGTCCTGATGGCACTTGCCCTCCTATGCTCAGCTCTGCCAGCTCAGGTGGGTTGTTTTCCACAAGGGTGGGATTGCATGTGTATTATTGGGGTCATGTAAGGGCCAGTGTCTAGGGTGATTGTTAATCATTTTTTCCCCCAGACTTTCACATTGTTTATTATATTCTAGAGCTGTTTAGCACAAGTTGTGATGCATTGGAAAAAACTGAGAAGAGTTGTTTTTGTGGCTACTGTTCTCACCTCTCCCTGCAGGTGGCATGACTGCCCCTCCCTCTCACATCTGCTATGGTTGGATAGAGAATACACCCATCTCTGTTTTCTTATAAAAACACAGTCGACTATTTCCCTGCATAAAAAGGCCCCAGTCTCTGGACCTTGTTCTATTTCCACAGTATCTCATCTGTCATATTGTAGTCCAATAGACCCCCCCCCCCCCCCCATCCTAAGCATGACCAATGGTTCCCCCAGGACTCATCCTTTAATACAGTTAAACAGATGTCTAATGAAGATGTTATTTCCTCATTACTGGCTATGGGATGGGGATAGTGAGGAGGAGGGCTGGATAGACAGCAGAATACAGTAGCAGTTTAATATTCCTTTCGCCCGTGGGCCCAAGATTGTGTCTGCCTCGGACGTCAATATTACATTCCTCACCCACCACAAGCAGTCTTAATAAGGCACCAGGCACAGAGACGGATCAGACTCGGCAATTACAATTCACCCAGAATTAGTTAATGGAATCTATACAGCAACATTTATGTATCACTGGTGTGTGCCTAATGATTTGTTGTAAAAAGAAGCAATAAAAATGGCAGTCAGTGAATTGCATAAACACAGGATTTTTGTAAATTGTTTTTTTTTTTTTTCCCCTCCTCCTGTAATTTTTGTGTGCTGGGTGGAGATTAAGATGGCATTCTGGGAGAAATTGTCATGTCAGTGTCTGCATTGTTTGAGCAGAATTGTGGTATTAATTTTTTTTTGCGCACTTAGAGCACTGGAGCGCTTCCTGGAGGAGGGGTGTCTCAGCAGCAGAGCCGGGACCCTCATTTATCCTTCTCTCTGGAACAGCCACACTTAGGAGGAGGCAGGAAAGATAGGGAGGTACGTGTTTTGGTGGTTGGCCCAAAATTAGGTTGTAGCATCCCAGATTGTTTTTGATCTTTAAAAAGAAAAAGATTATAAGCAGAGGCGATATGAAAAAATGTCAAATGAAATTTGGATAGAACAATATATATGAAAATTTACAATATAATTCCATCACTTGTATCTGCATAGAAAGACAGCAAATACCATGATTTGAGACATAATGTCATTAGCATATGATAGTGCAGTTAATTGCATTCACTGAACATCTGCTCACTGGTGCTCCCACTCCTTAAAGTTGAACATTTACAAGCAATACATTCAATATAATTATAAAACAAATCCACAAAAAACTCTTAAATCTAAATGTCAGGTTGGTGCATCAAGCCCCCAAAACACTGGATCCTATATATTCCATAATGCAACTTGGTTGTATGTTAGCATCAGTTTTAACAGGTGTCCTACTGCAAAGTAAATGAGGACGTAATCCAGGTTATTTCAAACTACTAGTTCTCCCTGAGCGAAGCAAACTACACACAACTGGTGGAGTTGTACCACTTTTCTTCTAATTAACTTGATTGTTTTGTTGAAAGTCTATGAATGATTCACAGTTCACACTTTGACCTGTTGTAAATCCTTTTGAATTATTTGATTAAGTAGTCTATTTGATTTCCTGGCACATATTCTTTACAAATTATATCGTTTAAAAGCTTAAATTTGTATATCAATTGCTGCTTGACTCTGGAATTTCAAAGCACTCTAATATAATAGCTACTGAGTACCCTGCCTGGTGTCCTGGCCAGAGGCGAGCCTTTGGGTACGATCGAGAGCCAGCTGGAAACCTCCGCCTCAGCCTGAGCAGGCCACCTTCTCTATGGGGTCTCTACCCTCTTCAGGAATGTGTGATTCTTTTCCAGCGCTGCTTCCCCAAACCACCACTCAGTTAGAGAACATTGCAGTGCTGAGCCGCAGTGGCACAGCGGTGGTATTGTCTGGTCCCCGGGGTGGTGTGTGTCACTGGCTGCCTTGGCCAGCTCCATTGTGAAGCTTCATTCAGTACTCAGTGCTGGTGTCGGGGTTTTTGTGCTGTTATTTAGCACACACGGCTGATGCTGGCACGTCTCGGGCCTGTACTGTAGAACTGAGGGGGTAAATGAGGCAGGTCCCATTTTGACACTTCAGAGTGATTATACTGAGCTTTTGTTGTGTCCTTGAAGGGGACACTGCTTACCAGAGCCTGTGCTGTCATTGTTAATTTATTTGTTTCATTACCTTTGATCCTCTCTTTGAATCAGTATGTACATTTATTTTGTATTGAATATTTTATTTTCATATATCAACCCCCTCCATTTAAGCCAGAAGTTTTCTAAGTGACATTATTTCAAAGTTTGTGAAAATTGCAGACATTTTGGCAGGTCAGGTTGGTTCAGGGTTCTTGTTGTCAGCCTTGTTCTGCTCTCAAACAGGCCATTGTCACTGAGCCCCAACATTTCAACACATTCTGCACCACATTGAGCGGCGATAACAGGGAACATGGCCACACTGGTGTCAGAATGTGTCCTATTTTATCTGCACGCCCTGGGAGCAGCCAGCCTGGAGAATGAGCCGTGGCGAGGCTGACTGGGACCCAGGTGGTCCCACGCAGACAGACAGGTCATTTACAACTACACTGTACACACATCACTGGGCTCCCACAGACTGACGAGCTCTAACAGAGAGATTTGTCAGCCACTCAGGGAGAATAAAGAAGTTTAAGATCAAGAGAGAGAGAGAGAGCGTGTGTGTGTGTGTGTGTGTGTGTGTGTGTGTGTGTGAGTGTGAGTGATGCGGAATATATGACGAGTGCTGCATGTTTATTAGCTGGGACTTAAGAAGCCAGAACAGACTTGGTGTAATAACCCTGTCCGTGGACCCCCATGACGGTTCTGCACCCTATGCTACCCCAAAACCAGCCCCCCTGCTAGGTGTATGAGCTATGGGTTAATTATCATGCAGGGAGGTAAACGTATGGGTGCGGGGGGTCTCTGCACCTCAACAAAAGTCCCCATTTGCCCCCCACACCCTCTTCATCCCTGCTTCAAGTTACAACTAATTCCTGGAGCGGTGCAGTGAGAAAGACGCTGCTATCTCTTATTAAGACCCACTCCTAGACGCCCCATCAACACAACCCCCCCCCCCCCTTTCTCTCTTTAGTGCACACATGCACACACATGCTCATTCACTGAGCTCGCCTTACAGTGAACACAGAGGAAAAATAGTGGCGAGAAGGAGAGACAACCCAAGAAAAAAGGGGAAGTAGTCAGCAAGCAAGAGTTTTTTTTCTACCCTCCTCTCGCTCTCTCTCCCCTTTTTTTCCTGATTTACCGCGCTTTCCTCAGAAAGCTCCATTGTTCCCCTAGCCTAAGTCTCATCAGGCCTTTTGTGGCTGACTATCACAGCGGCAGGCAGAGAGCTGGAAATGTATAAATGGTATCATGCCTTGTGATTAATGGCGGTGCTTATGAGTCAGGTCTGATAACGGGCCTGCTCTCTACTCAATTTCAGATACCGTTAATGGAATCTGTCTTCTGCGATTGTAATGTGAGAGCGCCTAATTTGCTATGGAGCTTGAAGCTGTCACCGGCAAGGGATTGTGGGGTCATAAGGGACCTGGCAGCCGTTTGGCCTGCAGCTTGTATCTGCGGTGCTGAATAGAGCAGCTCTCTGCCTGTCAGTTAGCTGATAGGCTGATGAGGACTCTAAGCCACTCCACACAATGGCGGAAAGGGCCATACTGCCTGACTTCCCTAATTGTCGAGCCTGCTCATATTTCAGAGCCAGCATGCCGGGGACTGGGCTGCTGCTTTTTTTTTTTTTTTCCTATTTCCTTTTCCCCCCTTCTCTCTTCTTGAACTTTTTTCTTCCTTTTTTCTTTATTTCCTCCTTCATCCGGCACACTGTCTCACCCCTTTAACACACATTCGTCTGCCCTGTTTTTCTTTTTTTCCCCTTTTCCCAATCATTTGTCGCCTCTCTCTCTCTCTCTCTCTCTCTCTCTCTCTCTCTCTCTCTCTCTCTCTCTCTCTCTCTCTCTCTCTCTCTCTCTCTCTCTCTCTCTCTCTCTCTCTCTCTCTCTCTCTCTCTCTCTCTCTCTCTCTCCCCTTCTGTCTCTCATTTTAGTAAGTGGTGGGTCTTAGCGTATGACAGATTAGCCCAAGTTTGCTTCAATTACCGCAAAGGAGATGGAGACAGTACAGGAGAGGAGGAAGGGGAAAACTTTTGTGCACACATTATATTTAAGAAGCTGGGGATAAAGTGCTATCTCGAGCACGGTGGTTTCTGTGCCAGTCTGCTCGAGATCAACCAGCTTCTGGGGAGGGAGTTCTCATGATATGTGAATGGCCCAATTCACTGAGGGTGTTTTTCAAGGTCTTGTCCGAGAAGCAAACTTGGGTTGCAAAGAGATTATAATGGGTCCCCAAATTAGTTTCGGGGAAGTGGTGGCTTTTTAACTGCATAATTTTAGTTTAGTGTGAAACTGCTGATTTAGTTGTTTTGCCTTTGTTTGTGTGTCATTGCAGTGTAAGTTAGGACAAATACTTCAGTGAAAAAACTTGAAGGTCTGTAGTCTGTAAAATGGACTAAGATTAACTAAATTTAAGGCCAGGATTGGTATCGTGGAAAATTTAGAAATATATTTGATACTTCAAAACATTAAGATCAGGCAAGAATAGTATACATGAATAGTAGTAGACTCTGCAAAAATGGTAATTGCAAGCTGATAAAGTTTGGTTTGTACATAAGTTGACCTACTTTAAAATGACATACCCAAAAAAGGACCTAATTCAGTTTTCTAAATTTGCTGCAGTGTTTTATAGTTACACACACACATATTTTATAATTAGCACTTGGCAGCTTACTTATTCTAGTTACACATTTGGAGTCATAGTGCACTGCAGATCTACCGCAAGACCTCTGGAAGTTGGAGCACAGGTGGTCTGTATTTGGTGTCATGGAGTCATGGACTCAAGTGATTGTAATTAAAAGATTTCAAACCTCTAGCAGCATAGAAAACTGAATAAAAAAGCAAAGCTTCAAGACTTTGCACATTAAGTTACAAGATAAATCAAAGCCAAATATTATTGTGTACAAACAGCCAATCACCGAGCTTCAAATTCCATGGTTTGGCTAGGTTAACTGATTTAACTGTACAGCGTCATGTCAGTTAATAAAGAAATTTTAGATTGTGATCAGCTAAGGTGCAAAAACAGCTGCTAATTTGAGTACAGTGTATCATATTGACTCTTATTTCCCTGAATCAGCTGGTGTCATCACCAGCCTGACAACCAGTGAGGCTCATGGCTTCTGAAGTATTTTGTTCCATTAATACAAAATGAACAGAAAAGCATGTCTTGGAAATAATGTGGAAACAGATGTAACATAACCCTGTTGTATCAGGTATTTATCAGGAGATGCCTGAGTGTGTTCTGTGTTTACAAATGTTTTGGTTCTTGACAAAAGAAAAATTTCAAGAAAGCAGTCTGATTCCATAGTTTGGTTAGGTGCAACTACATGGCTTAAACGAAAAAAAGTTATTCCAGCATATGTGTGAAAAGTCACAACTCTTTCACCACCTCGCTTTCAGGTTGTCAGGTCCGGGTCCAGGAGCAGTACTGGCTGGAGGACTCTTCGCCGTGTCTAAACTGTGCTGGCAGTGGTCTATGGTTGCAGAGGTCTTCACCCTTAACAACCTGTTTGTCGGTCTGCTCTTCTTCTTGTCTGCCAGTTTTCATTGTGCTGAAAATGCTCATCAGAGGAGGAAGGTAACCGTTCATTCTCCAGGTTACATGTTCATATACCATCACATTGAACTCACTGTCCTGCACTTGCCTTGTTAGATCTCACAGTGGGGGGCATTATGCTGTGGTCTAGGGCTCTGTAACCAACATACCCTGGTGCTCTATGTACTTGTTGCCATTCCCTGGGTCCTTCACAGACTCTACTCTCACAGGGTAAGTCCTAGGGACTTAGTTATTCAAGCTTCATTGGAACATAGGTGTTTATTCTCTTTTTGGGTAATATATCCAATGTGTTCCTCATCGTCTTGGCAGGAGCTGTGTTTGCGTAGCCTTGTCTCTATGGGAATGTGTTTCTTGGGGGGCTTTCTACCCTACATCTACCTGCCTGTCTCGTCCTACTACAACACAGCCCGTTGGAGCTGGGGGGATCAGACAACCCTGTCCGGCCTGCTGACCCACCTGCTCCGAGTTGAGTATGGCACCTTCAGTCTGGTATGTGCTGCTCTACATTTTAATGTACACACATGCTTTTATTATGTTATTAATCTTAATCTTGCATTTAGATGGTTTTCGTTGTATTATATTTGTGTTTGCAGGCGAAGGCAGAGAGCTCTATGAACATGACCACAATGCTGAAGTGAGTTGCTGTTTTAGCCTTTTTTTCCCCTTCTTTTTTAAAATCGATTTGTTTGACGTACCAAACAAAAGCAGGTGTTTGTTATCAGCTCAGCTCACTCTTTACTGTATATTTATAGTATTTATTTTTTTATTACATTTCTTTGAAGTTGCTTCAAATCCCACTGGTCTGCATATGCAACATTTTTGCATTTGAGAATGAACTTCTTTCATCACAGATTTATCATTGAGCTATTTATCAGAGTAGCCAATGAATCAAGTCTACCAAAAAAATGCAAGACCAAAGCAAAGTGGTTTATATTTTGCTTTAGTTGTCAATTAATTATAAAAAATATATTTAATTGATAAATTGTTGGTTAGGAGGTTGACTCATTTTAATGATTTAAGAGAAAAATATCCATGTTTCAGTCATCACTGTCGATGGTAAATATCAATGTTTGTGTTCAGAATCTAAATTAAGATTAAAAATTTAACTCTGATTTTTCACCCACTCAGATAGGCCTCTTTTGGAGGTTGGAATCAGCCAAAGAATCCAACAAAACCTGACCACTTCCTTGCAGCAGAATTGTTTCTGTTCACATCAGAGAGGAATTTTCGCAAGGGCAGTTGCTTTTGGCTCTCAGAGCTGTGGGTTTCCAGTGAACCCCAGTGGTCATCTCTTGTGAGGCTAATGCAGCCACAGTCACACTTTCTCTCCGCTGCATTTCTGCATCAACCTACTCCCGCAGAGACTAGAAATCCAAGCTGAGATACCCTGTAGTTCTACCTTACCACCAACTATGACGTCACTGTACTCATCAATGACGACACTGTACTCAGCTGCAGAGCCTGTTCAGCTTCAGTCCTCAATTGCCTATATTCACCATCAACAGTGAATGAAAATACACATGAAAAGTGGCCAAATTTCTTCAATAAATTCACCACTTGGATAATTAACTTCTGGTGGGGTTTGTTTTTGTTTTGAGTTGAAGAAATACTGCAGGATAATGTTGGGCTCTGATCTGAGGACCCGACTACTGTTCGATTGATGGTTCTAGTGTTTTACACAGGTTCAACCAGAAATGCCAATCTGTGTCTCTGGTGCTGGCAGCCATTCCGGCAGCCCATCTCTCCCTCTCTGTTTCTCTCTGTCTTTCTCTCTCTCACACTCTCCAGCTTCTTTTGTTCTACCCATTCCACTCTCTCCCATCAAAGCAGAACTGAACCTTCTTAGAGGGCCAAATCGCTGTGTTCTGTTTCTCCAGCAGTTTGAAATGATCACTCAGCTCTGGTGTTTAAGCGTGACAAGCTGTGATGACAGACACTGCAATAGAGCTGGAGAAATTGTATTTTTCTACTCCAGCACCCCCCGCCCCCCCACCTCCGCGGCACTTCCTCCACCCGATTCCCTCCCCTACTCCTCGCCGCCACCACCAACAGCACTGCAGTCGTCCTACTCCTCATATCTTTTTCCAGCTGATGGGATGGGACGTCTTAAGACCCCCCACCACTAGCCCCCCTCTGCCAGCACCCACTGCTACCCATCACCCCCGCTGCTTGATGGACAAGCACACCTTCAAGATGGGGAAGAGAGGCGAACATGACAGGCATGTCGCACTGGAGACGTAAACCCGCTGGAGAAGCTGACACAAACACACGCTCGTGAGCACACTCACACATAGTGTACATTGGGAGATATAGAGACTCAATAAGCTGTCAAATAGAGATGGGTATTAAGGAAGAAGCAGGAAACTATCTCTGTGCTCTGAGCAAGCGCTCTGTGACTGACAAGCGCTGTGAGGAGAGGATGGGGCAGCGGGGGGTGGATGACACAGTCATTGGTATCTGTCAATCCGATTGAAAGGAAGAGCGTACAGTCCAAGGAGTTTGTTTTGATAGGGGATGGAGGGCATTTCATAATTGGTGTCCTTGAGTTCAGTAGCAGGGAGAGTTTGTCTTTGGTGTCCATCATATTTATTTATTTATATATATGTGCTTGTGTATGTCTGTGTGCGCAGGGCCCAGTTGGACCACTGCCTGGAGGACCTTTCCCTTCCTGTTCTGCTGCTGGCAGGCGTAGGTCTCCTCCTCTCCTCGTGGGATAGGTAGGAATGAGGAAGCAACACATCAAACTCTGTCACACACATCTCCACAGCCACTTCAACCAAAAATCTAATCCCCTAGAGTAAAAGACGGGGAACAAAACCACTGACAAAATGCTGATTTTCAAAAAAAAGAACACAAAAAACATGGAGGCACCTAACTGTCAAGCTGTCACAACGCTCCACATTCAAATGCCTTGATGTGTAGTTCAGAAAACCATATTTGTGTGTAAGTCACTGCTTGTATGTATCTGTGTGTGGCAGTGTGATCCAGTAATTCATTACATTTGTGCCTTTGCTGAGGTCTGTGGGGTGGCGCTGATAACGCAAAGTGAAGCCCTCCGGGTCTGCAGGGCTTTGGCCACCCCCCCCTATTTCTCCTTCTCCTGGTGTGCACTTTGATAGAAATATACACAGATGAAAAACAGCAAGGTCATTTCATAAGATGCCAAAATTAAACCATGCTAATTTGTCTAATAATAATATTTCATTTCTCAAAGGGAAGGCAAACAAAAACGAAGGAATTTTAGTGACCAGTGGTTGGGTTCAGATGATGATTTCTTTTTATTGCCACAAGGGTGACCTGTTTTCTTCTCAGTGTGTTTTTCCACTTTACTGTAATGAGTGTGTGATTCAGCTGTTGGCCTCTGCTCATTCTGACTCCGTCTACATTAGAAAATCAATCATGCACCTCTTAGCTGCCTGGTGAATACATTTGCTCTTGGGTATGTGATCTTCATCCCCTCATTAATAATTTTATAACAAACAAGAATATTTTTATCCAGCAACCAGATGGGGGTGGGGGGGGGGGGGCTGTAAATGGGAAATAGCTATCCAGAGATATACAGAACAATATTTGTTTACAGATAATGGAAGGTACTGGAGATTAATATTTGAACGCAGTGTCCTTTACTGTCCCAGGACGTGTTGCTCGATGTCCTGGTTGTTAACCGCCATGCTTCTCGTTTACTCACTGTTTTTTGCTTGGAGAGCAAACCTGGATGTCACCAGACCTCTACTGCTCGGTGTGGTGAGATATAAATTAGTTTCATCTTCTCTCTGCTTTGTTGTTTTCACTGGCACCTGTGTTTATAGACTGTTTCCGCAATTTTTTCATTTATTAATGAGAAATCTATGCAGATATTCTGTACTGAAATCACTTCATTAGTAGAGCCAAATTTAACTGAGACATGAATACAAAACTATAGAAACCACTGGTGTGTGTGTGTGTGTGTGTGTGTGTGTGTGTGTGTGTGTGTCTCCTGCAGGTTGAGCGTTTCTGGCTCCAGAGTGATGCTGTCGTGTGTGTGCTGGCAGGCCTTGGCTTGAGCCAGACGCTTGCTGGGCTGGAGAGGAGGCTAGGCAACGGGGGGGTGTGGAAGACCGCTGGCTGGGTCCTCACCATGGCTCTGCTGGCACATATGGTACAAACCAACCACAGGTGAGCGTGGATCGCTGGTGAAACATGATGTAGAGTCAGGAATTCAGGTAGATTGTTGGGCTAACACACTAACACACTTGATGGAGAGAACAACATGCTTTAATCAACAAATATGTACACCAGGCATAAAATGAAAAGATGTACTTGTTATATCAAATTTAAAGATTTCCTTCTTGCTGTTCAGTTGCATCAGTAGGCTGCCCTCAGATAAATAACATCCTAAAGAGAACACTTAAAATGTTTTAATCCAGTCTCCTGGACACCCTCCAAATGAATAAACTGAACCCGAAGAAGAGTCGTCTGTGTCAGTTGCACCGCTTCCTACTATCTAAAACATTCAGTTAAATAAAGAACTTAAACACCAAGCTCATCTGTGTAATTTCAGATTTCAAAGAGCTTAATGGCACGTTAAAACTACTTGTAGGTGAGGGCATCATATATGCATTGATACGCCACAACCTACACACAGACAAAATGGTTGCAAAAATGATGAGAATCGCTTTTTCAATTAAATTAATCTTCCCTAATTTGCTTAGTTTTTGTTTTGATTCTTGTTATAGCTTCGTCAAAAAAAGATGCCAGTCATCTACAATGGGTGAAATGCTTGCTGAAGATTAATTACTGTGTCCCAAGTTGCATCAGCATGGAAAAGTTGAAGGGAAATAAAAAAAAAAAGGGACATAAAAACTACTCTAAACATACCTTCTCAAATCGCTCCATGCATAAGTTTTCCCTGAGTCAACCCGATTTGTTTCTACTCTGTGCTTCATACCGCAGGTCTGAACTCCACATGTCAGGTTTTTCTCTGCTCACCCCATGGTAGGGGCTAAAGAGAGGCACGGTTAGCACATAGATTCCACTCAGCAAGCTCAGTCTGAGATGTTAGCTGTCCGAGAAGGCAGATTACACCTGCGAGGTGCTGGGGAGTGCCAGACAGCCATCACTGAGCGGCTTTGATCAAGAGGAGAGCATGGCCTGTGCTGTCAGACCCATCACACCTGTCTCCCCACGATTAGATAGGCAGCCAGAGCGCTCTGCAGAGGGGAAGGGGCGGGGGCACTGACAACTTACCCTCAGAGCACCTTGAAAGCGTACTCACGAGCGAGGACACATAGCAAGTTATACACATCACAGACACTTCTGAGCTGGGGTAAAGATGCACCCAAGCCCTTCTTAAGTGCCAGTAAACACAGCTGCTGTTTTGATGATGCTGTACAGTAAGATGGTGTATGTGTTCTTGATCCCAGGGAATGTGATCAGAGCAGAAACAGTGTGGTGGAGAGGTTCGGCAGGGAGCTTTTAGCTTCCATCCCAGCTGACTCTATCATCCTGACGAGAGGAGATCTGCCGGGAAACTCCCTCCGCTACCTTCACTACTGTCATGGTCTACGGCCTGATGTGCACCTGGTCGACCAGGAGGTCAGAGCTTTAAGTCCTTCGTATCTATCCCAGGTCTGGAACAGTGGGTCTTTACTCATTTTTCCAATCAAATAAAAACAAGAAATACTTCTCAAAAAAATGCCATCATTAAAATAAATAAAGGTACGGAATCACGTATATGTACTGAACGACAACCACAACAACAACAACAACAACAAAAAAACGCAGGAAATTTGTCTTTTTTTCACATCACGATTTGAGGAAGTAAACGGTTAGGTTTAAAATAAGTAGTAGCATTCATAAAAGGGAGATTAGGCAAAGCTTACCCTTGTGATAAATGTTTTTAGTTTGTCTTAAATATAATCAACACCATTATGGTTGTCAGACTACCAACCCAGATCTGACTTTTGCCATATCCAGATTGTATTTGAGACTGATTTTTAGAAAATCTGAACAGCCATAGCCCACATGAATATAGACTTTTCCAAATCAAACCACATTTAGAGGTGTTATGAAATCTGATTCAAATCAAATTTCTTTTCTTAATTTAGATATGTCATAGTCTGAAAGCTGTGGACACTGAAATTGGATTTAAAAGCGTCTTTGTTGTCTTGTGCAACCTGTGCCTCCATGGGAATGTCAAGTTGCAACAAATCTGATTTCATCAATTGCAAATGATGATTTTCTCAGTGTGGACAGAAAAAGTTCTGATTGGAGAAACAAGTCCAGTTTGCCTGCTGTCTGGTTGTAGTCTGTAATGTCAAACATGGAGTTAAAACAACTTAAATATATATTACATCCATTTCTTAAGTGTATTGTACACCGCACGGTAAGTCTTAAATCTCTAATCACACTGGATACAAAGACTTGAATGAAGATGGTGCTTCTCTTTCTTCTCTCTAGATGATGACATACACTTGGTATGTGGCCAAACTGGGACATCATCACCCCGGGGTCCACTTTCCTGGACGCTGGTGGGACCCGCTCCACCCTGAGGAGAAAGACACATTCAGTCTGGAGCAGTTTCTGTCCCGCAACACACAGTGAGTCACAGGAGAATAAAGGGATGATGCGAACAGATAAATAGAGGAGTATCCAATGGAGAGGGAGTGAATGGAGAGAGTGACAATGGTCCTAATGAACAAGTGGGTGATCTAATGAGGCAGAGATCAGTGGAATGGTCCATCCAGCGGTGAGTGCAGGGGGAAGATAAGCCCATAGAAATGTTGAAGCCATAAAAGGAGTTTGATGAGGAGTCGACTAATCTGCTTGATTTGGTTAAATAGTCTCTAGTGGACTCATTGCTGCTCCCTGCTCTTGCTCCTCCAGGAGGAGCTGAGACCCTGAAACTGGCATGAGACCTGTTAATACCAAGCCCACCAGGGGGCAGTGTTTGCCAGGCCAAAATGCCTGTCTCTTAGCGGGGCAACACTGACCTGTGGGATTAACCCTGCAGTGCCTGAGCTTTTAGTTCGCAGCACAGATGCTAAAAGGTGTAAGGATGAGAGGAAATGTATTTGTGTTAGCTTGCATGCATCAGCATTAGTTACCTGGCATGATGGGAGACAATGGTAGGTCACTGTGGACAGGAGCAGTTTGAAGCCTGTTTGTGTTTTTCCTCTGCAGGAAGGATGTGTTTGCATGTATCGGGCTGCCTGATGGAGATCCAAGCTGGGAACGTAGCTTCTCCCGCTGGCCTCTGGGTGTGTGTGACTTCTTAGTGCCTGCACAGAGACAGTTTCACCCCAATGAATGGGTCCGTCGCACTCGCAACATTTACAACTGGAGCGAGCCACACAACAGGTGCAACCGCAGAACAAACTGAACACTGAGTTCCTCTGGATGGGTAGGCCTTTGAACATGCAGAATATAATTTCCCCCTTGTCTCCTCTCAGGTGGCATTACACTTTGCCAAAATTCACCAAAACCATTTTGAGACTTTTTTGGGGTCTTTGAATCAACCATTCACACGGAAAGATAACAAGCTCCCCCCTCCAGCGAGTCCTAACCATGTCTTTAATACCAAAAGCAGAGTAGATCTGCCTCTTCTCTCTGTGGTCATCCTTCTGAAGACTCCACAGAGCTTCCCACAGTGAGGTTCTGCTGTGATCCAGCTCTTTGTGAATTCAACCAGAGCAAGACATTAGGCTCTCAGCCATTTGAAATGAGACTGAAGATGAAAAATAATGAGTTTCTTACTGCGTTTTGTCAATAACTGTGTCAAAAGTGGAATTAGTCAAAGCTACATATTCTGTTGCTGTTGCCAGCAGCCCTTCATTCACTCAGATATCCGCGGCTGAATACTGTGACATTATTTCCCGCACTCTCACGACAAGCGTGTCCGCCGATGCCCACAAGCCAAATATTAGCTTGGGAACCCTGCTAAAATATTCTTTTGAAGAAGAGGTCAAGTGTTTACAGGCAACAAAGTAAAAAAGGGAGATGTGGGCTTACACCATGTCGAATGCACTAGCTGGTATTGTTGCTCAGTCATTAAATGTTTATGCAGCAAACATTGATGTTTAGTGTATCAAAGCCTGCACAGTCTAGTGGAACAATATATTCACATAAATAATCATTTATAGTTAGCGGAATTGTGCACAAGCCCCTGCCTGAAGCTGCTCTGATAAAGAAATATGTTTTTTCCATGTGTGAACAGTTTCCACCCTTCGTCCTGGGAACGGGTCGCTAATGAGGAGATGTGGCAAGCCAGGTACCGTCAACTTTCTACAGGAAATATTAGTCTCCTCTTTGGAGAGATTGTATACTTTGCAGATAAAAGCTGAATCACGATGCATACTATCCTGCTAGAACATCTCCATAAACCAGTCTTGTGTGGTAGAGCATCTACATGTACATTGTATTTGGTGGCAGCATCTACATAAATCACTCCATTGAAGTGGTGCGTCTGAGAGTGTGGATCTGCATGGCTCATCCATCCAGCACTTAGCCCTCAGCCTGCGTGCTTTGTTTCAGGATGAAGACGGCTTTCTTTCTGTTTGACCTGGCAGAAAGGATGCAGGGTGAGGGGAAAGCTCACCTCTTTGAGCTGTCTTATACTGTAAGTCTGACCTGCTTCAACAATACTGTCATTTATAATGGCAGACAGATTAAAAGGCCACACGAGGTTATGTGTGGCTTTACTTTGGTCTTGTTTTTGGCTTATAATAGAGTGTCTACATGTGTGTGTTTGCTGCGCAGCTGTATAAGGAGATTGTAGAGGCCCATTCTAACTACCCTCCAAACTGGGACAAGAACCTGGCTTTGGCCTGTGAGAGGCTGCTCCGCTCAGGCCACCGCGGGTACAGTCCTGACAGCCTGCTGACCTGCAGTGCCCAGCACTTTAAACTGTACTTGGAGAAGGAACCCACAGACCCCCAAGCACCCGCCATACGCTCGGCCATCGCTCACCTGCTGAAAGAGAGAGACAGACACCGTGAGACTGTGAGGCAAACCCCATGACAAGTTCCAGAGGGGCTGACATGAATGGAGCTGGTACACTTGAGAGGGAAAGCTCAGCTGAAGGCAGTTAGACGAAGATCTTCCTGTTACATGTAAAAGGTGATGCTCCAGAAGAACATAGAACTACATCCTGGTTAATGTACGAGCTAAATGGTCAAGTTGGACCAAGTAGATGGGGCTACTGAAGGATGCCAAACCATACTTCTGCAGATGGATGTTGAGCAGAGAGAGAGAGCTCGACTTCAGGAAGACTGGAATGACCCCAATCAAGCTGTGCGTGTGCCCCTTCGACTCACCCATTTGATTGCTTTATCGTTACATCTCGTACTTTTTTTTTTCTCTCCTTCTGCTCTCACAGCTTTTAATGTACTGATTATTTTGCCTCAGCCGCTGCTCTAGTTCTCTTTTTCTCACATTAGGATGGTGAGGCAGAGATTGAGGGAAACCCAATTTGGGGGCAGAAATGGGGGATTAGAGTGGCTGTTTAATCTAGGACAGACTTGTGCTGTGCCACACAGTCCTCTCTCCACATCAGCAGCACTACCCAGCCACCCCTCTATCCATCAGTCTATCTTAGATGGTCCTTTAAATGTTTAAAACTAATGGATTCGATTAGTGCCCCCCCCCCCCCTTTCCTCACGGGAGGGCTGTAATCCCCCTTGGATTTAAATGAAATGTAAAATGTCACAATGCCAAAGACCCTTTTAGAGGTGTGTGTGTGTGTGTGTGTGTGTGTGTGTGTGTGTGTGTGTGTGTGTGTGTGTGTGTGTGTGTGTGTGTGTGTGTGTGTGTGTGTGTGTGTGCGCACATACACGTGCACTCACAAGTCCTTTCATTGCCCAGAACCACACATAAACATAGTCAATAAACAGATCGGGGCTCTGGAAAGCTTTGATCGTGAGACAAAGTCATGCAAACTCTGGGGACACACACGAACACGCAAAACCACCAGCTCCCAG
Organism: Aulostomus chinensis; assembly: GCF_037954235.1. Lineage (NCBI taxonomy): Eukaryota > Metazoa > Chordata > Actinopteri > Syngnathiformes > Aulostomidae > Aulostomus > Aulostomus chinensis. The sequence goes on from NC_141336.1 coordinate 18,901,404, forward strand.
AAACTGGACTGTTAGTGTTGCATGAATATGACAAATGCAGCAAGTGGACCAGAGTACAAGTTATTCATACACTACTGATGTTAATGAGTGTTTTGCAATGACGTGTTAATCAGAGGTCAAAGCAGTGTATTGCTTCATAAAGAGCTGTTGGGGGAGCCTGCTGTTTGAGATGCCACTAGAAAGCAGAAGACAAGTAAGTGCATGTGTAGTTTCCTCAGAATGTAATCTGTAGCACAGATTGTAGTCCAGATGGTTTGGTTTCTTAAAAAAAAAAGAGAGAGGGGAGAGAAATCTGTCTATTTCAATAAAGATTTTGTTTATTTTCATTCATTTTTGGAACTTTATTCTGGTGTTGTCAAGGTATAAATGATATACATTATGATCAGATATTTTTATGTAACTAACTGGAACCCTGCCTTTTATCATCTAAACATTTTAACCCCACTAACGTGTACATCCATGATTACATCACTCATTTTGTCGCATGCCCTCTTTACCTTTTTTACTTTACTTTCTTCCTTTCCTCCCTTTTGTCATCCTTCTCGTTACCCACCCTCCCGGTCTTTCCCTAACCCCTCTGTTCCTCTCCCCTCCCCTGTCTCGGAGAGTCACTTGCCCACCCTAAATCAGCAAGCTGCCGAGGATTGTGGGAACCCATGGAATCGCCGTGACCAGGGATGCAGGCAGGGAGCCACGACAACGCTGGAATGTGGGGCGTCTGAGGAGATAAGAGCTCTGTGAGCCCAGCCAGGGAGAAGGGAGGGATGGAGCTGGGTGGGGGCGGTTGAGGAAAAGGAGGCAGAGTGAGGGTGAGACAGAAACAGGGAGAGCAGCAAGTCTGTGAATGGAGAGACAGAAACACAACACCATAAACATCCAGAGAGCAAGACAGTGAGACAGAAAAAGAGGGGCGGGGGACTTAGGGGGGCACACACTGGAGATGGGAAGCCAGCCTTATTCCTCTTTGCATTTCATTTACATCCCTGGCCGTATCGACCAATCGGATTGGGAGCAAAGCCCAGGGCTTAGGAGGGGAATAAAAAGACAAAATGTCTTTGCTGCTCTCATCCCTCCCTGATAATACCCTCTCTGTTTTTCTTTTCTCTTTTTCTCCCGTCTATAAGTAGATACTGTCCGAAATGCCAGCGGAAAAGCGACACCTCCGCTTGCTGTGTATCTCAGATAGACCGAGCGGGAGCAGGGGCTGAAAAGACAGCTTTAGCAACTGGGCCTATCTCCTCTCCTCTCTCTGGCTGGATGCAAGCTTGGAGTGGAGGGAGGCGGAGTGTTGGGATGTGTTGGTTAGTGTTTGGGAAGAGAATAGAGGGTGTGAGAGGCATGATATACTGAGCTGGCCACAGTTTTTGCAGAATCTTACACTCTGAAAAACTTTGCCTGCAGATCCCATTGCTAAGCATGAGAAACCTGTTTCAAGGATGTTTACGAGGTGCCACCCATCTTTGTAAAGGTTGCCAAGGCCTGCTACCAAACTCCACACATATTTTTAGCTCAGGGTTGCTGTTAGTCTAGTATGCTAAGTTGCAGGTTTATCTGAAACAGAAAGTCTTGTCAAGTAACCTCGGATAACGCCACATTCTCACATTTATATTTATGTTATTCTCCTGAACTCATCGATGTGTATTGAGAATCATTAGCATCTGTGTTTACGCAACATCCTGGTTGCCTTATCTCAGGTTTTTGTTTACCATTACTACATTTACTGTGTGTGTTTCTCAGTGTGTGGTTGCCACTGTTTGTCTGTCTGCACTGCAGGTACAGTATGTTTGCAGGTTTGTTGAGTTTATTTGTACAGGTGTTTGTCCTGCTCTCCATTGTGTTTAGGTTGTCCATTGTGCTAAAAGTGTTTTCGCAGTTTGTAAGTGCCTCTCTTGTATTTAAAGGATGACGCCATTGTTTTTTCTGCTCACATCTTTGTGTAGGCGCACCCTGACTGTTGTACTGCCAATGGACACAGCACTGCTGATATGCAGCTTTTTGAAAGTGATTGTTGTTGCAGAGATGCAAGCTCATCTAAAAAGGCTGTTGCAGCATTCAGACATAAAGTGGGTCCTTTACCTGCCACCTTAGAACTCTGTGGGATCTCTTCCATCTTCACAGCATCCTCATCCTTTACAGCTAAAAAACAAATGAAACAATTGAGTCAAGGCTGATGTATGAGGGATTAGAGGACAGAGAGTTGGGGAATGCGACATCTCCATTTCCAGGATCAGTCTTCGACCGCTTACTGGTAATCTCTGGCCTCAGGCCCAACATACCTCCAGTGGTATCTGGCTGAGAGGCAGTGTGAGCTGGTAGTCCTGCTCGGCGTGGGGTCGCTGTTATTAAAGTGATGGGGTGGGATTCTAACTTGACATCACAGGAGTGGATTGAAGAACAGAGCGATGAGAATGTTTCCTCGCTCTGTATCCAAACCTCACCGTAATCCTCAGTCCAATGAACGCACGTGTGTGTATATTTGCATGTTTGCCTGTGTACTCTGCATGTGCGCATGTTGGTAAAGTTTCTAATCTGTAAACGTGAAATAACTTTGAGTTCTTCAGAGAATATTATCCCCAAGTTCCCGTTGTTATCTTGTGTACACACATTTGTTTATTTGATACAGCCCCTCTCCACTACAGCACTTGTGTATATCAAAGACAGCAGTGCAGAGCGTAATTGAAAATGGCTACCGTGGAGAAAGGTCTCTCTCTGCTTGACTGCGAAGAGGCAGAAAAAGCCCCATTCTCCGCTCCCGTCTTAGATCTATTTAAATAATTGAGGAGTAAACTGACAAATTAGGCACCTTTATGGACGCCCCTGGGCTCTCTCTGGGGTCCTTCAGTTTCCCCAATTCAAGAGAGTACCACTAGGCACAGGATAATATCTCTGTGCGCTTTGAGAGGGGGGTGTGTGTGAAGGAGGGTAGTGGGCCAGGAGGGGTTTCGCCAATCAAGCAGGCCACACTTCCTCCCCCAGGTTCTAATTTTGTGCCACATTAAAGAGCTCGGCCTCCATTTAGGACACAGAGAGGCATTTTCATAATTTGCCGGGTCTCTCAACTAGCTCGGGGTGCCTTTTTTTCCTCTCTCTCCTCCCTCTCTCCCTCTCACTCCGTGTCTGAATGGAAGGCCTGGGGAGGAAGAGGGGTAAATAATTCGCCTCCTTTCAACCAGCCCGCTTCCCTTCTGCATAATGTTGCTGTTAGGTGTGTATAGCAGCTAATATTTATCTCTTTAATGGCGCTCTATTAGACCTGAATATTATATGCCATATAAAAGCTAACACTACTTATTATCAGGTATCCAGAAATGGTGTTATTCACATTTTGTTGATGCATTATTACAGATTAACTTGCTTTTATCTAAGCTAAAAAGTGGTGGATCTAATTTGCGGCTGTGACACTGATGAAAAATTTGTGATCTAGTGTATCTATACTGTACAATCTAGGTTAAAGTTGTTTTATTTCCTCTCGCTGAAACCATCCATTCACGCACTACAGCATGCGTAAGCATTGATTCATATGTGATTGGTCACATAATTCACAGTCTCAGGGGGCATTTCATCGCTGACAGACAAGCTAATCTAAAATCCCCCAATTTACAAATGAAAATCCCACCATCCAATTGAGCTAATAGAGGGACTTGAATGGGATAATAAGATGTGGTGTAATACTGTGTAAAAAGCCTGTAATGTTGTGTTGGTGTAAGAGCCTGTGTGGCTGGATGTTTGACTGTTTGCAGTGATTACAGGGGCCTGCGGGCCTGGCGGCAGCTCCGTGGCTGGGACAGGGAGCTTCTCCCTGGGCAAGGAGATACGCCTGTCTGCCCCTTCTGCTGGAGCCACAGGAACCAGGATGTCAGGAGGGAGACTGCTCCCTGTGAGCTCTCTGTCTCTGTCTCTCCCTCTCTTCCTCTCTCTCCCTCTCTCTCTGGCTCTCTCTCTCTCTAGTTCTCTCCCTCTCATTGCCGGTCTCGCTGTGGTTGTACTATTGCGCTGCTTGCAGATGTGCACAAACAAGGGAGGATTAAAGCAAAACGAATCTAAACAGACAAATGGAATTAGAGTGATGGGTGTCAGTGGGCTGGTTCACAGTGATAAACAATATGATGCCCTGTGTGTGTGTGTGTGTGTGTGTGTGTGTGTGTGTGTGTGTGTGTGTGTGTTCCTGTGTCTGGGGGATTATCAGTGGTTAGGTGAGTGGTGTGTATGGCTGGGTGACTGCTTCTGGGTGTCTTTGTGTGTTTGCCTATCTGTCAATGTTTTTGTAATTATGCGTGTGTATTTACTTGGTCTCTATTTGTGTGTGTGGTAATGTGTTAGTCCATATTACCTCATGAAAACGAATCTGTGATGTGTTTTTCTTTAGCTGGGGGGGGGGGTCACATTTTCTTCTTGTCTTTCAGGGTTTGCGTCTTTACTCCATCACGTTACTGCAAAAGATGCTAACACCCAGTTTGTGATCAAGGGACTATGAAGGTTTCATAATCTGGTTTTGGAGAATGCTTGACATGTGTGGTTGTTTTTTGTTTTTTTTTCTTGTGGCAGGGGTCTGTGTATGTGTATGTGCTGAAGAGGTCAAGAGTGTGGAAGTGTCAGCAGGGGGGCAGTGATCAACAGTCTGGGGCTTCCCTGCCGAGGGGCTCTGAGATTAAGGGTAAGCCCTGCCCTGCCAGATGGGCACTACACATCCCCAACATCACACACCAGCACACCAGGAGGACCGCACTGTCTCGGGTGGAAGCTGGGTGACTTCCCGAATGAGACAGAGCTCATTTAAAGTGCAGTGACATATGAAATTCTCCATAAAATATAGCATCCTTGATTCCGTTTTAGGACTGATTATTCCAGGTGTGTTGTTGGTAGATATGTTGGTCTCTTCTCAGGTTAACACAGAAAGGTGTCAGGAGAGACCAGATGAGATGGGCGACTCTTCAAAGTGTCCGCCGGTGGACAGTATGACCAGTCAGCAGGTTCGAAGGTATCGGAAATGAAACTTACAGGTTGTTTTGATGTGCTGTATTTCAGAGCCATAGGCAACACTGGAATTAAATTGTGGGTGTGGGTGTGGATGTGGATGTGTGTGCGTGTGTGTACTTGTAATGGTTATGTTGTGAGGACATACATCTCACAATGTGGGGGTGCTCGCTTTCGTTTTAGGGTCAAAGAGCAAGTCAAAATTACGTAAGTGCTTAAATGTAATTGTGAAAATGTGGATCGAGGTTAGAGTTTAGTTGACAAGTGGTTAATGGTTGGGGCAGGACTTCAGGAACTCTGAAGTGATGGTGTAGTAATGTCATAAACTGTTGCTAGAGGATTTTCTAGTCACCTGAGTATCCTGTCGCTGTATCCTGTTTCAGGCTAGCTTTACTGCTAGCTGAAGATACGTCTTTGACAGTAACGTCAACCTGCCGTAAATCTTTGTGGTACTAGCCCACCTGGATCTGGTATTCATGGCTTCCCCAGTATGACTTAGGAAATCGTCTGTGAATTACTAGAAAGGAGATTACATGAGAGAAGTGTACAAACAAATAAAAGATTACAGGCAGAGAACATGTTTCAGTCTAATGCCCTTTCAACAAGCAGTGCTCAGCACAATGCTTCTCTCTCCCCAAGCTAAATTTGGATTCTGCTCTGATGTGAAGGCCTGCTGGCCAGCAATGTCTTCCACCAAGTGCACCACCTCTGTAATGACAGTGTTCCACACGACTGGCCTGTCTACTCCGCTGGTATTAGTTTGGCTTTGGAGTTCAAGTGACTACGGGGTTTAAACATGGATTTTTTTTTTTAAAAAGGGGGGGAAGAAAGAGTCGCTGTTGTTCTTGAAAAGCTGTGTTTATCCAGGATTAGAGACACCAGCATGTTAATAATTGTTTCTCACAGAACTGCAAAGAAGCACTTTCCTGTAATCCCCTAATCAGGCATTACACCTCTGAGCGAAGCCACAACGCAGGCGCGTGGTGTCTGTGACGCAGCACGCCCACAGTGTGTAATACACCCGCGTCTCCCCCAACACCACACCCACCACGTACAATAGCACCTGCTCTATTCTTTTCCCTTAAGGTCTACTTCCCTTCATCTATTCACTGCCCCAAATCAGTCATGACATTATTTTTCCACTCTGTTTGATGATGAAGACTTACACACTTTTCATTTATCCTGTCCTTTTTTCAGTCCTATAAGGATAACTCAAGTTTACCATCTGCACTGATAGCTGTCTGCGCCACAGGCGACATGGCGTACAAATTCAACTTCCTTACCTCTCCCGGGTTTTTTCTTTCTTTTAAGGAGAAAGTTTCTTTGTCCGATTCGAAGTCAGCCTCTGAAAAGCAAGATGTCTTTTACTTGAAAACAATGTTAGTGACACAGTAGGGGAGTGGAATTCCTTATACGTCTAGTAATGCTGCTAAAGGTCACAGAGTTGTTGGCCAGTTGTGGTACAGTGGTGAGGAGGTCACACATGAGGTCACTGTACGTGCTGAGATTATAGCAGGATGCCGGAATGTGAGGGCACAGTTGCTTGATGGCTTGTCAACATGGGAGCAGCTTGTTAGGTTTAATTAGTGACGTTTTTATGAGCCGCACCCACATTGTCATCATGATGTTTCCTGTTGTGAGTCCTGCCTCACACATAATTGTCCGCGTATCTGCTTGTTTTAATCCACCTCCTATTCAGCGTTTCAGTCGTCATTGTCACATTTCTTATTTGTTGGGATTTTTTTGTGTGTGTATGTGTCCATGTTTGTTTGTTGTTCCCCTGGTCTCTGCCCCCTCTCTCCTTGCAAGGCCTGGTTGGAGAGTGCGATGAGGGGATCGGCAGGGATTAACCTGAGGAATTTAATTAGTAGTCTCTGCCCTTAACATTTCAATCTCCCCGGGCTGGCGGTGCTGGAGCTGGACTTGTGATGGCTAACAGCAGCTAAGAGAGGGAGGGCGAGGTGGTGCTGGTGGTGGTTGTGGGTGGGTGGGGGTTGAAGTGTGCAGAGGCAAGACACGCGTTTGACAAACAGATTAGCTGAGCACCCTGCTGGAGCGAGGTGATGGAGAAAGATAGATGGACCGCTGGAGTTCTCAAAAAGCATAAAGATGATCTGTTGGTCTAACCACACCTTAACACTCACGGCCGCTTCATCAGCCCCACTTGAGCTCTCTCTCTCTGCCGTATGTTCTCCCTTCATTTCCTCCCTTTATTCTTTCAGGTAAGAATGCTCAGTTTTGTGGGTGACGTTTAAATGAACTGTTGATTGTTGGGATTTCAGCCACAGTTTACTAACATGAGAGGCAGAATACGAGAAAAACCTTTCAGTATGGTACACTCAAACACAACACCATCACCCACTTTGACTCCAGGAATGAACACAGAAGAATTATCACCATTCAAACAAAAACTAAAAGATTATATGCTTCATAAAGTTAGGATTCATGGCTCTTTGAATTTTACTCAAGTGGCGAGTTAGTAATATGTATTTTTATTGTATGACCATAACCAGCTACGGCCATGAGAGGGAGCGCATCTTGTTCTCCGCTCTGTTCATGAAGTGTTCTTACTCACAAATTTGTTCTTACACGCTACAGGACTTTTTTTTTAAGCCCTCAATTTATTCTTAAAAGCAGGAAGCAAATGCTATTAGTTAATCCTGTACCTCTCGTAAGTGTCAGTCACTCAGGCCTGCAAAAACTTTAATGTGAGACTTGAATGTAAGACTTAACAGTTGTGTAAGAACAAATTTGTGCATAAGAACATTTCATGGATTGCTGACTGACTCTTTATTTCACGTATTTTTTTTGTTATGGCAGTTTTAAAATTAGCCCAAAATAGAGCAGAGAAATGTAGATGGCGTGGCTTTTTGTCATCATGTAGTCCAAGGTGAAGTATCCAGCTGTGCCCCGTCCCTCTTCCTGGCAGTGGTGATTGTGATCAGCGGCGGTAGAGGGTGTTGCTGGTGTGAGCTTGGGGTAATCACTACTCAATCCAAAGCCATAGTGTTGCATTGTAATCCTGATGCTAAACTCCCCGTTAACCCATCTGGGACCCTACAACAGACCACCCCCACCTGCTCCACAAACACACACACTCTACTGTGTTTTAGAAGTGTTGTCTGTCTCGTTAGCGCCTGCTAGAGGGGGGGTGGGGGGGGGGGTGTCCACGTCCAGCAAATTAAAAAAGCTGCTGTAGGAATGTCGCCAAGTCCCAGCGGAGCAACCAACACCCGTCCACTGACCCAGTGGTCACTGGTGAATCCCATGTTTGTATTCCACACACACCCGCAGCTCTGGGGAGCGGTCCCAGAAACCTCCTGTGGGACTGCTGATAATTTAAGTCAAACATTATGTCCCCGCTTGTTTGACACCCATTTAAAGCTTTTCAATCACACATGTTTGCTACAGTCCAGCCTCGGAGCACCGTCCATGTCACACCCCATCACAGACATAATCAATTGTGTTTGATCTGCTTCCTCGTGTCAAAACCGAAGATTTCCTTGTGCATCACACATGTGGGCTGATAATTCGGCATAGTTCAGGATTGTTTAGTACTTCTTTATTTCTATTTGCAAAAGTGAGGCCTACAGGGGGCCTTGAGTCCCCTCCCCCTTGTCTCCCCTCCCCGTGCAGAGGAGGCCAGTGTGTGCCACTAATTAAGAACTCTTAAAGTGCTATGGAGCATACTCATTAACGAACTGTAGCATCCTTACTGTCCGTGGGTGACAGAGGAGGGAGGGAGGAAGGTCTGCCGGCCTTCTGGCAGTTCAGTTGGTCAGTAGAATTATAAAACTGAGTTTATAAAGTTTTTGTTTTTTATTGCTGAAAACATACTGGTTTATTCAATATGATATTCACTCATCTGACTGTTTATCATGCTTTTACGGATAATTTTGTCTTGTAATGTCTTATTCTTGTTTGCGTTTTTACATTATTTGAATTTTTTCCCCCCCAGAATTATTATTTAGGACTCTTTGTGGTTTATTCCATTATTCCACATAAACAACCCAGGACAACTGTCTCCCCCCTCTTTCTGCCACTTGTTTACTCCATTTTCATGGAAATGCACAACAAAACAAATGGCAGTGTTTGTCTTTATGAAAGTAGGCCAAACAAGCGCTGACAAACAAGAGGGGGAGTTGTAGGTCAGGGCGCCACAAGCCATGTGTAACCGTGCCTGTCGAGAGAGCATGACACGCTGTAGTAAACCACAATAGACACAATAACATACAAACAGCCCTGCCAGAATGATGTAACAGAGTCTAGACTAAACAACAACACATGTGTGAATAAATGAGTATGTGGACAAAATAACAGGAACGTATAAAAGACTCACTTTTTTTTTATATCTGATTGATGGATTAATTTTGTGCGCTTATCGTGATTATGAGTTCTAATGAAAGCTTTGAAATCACCTCCAGCAATGCAGGAGTTTAGAATGTCAATATTTGTTAAAACTGCGGAAGAACCATCATTTATTTGGAGACCATCTTTATTAAGGGCCCATAGAGACAGAGAGAAATAAAATTATCATGCGGCTGTTAAGTGTATCAGAACACAGAGAGAAGCACCATTAATTAGTTAAATTAAGTAATTATCATTATTATAAAACCAGGACAGCTCTTACTAAAAAAGTATGATCTCAAAACATTTTCAGTATTATCATAACATTACTGGTCTTTACGGAACCTTTTAGAGTATAAAAAGTGTTTTTTATTCACATTTTACACGGTAAAAACACTTCAGTGGCATCACAAGGAGACGAGAGATTCCCTTGTCAGTTCAAATCTTGTTCCCGTCTTAAGATATCTTCTCTCCCCGAAACTGAAGATGGCAGCAAGGTGGCGGACTTTCAGCCACCTTCAAAATCGTCTGTTATGTTATTTCATTTTCCTCGCCGACCCCAGAGGTCAAGATCCTCACGGTCCGCACAGGCTCAACTTGACCTGACCTCGGTAACCCCTCTGACCCATGCCCCCGTCCTCCTGCTGTGTCAATGCGTCGCTCTCCACTGGAGTTCATAAATCACACAGCAGCACAGTCAGCTGGTTCATGGGGGGGGGGGGGGGGGTTCATTGCCTTAATCAATGCCTGTTAAAAGTAATCAATTGTATTGATTTGTGAAGCGATACAAGAGAGTAGGAACAGCATAAGGGCTGAATATACTATGTTTTAAACATATAGTGGTACGTAGGATTTATTACTCACATACTAGATTATAAATTTATAACTTTTATCTCATATAAAAGTTTAGAAATGAGAGATTTCAAGTATCTCATCTAAATCTCATGACTGCTACACCTCCCTTATTTGCACTCTGTCAAGTGTGTCATTGTTCTCAACACTAATTGTAGTAAAGTAGCGTAAAAATCAGTTGACAGCGTGTGTTGTTCAATAAAACTTTGAAATATGAATTTCATTAGCAGCAGAAGTTGACCTGTTTTTATATTCTAGTGAAGACCTCGTTTAATTATAATGGATGCAATTGTTTTAAAGTGCCCCCCCTCCTCCCCTCTCCCCACCTCTCACAAACATGCACACACACACACACACACACACGTCATATTCTTTGTCTGCGGTCCCCTCGTCTGGCATATTACCTCAGGTTAGACACACACACAACAGATGCCCCCTGACGCTTTTTCCAAAAAAAGAAAAAAAAATAGTAGCAGGCAGGCACGTGATGGACGGTCCTCAGTCCACAGGCTCTGCCAGCCTCATGGCATTGTGTTCCCGTTGGGCGGGCAGCCGGCCTCCCTAAATACCCTTTTGTCTTGGGTGGGATAACAAAGCAGTGGCCAAGCCGCTGGTGTGGCACGCGCACAGCCACTCATCCCCCTGGTCTGTGACCCAAACAGGTGGATAGGAGGGAAGGGCTGGTGGTTGCGGGTGAGCAAGGAGGGGAGGTAGTGGGGTGGGGGGGGGGGAAGAGGCTGCATCTGTCCCCACACTCAACGACTCCCTGGGTCAGCCTCGGCTCCATATGCTCTCAGGAGAGAGGGAGGCATGCATGCAAACCCAGACTAACAGGTGGAGGGGGGAAAGGGGGATTAGCAGAGGTAAAATTGATCAGAGGATAGAGGGATTTTAGAACCATCAAATTAGCTGTATGAGGAGAGAGAGCGCGAGTCAACTGTCCCCACAAGATACTAAAGACAAACATTAAACCAGAGAAACATTCCTCGTCACACACATTAGTTTTGGGCTTTTCCTCTTGTATGAAACCATCTTTGTATGGCTGAATGAGCCTTTTATGTGACATTATTTTACACGTTTGCAGGTTTTGAAACTTAGAAACTGACAGTTCACTGTAACTGGTCTGACTTAGCTGTTAGTGTGGCTAATTACCCGTACACCCCACCCTGGTACCAGCTCAACTCTTCTTGGCTTTCTATCAGGCAAATGTTGTGGATGGTGCTGTTTTCCTCCACCACCTAAAACTGTAAGCGACATGAAAGCACGGCTGAAGGCTGATTGGTCAGAGAGAGACGTCACTGTGGCGTTGCTTCATTGCCTGAGTTCTGATGTAGACTTTCCCTAACTCCGCTTCTTTCTTCTTCTTTTTTTTTTTTTCCAGCAGTTGCCATTTGCTGCCATTGCTCCTGTGTGGTATTTTGAAGATGACGTTACTGCAGTTTCACTTGGTGTCGCCATGGGGACCAGCTTCATTTTGGAGGTTCTATGTGCAGTGGAAAACTGGTAATTCTTGTACCAAAAGCTACTTAAGTTAAGTAGAGTAGAAGCAGCCATTATACCAAATCGACTTTTTCTTCACTGCAGACATTTTCACTTGTCAAATCAGGAAAAGCCCAGGCAGAATTCCTGACATTACTGCTGGCTGTGTTCCATTTAGTTGAGCCGTGAGGTTTACTGGGACAATTAATGAAACTGAGCCATGATATCTGCAGGGAAAAGGGTTCCATAGTGATTTCATGGCACCAACTTCACCGAAATGGAATGCCACCATTTTGAACATTACTAATGTCAACCGTAGTTTTCCTGGGATGAGAAGTTCCAGGATCTTCCATGAGAAGTATCTTGATCAGTCTTCAGTTCATTTGCCTCCACGCCATCTGTTTATTCTCATTAATGTAATATCAAAGGAGTACGGAGAGGGGATTTATCCAGAACCCAGCTCAAACCACCTCTGGGACTCCAGGATGACCTGACAATATTTGGCGGTCAAAGGTCAAGGTCGTTGTGACCTCTTATGAAAGCATCATTTAAGTTGAAGTATCACCTTTGGGGTATTTCCTCGAATAGAGTAAAAAAAACATCCACTGGGACTCGAGGAGGAACTGACAGGACTTTGCGGGTCAAAGGTCAAGGTCACATTGACAAGAACACATCCCAGAGGCGTAGTACTGCAGTGCTTTCCGTTTCCGTTTCATTCTTCATATGAGTTTTGCGACGCCATTGCTAATTAATGGGGAAAAAAAAGGCCCTATAAAATGATGTTTAAAATGTCAGAGTCCTTATTAAATATTAATTTAATTGTCCAATAAAATTTCATTGGACGCACACTGGAAAAGATTACAGCTCAATCAGAGTCGGAGTTACAGCTCCAGGTACGTCTGGAAAATCACATCCCCAAAACGTGGAAAACTAGCATGAGCAACATTCTTCAATGTCACAAGTTGATTGCTGTCTGTGTCCCCTCTTTTACCCTATACTGGGAAAAAGAAATACTTTCATTTCTAGTATTTTAACTTCTGAATCAATTTGCCGAAATATGAATGCATAGTTGTGTATTTAGCCTATTGGATCCGATTCATGTGTGCATCCTCTCATCCCATCAGCATTTACTTTTTAATTTAAATCAATTTACAGCAGTTAAACATGAACATCACCATCGTAATTATAATAAAAAAAAATCCCCTCATCTACATTTATATTATTTATTTAGTCATTTTTCTTGATAAAGCTAATTTTCTGTGATGCTGCTAAAAAGTGGAAGTTGTGTTTCCAGAAGTTTCAGTCTGTACAAAACTTGTGTGATAGAGACGCCTGCTTGCAAGTATTCGGGACACGTTGAATTGAAGACGCACACATGAATTCCGACGGCTTAGCTTCTGCCCGATGACACCCTGAAACAGTTCATTGATGTATAAAACTCAATGAAATATTGAAATAAGCAAAGAGGAGATTGTGTGGCGGGGCTGATGTGCTTCTCTGCACTACAGTCGAACTAACTGCTGTCCATCTGGGGTGGGGTGGGGTGGGGTGGGGGTGGGGGGGGGTCTCGGGTCTCCAGGCTCTAATCTGTTGGCTGTAGCTAATTAATTTTGAGTTCCTCCTATAGGCCGACTGTCTCACAAGAGACCAGTGTTTGCAGGAGATTAAGAGATAGTGTTTGTTCGAAAGGTGTGAATTATCAGCGAGGCCCGATCACGTGCACCTGTGTTAATTGTTCTAATGAGGAGTCTCGTGGGCTCGGCGGCCTGGTGAGGAGGAGACAAGTGGGTCTTTCACAGGTAGCGGAAACAGTGGGGCCAAACGTAGTCGGAACACATGTGAGGAAAAGCATCATGACTCTGGTGATGGTGAATTACTGTCTTCTGTGGATTGATGTCGAACCATGGGGCCAGAGATTAATCACAAACAACTCCGTGACATTGTTGCACTGTTTTGTTTGTTTGTTTTTTTGGTCTTTTGAGCTACTTCTCTGTTGTGTCCTTAGATGGGCTCCGTTCACCGTCAAGTCATTAGATTTGTAAGTTCTTCGTGATCAAAAGGTGCGTTTGAGGCCGTTCACTGTGGGGTTTGATGGCTTACGTGTGATGTCAAATGTCAGCTGGTCCTGCTATCCCCACCCCCCCCCCCCATTGTAGATGAAAGTAAGTCTTAAGTCAGTAAAATGTAAAAGTTGTTGAATATTTGTGTATTGTCTCACTTTTCATGCCTGAAATACTCACTTGGCACTACTGCGTCTATGACGTGTCCTGATAGAATATATCATATGGATTAAACCACACAAGTGTATTGTGAGTTGTGAAATACATTGCAGCAGCAGCACTTCCTTCCCTAAACTGCAGAAATAACACATTTATTTAATAGTTTGGGTTTTTTTTTTTTCTTTCCTTTTTTTTTTCTTTCGGAGAACGACTGCACTTTTGATTGCTGACTGCAAAAAAATGTTTTCTCAAACTGTGGTTTTAGGTTCTTGTGTGATGGACGGACGCCAGCGTAAAAATAATTAGAAGCAAGTGATGTTTGCTCTGAAGCTAAATAGGTCTCCATTTAATATTCAGAGCCCAAATTGACTGTCTGCTTGGGTTTGTCATCATCAGCAAGGAGCGATTATACTGTTTCACTCTTTGCCATGCCACTTTGTGTTGGACATTAGGGCGCTATGTTATAATCCACTATGAAAATATTGTCTCATAAGGAGATTTTATTATACTGCGCAATAAGCAGTTTGAAATATATGCAACATTTAAGCATAATACCGCCCGATTTTAACATCTGAATGTGTTGTCACAATGCGAGGGGTGGACATATGTGCCAAAACAATAAGTTGATTTATGTATGTCAGCATCGAGCCTTTTAAATGGACAACCTCTGAACTAGGGAAGCTTTAACTAACTAGGCTTTAACTGGACCCATAAGCATCGTAATAATGTGTTTTTAACATATGCTGAGATCTGGTAATCTCCTTATGTTTTTGGGTTTTTTTTCCCCCCCTACCCCTCTGAATAGCTTAACAAAAATACTCCTCAGTAATGGATGGTCGTATCCTCATCCATCGGCCTCCCTCCCAAATGCTATAACTTGAAATAGGCCATCAAGTGGCTAATGAACTGATAAGCCCTCTGTGTCCTGTGGGGCTTATGAGCATCCTGAGCTAATTGTTTAGGCATATTTGTTGAGGTGTTTTAAAGAAATATTGTACACGATCCTTCAAACGTGCTTGCGTGCACGTTTCTGTTAAAGGAGAAGTCCCGATCCATCAGAAGCAGAGTAATGATTACGGGTTGTGTCGTGGAAAGAATGTGTGGCCCTTTGCTTTATCAGACCTCCAGCTAGTCAAGCTGCTAGTATCATTATCAGTTGTGGATCTCTGTAAATCCATGGATTTGCGTGAGCAGTCTGAGAAATTAAAATAACATGCTTTTTACTGCGCTTACTTTAAATCTCTTTAGACTTCATTTTTTAAAACATCTAAATCTGTTATTATGTAGGCCATACAAAACCCTTTTAACGTAATCTTTGACAAGATTATCAAATTCATTGATGATGTCACAAACTTAAATAATTTCAGAAAAATGTCGACTAAGCCTGGATAAGCACTTTGAAGGGGATAGTGTTGGATTATGAAGAAGATATTTATTTTTGTTTGTTTTATTAGTTGTTGGCACATTTTTCCTCCGTATTATTTTCTTGATTTTATTTTCATCGCTGGCAATAAATACACATGGATGTATGTCAAACTGGCTATCACACATCGAGATCACTGTGAATTTTAATTGAAAGCCATCAATTAATCTCACATTTGTGGATTTTTTTTGAGCGGGGGAGGGGGGGGGGGTGTTAATCTTTCTCCCTCAGTCTTTCTCTGTTTCCTTTTGTATGGATTCATAGAAAGTTTCCGCAGCAGATTGGACTTGGATTGGGATTATTTTCCAACACCTGCGCACTCCTGAAGCAGAGTAAATCAGTCAGTTTATGTTGGAATCCTGTAAAAGGCGGTGGTGGTGGGGCGACATATTAATGTACAGTGGGGCCCATTATTGTTTCATTTCTCGGGGTCCTAAATCTCTAGCTGAACTCCATAGTTTTCTTGCGGAGGACGGCTCGTGTGTGTGACCGTCCGGGCAGCAGCCAGACCGGGGGACGAGGCCGCCGTTACACTCAAACCAGGGGGGGATTAATGCGGCGTCTGTTGGGCCCATATGCTCCGCAGCTCCGCGAAGGTCTTGATTAAAACTCTTTGTATGTATGAAGGATGTTGGAGGCCGGGCGTCTAATCCTCCTCTGACTTGTGCACTTTGAAGACACGAGGCTCCGAGGTTACAATAACAAGTTGGACAAGGCCATTGTGGTTGTTGGATGTATCACTCCGCATTGATTAGACCCGTAAACACACTTTTCCAGACGAGCAATGCGGCACTTAATGCGGTTAGTATAGTTTTAATTGCGTCACTTGAGTTTGAAATATCCCTCTGTGGTTGTTTGTGTCAACAATCACTGTTTCTCCTTTCTTATTTTGACGCCAAATCGGGATGCGATTTTTGACGAATATTTCAATGAACATTAATTGTGCATTTAGAGGAAGAAGTCAAACAACGTGACGCGTTCTTTTATTTTACTCTGGGGTTTCAACGAACGTTTTTTTTCCCATCAATCAATCTGAAGAGGAATCGTTTAGTTCATAAAACGTCAAGAAATTTTGAAAAAGGTTCATCGCAGTTCCCCACAGCCTCCAAGTCATGTGTCGAATTTCTTTTTTTTTTTCTTCCCATTTTAACAAACCAAAACCTCAAAGATTTTTAATTTTCTGTCATAAATAACAACAACAACAAAAAAAAATAGCCGAATTGTCATATTTGAGAGTTTGGAATCAGCATTATTTACATTTACTGCTTGAAAAAAAATAGGAGATTAATTGATCGTTTATGATCAGGCTATGATGAAAACCATTTGGTGAATAACGAATTTTTATTATTCGATTAATTGCTGCATCAAATACTCTTTTATAATGCTTTTTTTTGGTGGTTATTATAATATTTTTTCCCCTCCAGCTGTCTGAATGGAGGAATTGTTCCCACGGCGAGGAGACGCACCTCATGAATATTCAGCCGTCTTTATAACCTAAACCATTGTTTCTTAATTCAGTTGTTTTGGCCATAACGATGCTTGTGTCTAAAGCTGTGACTCTCGAATAACTGACACTCAAAGTGACCCGTGTGATAGAGCAAGCACAAGCCAGGACCTGCAGAAAAATAATGCTACTTCCGCTTCACCCTTGAATATAAGTTAGATATGAACTGTTGTATAACTAAGTAGTCCTTCAAAGCAATAATCCAACCCCCTGAAAGGACACACACACACACACACACACACACACACACACACACACACACACACACCTTTTTTGTAATACAAGGAATCAAAGTCGCCTCTTCTCCTCAACGCTTCGATTATTTCAAGCAACGCTTTTAATTAGCGCTCTCCTCCAGTGAAAGAGAGATTATTGGCAATGTCAAGGATGCTAATTGAATGTTGGACTTCTAACAATTAACCCGCTGCAGAGCCACGACGACTCATTACACGTCCCACCGCCGCCGTTCCCTCACTCCCAGGTACAGAAACCCTCCAACTAATGGAGGCTCAACAATATACCAAAGCTTTTCTCCCCTTTTTTTTTTTTTTTCTTTAAAGCAAATAAACGCATTCAGTGTTGTTCCGCGGGTGGCAAAGGTTTTTATAAACGTGTATAGAATAAAGAATATCTGAGGACGTACATGATAATGATTCTATACCTCCCACAGGTGCAGGAACTCATCAAGTTTGCGTTTGCGCAGTTTTATCCCAGGGAGGTTTTTTTTGTTTGTTTGTTTTTTAGATTGGTTTGAAAATCTTTCAGATCAATAGCAAAAAACAACAACAACAACAACAAAAAACAGTAGAAAGAGAACCTATAGGCCTGTTTTTCCCCCCATTTATATTTTGAAGATTCGAGGTGTTTTTTTTGTTTTTTTGTAATGTCCCCGCTGTGCAAACCGCAAAAGTTAAACATCAGGTAATTTAACTTGGAAGGAAAGCAAAGGACTTGGATTGGTTGTATTTTCCCGTGATGCATCTTGTGTGTCCCCACATCTGGAGGATGTAAACCCGGGCGGTGAGCTTTGAATGGGACCACTGCTGCTCTACCCAGAAAAACCCCTGCCGGTAAAATATTGGGATTAACATCTCTTGGAGACCGGGATTAAAAAGGCTATTCTCAAACTCTGTGTTGAACTACAAAAGAGTGGGAGGGAAAAGAAGAAGAAAAAAACCATCCAAGCAGATGAGACTACTCTTATTTTTTTGGTCAGATTTATTATTATTGTCATTTTTTTTTAAAACGGCTTCCTTCCCATAGATCAACTTTATTCGATTATTTAAACCATATCGAAATCGAATAGATTGAAACACAGTAGTTCTGAGCGTCCCCCCCCCCCCCATCCCCATTTCATATTTGGTTAATAGATCTGAACAGCTGAAAAAGTGACGCAAGGGCAGAGAGGTCGATCCGCCATTGTCATTATTGGTTACTAACAAGTGCGCCACTACGGTACAGTAGCCACCACACATACATGTTGTTGTTTTTTAAAGCAAACCCCAAATTTTCAGATTATATAATCCGTGATTTACCAATACTCACTGCTTTAACTGACGTTTTTTTTCCAGTTATACATTTAAAAAAAATAATCAAATAAATATCTCGTCCCAGTGATTACGTTTAAAAAAAAGAGAGCCATGAACACTCCCAATTAGTTTTCCAGGCTCACTCAGGCACTGTTCGCGCTTCCATTCTCTCTGTCTCTCTCTCTCAAACACACACACACACACACACACACACACACACACACACACACACACACACACACGGATCGTAAGCTCACAGGACCTTTATTCATGTCTTTTCAGCGGTGAGGTCACACCATCTTTGGAGCCTGTCAAGGATCCGCAGTCACCGTGTGTTCAGATCAATGAGAGGAGCAAGTGTGGACCCTTCATTGTTTGTTACTACCGTGTAGTGTTGGAAAAGTCTCTCGTTGTGACGCCCTGGTTATTTAAACCATTAGCATCTGTCGTTGTTTCCCAAAAAAAAAAAAAAAAAAAAGTTAGAAATCTATTAAAATCACAACAGAGAGTCTGATGCGAGGGGGGCTCACAAATTGCATACAATACAACAGATCACAGTTTCGAAGGCTAGCACAGATAAAAAAAACACTTATGTACCATTTATATAAGACACACACTGATTGTCTCTTAGAAACTACATATTGATTCTTTATAAACACTTTTTTTTTCTTAAATAAAGTAGTGCATCCATGTCCTCAAACCATCCCCGTCAACCTCTGGCTGCAGACGCGGTTGAGAAGCCTAAAGGAGGTCTGTCCGTCCCGAGCACTTCGCCAGAGAATTCACTTGAGTTTTGTTCTCAGCTTTAGTTCCGTGGCTGTGGTGTACTGGAGAGTCCACTTTGTGTCGTCCTCAACAGGTGTTTTATACGCATAGAGGCACACACTGACAGACATGGATGAGGGGCCACAACCTGTGAATGAATGGCGGTAAAGAATCTCTTTGCCAGTGCTAAAATAAATTAAACCTCTCCTCTAGGAGGAACAAAAAAAAAAAAGCAACAAAAAAAAAAACAACTCGAGGCCCCCGGGAGCCCTGCCTCGCAGAGCACGGCTCGCATTTTAACCAGTCTTGTGTGTGTGCGTGTGTGTGCGTGCGTGCGTGCGTGTGTGTGTTGGGTGGGTTTTTTTGGGGGGGTGGGGGGGTGGCAGCGCTGATGTGATCGTCACTGTTTGTTCTGACAGGTTATTGCTTTTGTTCACAGGACCTGAAATTTCCACGAGGAAGTTTGATCCTTATAATCCAAGCAATCGGCATTGAAGTTCAGCTTCCACGACGCCGCCTGGTCCTTATAATCCAAGCAGTCTGCTGTGGAGTTGAAGCCCAGGCCGGACGTCCCGTAGCCCTGGGTGGAGAGGGACGCCGGGGACTGGTTCAGGTGGCTTGTGACCGCGTTTGTGCTCATCGGACTGAGAGTCGTGCCCGGGCCTGACAACTGGTGGTGCATGGGAGTGAGGTAAGAGCCGCAGTCCATACCGCCGAAGTAGGATGTGGAGCCGGCGTAGCCCTGGCTGTAGCCCGACGCCTGGGTGTAGGTCATGGGGTATGACCTTTGCATGCAGGAGGAGGAGGTAGACAGCGGGTCTGAGAGAGGAGAGATGGACGCCGGGCTCCAGATGGACACTGGGGCGGTGCTGGTGGAGATGGCGGGGACCGTGGTGGTGCTAGTAGGGGGAGTGAACTGGCCGCTGGCCCCGCTCTCCGAGCTCACTTCTCGGGTTGGAGAACTTTTCTTTTTGGCAGGTCGCACCTTGTTCTGGCCCCCGTTCTGCTGCTGCTGCTGCTGCTGGCGACACTTGGCCCGTCGGTTCTTAAACCAGACCTGAAAGAGCCAAACGTTGGCATAGAAATATCATCACTACAAATGTATGGAGTTAAAAAAAAATGTCTCCACTTAAAAACAAAACAAAACACCCTCTCTCTTTTTTTAACCAAATCAAGTGATCACGTGACAATTAGTTTCACCTCTTTCCAATGTAAATCACTATTTTCTAGAAACAAATAACGTGATACCAGTGGACTGATGCGTCTCATTTCGTTCCCCAAACTCTCGAGAAAGAAATCAGTTTGAAGTGGATTTATCTCACGCCACTGGCAAGTTTTCCACTCCATTTAAAAGAGACAGAGAGCTCGGTTGAAGAGATACTGTCTTAAACGGCGAACTATTGGTGTTGAATTCGGTGCCTTCTTTATTTTCCACACAGCTAAAATCTTATCAGTTCAATTAAACCTTGAATTCTACGTTGCTTTGGTGTTTTGCAAATAAAAACCGGAAGATTCTTTACCTTTAAATTTGAGACATTGAACTTTTTCTAACAACTGTACGGTTTGCTCACCTGCACACGGGACTCAGGTAGATTTATTTTCAGCGCCACCTCTTCGCGCATGAATATATCCGGATACCTAGTTTTGGCGAACAGCGCCTCCAAAACGTCGAGCTGGGCGCGCGTAAAAGTAGTTCTCTCCCTCCTTTGCTTCCGTGGTGTTGCTGTAAGTACAAAGGGAAATTAGAGCAAATATAACATCTCGACAAAGTAATCATTCATAGATTATTGCAAAAAAACCCACAGAAATATCACTCATAGTTCATATTCGTTTTTGCGTAATTACGCACAAGTCCTGTGAGGTGTTGGGGGCGACTTGTAAGCTTTTGACGCCTTTTAAAGTATAATGAGCCAAAATGAAACGCTAATGTTACCATTTTGCAAATATCTAATTACAAATAAATCATTTAGAAGTGATATACAATCATTTCATAGGACGACAATGAGAGATACTCCCGCTCTGCGTCTGTTTAACATAGACATGATCAGCTTGGTTAAATAATATATTGACGGGTATTTGTTTATTTATTTTTTTACTTTGTTCTATTTACACCTCTTGTTGGCTTATAGCCTCAGCAGATCATTTTTTTCCATAAGTGAAGAGACCCACCTGGATAGCCCACAGATGGATGCAAAAGGTCCATTCCGGAAGTCGTTAAGCTCAGGCCATTGACTGTGTAAGGTGGTTGCTTTAGATACGACATCATGCTAATGTTTGTCTGTGGGCTGAAGTTGGAGAAAATTTTGAAAACTGATTGAGCTCCCGAGGTGTACGTGGTGTCCTCTGCTCTTCGCGCGTGCTCTCCTTATTACACCGGGCACCTGTTCCCAAAAAAAAAAAAAAAAAAAACCCACCACAAAGAAGAGGAGGACCGAGTCACACCGAGCTGTAGGCAAATGAACCGTTCTTCAAGACACACACCAACTACATATCCAGCTGTCTTCATCCCTAACGACCCCCCCCCCTACACATAACACACACACACACACACACACACACACACACACACACACACACACACACACACAGGCATAATTGCAACAAGTCATTTTTGTTGCTTTTTCCTGTTCTATGAAACATTAATAGAGAAAACATGAAAACAATCCTTTGACTAAATGCCACTCACGTCTTATTTTATTTTTTTTGTTAATTTTACTAATCCAACCCCTGAAACGATATTTTGACGTTTTTGTCTATAAATGGAAGCAGCAGATCGTTGCGATCTGAAAGAATAAATTAAGTGAACTGATGCATTTGCATATTCATCATGTTTAGTACAAAGACTAAAGCCAAACGCCTTCCAGAGCCAGTATGAACCCTCTACGACACCCCTAAGAAACACAAGACGTGCGTTAGTTCTCAGGGACCCTCGGAGTGAAAACGTTTCCATCTTAAAAAAAAAAACAACAACCCAAAAACAAACAAACAAACAAAACGCAAATCATTTGATGCAGAAAACACATCTTTCTTTTTATTTGAATACGTGAACCTTCTCGTGGCTCTCGGAATAAAATCGACGATGTTGATTGGTAAACGTGTGATTGCTGTCACATCAACTCCAGTGACCCTCATCCGTTATTCCCACTGTGCGTCTTGATTAGTTGCATTTTCCCCCAATATAGCCAACGGTTTTAACCCCCTCATCCCAATCTGTCACGCTCAAAACACACCGTGGACCAGTTGCACACAGCCGCTCGATAATAATTACCCCCGTCAAAAAAATTAATTATGATAAATGTTTTTTTTTTTTCTTTTCTGTTGATGAATTAACAAGATAATCCGAGTGGCGTCTATTGGAGCTGCGGTTTGGGTTGATTGCTGTCCTTTAAAAAAAAAAAAAAAAAAAAAAAGCTTCAGGCTCCTAAAAAAAAAACAAAAAAAACCACAGCAAATCAAACATTACAGTTACGTCATGTTTGAAATGTTTCCATTCATTTATTTGATTTAAATCTGGCGTAAATAATCCCCAGCCACTTTACTGAGGGACAACAACAAAAAAGAAATGTTCCGAATTGAAATTATTATCGACGTAAACGTTGAAAACGTCATTTAGTCACGCAAATAGCTGCAATCTGCCGCTGCAAACGTCAGTATATTAGATGTGACATGTTGGTTTTTATCTCCTCTAAATTATTCATCTCAGGAGGAAGGAGAGAGCCAGCAGAGAGAGGAGAGGCCCCGAGAGCTGCAGGCCTCAGAGTTCCTCCTCCCAGCAGTTCGTCCTCTCTCACGGCTCCACACTCCCTCACCTACTTTAGTGTTAAATGGAGTTTCTGTTTTACTGAAATACTGGTTTGTTTTTGTTTGTTTTTTTTGTTTAGTTTGTTTGGATCCCGAGTAAATATGGACTCCACTCTGTTTGCTAGCGTTGGGTTCTTTCAGTGTGAGAAGGTGTAAAATAGCGCCTTAGAAAACGCTAAAACAGCACTGACATGAATTCAAACGTAAGATAAAGCTTTTAATCTTTCCTTCTTTATTCGAACCGAACTAAAGAATGAGCACCAGCGTCTTAACACCTCTGGTTATAAGGCAGATATTTAGTTTCTCCTTAATCTCTTCAGAAATATAAATATAAATTAAATTAAATTCCAAACAACAACATCCGACTAATTCCAAAATAGTTTTCTCCTTCATTTAGAGAGGGATGAGGAGCAGCCTGAATCTTCCTCACTGGCATTGTTTTTTTGTTTTTTTTAGTGTTTCCAAGCTCCTGTTTTGTTTTTGTTTTTTTTACTTGCGCCATTTTAACTTTTAAAGTTGCTTTCATGAATTTTAAAAAGCATATGTTTTTTAAAATTTTTTTTTAAATGATTTAAATATAATTTTATAGCTGGCATCAATTTAACAGGCTTCCTTGTATGTTTGTTTTTCCTAACGTGACCACGTTTCCTCATTTGGATCACGGTATTAATAATACAATCATTTAAGAACATGAAACGCCAACTTACCCTGTTATTGACGGCTTGGACTTTCTTTGTCTACTTGCTGTCCTCCAGGAGAAATCATGAAATTCATTAAAGATCAACGACGTCCGGGCCGATAAAAACACACAAAAGCAACCAAAATCAGAAGGAGGCGTCTCAAGCGGCGGAGCGGCGCGGGTGCGAGTTAAAGGTGGAGCGGCTGCATCAGGTTTTGAAGCGGTGCGGCAGCGGCGGAGAGATGGAGGAGGCGGAGGCTGCATGTGCGCCTTTAGGATTTGTTGCTGTGTTGTGACTGAAGTGGTTGGAGTTGGGTTTTGTACAAAGTGCCAGCCAATAGGAGCCGCAGGACTGAGCTGAGCTCCATCTCCGTCTCCGTCTCTCACACTGGTGGGGAGGATTTTTTTCTCCTTTTTTTTTTTTTTTTTTTTTGCTTCTTCTGGGAAACAAATGTCTCCAGCTACTTTTTTTTTGACGCGCAGTTCTTAGCCAATGGCAGCGAGAGGGCGACTGGCAACATCCCACCGTAGAGAGGCTATATTGATGATAAACAAACGCTGGTGGGTTATGAGAAGTGGAGTTTAAAATGGGGGGGTGGGCTGCTGGGGGGGGGGGGGGTGGAGGAAAAAACCCGTTTACTCACATTTTCTTGCATTTGTATGTTCGCTTCGATCACACTGAGAAAAGTTAGGGTGAGGATGAGGAGGAGGAATCCATGCGTAAAAATTATATTTCACTTTTATATGAATATATTTTCACTTAAAAACAAACAAACATCCAAATCATTCCAAAAACAACATTTAAACAATCATTTTAAATGCCAAACAATCGAGCAATGCTGTATAACTTTTTTTCCGAACTAAATGTATCTCTTTGATTTCGATTGAAAAGAGTTAAAAGAAGAAAGAAAGAAAAATGTCACAAAAAAGAAAGAGAAGAAGAAGAAGAAGAGAGGGGGGGGAAAGGTAGCCTGGACTAAAGCTCGCAGGGCACCGTCCTCTCACATTCCAGCGCGTCGCTGGGGAAAAAAAAAAGGGATTTAGAGGTTTATTTCCTTAAAACTGTCCTCCCATCCACACAGCCAGTCACTCTGCTCCCTTCAGCCCGATGCAGGCCCGCGCTCTAATTCAACCAGAATATTCTCAGGGGGGATTCCCACCGGGAGCACCGGGATGCAGCACCGGATCTGCAGTGAACATGCACCCGTAGATGAGGAGAGGTGACGGGGAGAGCAGTTGGAGTCGCACCGCTGAGACCTTCACTCAACAGGAAGAAGGGAGGGGGAAGACAAAAAAAAAAGGTATATAGTTTCATTTATAAGACAGTGTGTGTTCATTTTTTATGTTCTAACGCGTAATAATGTTCTTTAAAGTGTTTGTTGTCGTGCAGGATTTATTTAATATTTACCGGAAGGACAAATAAGCCTCTTCTACGTCACTTGAATGCTGAACCTGCGTGCCCATCTCAAAATAATATGCCGAGGGTTTTTGTCACGGTTTGGTAAATGTATCATCTTAAGAGGCTTTGTGGAACACCTACACACACACACACACACACACACACACACACACAGTGCGCGCCTGCATGGACACACCCGCTCACTTCAGACAGATTTGAATATTGATTTAGATTTATAAACAGACGCCGAGGTTTATGAATCTGTGTCTGTGGTTGTGTGGTGTGGAAGGCCGGAGTCAAAGGTGCAGTGAGAGCTTGCAGAGTTTCAGTCAGAGCCGCAGCCTGATGTGGCTCTCTCACACACACACGCGCGCACACACACACACACACACACACGCAGCACAAACTCAGTGACACCTCTCTTGACAGGTTTCGCTCTAAAGGAAGTTTTGGATCATAAACCGGGATTTCTTACTGGAAGTTCTGCGGCAGGAATGGAGCTGCGCACGTTCAGGTAATCTTTTTATTTATTTTTTATTTCATTTTTTTATTGTATCATATTATAGGCTGGAGGAGAAAAAAGTTGAATGAGTTCACACGTGTTGATTTAAATCTTACTGCAATAATGCCACAGAGACCAGCTTTGTATTAATAATGTTGACGTTTGGTCATCTCAGAGGTCACGCTCGTGTTTCTGACTGCGACCAAACCCCATTAAAAAAATGTCATATTTAACACAGGACGTAAAGTTACGTCCACACTCCATCTTAAAAAATACCCATAAGTCTATTAAAATATTGCATATCATTTTACTTTACAAATCGGTTCTCAGCTTGACTTTTATAGTGACGCTAACATACGCAAAAACCTTTAAAAAAAAAAAGAGACTTCCTTACGCGTCAGCAGCTGAGAGATAATACCAGACTTTAATTCAGGAGGTCTGTTGCGGTTATCTGCCGGATCTCGCCGTTTAAATAGCTAAATAATTTATTAAAGTATAAAGGCAGGCCCTCCGCGGGGACTGCGTGTGTTAAAAGGACGTTTAAAGGGAGAAGGAGTAAAAACGCCTCTGGCGAGCAGCGCTCCCACTGACTCCCGGCTAATTGACGAGGACGGCTTTTATCTCCGCCTCTGCTCTTCTCAACCTGAGGCAGCGGATTGCAGCAGGCCTGCTCCAACCTGTGATTGCTACCAGTTAATGCTTAGCCCTATACATCTTTTTCAAAGAGGGTGCACAGGCCTACACATCTGACCCTTTCTTTGATAGCCTTGAAAGAAAAATGTCATTTTAAGATTGGATCATTAATGAGCCCCCTCCTCTCCGCCCGCCTCTGCATCTTATCCAGCCGCAAAAGGAGACACGATGGGATGAATAAATGTACGTTTAAAAGAAAATAGAGCAAATAAAAAAAAAGACATTTAAATACTGGCTTACAGATGTTGCTTGTGATGAATTGAAGCTATTTAGCACATATACATCTTATAGCTCTGCAGGCAGCTTTCTTCTCCTCTGCCTCCTTCCCTCCTTGTTTGGTATTCGCATGGCTGCATATGAGGAATGTGTTGGTGGAATTTATTCTGAGCTCAGAAGAGACAGAAAAAAGGAATAAAATCCACCGAGGGGAATTTATATAGAAAAACATAAAATATGTAATGTTGGGAAAAGCATTTTCTTCCATAATTTTGGGTTTCAATTCATTTTAGTTACTTTGTCATTGTCAAAATAAATCCAGACTTGAAGTAAAGCTCTTGTTCTTGATTTTTTTTTTCTTCAAAAAAAAAAATCCCCCAAAAAGTTATTAGAATAAAATAAAAAATATGATTAGATCAATAAGGACCTTTACAATTTAAAAAAAATATATAAAGAAAATTAATCTTATATTACAGAATTATTTTAGCAGCCTTGTGAAATCTTTCAGACATTTTCAGTGAAATCTTTGTAATTTTATGTAGGTTAATGCGTAGAGCTGTGCAGTATTTAATGTGAATCAGTTTGTTGGGTGTTTGGTGGTGATGGTGGTGGTGGTGGTGTGTGTGTGTGTGTGTGTGTGTGTGTGTGTGTGTGCGTGTGAGAGAGAGAGAGAGAGAGAGAGAGAGAGAGAGAGAGAGAGATGAGCTGAAATAGGATAATCACAAGCTGTATTTTAATTAGCCTGCCAGGTTTGATGGGTATATGTTGCTGCTGCTTTGCAAAAAAAAGAAAAAGAAAGAGAAGGTGTTAAACATTGAGGGCTGTCCCCACGCTGGTCCCTTATCCTAAAAAGCTCAAACCTTTGTGAAGTGTAACATGTAAATGACCCCAGGGGTCATCAAAACACATTCAGGGTCCTCCCCAAGGATTAGGGTTTGGGGAGGGGGCAGTGGGGGACTCCATTGGAAAGAGTTTACTGACACACAAACACACACACTTTTGGATTGAATCTCAACAATTAAAGACAAAAGTCCAGCTTCAAAATGATCAGATGCTGCAGAGGGAGTTCATTTTTTAGGGGGGGTTTTGATCATGAAAAGGTGTTGTGATGAGGAAATCACAGGGGTTTATTTTCCACACTGATTTCTTCATAAGATCAAATATTTTGGCCCTGTAACGCTGCGCGTGCGTGCGTGCGTGCGTGCGTGTGTGTGTGTGTGTGTGTGTGTGTGTGTGTGTTTGCCAAGTTTGCTCTTTCCATTAATATGACATGCCTTTTAATTACTGCCATAATTGTTTGTGTTGTGTTTGCGCAGGAGTTCGCCAACAAACAAACGGATGCAATTAAACACGGTCGCCTTCAGATCATCAATGAGGAGGCAAAGTCAAGACGGGAAAGGACAAATATAAAGCGCGAGGGAACAGAGTGTGTGTGTGTGTGTGTGTTTGTGTTTGTGTTTGTGTGTACGTGTGTGTGTGTGTGTGTGTGTTCTGCTGCCTCAAGGTTAAAACTGAGTGAATGAACTGGTCCTCACACAGTCCGGATACTTCCGCCACAAAGACGCATCACTCTGTCCTTGTCAGTTTGGGTTTTTGGAAACTTCTCAGCTGAAGATACATTTTGCTTCATAATCATTTATGATCACATTTGTGTTTTTAATTAAAAATCCATCTGAGAATAAAGACATATGTGATGATACTGTCAAACCAGCCTGCCCTCTCTCTCGTCTCTGTCTCTGTCTGTCTGTCTGTCTGTCTGTCTGTCTGTCTGTCTCTCTCTCTCTCTCTCTCTCCACCTTGCTTTGGAGGCTTCCGCCCTGAGTGCTGAGGTGTCTGCATGGCGTGGTAAAACCTGCCCTGCAGACCGGACCTCTCAAGTCTTCAAAGGAGGAAGAACTCAATGTGGGGGATTTGTTCAGGCTTATTTGGTAACCTAGGATTTGAATTGGATTCTGGGAGGCATTCATAACACATTTAAAAATGTTACATTGTGTGATTTTGTGTGTAATCCCCATAATAAATTTTGGAAATGGTCACAGCACTCGCACAACTGTGACTATTCATCATTTATCAAATGGTTTTCTTGTCTTGCCTCTCGGGGTGAGGTGAGTGTTGCCGGCAGGACCATCCCAGCCGTTTGGAGAGTCGATTCTTCCGTTTGAACCTTTCTCTCAACACTGTTTTGTTTATTTGACCTGAATATGTGATAGGGTCAGACACCGCGCTTCCAGAGGGATTCTCTCAGACCCCCCAACAGCACTGGAGCATTACAACCTCTGGTGGATTATACCTCCCTGGGAGGACGGTTAGTGTACACACACACACACACACACACACACACACACATACTTACACGACACACACATTCTATGTGCTTTTAATCAAGTTGCAGTGGCAGATTCATAAAACTGGATTTTTTTCTTCATAACTGCTTCATAAGTGCTCTGTTCTTTGCATCAATAAAAGAATCTGTGCGACTGATATACTTTGTTTGCCTTATGTGGAGATTCCTAAATAAAATGTGATTTAATCCAATTTGAAAAAAAAAATGCTTTCAGAGATGTTTCTGGAGTTTAAAAATATTCCGATTTAGATTAATTGATAAGTCCATTAAAAGAAAACTAAAGCTATTTTGATAATCGCTTTACTGTTGGAGTTTTATTCAAGGAAAAAAGTCAAATATTTGCTTGTTCTTCGCACTTAAATATCAAGATTTCCCCTCTTTTTTCCTCAGTTATGACAGAAAATTAAGTTGTTTTTTTTTTTAAAGTTGAATGGGCAAAGGAAGCAATTTGAACATGAAATTCGAACACTTTGAGCTGATGGAAATCGTAATGAGCATTTATCAAAATTTTACAAAACTAAACAATTCATCCAGTCAATCATGAAAATAATAGTTAGTTGCAACCATATTCTGGTTGAAATAATTGCACGGATCTTTCCAGAAGGTATGAAAGTGCGGCTATTACTCATTTCAGAAAGACAAAAATGTCCCTTGGTTCAATGAAAAATCAAAAATCAAACACCACGTGACCGTTCCCCACTTGCGTAAGTTGAACCCTAATTCTCACCAAATTATACTGATGTTAAACTTTGAAAGCAGGCACACAGCAACTTCCCCTCTTCAGCAGATTAATGTAAAAACCTCCTTCTAGTCTGCACGTCCATCATTCTGCAGAATGAAATAAAAATAAACATTTTTGCCATCAGAATAAGTGCTGTTGGCCAGGTGGCTCCATGAAATAGCGAGCTAAGGAACAGCATTGCTCGCTCTCTAAATAGTCCAGGAGGGGAGAATAATGTTATCCAGAGGACTAACTTATTTATGGATGTGGTGGTGTGGTTGCTCCACTGCTTGGAGTTCTTCTCTGCAACAGTAACTCTCCCGCCTTAGTTCGATAAGAGCAAGAGAAGTGTGTGTGTGTGTGTGTGTGTGTGTGTGTGTGTGTGTACACACGTGTGTGTGCGCGCCCTGTCCAAACCCTACTTTGCTTTGAATGACACTTTGGCGATGCCCCCAGCTCCCCACTTCGACTTCTCAAGTGTACCCCCTGTTAGTGCCAACGCTGCCAGAGCCTCTCATGTCTTTAATATCTCTCTTTGGGCCTTCGGGTTTTGCCAGTGAAGGCTCCCCTGTGACAGTTGGACATCGCCGTCACATTTGGGAGACAGCGGCGGGTGTTTGCAGCGTTCCCAGCCCCAGGCCTGTGGGGAATCTGTGATGGCTCGCCTGTCAGCCGGCCCCTCCCCTGTAATTAGGAGAGTAAACACAGCGCCTGGCTCAGCTAGGGGGGGAGAAGGAGGAGGAGGAGGAGGAGGAGGAGGAGGAGGGGACCGTCCGGCTCCTGTCCTCCTGCTACTTAAGCTGTCCAGGAGCAGCTTTGAGATACACCCTGTCGCATCCTTGTCCAGGACTGAGATGTTGAGGAGAGGTTGTGTTGAGCATCAGCGTTTAGAAACAGTCCAAGCGATTTGAGTGTTGAAAGTGTTCAACTAACACTGGCAGTGATGCAAAAACCACTAAGAACACTGATGTGTAACTGTTACTGCCCTCTTAAAGTACAGCACCTCTAAGCCTCCTTCCCTCCTCTCATCACCTCGCTCCTGGTTACCAGGGGGACTGGTCAGTGGCTGCTGGAATGTGTTGTGGGCTGGAGTTGTAGCCGTAGCTTAGGACCAGTTCGGGGGGAGCACCATCCCACCCAACCCCTAGCCCCTCCGCTCTTCCCAGGCAGGGAGACTGGCTGCGGGAATGCAGAGACCAGGAGGGGAGGAATTTCTCTGGAGGACCTGCCAGAGAAATGCCATGCGGGGAGCGAAGAAGACAGAAACCTAGATAGAGAGAGAAAAGGAGATGGTGGCCAATTGAAACACAGCCTGTCAGTGTCATTCTGGTTTTGTAGGATGCTAACTGATGATGGGCCAGTTGCTGAGTGAGCCGGTTGCCATACAGACACAGTGGCACCACATCTGACTCAGATCTTTCTCAGATGGCTTGGAGCTCTGCGGGTGTAACCGAAGCAGCTTGAACACGAACATCGTGTACTGAATTCAGAATATTGTGCAAATTTAGTTGAAATCAATTTCAGTTTGAGTTTTAATCATTCAACTATGTGAAGCGCCATCTGTCTCTATTTACCTCCATTACATGATCACATGCACCAGTTTTTGTGTAAGTACATTTCAAATCAGATGGTGTGCATCCATGTGTGCATGTGGTGGACAGGGAGAGTAGAGAGGGAGGGGTCCGGGTGTACTTGCCAAAGTCTTTACGGCGTCCAGAGAGCCATGCTGCAGCATCATGGTCCACAGCATGGAAAGACATGGGGCAGATGGGTGCAGTGTAGCAGCACAACCTCCCCCTTTCTCCTCCCAAATGTGAGGCAGCAGTGGTGGGAATGGCACAGTGTGAGAGGGAGTCTGGGTTCATGGCTGAAACAGAAAAGCTGTTGGAGGGGCATTTGGGGGCTGGGAGAGAGTGAGGGCTGAAAGCTGTTTGAGGGAAAGGGTGGGGGGGGCGGGCTTTGGAGAAGGGATCCTGCGATGGAGAGGGAACGCCAGTCTCCCTGTCACATCCCTTTGAAATCCAAGTGCAGGGGCACGAGCCCAGGGAGGAGTGGCAGCGTGGCCCAGCGCCTGGGCAGACAGGCAGTCACCGCACTGGGCCACAGTCCAGCTCGCCTCGCCTGGCCCCTTCCCACCCCAGCCCACCCCGTCTGGCCCAGGCTTACGGGAGTCAGGCAGCCGACCCCCAGCGGACAGGCCAGAGCCCTACATTACTGCAGCCCAGCTCAGCGGCAGCATCCACCAGGGAGAGAGACCCTGCAGAGATGAGGGGGGTGCCTCCGCTTCCTCCACTCCTACTGCACCCAGGCCTCTGGATGGGGGCCCAGCGGAGTCTGTTACTGATGATAACCCCCACCTCGCCACCAGGCCATTCTGCCTTCAGGGTCTGTGCAGGTCCACACATCCCCATGGCAACAGTGGCATGGCCGTACACACAATGTGAGTGGGCAGCGAGCCAAGTGCTGCCAAATTGGGATGAGGGAGAGAGATTTTGGGGGAATGCTCAATCCTGAGTCTTTCACCTTTATTTAGTCTCTGGGTAATCATGTTTTGGGCTCCGCTGATCTAACACCAGCCAACACCAGTGCCGCAGACTCCCTAGTCCACTTTAGGCTCAAAAATATATCCATTAATTCCTCGACGCCATGCATTAATAAAATTCGACTTTATAACTGACCCGATACATCCTGAAGCATCGGTTGTGTGTGTAAAGAGACCTTGTCACTGCAATATTAAGCCTGCGTAAACACAAGTAGTTCAATGACATTCACAGCCGCTACCTAAAGTTGATTCCCCGCCCACTCTAAGCCACTGGGAAGATACTGTATAAGTGGCTGGATGGTGTTTACTGAAAGTGGATATCTGCTGTTTGTTTTGTTGTTCTGCTTCCCGACCGTAAACACTGCATAGATTTCCTTGAGTGGTGTTTGAAACGTGTATGTTTGTGTGCGTGCCATGTGTTATATTTGCTGATAACAGGATTTACTCAAATTGCGACTCACCAGTTGAGAAAGGTTAATTGTCAGTGCAACTGGTAGAATGGCTACGCGCAATAATTATTAGTCTAAGTTGCTTTATTATTTAGGGATGCTAATTAGGCATTAACTGTGGTCCCCTTTTTGGATCACAACTTCAATTGCATGTCAAATTGCATTAAGTTCACTTTGACATCCATTTATCAAACTAAAGGAATGCTGTTTTGTAGATGTCCTTAGTGTGTTTATTATTATGAAACTGAAATGTTCTTGAGGTATTGATCAGAAAATTAGCAGAGGGATTTCCAGAAATTGCTCAATGGAGTGCATCTTCATTTTATTGGATGTGAGGACAATGCATTTCATGATTGGTGTGTTTTTATGTTTTTTAGGGTGCTGGTAATTTAAGCTGGCATTAAGAAGGCTATTTAATACACGCACAATAAACACTTGAGCGGAGATTTGAAGTCTATTCTCCGTTGCACCAGTTATTACTCCACTTGGTTTGTGTGCCACCCATGTGGATGAGTCTGGCATTAAGATGAGGTGGAAAGTGACATGGAAAGAAAGCAAGAGATCAAGGCATGACTGCCAGTGCATGTCATTGCCCTACACTTTCATCAAATAGCCCCGTGCTGCTTATGTTGCTGCCCAGACGCAAATTAATTTGGACGCATGGAAAGACTGCAGAGCCCAGGACTCATCTCTGCCCTTTAAAAAAGAAAAGACACCAGCGGAGAGCACTCTTCCAGCGAGGGGGGCCGAGAGAGGGCTTCTGATGGATTTCAGTACAGTGTCTGGAATAAGATGGGAGGGTACAGAGGACACGGTTCAATGTGCTTGTCCTGCTATGATGACAAGATGGCTCAGCCACCACTGTGCCACTGGCCTCCCCTGCTTTCTTCCTCCCCCTCAGGACACCAGCGAGGGGAGAGCTGAGGGAGGAGAGTGGGGGGAGAGGATGGTTAGCTGCCGTTTAATCTTCTCCTTGGCTCACTGCGGATTCTTTCACTACATGCCCCACTCCCTCTCTTCTCCCCAAATCTTTACCTGCTCATCCCTGGGCCTGCTTTACAGGGGGGCTCTTGATCAGTGAGGTGATGGAGAATGGCTCCCGTCACACAATCCAAATGGGATCGGCTCGCCCTCGCAGTAAAAGGTGAGAGCGACATGGTAAAAATAGAGGAGGTAGTGATGGAGTTTCAAGGGTTTGACGGTGTCTGAGGGGTTTGTGTTGGTGAAGAACAACCACAAAATCCCCGGTAAGTGTGCTGGTGAGGGGGTTAGCCAAGACGGGTCGGGAGAGAGAGGCGGAGGTCTTGTTCTCCACTGGCATGTCGTTGGCATGTCGTTAACCTCCCAGGGCTCACGGGGGGAAAGAATCAGGCCCCTGTGTGTGCTTAAAACCCTGGGATTTGTTTGTAAGGTGCCTGGGGAGGGCTGGACCCCTGCTGGAGGACGAGGTAACAAAACAGCAGCATGTGGACTGAAGGAGGGATGGACTCTGGAGTAAAGGTTAAATAAAAACATGCTGGGTCATAGAGCCCCCCCCCCCCCGCACTATTAAGTCTTCCAGCCTTTTAGCTTCACCTAAACCAACAATTATTGTCACTGATCTTGACTTTTTTTTATCTGCAGTGACAAAAGCAGCAATAAAAAGCCAGAGAGAGTTGCAAGTAAAAGTACATTTTTTTGCTAAGTGTTATAAATTATGATACTGTATTATTGTATCGATGCATTTATGTGCATTTACAGCAAAAGCTGCAGTTAGGAGGTGGCATGATACTGCACTCTAGTAGTATTCTCAGGTATCTACTTTTTAGCATTTACTTTTCTGGCAACTTTTCACTTTAGTTTTGCTTTTTATATTTAATCACAAATATCTTTACTTTCCTTAAGTTTTCAAAGCAGGTTTCTTACTTTAGTTTGAATGTATTTGAGAATCACTAATTATTTGTATTTTGCATCATTTTGCATCTTCCCAACATAAAAAAAAAGTGACTTCAGCTGAAACGCTTTTATGCAGCTGTCTCTTCTAAACCTCCACGTTTAAGGCCTCATTACACTGAAAACTGATTCATTAACCGAAGATAATATTCACTGTCTTCAGAAAAATTGCTTGAGTCTTTAAATAATGTTATATTTATTTGACTCATGTTCAGTTCGATTTGCAGAAAAACAACCGATAGACATCCTCCGAAGTTGAAATCTTTTGGTTTTATACTTGGAGCACCTTTGAGATTGGGAACTTTTTCACTTTTTATTGAGTAAACAATTTGAACGAGAACTTCGGCTTTTACCAGAATCACCTGCACCTCGATCATAGTTTATAACAAAAGTTGTACAGAATTATGATAATTTGGTTCTAAAAAAAAAAAAAAACTTCTATGAAAAGCAGTAAAGTGAAAGAAGGCCGTAGTCGGTTTGTCTTCCCGGCGGTTTTAAATGTTACGAACTAAAACAGTTTCTTGTCATCTTATGTTAAAGCATGTTTGCTACCATAACAGCAAAAGTCAGTGAAAAGAGAAAATGAAATAGCATGACCACTTTAGTTTAATTTAGTGTGCCACTTGGACGTGAGTTAATGAGACTGGGGGGTGGCAGAGAACGAGAGAGAGAGTCAGAACAAGAGCTTGGTAACTCTTGTAGTCTTGTGATCAAACACCAGTGGTGACTCTACCAACTTCTATCCCTTCTTTTCAGCATTTCTCCTTTCCTCCCCCCTTCTTTTCTACAGTAGTAATGCCCCTCACTATTTTTCTACATCTTATCCCTTTTAATTAGAAAGCAAATTCTGCAGCCTGGAGAGACCTAATCCCCTACAACCCAACAATGCACAGAGTGGCTTTGAACAGCCGACCTGCAACCCTCAACCCCCCCCCCCCCCCCCCCCCACACACACACACAACGCCTACAATTCCCCCTTTGCTGGACCTTCAAGAGGGAAAAAGGGGCTGGGGGGGGGGGGGGGGGGGTTTCTTCCCGGAACATTATTACTTTAAAGATACATGTGCTGCGGTATTTGCAGATCCACATATTTGCATTTTAACAGTAATTAACAACTAAGTGACACGTGTGACAGAAATGATACAAGTGTATGCCAACTGGCTCTATCTCCCCAGCGAGAGATGTAGCCTCAGCTGATTTGCATATATATTAATGTCCCTTATTGTATAGATTAGATCCCATTAGTTGTGGTGAGTCTGGTAGAAGGTGCAAGGATGCTAAATGTCCCGCTATTATGTTAAAAAAAATCATGTTTAAATTGTTGGAGGGCAAATAAAAAAAAATTAAGAAAGGGTTGTGGCACTGATGCAAGGTTAAGGGTGATTAGACTGCGACCATCCTGACAATAGTGCCAGATTAGATTCTAAAAGCCCAAATGGGAAAGACCTCTCTCTCTCTCTCTCTCTCTCTCTCTCTCTCTCTCTCTCTCTCTCTCTTTCTCTCTCCCTCTCTCTCTCTCTCTCTCTCTCTCTCTCTCTCTGGCTCAAATGGAACTCCATTAACAGGCCCCGCATTTACACTGCTTGTATCTAAAATTACAAGCTTTCATTTCTTAATAAAAGTATATCTCGATGTAGAACAGCCTGCTGAAATTCAATTCTGGCTCCATTCCTGGGTCCTTTACATGCACTCTGGCAGTCAACACAGTGATCATGCGCTGTTTGTCAGGAGAATTATGAAGCTGTCAGAGTCGAGGGAGGAGAGGTCATCTGATAGCGGGGAAGATGAGAGGAGGAGGAGAACACAGTGGCAACAGTTCCATTTTCTGATTGCTGCTTTTGATTCACAAGAGAGGAGGAAGGCCTTGGAAAGTCTGAGGTTAGTCTTTGTGTTTGCGCTGCCTCCAGTGGCCAAAGCTTTTCTTCACCGTAGCAGAGTCAGCTGAATGGCTTCATGTGGAGTCTTGGGCTCTTTGAGAATATTTTTGATTTTGCCCTCATAAATCACAGTCACATTTTGAAGAAGTATGAATGGCCTGATAATTATTTTTCATTTTGATATTTGCATCACCGTATCAGTAGGATTGGTGATGTGATTGCATGTTAGTCACGCTGAAGTAAAGACGATGATATATTTGAATTGCAAGTTTATTGGACAAAGAAGGCAACATATAAAGGTTATCAGACCTAAAAGTGGGAACAAAAAATTGCTAGTACTGTTTGTGTGTATTGGCTGGTACCAGCATATTGACGTAACATTGATGGCAATCACAAATCAGCTACAACCGGAGCTGAATGCAAAATGGCAGTAGTGAGCTACTGCTACTAGCATGGTGGAGCTTGTAGACACCACAGCTACTGGAGCCAATTGCAATGTTAAAATACTTACATTTGTCCAGTTTGTCCTAAAGCCCCACAATGCCTTGTGTTTCACATCATGGTCGGTGCACCAGGTGGTGTGTATAAATGGTGAATACTGGCCTACTTAGCATGTTGTGTAGCTTAAGGCCTCTTGGTTTGCTTTCACCAATCTCCTCTTCTCTTCTGTCTGAGGCAAAGTTTTGGACTTCCGTTCCTCGGACGGTCAAGAGTTGAGTTGAGGAGCTGCGCAGTGGTGGCCCTGCTGCCGCCGATGACCAAAAAATCAATTATTCTCCTCTCAACTAATCCAACCCACAGGACGCACTCCACTTTGCCTTTGAGAAACATCTCCGTGGTGGTGAGTTTCAGCCACGTCTCTGCAGGTCCACAGCGGGCAGGTGTTTTTACCCAACTCACACATTCTTTCATTCATTTAAACTTCTATGAGAGCACTTTGTGGAAACCTCACAAGCCAAAGTAATGGCAAAGCATGGCAGTACAACCTTTATTAAATGTATGTGTGTGTCTTTAAGTTGATCTATTTAAATATAGAATTTGTCACCACTGGTTCCTTTTTTTTTTTTTGGCCTCTGAATTTCTTTTGACCGTGTGCAGCAGAAACTGTAAGTAATGGAGCCGAGCACTTGTGTGTGAACATCTCTGAATGTGTCCTAGTCAGACAGGAAACAGCATTTTTGTTCAAAGGGGAAAGATGAAAGAAAATCTCTGTCGTGAATGAAATAAATTGGGCCTGCGCGGGGAACTTGGTAATTTGCAGGCTACATTCTTCATCGCTGCGTTTTCTTCTTCAATTTCAGTCTTTCAGCTCTGTCACCTCTTACATCTCACTGTAACAATGTTGTCTTAAAGGAATTCAAACAGAGTTTTATTGACATAATGAATGATCTTTCAAAGGAAACACCGATTACATGAAATAACTTCATTTAGCTCACATATTAATCATGGCTCTGCTAATTAGCATTGATAGAGATGCCCTGAGCAGGGATAGTGTGTGTGTGTGTGTGTGTGTGTGTGTGTGTGTGTGTGTGTGTGTGTGTGTGTGTGTATGGAGAATGGAAGGGGAGGGGTGGTGCAGTGAGATGAGCATATTCTCCCACTTTCATTGACTTAAGGCTCCCTTCTCAATTAGTTACTCACGTTGTCACTCTGTCTGTCACATCTCAGTGGAACAACTGTGGAGTGGGCTGCCCGGATGAACACACACACACACACACACACACACACACAACAAGCATTCAGCAGGAGAGCGTGGGTCACACACTCTTTGCCTAAGGATACCATACTCCTTTCCTACTTAAGGGTTCAATTTTCAGAAAGCTACTTAGCTATTATTCTAATCCCTTCCTAGTTTTTTTTTTTTTTTTAACCCAAGGCCAAAAA
Source organism: Aulostomus chinensis (assembly GCF_037954235.1). Classification (NCBI taxonomy): domain Eukaryota; kingdom Metazoa; phylum Chordata; class Actinopteri; order Syngnathiformes; family Aulostomidae; genus Aulostomus; species Aulostomus chinensis. The sequence continues at coordinate 18,939,535 of NC_141336.1, forward strand.
ACTCAGGTTACCATTTTGGACACTTGATCAGGTGTGATGTTAAGCTCTGTGTGTGTGTGTGTGTGTGTGTGTGTGTGTGTGTGTGTGTGTGTGTGTGTGTGTGTGTGTGTGTGTGTGTGTGTGTGTAAGCCAACAACAGCAGATGCGAGTCGTTCAGTAGCTTTTCTGAATACTGTTAATATATGTGATTAAATCAGATCTACAGCGTTGCACAAAGGAAGACTGCTGCCTGTCTTTATCTGACCGCAAACTTATTAATAATACATCGTCTCTTAATTTGCTATAACAACACATTAGCATGACAAAATCAATGACTTTGATTAGGTATTCATGTATTTCTCTGAGCATATTTGCTGTTCTCTTGGGCCCGTGTGTACTCTGCGCTGGTGTTTCCTGAGGCTGCTGCAGATGGGGGGCGGAGCAGGGGAGGTCATAGTGAGGACTGCAGGGAGTTGTGGGGACGACCGCCTCTATGGGATGTTTTTTTTTTTGCTTTTTCTCTTGTACAGTTTTGTTGTCTAAATGTTTTACAAACTTAATTGGCATTCCCGGGGGAAGGCTACCAGCTGTCTGCCTGATGGCGAGGGTTTTTAATTTGGTGCAATGGCGAAGGCTAGCTGCTGGGGTAGCTAGCAGAGCGTAGCAGGGCGTGCAACACCCTGCACACTGCACATGGCCTGATCAAGCCCAGGGTTTGTTTGTTTTTCCCTCGTTTGTTCAGCAACAGACATCGCTTCACCAGAAGAGTTTAACAGCTGCTATCTAACAAGCAGAGTAGAGACAGGGCGACGCAGCCGTGCTGATGAAGCGGCACGCGCAGACCCTTATCAGCGCTAGCTATACTTCCTAAATCACCCAAGAAGTTTAATTTCATAAAAAGACATTTAAAAGTTACTGACAATGATTCATCTCAAGTCTCAGGTGACGCCGCCGCTAGTTAAGTCCTCTCCAGCCACCCTTTCAATGTGACGATCTGATGCCACTGGAGGATTTCAAAGGTCAAGATACCACTTTAAAAAGTCAAACTAAGCTTGATTTCTGTGTTAAGCACTAATTCAGATAGCAGAGTGGCGTAAAGAGCTTGGGAGTCTTAAAGGTTTAGTTAAGAAATGATGTTGGATAAGAAACTGCTGACACTAGAGAGCACTAGAAACAAAGACTTTTATTTACAGGACTTTGATTTCAGAGACGAAACATGTTTTATTTCCATTAAAGGACATGTAATGTAAATTTGTACTAAAAGTGTATCATTATGCTCCTGAATGTGCGGCATACAAAATGAATGTCGGAAGTACCTGTTCTGTGAGTATTTTTTTTTTTTTTTTTATCAGTGGGTCAGTATCACCTGTGGACCTACAATCTAAAAGCAAGTACTTCCAACCACCATTCCATTGCAGGAAAATGATGATATTTAGCTCATTTGATTATGCTGTGGCTCATAAACCCAAAAGTGACTGATTAACATTGCATGAATAGAAGGACAAGATTAAATATATTAACGTGACTGAGGGAGAAGTTGTAGATTAGAGAGCGTGAACCGAGGGGAAGCTTGGATAATGAGCTGTCTGACGTATAACGGAGGTCTTCCTGCGGACTCCCAGCGGTTCAGTAAGAGAGGAGAGGTCTGCAGTAGTGACCTGTCCTGCTTGGCGGGTCTCGGCTGGCCGAGGTGAACGTCCGCCAGCGAGTTCCGTCTGTGAGGTGTGTTGACTCTGTGCACATTACCACCAATGCATGTCACTGCATAGTCTCACTGGATAATTGGCCCACGGTGGCAGCACGAGCAGCAGGAAAATGTAAAACTTCCTCCTTCGTCTTTTTTTCCCTTTTCTTCCAAGGGTGAACAGGACTCGTCTCTTGTGACAAGATTAATTTGCGAACAAGTCTTGTTGATGCTGCGTTCGATCCCGGGATTGCCTTTGAAAAAGCTTCCGGTCTTAGACGTGTAAATCATGTGTCAAATAGCAGCGGCGCTCCACCTGTGGAACTTCTCCTGCTTCTGCAAATGAGGTTTTTTTCATCAAGGTGTTTCGCTTCTGTGACACTAAAGACACATTGCTTGACTACTTTACCAGCAGATGACGAACAGCTGCAACCCCTCTAACATCGATGCACCACTCGGCAAAGATCTTGGCAAAGCCCGTCAGCGCCCCCCCCCCCCCCCATTTACTTTTTTTTTTTTTTTTTTAAACAAGTGGCCGGTTGTGGAGGATGTAGAGGATCAAGGGATCTAAAGCTTAGCAAGAGCACTGCATTCATGATGCATGTAGCTGGTGGCTGGGATTGGAGTGAACATATGCTGAGGTCTTTATTGACATTCTGGAGGAGATTGGAGGGACAATCAATTAGCCATGAAGCTGTGTCCCCAGGGGCTCTCTGGATATCCAAATGACTTAGTGGACACACCACGACTTGACTGGGGCCTTTGGCTGGATTATAAACTTCTAGGTAAAAATGACTTGTGTATCGGCTGCTTGATTATACCAGGTGGATAAAGAAGACACGGAGAATCCGAACATGGGTGGTACTGAAGACCCGGTGTTAGTGTAGCTACTCTTAACTTGAATTGGCCCTGTAATAGTCTAATTGATAAGTGTTGTGAGCAGGACAAGGAGGGGGTAAAGGTTTGTACTGCACCCCTGGCTGTGGTGCAGACTTGAGAGGAGCATGCGGGGGCACTGCTGATTATTCAACACGTTTCTCTAATCCCAGCCCTTGTGGTAGGAACCTGTGAAAGAGCCTGGTCTTTGTGCCGGGGGGCTAATCGTGTTTTGGAAACGCCGATCGAGGCTAATCTTCTGGCCTGCCTCTAATGTGGAGCCGCTGATATCCTCTGCTGCGATAAATTAAGCTACTTATTAATCTAATTATGGTACATTCATCCCCACAAACTTTCATGTGACTTGGAAAGCCCCCTTCACCATTAACCCCCCTCCCCACCCCCAACACACACACACACACACACACACACACACACACACACACACACACACACACACACACACACTCCAAACCCAGATCTTGAGACTGACTCCCCCCCCCCCCCCCCCTCTCTCTCTCTCTCTCTCTCTCCCTCTCTCTGACTGCTTGGCTCTGGCCGGTCCAATTAGGAGCCCTCAGGATCTCGCCCTTAACGAGTTTCCAGGCTCCAGTCAGCCTCTACACACACAAGCGTGTGCACACACGCACACACACTGGGGTCAGTCTCACCCACCCGGCCAACCTCCAAAAAAAAAGTCTCCACCGGCTTTATTCTGTCTTTCTTTAATCATTTTGGTTTCCCCCACTTTGGAGGGCAGTGCTCTCCAGAGTTTCCCTTTGTGTTTTTACTTATCAAGATAGAAGTAGAAGAAAGTCTTTATTCTTACTCTACAAAGAAATTTATCCACTGCAGCAGCCTGGATGGAGGGCTGGTGGTTGCGCTGAGGTGGGGGGCGGGGAGTGACAATGTGCAGCCCCCAAGGACCGTATCTTTCTACCTGTGCCTTGGTCTTACAAGTAATTTAATATCCCTTCAGCAACATTTTATCTTCTGATTTGTCCATACGCTCCCTCCAATAGTCCGTCACAGCCTTCCTGTGGACTCCCCTCAACACTTTGACTCGTCCTAAAGTGAACCTTTCAATGGCTCCCCTCCGTCCCAGAGTGAATAAGGCTTCTATCTAGCGTTTCTTAGGCCGCCTGCCGCTCTCAGCTTTGAGCTGATGATGCTCCTGCTGCGTTTGCTGGTATTTCACACACTGCTGTGTTTGGTAGAGAGCTGGGTAGTGAGAGCAGGATGACAGGACCCTTCCCTCCGTGGACAGTGACCCTGAAGGGAGATGAAAGAAGTTCTCGTCTGCACTTCAGGAGCTCAAACTGGGCTGCAATCACCCGTGAAGACTCTCTCTCCCCCTTAGGTACCAGTTTCCCTCGAGGCCCGTGAGAATTATCTCCTACTATTCTATATTTACATCACTTACGACAAGTCTTCCATTGTTGAAGGAGTGTAGATCAAAAATGCTACACCGACCTCACACGTCTACAGGTGTAATCGGCGTGGCGTTCTCATCCCTTATTCCAGTGATGCAGTGGATACGTTCTGCCCTCAAAGCCAAGTGGAGGGGTGAGTCGACAGGAAAGCACTCGCTGTCATTTGTTCTTAGAAACAAAGATGCTGTGGCGCTATCAAACTCCCATTAGATATGGAGAATTGAGTGAGCGGTCTGCACCACGTAGCAAACAGCGAGGTGATAACACAATGCAGAGGCAGGCCAGGACGCTAATTGCATGCCGAATATTTATAGTCCAGACAATTAGCTGTTGCCTTTTATATGCAAAATAACAACAGCAGCAGTGGCAACAGAGAGGGGGTGGGGGGTGGGGGCTGTGTGTGTATATGTGTGTGTGTGTGGGGGGGGGGGGTAAGTAATTAAGATGCTCAAAACAGGACAGGGACATGCAGTCTGTTGTGCTCTGATTTGTTGCTAACAAACACAATAATTAGCCTGTTATTGTGGGATAATGAAGTTGCCAGTGTCCTTTTCTCTCTGCCAAGTGCCATCTTAAACAAGGACGCTCCATCACTACAGCTGAGGACGCGTCCTGAGGGCAGGGCTGTTGAGAAGTTCAGAGGTCGCAGGGAATAGAGGACGGACGGTATCAAACAGCTGTGTAGTCTTCTAACGATGTGGTACTTTTACCTGCTGTAACTGAAAAAGAAATGATGCTGGTTAGGTGGACGTCCCGTTATTTTATTCGAAAAGTTGAGCAGAGGTACTGTGCTGTAGCTGGCATCAAATGAAAGGATAACAACCTCTGTGCGTGTGCGTGTGTGTGTGTGTGTGTGTGCGTGTGCGTGTGCGAGAATGAACACGCGTATGTGCGCCTACCTGCTTCACACATGTGTACATCTGACCGCAGGTTCATAGAATCAACAATGCTGTCTAGCAGGATTAGGTGGAGCTTGAGCTGATTTGATATTTGTGGCTGATAGTGCTTGTAAGTACGCCTTTGTTCCCCTCCATTGTGGTCGAGATTAAGGCGAACCTCCTCTTCATCATCCTGCCTCAGTGTAGTAATAACCTAGATAAAGCTACTCTTTGATTGAATCATTTGTGGACCTGCTCTATCTCGCTCGCCGTCACTTGTCGCTCATGTATCAGGCTCTTTCTTTCCCTTCATTACTCTGTCATTTATCTGTGTTTTTGTGTTTCCTCTCTTTTTATCTATAATACCTGTCAGTCACACTGCTAGACGCTAATGAGAATGTTTGTTGATTTCCACTAATGACGACTTTTATATGTTTGAATGTTGTTGTTTTTTTTTTGTATGTTTATCTGCACTGAATCGAACATAAAAGATAGAACTTTTACTCGAACTTTGAGTCAAGTTTAGCTCTTCAGGTCTCAGGAAGCTAGGTGCAGCATTGCGTTTGGTGTTGTGTGGGAGTAAACAGAGCCTTACTGACGATGCTTGTGAAGGTGTTGTGAATCTAAGGCTGGATCAGATTCAGACCAAATCAGGAGGCTGCTGATGTTGGGGGTGTGTCTGTGAGATGTATAATGGGAGCTGTAAAACCCCAGAAATCCCAACATCATCACCATACAGTTGCACGCTGATTTACATCTTTCTTAATTCAGGATGGGGTTGTTGAGAAAGGTTGTACAATTGGCGACCAGTCTCCGTGTTGCTCAGGAGACGGCAGAATGCTATGTGGCACAACGTGCTTCTTCCCGTGGGCGACTCCACATCTGATCCTCAGCTTACATGATTGGCTCCTGCAGCATGACGTCAGGCTGCATTTCTCTTTGAGTTGACTAAATTTACAGTGCAGCTCCAACCCTCACAGCTCAAAAACACAAACCTTTTTTTTTTTTATTCATTATTTTCATTTTATGGCATCTACTCATTAGTGCTTAGTATCACTGGGCTTTTATTTTTGTCCACGTACCTCTTTTAAGGTCTATTTTATTATGTTTGGTGGTCAAAATGATTCATAGGGACACAAGTTATTTGAATGGTTCCAACAGTGAGGTAGACCGCTTTAACGGAAAACCACAAAGTGACCATCATACAGGGCAACTGTCCGCTGCAAAGTCCAGGGTCAAAATAGAGCAAAAATAGGCCCTGGTCTAAAAAGTATTGTGATGTCCCTTCCGCGATCATTGCGGGTAAACTTTGTAAAATCTCACCTGACCTGGTGGAGGTACAAATATTTAGTGTGCTATTTTTCAACTGTCACACCTCTGTAGTTTTTTTTTTTTGCACTATTACAACTTGCTGTCACTGGCATTTCCTTCTCTCTCTCTCACGCGCGCTTTATTGTTGCGATTATTCATGTTAACCAACACACCCTTCCTGTTTGCCTCCCTGCTGAGGGAAGTCACGTGACTAAAGGAGCCCAAAGTCATTTATACCATGATGTATTTTGCCTCTCTCACTCACTCACTCACTCACTCACTTACTCACTCTCTCTCTCTCTCTCTCTCTCTCTCTCTCTCTCTCTCTCTCTCTCTCACACACACACACACACACACACACACACACACACACACTAATCTCTACAGGTATTTCTCCTCGGCTGCTGTTATTAGAATGCAGCAAATGCTCTCTATTGATGCATGTCAGAGCCTCATTCTTTCATCTCCAACATTTAATTTACCGTCCTGTTGTGCCACTAATCCTGTGTCGTGCCATTTCCTCCGCTCCTCAGATTGCGCTCTCAAAGCCCCCTCTCCGCCAGATAAAGAGGAAGGTAATCGCCATTGTCTGGCTACAGATACACTAGTGCTGGCCCCCCTTCTCTCTGCAGCCCCAAATTAAAGGGCCGTCCTGCCCTTGCGCCCCCTTAATCACTGGCCTCGTCTCTCTGTGCGAGTGGACCCCAGGGCTGCTGCACTTTCATCCACAAATAGGCTTTCAGTGAGAACCACCCAGGGCTGGCCTCCTCGCAGGAGATCCCCACACACTCCTCAGCTCAGCTCGGCTCTGCTCCGTCTTTCCTGCAGCAGTCTCACTTCTAGCCTCTCACACTTGCTCTTCTTCGGGGCCGCCTTCCAGTGATTGGACATGAAGAGTATTCCACTTTCACCTCTATTGTACCCTGGTGAAAGTCTCTCTCATCTCTCTCTCTCTCTCTCCCTCTCTCTTTCTCTTTCCCTCTCCTCAGGAGGTCTGACCCACAAGTCTGTAACGGAACTTCAAAGTGGGACTGTTTCAACTGAGAGTGGAGCCAATAATACCTTCCATGGTGTTCCCAGGATACCGGCTATAATACATTTATTTCGAAATGGTTTGACTTCAGATATTTAAGGTCAAACATGCACAAACGTCTCTGAAGCCAGGATGTGCTTCAGTAAAAATGCAGTACTGATAATGAGGCTACAGATTATTAGTAACAGCTTCTCAGAATCATGAAGTTAGCCTGCAGTAGTTGAAATATAATTGATTGGCAACACAATGCAGGGTTGTGGGGGTCAACGCCCTGCCCTCAAACACACAGCGCCATTCAATAGCATTTAGCTAATTTCTGTTAATTGTGGTTCTTACTTGCCTCGGCTGAATTGACATAACGCCGGAGGGCTCAGCCAAATCATCACCATTATGACATTAGCAAGGGCTTATCCAGCGCTAAGAGCTTGAGCTGATACTAACACTAAGGAGTTTAGGATGCTAAGATGAGACCAAGCAATCGCACTGGCTGCTTTAAGACTGATGGACAACAATGAAAGTTTACAATAAGGATCAAAGAGCCTTACAGGGTTAAGGGAACTATCCAATTAAGAAAGTGTGCCTTTCAGTGCATTCACGCTCATCATAAGTGAGGAAAGAGACACCGTTCAAGCTTATGCGGAGGAGCGTCTCCCTCATCTACAACTAACAAGCCATTTGAGCGGCCACTGCCATAAAGAAACAACTGCTCTTTGCTGCGTGGTTAGCCTTTCTGCCCCGGACTTATTAAGACTCCTGTAAGAGGGATTCTCCTCTTTGACTTGGCTGAAGAGGCTGTTTAATACACACACACAGCAAATTAGTGGGGAAAAAGTATTGTGCCTTTCATGAAACAGGAAGGGGGGGGTTTGGTAGCAACTAAGGGTTTTTTTGGGCTGTGGGGAAAGATGATTGCCTGTGATGTATCCCAGGTTGTAATCCTCGGACAAGAGATTGTGGGTTCCCTTTCAGCAGAGGGGCTCTGGCTGGGGAAAGGCGCTGGGCTTAATTAGACTTGTCTTGGGAAGAGATGGGCTTTAGGTGTAGCTAATTAAGATCATAGCTGTGTCTGAAATGGCTTAAACTGCACTGCAGTACCAGTCAGGTCCCAGAGGAGCCGAACAATGCCAGTGAGACGCCATGTTTCTCCAGCCTGTGAATGCATATACTGGTGATTAAGGCAAGGGCAGTTTTAAAGGAGAATGCTTGGGAGCGACAATGAAAAATTACATTAATTTTTTATTATGTGTGTGTAAGTTAATGAAGCATGAAGGTGAATAACTGCCAGAGTGCTGGTGCGACCGTGTGTTATCAATGCCGTGATGTTCAAGATTGCTCTTGAATGACATATTTATGTAGGCTAACCCGAAAGTTAGCAATGCCAAGGGTTTCCTTGACCAAAAGCTGGTCTCTGCTTTTCGATCATTGCAGAAATATGTGCCTAACAACAGCTTAAGATTTATATGTTTTGTTTAGGATAGTAATATTCACAAATGAATACCACGTTTATGATTTCTTCAGTGTAAACCCATCCATCAGATAAATAAATCTAATGTTATATGAACGGACCGTAATGCAGACGTTTGACTTCCGAGTCACCACAAGTAGCTTCATGCTTCTTCTGCTGTAGGTTTGAAGACATTTGTAATCTTGTTTAGCCACCTGTTAGCAAGTGGAGCATTATTGTGTTTTTGTCCATAGAGCAAACTAAATGCAGACCTTATTTCAGGCATTTAATTAAAGACCCTTCCAAAATCCCACTGACTTTGAGACGAGGGAACCGGATGTTCAGCAATGCTAACTTGCTTCCTGGGTTTTCTTGCATCGCCCTAATATGGCTCAGCAAATTCAAACATTTCTATTTCAAGAAAACACTTAGTCATTGCGGTGTAAAGTTAGTCAACGGCCAAATGTCTGTCAGTGTATTTGCGAGCGCCTGGGCCTGTTAGTGCCAGTGACACTTGACAATAAGAGTGGAACTGAATCAAACTGGAGCCCTCTTGTGTCTTCTGGCGGGTAAAATGGTTTGAGGCCAAACAGCCGTTCTCATAATCCTCACTATTGACAGGGTCTGGTCTGTTCTCTGCCTGATCTGCTTGGTCTGCTAAGTTAAGGGAGCCCCTCTAGTGCTTGTGGGAACCAAATCTATAAACAACGGATCCTCAATCCTTTCCTATGTATTGTCCTCGGCCTGCTGTCGTCCCCTCTCCTTCAGTAAGAGACAATATTTAATGACCCCTATGACAGAATGACTGATTTTATTTGTTCTATATGATTGGAGGGATTATATTTCACAGGGGTTTGAGGTTTGGCCATAGCTTTGTTATAACGTATGAGTCTCACTTCATATGGTGAAATCGGAGCCGAATAAAAGTGTGAATGAATAAAGCGGTAATACATGGGATATTTCCCTGGAGCTTTTCGGTCCTTTCATCATTCCACTCATCTTTGTTAGGAGCAGACCTTTCTAGCTGTGACTTTGTTACATTTCAGCATTTACTCTCCTCTTCATTTCAGCTGAGGGTGAAAGGGAGAGGGACCTCTCCAAATGTAGACGCATAGCTGTGATAACCAGGCTCCCTCTCTCCCCTCTGACCAGCCGTCACCTTTAAATCTGCCTTTTCATATTCCTCTCAAAGCGTCTTGTCCATAGAAAAGGCGCCTGCCAAACCGGATCTCTGGACAAACAAGAGCTGTGGAGAAAAAGAGAGATGGGAGACGTGTTAGTGAAGAATAGAAATTCTTCATCTGGTGTCTGCCTCCCTTTCCCACTTTTCTATATGGTTTCTATTTGTGAAAGCAATACAAACATAAATGCGAAGCAGTTTGATACTGTAAAATCATTATACAGTCTTTCATGAAGCTAAATTTGTAGTTTCAGTCAAATTATAACATTAAAAAAATCTGTTAAACCATATCCAAACATACCCTCAGAATATCTACTAAATAACTGAAATTTATCTTGTCTTTATTCTTCACATTTCGATAGAGTGGGAGAGAAAAATCCAAACAACAACTGGGAGCAAAAATCTACCTGGGTGGCTCTCAAGTAATGGGCTGTGAGAGAGCAATGGCTGGCCTTGACCGACAGACCTGTGATGGGTGACGACAGCCCAGCTCCTCACCCATGAAGCAGCTAGAGGCCCAGCATTGCTGTAAACCACAACTGCCACCACCTCTGAAAGAGGAAATATTCAAATGGTAATCGGAAGGCCGTGAATCATAAGCCCAAGGTAAGCTATGTAATGCTGGTAAGACAGTGAGTCGTGCTTTTATTTGTGGGGAAGGAAATCCTTTTTGCCATTCAGGGGAAGAATTGCAACAGTAATACCATTAACTTGCATCCTGGATCGCCAAATGCCATTTAATTGCCAGTAGCAGTCTATTGTTTGGAGTGGATGAATTTAGGCTTTGGTGCGGCTGTTAAGGGCTAAAGATGGAAGAGTTGATGTTGCAGGGGGGTTGCAAGATGTCATCGTGTGAAGAATGATTGCCCCTCACACTTGCACAATCACACACAAGCAACCGACGCCTAACTAAAGCTCCGCAGTAACTAGCTTAACTAAAGTCTTTAGGGAAAGTAAATTCGGACAAACTCCTCTCTCCTTAATACCTGATTTGTTCAACAACATGATTTGGGGCGCGTCTATTCAAGGCCCTTTTGGGCCAAGCTGAGGTCTTAAGGCTCAAGGCTTGTACCTCGCGGTTATTGTGGGCTGTTTAGGGTTTGTCTCAAATCTCCTTGTGCGGGTGTGTGGACGCTCCTAATGCTGGCTAATGGGCTTCGGCAGAGTAACAGTCTTCCAGCTCCCATTGAGGACCCCATGGAAAGCAGCATAAGCTTTGTGGAATAAAGGCTCTGGCCAGACCTTTCTTTAGGAGTTTTTTATTATTGGGAAGAGGCCACCCTCCATCACCCCCATTTTCACCCCAAATCTGCTGTCCATTTTCCTTGGATCCTATGTCCCCGTCGACCTCCCTCCAATCTGACCAACACCAGCACCCCTTTTCTGGACTGCAAGCCCAAACCCATCAGCATTGTCATTATAGCCCTCCTCCCCTTGAAACCTGCCACAGTCCAAGACATTGGCCTCCACCCCCAGCCTTGTCTAATACCGCTGATGCTGACCCTGACAGCCATGTCCCGGGGAGGGCTAAATTGAATGTGAAATGCATGGTGGGTCCTTGCAGACTCCATTGTGCAGAGGGGGAGTCTGGGAGGCGAGCAGCGTCACTGCTCCTCACTGCTGATCGAGTTTGACAGCACGACGGGAGGAGGCAAGAAAAACGTTCCCTTGCGCTTATTCAAAACTGAAAGAGGGCCTTTTTCAGTCCCCCAAACTGGCTCTGCTGTCCCTCCTCTCCTTGCATCCTTGCGCCCCTCTGCTTATTTTCATCCTGCAATGAAACAGGCTGCAACTTTCTTAGGACCACTAGCTCAACTCTGTATGTGTCATTGAAGTCATTTTTGGAATGCCAACAACAGAGATACAAGTCGAGGTGCTTTGATCATGTGGAGGAGATGTGATATTTGTCAGACCCTGGACAAACCCGCCTCCTTTCAGCACTCTTTGATGAATCCTTTTTATATTGAATATAACAGCATGTGTTTGTTTGTGGATTGGCATGTTTATATGCATACAACCCTGTACAGTATTTTTTTTTTCATGTGCGTTTTTGCATACAGGTGTGTGTCACTCTCAGTACATTATGGAAAATGCTATTCAGTCCGTTCCGCTTGGTGTCAGGCAGCAAGCGCCTCTCCCTTGGATGCAACAAACCCCTTATTTAATGCAAATGACAGTCATCTAGAATCCAATGCATCTCTCATCGTTGCACATTGCCTAATCAATGTGAAGTGCTGTGTAAAAAAAATACATTGCCTCCCTGTAATAGTTGTTTTTGACCGAGTCAAGTGCAGCTCCTAGAATTAATCCCAACCTGAGATTCAATTATGGGCGCCTGGCTAAGCAGAAGAGGGATAGCGCTGCTTGCAGAGGTGAGGGGAGTGTGATTATGGCGGAGCTTGTCTGTTTGTAGGTTTGTGTATCTGTGTGAAGTGTATGTGTAAGTGAACATTATTGGTCTCCGATCAGTGGCTGAGTTATATATGGAGGCTTATATTATGGTGTTGGCCCTCACAGGCTTGAATCTGGGGCGAAAGTTCCTCGGATCTCCTCCTTCAGGAGCATCATTCGGAGGCGGTTCACGTCAGTCTCCGTGGCCATGCTCCGAGTAGCAAAGGGAGATGTGGAAAATTGGTTGATGGAAATTCTGAGTTGTGAAACCTCATTGTCACCTTTTTCTAATGAGTTCCCTGATCATCAAATGTGTTCTCAGTTCTGACATTGCCTGAGAAGGAGGAGGCCTGCTTGTGGAAGGCGACTGGGAGCAACACTGTGACTTCATCGATGTGCATGAAAGTCAGGCTTCCGGAAATTCATTTCTGCTGCCTGTGCCAGATAAGCATGTTTCAGGTTCGTGTTTGTGCGCTGTGTTTTCGAGGAGATGCGGTATTCATTATAAGGTGTTAGAGTGGCTCTTGTAATTTTCCTTCACATTTGCATACTGTTGTTTTGGGATCTATCAACACTTCAATTGTGTATAACGACCAATTTGAAGATATTAGATTAGACCACCCAGCATTCACCTCCTCACAATTGACAGGTGGGAATTTAATTCAGGGGTAGATTTTTATTTTAATCTTAGCATTAAAGTGAGCACACGATATCTCAGCTGCAGATGTGTGTATATGAATGTACATAAAAATATGCACAGCATTTACTTTACACTAAAAATTGATCTTCCATCCAGCCCAAGGACACTGCTGCTGTCTCCCATCCTCCCCCTCCTCTACCCTTCCCAACAGTGGTCCAATGACAACATAAACACAGAAAAGGCAATTTAGCTCCCTCTTTTAGAACTACTTTGAAAATAAAGGAATTTTAATTATGGACACAATGAAAAAGAAAAAAGGACTAAAAAGGGAGAAAACATTCACGCACAGTAAACAAAGCTGAAACAATTATCTTCTGGTGACCAGTCAGTGTTTTTAGAACAGTCATTTTAATCTTTTATTTACTGCAAAGAGAGAGAGGGGGAGCGAGAGAGGAAGAGACAGACAGGAGAGGGTAAGTGAGAGGGGGGGGGGGTTGAAGAGCGATAGGAGAGGAGGAGGGTGGGAGAGAGTGAGAGAGAGAGAGAGAGAGACAGAGAGAGAAAGAGAGAGATAATATGCATATATTTAAAATATCCCCACCCTCACAATCAAAAGATGCATTTTTTTTTTATTAGAGAGACAATTTTGCCACACACCCGGGTGGAGGAGGGGGACGTTTGTCATTTGTTGTTGGAAATTGCTCGCCCGTCAACCCCCAAAGACAACATTGCATTTTTCCATTCATCAGTGAAAGAGAACGGAGTGACATTGTGAATTTCCTCTGGTGGGATAAAGCCAACCACCGCCACCACCACCACCACCACCAACAACAACAACACAATAGTGAGTGTATTTAGACCCTCCGACAATTTAACCTAGAAGAAGCCTTTTGTTGACTTGTGGTGGATTCACGGAGCAGCCGACAGGTTATAATTGTTGGGTGATTGACATTTAGATGATTGTGTGATGACCTGGCACTCACAATACTTGGTCCATTTCAGATGTGAAACACCAGCGTCAACCCCCTGGAGCATATAATTACACTTCTGCACTGCTGAGTGAAATGATGAGGAACAAATCAAGACCTGCTCCTCATCTCGGATGGGACTACTTCCTGGGCCTTGTGACTGGGAAAGGAGCTGTGCTGTGGGACTTTGGTGTTAAGTGAAATATAATGAATCTATCACATCTGTTCCAAATGAGTCATTGACACCTTGTATTTGAAGTTGTGCTGCTGCATGGATGCAGATGCATCAGCTGGGTCTGGCCCCCTGGACCTCCGCAGACATAAACACTCACTCCACCGGATGCTGTTATCCTCTGTTGAGTGACACAATGCTCAATGTGGGATTGGCCAAGATAGTAAGGCAAAAGCTACAAATCTCCATTTGCAATGAGGAGAAAATTCCATAGGATTAATTTTCTGTGTAAGACCCCTGCCCAGCCCCCCCCCCCCCCCCCCCAGCCCCCACCCGGTCCACAACTTCAGCTGTGCAGCCTGGTGTTAAAAGACCCAGAGGAATACTGTCTTTGTCATCCTGTCGTTTGGGGCCGAAGAATAAGAGAAGTTTTAATCCCCATTGTCCACGAGTCTGGGGGGTGTGTGGGGGGGTGTGGGGGTCGGTGGCTGTAAGATGATCCAACCGGCCACACTAATCCCTCCATAGCACTTTCGCCTTCACATCAAAAACACCCCCACTCTCCCACAAAGCAGCAGTCTTGTGCGTTGGACCCCAATGTGCAAATTCTAAAGAGGAAAATGGAGCAAAGAAAAAGTTGCAACAACAGAGCAGAATAGACTTTAAGACAGTCGCACAGAAGATAGGGCGAGCTCTAGGGTGAGGGTGGGGCCACGGTGGGCTCCTTCGCTGCGAGAACACACGCTCCCTCTGCTGCCTCTCTCCCCCTCAGGTCGGACCCTGATGCTACTGCAGTTGCTCTTTTATAGGTCTCCCTGGCAACCGAAGTGTTTCCCGAATACTCCGTATTTTCCATTTTCTAGAAAGCCTGCGAGCCAGGAGGAAGGGGACAGGTGCCACTCAGCCGAATGCACATGGGCTTACCGTTGTACACAAATACCGACTGTGATACACCATATTGTTTCTTTCTAAATCCTGCTGGATTAACCAGTAAAACAAAAAAGGCAGCCAAATGTGAACAACTCAAAAGAACTGGGAATTGTAGCTTCCAGTGACTCTTTTTGATGGTGGATCAAAAGTGATTTTTCAGAAATGATCAAGAAAATGAGGATCTCAGTTTGCGGTCTTTAAAAAAGACTCGCCCCTCGGATATTTCCACATGGGACAACGTGGTGGTGTACTTTTGTAATCCGACTCTTCATTCATTGATATTTTTATCCAAATTTTCCAAAGATGGCTCTTGTTGAACCATGTCTAGAAACTACATTTCATCAGAAAATCTCATAAAGGAACATCAGAGACATCTGATAAGAGACACCATGATGATTTAGATGATGATGAGACTTGAATATGAAATGAGACATCTTGATGAAACACCGGTCCATCTCTTATTATGGTTGGAGCCACCAAGGCAGTATAAGGACCAAAGCTCAAGGCTGGCGAAGTCATCGAGGCGATCCGCTGTGTGGCCTCTGGGGGCAACTGCACACACCAGAGCTTCTCTGATGAAGTTTACTGTAACCGAGTGTGCGAGGAGTCAGGGTGGGGGCAGGGAGAGAAGACACAGGGGGTTGGTGTGTGTCTGTGTGAGGGAGGCAGGAGACAGCCGTTTAAAATTCTGTTTCCTGCAAGTGAGGAGGCTAATCCTGCCCCCATAATTCCCTGCAGCCAAAGCACCCCTCCTTCCTCAACATCACCACTCCCTGTTCTCTATCTTGCTCTCCCTCTATCTTGCTCTTTCTCTCTCTCTCTTAGTGCACACTCCATGAGTGACAGCACAATGCCCAGGCCCTCGCACGCTTATCTAACTGTAGCAGATGGTCGACTTGGATCAATGCACACACGCCATGATCAATGGCTGCGATAAAGAGCGGCGGGGATGGTACCTTCTCCCTAGCTCCCTCTCTCTTTCTATCTGCCTCCCCTCATGCCCAGCCTGCTGCCCCCTGCCCAATTGTTTCTCTCCGACTCTTGTTCATCTGCATCTGCACTGGCACACACCCGACGGCGGGCCCTCTGCTGGTGTCGGGGTCCTGCGGATAGCAGAGGTGCCCAATGTGCTGCGTGCTGCATGCATCCAGCTCCCTCGACCTGCTCCCTGAGAGAACTCTGAGCCCTCTTTCTATCAGGCTTATCATGAGATCACTGCTTCATCTCCCCCTCGCCCACCCTCCTCAACTTATCTCACCCTCTCTTTCTCTCCGACACTGGCTCTATCTCACATGTTAATCTCCCACGGCTGTACTCATTCTCTTCCGCTACACAGGCAGCTCTCTGCTCCTGACCTTCTATGCTCCCCTTGAATGCACCGTTTACCATGTAGTTACCATCCTCTGATGACGCAACTTCATGCCCATCTCCTCACCCCCACCCCCACCCAGAGGGATGGCCTTGCACTACTTTTCCTCTGACACATTCATAATTTTTTTCCCCCACTTTTGTTTCATCCCATGTCACCATGTTTAAGAGGTGGTTCTAATGGGAACGAAGTGAATCAAAGTGGGTCAAAGACAGAAGTGTGTAGAGAAAGTGGAGCAGGAGTCTGACTGAGTGAATCCCCGTCAGGAACTATTGGTAGAAATGGGCCAGGGTGCACGCTGCTACATAAATTTAAACATCATAAGCAAAGATTGTATTCACAAACACACAGGACGACTAGACTCTCCAACAAGAATGAAAACAGCAGCGACTACCAAATCTGGTAATACTTTACATTAAAACCTCACAGTCAAATGTGTAATTTTGTTGTACAAATCAGGAACCAATGAACCACCACAGGGAAGAACGGATAAAGAATTTGGTATTTCAGAGGAAAGGAGGTCTGTATAGAAAGCCTGTTGGGGCCAGTGTTGGGAAACAAAACAGAAGACACTTTATTGACACTAATATAATGTGAATATATTTGAAAGTTACATTAGGCTTCCAAAACTGCAGGAGCTTTGAGAAACTCTCGCTGTAGAACACCTGAAATATATGTGTGATATTCTGACAGCACTGACAATGAAAGTCACAGAAGTAGTGTCCTAGTTACACCGCAGAAACCAAGATGACAATGATATTTTTTTTGTGTCGTAGGGGACAAACATAAGGAGTAAACACTTCCTGTTGTCCCCCCCACCCTCATCCATAATTCTGAAGTCGGTACATTCAGCTTTAAGCTACATCTCCACGTATCTGTTCAAAGATTGCGGGTCAAACACTCGAGTCAAGTTTTCAAGCTGCGTCTCTGCTGCGTCGTATTACGTCACAGCCCTCTCATATTTTATCTGATTAATATCAGCTTTCGCCATCAAACAGAAGATTTGGGGTCCCACAGGCTCGACTGAACAGACTGTGGAACTCTTTTGTTCCTCCATCTGTCAAACTGTTACATCACAGTCCGGGTTTGAAATAGGCCTCAGTGTTCCCACACGGACAAAACCCGGAATGTGATTCAGTTATTTCAACTGTTTCATTTTATACATACACACATGTTTCAGAACTTGTTTTGTTGTTTGGTGTTTTTGTTTTTTACATGAAGCTGTGTACATTTTGATTGGCCAGACACAGTTTTAGAAGAATATTCCCACAATGATCCATCCATCCATTTTCTATACCACTTCTCCGTTAAGGGTCGTGGGGGGGGGGGGGGGGGGGGTGCTGGAGCCTATCCTAGCTGACATTGGGTGAGAGGCGGGTTCACCCTGGATGGGTTGCCAGTCCGTTGCAGGGCCATCAGGAGCAATTAGGGGCTCAGTATCTTGCTCAAGTACACATGGACATGGTCACCGGGGGAAGTGAGGATCAAACCAGCAACCCTTCGGTTTCTAGACGGCCACTCTGCCCCCGAGCCACGCCGCTGCTATGATGATATTGAATCAAACTGTTTAAAGCTCTGCTTAGGAACAGGGTTTAGGTAGACTGAGACCATCTGAAGTAACACGTTCAATTTAAATTTTTGGTCCAAAGACTGATATCTGTCACAAGTTCCACTGGGCACACATAATTGTTGTTTTTTTTTTTTTTTTCCAGAAACTTCTCTTTGACATACTGTACTATCCAAGCAAACACACACACATTTTCCTTCATGACAGGTGTAACCTCCACCTGCACCATCAACTCCAATATCATGGTAAAGCCAGGATTTTGATTACGGAAACTAAAAACAAGACCTTTTAAAATCTATGTATTTTCCGCATTTCTGACACTGCTCACAAATATCACCACTGCATCCACAGAGTGTCTCTCGATATGAATACATGAGGTTGGTCTGCACTGACAGACATGTCAGAGCAGAGTAAATGTTACATGTTACACTCACAAAAATGGTACAATAAATGCACGCGGCGGTTATTTAAAATTAAGGCCGTTGCATGTGGTAGAGCTCTTGATTCCCTTGGCTTCAGCTGGCCAGGGCCTTGAAATAAGTCTCAGAAGTGAGTGAAAGGATGATGCAGCTGATGGAGTTGCATAAGAATAAGGTAACGAAAGTATTTAACTTGTGACTACGTAAGATAAGTAACACATCTGACAGTCAGAAAACATGTAGTCAGTGCTTTTTTCATACTGCTGCACATTGACAGGCAGCATTTTTTTGCGTGTTAAAAACTTTTTTTTTTTTTTCCTGTTTCTGGACTTTTAACAGGACAAATAAATAGAAATCTCACACATGCAGGTAGATGTTGTCACTTGTCTTTGTTGGTCAGATTGGAGCATCAGTGCTGTATTTGATTGGCACAAAAAGTTGAGAGTCGTTGTCCTTTAAGAGGTGCTTGCCTCAGTGTCAATATCATGATTAAAGCATGGATCTGGCACTAACAGCCGGATAAATAGATGTGAGGAAACAATAGAGTGACATGGGGATATGATTACATGAGACAATGGCACCTATTGGACCGACACCTCCATTAAACCAAAGCATGTGACTTGTCAACTGCATAAACTTTGCTCTAGAGTAAGCTCTCCCTTTCCTCTTGCCTTAAGGAATTTGTAATTGGCCGTTGGTGATGTAATGCGGTTCATAATAAGCCCATTAAAGCCCTTCTCTGTGCTGATGGAAAACGCAGTGGCAATATGGACACCTCCGCTATTTATACCTCTCAAATCCTCATGCATATTCACACCGTGCAGAAGAGATGGGGAAAGAGCAGGCAGACACCCTGACAAATAAGTGCCTGGATCTCATTTCTTTTGGAGCCTAAGCTATTTCAGCACACTGGGGCCTCCTCCCCTCCGCACACTGTGGCCACAGCTTCATCCATTCTCTGGGTCTGGCTGCTTTCATTTGCTCTCGGTCAACATGAACGAGGGATGTGTGTTAGTGCGTGTGTGCGCGCGTGTGTGTGTGTGTGTGTGTGTGTGTGTGTGTGTGTGTGTGTGTGTGTGAGAAAAGGTAATCATGAAGCCTGGCTGAAGAGTCTTATCTGTTTTTGTTGAAGAAAAACTGCCTGGAGTTCTGTTCTGTAAATTGTCGTCCATCTTTACAGGCATTGAATGATCCCGCGAAACATTGTTGACTGTTACAGAGCTGCAGTATTCAAGATTTTCAAGGTTTGTGTAGCTTTAGCAAAACACAGGTATGTGTAGCTTTTATACACAGCTAATAATAATCCCACATTCATTTTAGGAATAGAGGTATTGTGAAGGTTTCTCGGTAATGAGTCAGTGATGAGTAATTGTATCTCAGTCGTCTGCATCTCTGTAATGTTGGTTAATTATTTCTGAGGGGATTTAAAGGAGCAGGAGTGACACATTAATGTCCATAATAGCCCAGAATTCCCAAATAAAGCTATTATCCTCTTTATCTTAAGCATATTTTGAGCCAGTAAATTTGTATGTAATGATTGACGAGTTTTTGAATTTTCGAAAAAAAAAACGAGCAGATATTGAATCCACTATCTCAGGATGAAAGTGTCTGGTGTTGATTTTGGACAGCAAACCTGGGCTCCCTCATGTCAGGAGGAGCCAGTCTAGGTTCTTCTGGCGACTGGTTATTCCTGGGCATGTCTGACCGGAGTTGTTCTGGGCATGTCCAACTAGTGAGAGGTTGCGTGGACCCAGAACATGCTGGAGGGATTGTATACCTGAGCCTGCCTGGGAACATTTCCCCAGGAGGAGACACACATCTGGGTTATCCTGCTTGGTTTGCTCCAAGAGCCACCCGATCCTGGAAAATCACGAGAAATGAATGGATAGATGTTGAAATTATATTTACACTCCAATACAGCGGAGAGGTATTGATTGTTTCCTGACAGAAAAGTAAAAAAGCACATTCCCGAAGCATTAACAATTCTATTCAAGGAATGACAAAACAGACGCAGACCACATAAAGGAGCAGCTTTCATTTGGTTTGCTAAAGGTGCTCTGATGGCCCTTCTCACACCTTCTGTATTTGTTTTTTTTTGTCTTTTCTGCGCCACTCCCTGTGTACTCATAGACGGCCACCTGACCGCTACCTCGTCAGGCCACTGCTGGACAGATAGAGTCAGGCCCACCACACTCAGCTATTGTCACATGAGATGGAGACCGACGAAGCCAGTGCTCCCCCTCTGTCCCTCTCTGTCCCCCTTCCCACACCCCTTAATCCTGCTTAATTTGAGAGCAAAGAAACTCACATGTGCCAGTAGGAACATTTAGAGTACACTGCCTCCATTTTCCTCCCTAAAATAAAACAGAGCACTAAGCTTTATTGATCCTACAACTTGATAGTGTGACTAAGGGGGGGAAGATGGTGCCCCTAAAAAAGGTTAGATTACAGGCTACAGGACTCATTAGCATGGCTCCATGGCAAGGAAGTCCCCCTGTGTTTCTGCATGGCTACCTGATGGCTACAATGCACCTTTTTTGGTGCAGAGTAGAAGAGAATATGGACACAATTGCACGCTTGTTTGTTACTTCTTTCCCACTTAAAAGGATAAAATGCAGCACTAACTTTGGCTGCCATTGAAGGGGAGGAGTGGTTCTGTATATGTATGTGAGAGAGGAAGAGGAGGGAGAGGAGGGAGCCATGGGCCAGAGAGATGCAGATTTGTCCCAACACCTCCATACTGTGGGTGGGCAGACACATGGGGAGACAGAGAGCCAAGGGGCCGCGCGGCCACCCGGGAGGAGAAACTCTACACCCGGGCAATGGTAGGCATTAGTTCAGCACCAACTCTTCCGCTCATACACACTGACAAACCTCAAGACTGCAGCTTTGATCACAGAATCACTGGCAGTGACGACACAAACATCTACCAGTTCTATTTAACCCACTTCCACTAAATTGCTAAATTCTTTTTTTTTTCTCCTCTCTCTCTTTTTTTTTCACGTCAACATCAAAGCAGTTTTGCGAGGCGGTTTGGTCCAGCAATCTTTGTTACAGAGAGCGCAAATACCTTTCAGTGTCTGTCATTTTTGGAACTTCATATATTAGATGCACTGACAAATCAAACAAAGCAAAACCCTGAGCAACAAACTCAGTAAAACTGTGCCATATTTTCCTAAGATTTTGCACACATTAAGCTAAAAGGTAAGAAACATAAGACGAAAAATCCTCAGTTGACAATGGCACTATCTCATTGTTTGTGATACTGAATGTAGTGTCTCAGATCTCATTGGCATCTTCCTCTGGCAGCCTCACTCGCTTTCCTTTTTGTATTTTCATTGTGGATTGTTGTTTACTGGCTTCAGCGCGTTATATCAGTGCCTCGCTTTCCTCAAAACACCTACTCATTTGAGGACTGAATCATTCCAGGCTAATTCATATTCCTGAGGGATTAGAGACATCTAATTTGGTGATATTTCTGTCATGCACACTTTGGATGTAGTATTCAAGCAGTCTTCCCCTCCCCCTTTGCCACAAGCACAAAAACACAAAAAACAAATACACTGCAACACATCGTGTAGTTATCTTGCTTGCCAAGCTAAGTATCTTCTCATGTGCTTGAAAGAATCTTGGTTCATGTCTTTATTGGACATCTACATTGTTGTTCAATGGGAAAATAAGAGTTCAAAACAAGCACTGAAGAAAAACAGTATCAGCAACATTTCTGAGGGAATTTCAAAATCAGGTTGTAACAGCAAAACAAGCATTTCAGATGCCTGGGGGAAAAAAATCACTCAAACTTAAACAGAAATTAATTTTAAATGTAAATTGATTTAAATAATTCCTCAGTGCAGTCTTACAAACGGCACAATACAGACCTGTAACAATCATAAATGTTTCTAACCTGCAAAGATAAAGGGGAGGACAAGAGACACTTTTTTTTCTACACTTAAAAATAACAAATTAGGAGCGAGCGGTACAGAGACATCCTATTATATTATATATATATATATATATTTTTTTGATTTTCTTGCTGAGATTTCACTGACTATATGAAGAAAACAACATGCACACTCTCAAATATCTGTGGTGCTGTAAGTAAATCCCCTTATTTTAGAACTTTTTCTCAATACATAAATAAATAAAGAAATACTCAATTTTCTCTGCTTTATTCAGTTGTAAACATTGCAGTCAAGCACAGACCTTCAAAGGTCCTTTAATTTGTTTTGAAAAGGGAATATATATATATATATATATATATATATATATATGTATATATATATATATATATATATATATATATATATATATATATATATATATATATATATGTATATATATGTGTGTGTGTGTGTGTCCAGTGTGCTAAATAAAGCCAACTTGCAACCAGTAATAGCTTGAGATTAACCTTTTCTTACACTCACCAAAGAAAAAAAGCATATTGTCAGTTTTATACCACAAGTGACCAGAGTTACGTGTATTAGTGAATGTTATACATGAAGTCGGGTTGCCAGAAAATGGGGTAAAAGTTTACTTGTTCATTTGAATATGAAAAAAATTGTTGATGGAGGAATCTGGTAATCCTTACAGATGTTTTTCCTGGACCTTCTCAGTGTCACTATAGTGGAGAAGGAAGCTTCCGTTTCTCTCTAATCTGGACTGCCAAAGTATGCAAAGATTTTATAGAGGTATGAGTAGCCTACATTTTCTGGTTCTCCGTAGCCCTTAGGGTGTGAAAACTAAAACAAACAACAAATTCACATTCCCTTCTGTCAATAGAGCAGCTCCAGGCTATGCATCAAAGTAACATCACAAATCAGTGTCATATTTCTCTCACTTCTACTTGTGAAAGAGAATTTTCACAAAATAAAAAAGTTTGTGTTGGGTTTTCAGGTTTAGTGGCTAACTGGATTCCTGAAGCTGCAAGTGCTTGATGCAGTGTCGCTGCAGCGTGTCCTGGTTTTCATGAGGGTGGCATGACAGTGATGGATAGCTGTGGGTTTCATACCAATAAGAGCCTCCAAGTGGTTGATTTGGGGCCCCGGGCTCCAGTAGATGGACCCTCCAGGAGACCCTCTAAATTAAATCCTCTGAGGCTGCCAGGCTGCTATGACGCTGTCCCTGTGCCCCACGCCCATTCTTGACCACTGCCTCCAGCCAGCCTCACTTTTGTTCCCTAAGAACAACTTTTTCCTCCTTAATTAATTCAACAAAATGTAATTAAAGCTCCGCATTTTGCCGACATGCTTCATCTGCCCCCGCCCTCCCTCACAGGTTCACAAAGAAAAGGTAGGTTGGAGAGGGGGGTGCAAGAAATTAAGAACACTCAGTGCCAAATGACTGTCGGAAGCAAAACAATATTAGCCCCCTGAGTTAGCAGCCGGGACTCATAATAAAGGAATAACAAGAGCTGAGAAGAATGCTCTGCGGTGGCAGTGCAGGTTGTATTGTTTGGCAGGAAGGTGGAGGCTGCTGAGGTGGACAGCCCCGGCCACAGAGCCCGCTCTTAATTTGCTGAGTGATGTAAGTCCTCAGGGGTGCGTGCTGTTGGGCCCCGAGGGGTAATAATGTACTTGGCAGCGTTTCCTCGTCTCCCCTGAATTCAGCAATTTCTGTGGAAAAAAAAAAAAAAGCTTCCCCCAGTAAACTGTTCCTAAAACCTTATAAATAATACATTTTTATTTATCAAGAATGTCACACGAGGTGCTTTAGCATGAAGTGTATCCAGTGCTACATGTTTAAATACATAAATATACATTTATATTGAAATATACTGTTTATATTATTTCTAATGTTATTCTCCTGTCATCTGTGTAAGGGGGTGGACAAAATACTAGAAACACCACCAAGGATGTAACACCTCTGCAACCTGCAGTTCAACCCCAATAAAACATTTTTTTAAGTATGTATGTCAGCACTGTTATATTGGATCACTTCGTATTGTACCAGTGGACCTAATAAAGGCATCGCAGTAACAAAGTAGCTTAAAACATGGACGCAAACCTTCGAGCACTGAACACCTGAGCTTCTGAGCCAGGAAAAACACAGGCTGCCTAAAAAAAAACAGGCATTTTTTTTTTTTAAGCGCTTTCAGATCCACTTTTATTTTTAAAGCAAGCTTTTAATTTTTTGATCTGAGTGAACCAAATATGAGAGGAAGACCGCCATCTTAGGCGACTTCTGGTTCCAGGTTCATGTTTAGAGATATGACGCTGCAACTGGACCAAGTTCACTGCTAAACTTGAGTAGCACAGGAGAACCAGTGGAACACCAACGCTGTTTCTGTTGCGTTTGTTACTGCCATCATGCTAACACATGAGAACCTAAACTCAGACCAAAGAAAAAGAAGTATCTCTGTAACCCTGCTGATTACCAAATTTATAATATTTTGAAAACACAGACAGATATTATTTTTCACTCATCCTCCATCTTTCACGGATGAGATATTTGTGATTGTTACTCTTGAAACACTGATTTTCGATGTAAATTTGATCTTTGAAGACTTCATTTTATTTCAAACTCCCAGAATTAAATCATTTTAAAACCTTTTTTTGTACTTAATCGTGTCATCCACGACAATATGCAAGTTCAGTTTCACCACTTCATCAACAGTTTGCACGTCAGCGTTTCGGCTCCATGTGTCGCGCTCGAAACGTAATTTACTGTCCTATTTAAATGCAAACATTTACAAAGAAGTTTGATTTTATTCTTAGTGAAAACTGCAGCTTATTATAAATGATTCATGGGCTCTGTGCAGGGTGTGGTCTGGGGATGTCTTGATGGTTTGTCAAGTAAAGAGAAAAGTTAGTTAAGCCTATGTCTTTGAACTATGATGTTGGGTCAGACAACCAAGGCAGATATTTGCCCAGCAAATATTTTAATCCCCAACTAATCACTTGGTGAGTCCAGTCGGTGGGCGGAGGGGTTTGGGGTTGGAGTGGGGGTTGAAGGCTATGAAGGGTGCTGCCGTGGTGGCCTGGCACATTCTTTCTCTCAGTGACTTGCCTTTTTTTTTTTTTTTTTTTTTTTTTGCAAGGGGATTGTGGGAAGAGTCGAACGGGACGACTAGGATGGCAGGAAATACTGACTCAGGTTGTGTTGAAAGGCCACGTAGGTGCATGCATGTGGCATCCGCATCCATGCTGGTAGCCATAAACCCCTGTGAAGAAATGGTTGTAATTAAAAGCAGATGTGACTCCATTTGTCACTGAACTAGATGTTAAATCTGAGGTATAAATGAACATTGTGAGAGTGCGCAACTCTTTCATCTCCAGCATAAAGAATCTGCCCTCTAGAACCCTTTCCTTCTGCAGTTTGGATTACATTTCCTTTGACTGAAAATGCTGTGCATGCACTGCTCACACTAAACATTTTTTCCACTGATGCAGAGGAACATACTCTCTCACGCTGAGGCACTCCAGATTCCTCAGCCGTTCGGTGACTCTTGGCATTTGCTTATTATCAGAATATTCTTAATCATAGTGGAGACAGTGCCAGTGGAGAGAGCGAACCAAGAGAGACACGTCAAAACATCTTCAACCGTAAAGGACCCGACAGCAAGCGTGATGGGCAAATTAGTCAGAGGCGCTGCCTAAATGGATGGTGAGGGCACAGGGGGAGAGATAGGGAGTGTGAGTGTGTGTGGAAATCAGCGAGGGAGCAGAAAACAGAAAGAGAGGAACCTTCTCTATTTCACCATTCAGAGGTGCCTCCTATTCCCGAAGCACTTCGCCAGATCACAACCCACTAACTGATAGAGAAATAAATTAAGGAAAGGCTGCTCAAATAGATATGATTCTGAAGGAGATTTAAGGAGTGGAACTGATTGTGCATGTCTGATTCCTGCGCTTCAGAGTTCTCACCCGGGGGGCTTGGCTTTCAAAGCTGAGTGACTTGCACGGAGAAACACTCCATTAACAAAGTTCAGCTCTCCTCTGAGCCCCCCCTTCCGTCTCCCCTTCTCCCACCACAGAAGACCTCTCCCAGGCAGCAGAGCCTCTTTTCTAATGATGTTTCGCGGTGCTGCGCCGTAATAAACAGTAGGAATGTACAGAAGAGTGTTGACGGGGGGAGCTCCAGGGTCGGGAGCATAGAGGATCATTCTGGTTTCTTACAACTTGATTCTATTGTCATTGTTTTGGCAATCATTCTCATCATTAATGATAACATTGTCCTCATCGTCAGAGTAACTGAGATGTGGAAACACAGCAGTCGTGCATTCATTTTGCCTTAAAACAGATCTCATGAGGCAAAAAATGCAAGCCATGAGATAATCTGGACTAGCTTGAGTGTTTGAGAGAGATTAGAGGTGAAAACCACTTACTGGACAAGAAAACTGTGCACTCACAACTGGTGAAAATATGTTTTAATCGAGAGAACTGAAGACCTGATTGATTGATTGAATCCCATTTGTTTTACTACACTCAATCATCCAGGCACTTACGATGATTGTCATTTTGTTTTATTTATTTTTGTTGTTGTTGTTTTGAGCAAACCAATCAGAAATAATCTAGCAGCCCATCAGCAATTCCTTATTAACATGTTACGGCAATGATGGGATTACCTTCTCCAGTATTTATTAGGGTAAGAGATTATAATTTAGGTTAGCTGTTACTGGTGAACATACTCTAACTGCTTTTATTTCTACCCTTGTGAAATACAACAAGATTTGACATGTGGGTGTGGAAATAGTAAAAATCACTTTTGAGTTTGGCAGAGTGACAAAAATCTGACAAATAAGTATTTACTCCAAATCACTGTTGATAAATTAGGGACGTTATGAGGTTTCTTATTCACTTACATCTTCATACTTCAAGTAATTATGAGGAAGTGAGCGACAGCTATCCATCACGCTCATGTCATTTTTTAGTTTATGTGAAATTGTGCGAAAGTTGCCACATGCAATAGTTTATCTGAAGGTCGCGCATACTCCAAGTCAACAGGGGGCAGCATACCAGCAAAAAGTTAGTGTCCTTCCCTGTCATATGAAACAAGGCAATGCTAACTTAGCATGGCATAGCAGGGTGAAACTCTCAACTTAAACCTTCATCTTTGGTCATGGACTCTGGGTATTAACTGAAGGAATGATGAATGATGGCAGCGGCTGAAACTAGACTCCCAGCTGCTACAGTGACTCACTACCACTTCTTGTGGAAGAATGTGGTATTACAAGAAAAAAATGGGCCAGTAAAAGATTGTTCATGTGCTTTGAAAATATATAGATTTTTTCAATCAACATGACACGCAGATTTTTGCCGTCAAGGCTGCTATTGAGCTGTTTAGAAATGTGATGTTCCCTTTATAATTCCTCCTACAAATCTCTTATTGGTTGATTGTTTCTCCAAATGGATGAAGCAGCTGTCAACAAAACACCAGTTGCTGCAAAAATCAGAGATTTGGCTGGTGATTCAAAGGTCTGATCCCCATCTGACTTCTGATCAGTCATACTGAAATGTTCCCACATCTCAGCTAAGTGGACGAATGTGCTATCATGGATGATGATAATGGCCCGAGTTACATTTGATCTTCTTTGTTATAGAATTTGCTTTGGGCTCCATTCACTGTGTGGGTGTTAAACAAATCATCTGCTAACAGAAAATTGTACTAAAGGGTTAACGTGACAGAGACAGAGAGGCATTGAGCAGTAAGCATATAGGGGAGCAGTAGCTTGGGTCCCGAGTCCCAGGATTAGAGTCATGGGACTAGTCAGAGGCAGGACCATTACCTCTGAGTGTGAAGGCTCAAACCTAGTGACTCCTTCTCACATCAGACGCATACAAAAAGTCCCAGAAAAAGAAGTGGAGAGGGATGGAGGTGCATCCTAGAAGAGGATTGTAGAGGCAATTAGGTGTGGTGGAATGGGGAAGATGTGTTTTATGGCCAGAGAAGTGACTCGTGATCACTTTGAAAGTGTGTGTTCATAATCTCTGCAGAGGGGTTACTGTACTGAGAGTGATTGTGCTAATGGAGGTCAGTTTCTGACTGAAGAGCTGTAATAAGCCATCGCTGCTAAATTTCATTGAACTTATTCCTCTGCATCTGATAACAGTCCCAGGAACCCTGCTCATAAATCCCTGTATTATTCCAGTGGGGCTGTTAACACCTGGATGTGTAGCAACTTTATCACTTGGCTCATGTCTACCACAGAGCTCTCGACCATTAACCCTTTAAATACAGCAATGCGGCATCGGGAAATGTTTGAGAATGTCTCTTTTTTTTCTTTGCATGGGCAAGAAGAAGAAGAAGAAGCTAGGTGAGTGTGGATAATTGAGCAGTCTGCAGGCATGGAGCCCAGAGATAAGTGAAAGAGTCAGAAATGGAGTGTGATGCTGAGGCGAGGGCCAGGCCCTTTATTTGATGGAGAAAAGAGGAAACGGAAAAAGGAGAGGATGTCTCTGAGGAGGAGAGATAGACAGCACCAGAGCGAGGGACTCGGAGACAGAGAACGGGGGGAAAGATATGGATGGCAGGCAGCAATTACTGAGACTGAGGCTCCATGTGAACACAGCCAAGTGTGTGTGTGTGTATGTGTATGTGTATGTGTATGTGTGTGTGTGTGTGTGTGTGTGTGACAGTATGCGAGGAGGAGAGGGGGAAGAGGCAGAGGGAGGATTGAGATCTCTGCCTGCCTGGGCCCCTGCTGACTCTCATACAGGCAGATCACAGGCTCATCATGTCAGCTCTGTTTGTGGAAATCCTCTCTCATCAAATGACAAATTTGCTACACGTTTACCTTTATCAGATCTGGGAAGAGAGGCAGAGGAGATGAGCAAGGGAAAAGGGGTGTGTGCGCGCACGTGTGTGTGTGTGTGTGTGTGTATGAGTGCTTCTCTATGTCGCCACCACCGTCGAGGGGCCAATTACTTGCTCCTCCGAGAGCAACTCTGCCATTTCAGGCCTTTCATTCAGCCTCCCTCCTCCTCCTCCTCTTCGTCCTCTCCTCCACGGAAACATCTGTCTCTGAATATGCAATGAGCGTGTCAAAGAGAATACACCCACGTCCTCCACAAAGCTAATATTTGCTAACATCAAACCTGTCTGTTCTGCCTCTAGTGCCGAACACGCTGCCGGAGCAGCATGCCACCAGTGCAGCTGGGAGCGTCGCCCCCTCCTGCTATAAGATTACTGGCCTTGTCACTGACACCATGTTTTGCTGCCCTCCTTCTCCTCCTCCTCTTCCTCTTCCCCACCTCCCCACTGGCCATTCTCCTGTTATCATTCACCCTGCCTTGTCTTCTCCCTCTTCCATTAAGGCTTAATTAACTGGCCTCATCAGTCTTCTACACAACGCCTGCCTTCTTGAATAAACATCAATATTTACCAAAGTTTTGTGTGCATTTTTATGGATCACAGATGATAAGTTTTTAACCAGTCTTCTTCAATGGAAAGCATTCAGTATCTCGAGCCGTCTTATTGGCTTAACTATCTACATTGTGAGGAATCCTAATATCAATAGAGAGATACGGAGGCTTGATTATATCTGTTGGTTTTGTACTTGTGAAGACGGCAGCATTTAGTCGCATTCATGCAAAGACAATCCTCCATGTTCCTTCAGGTTCATAGACTCTGTAATTGATATTCTACATCGTGTAAGTTTATGGCGCTCTTAACCTTTGTTGCAGGTGGAAAAATAGTGTAACAGAACACGTGGAGCATCCTGTTCCCTTCTCTGGTTTGGCTTTTATATTCAGGTTAAATCAGCTAAAGAAAAACAGATAAGACAGAATATTAGTATGCATGAGAAGGCACTGGTAGGTGCGTGTGTCTATATATTGTTTACACTCTATGTAGGTGCAAGAATGTGCTGCCTATGTACTGTACGGAGCCCTATATAGTCTATTTTTAGAAGACAAGTGGATCCTTATTCCATGTTCAAAACCCTGCGCGTATCTTCATAACCTTCGCTGGTCTTTCTTCCCTCTTTGTGACCTTTCACTTCTGGAGATTTTGGGAATCATCCATCATGAGGGGGGACAGTGAGCGAACAGTGAGCTGCTGCAACAGGAGACACTCTCTCGTCTCCGTCTACGCTGAGTGATGAAGATTAAAGAGACAGAGAGAAAAAGATTATAGGGGAGCAGAGACTGACTGCGAGAGAGAAAGGGTGACAGAGGGAGGGAGGAAGAGAGAATGGAAGGTGGGGAGGGAGAGAGAGAGAGAGAGAGAGAGAGAGAGAGAGAGAGAGAGAGAGAGAGCATTTGCATAATGTCCTCCACCACAGAAAGTCCCTGAGGCATCCATTCTGGATAACAGAGGACCAATACTCTTAATTCAATCTCTTTATTTTTCTAATACTTCCAGAAATTAATAATTTGTCCCCATTCCACCCCCAGCCACCCCCTCTCGTCCACAAACCACCGTGAGCGTCGAGCTGAGCTGCCTAAGTTTGTAACTTTAACCCAAGAAATTGATGTGAGCAGGCCTTGAGGCAGACCTGCTAATGAATGGATAGAGAGAGAAAGAAGAAAGTTAAAAGATGGTCTTTTATAAAGTAATTTAAGAAAATCCTGTTAGCTGGATCAAGTACAAGAGTATAATTTCTCAAAATGGGAAAAAGAGGAGCTTTCGCGCCTCTCCCGTACACTTAATAACAAAATTAAGGAGGTAAAAAGATAAAGAGAGGGAATCAATTAGGCCAGGCCTGGTAAACAGTGCTAATTGTAGAGAGGGTGGGATGGCCCATGGAGGTGGGATGATGCTAAAGTGCTCACACCCTCGGGCTGCCTAATCTCACACCAACCTCCCACACTGACATCCCAGATGAGAAGCGGGCTGGATGAGACGAGAGGGGAGGCAACTCAGGTGGGCTGCTAAACGCACAAGTTTAGTCTGGAACTTCCCATCGGTCCCATCAGTCTTGTTCTACTGCCGCTGCAGTGCTCAGGTTCAGGATGACACCATCGTTCCCCTATGGCGTCAGCATGGAAAGACAGCCATCATGTCGACAGCCTGTTAACCAGGCACTAAACAAACTGGAGATAAGAGGAGATTATCAGACTGTTATTGTTCCAAACGGGAGTTCTCTGTCACAGAGACCTGACCAAGCTCAGTCAGTCAGAGAGGAAGGAGGGATGCTGCTGGAGATTATTTTGGAGGAAGAGGATCTCTCACTATCTCTTCCCTCTGCTGGAGGCATAACCTGAGTAGCGCTGCCACATCAAATATATGCAGCTTAGGTGGGCTTCTTTTGAGAATGGCATTGTCATTAATCAGAGGATTCATGGAATCTTTAGAAAAATTGTAAGGTTTGACCCTCTCACATACAATAGTCCTCGGGTTTTCTATTTTTTTCAATCTCAATAAAACATTTCTTTGAATGTAGTCTTTTAAATGTGGTATAATACATAATTTTGTTCTTAATATTTGACTCTTTTGCAGAGTTAAGGAACCAGGAAGTAAAAATATACCATCTTTTTCTCTAAGTAGTTACCTCACACTTTGTAAAACAATTTTACATACAAGAAATCCATAGTATGAATATACGGCTTCATATAAATAAATAAATATATATGTGTATATATATATATATGTGTGTGTGTGTGTGTGTGTATATATATATATATATATATATATATGTGTGTGTATATATATATGTGTGTGTATGTATATATATATATGAATATATATATGAATATATATATGAATGAATATATATGTGTGTGTATGTATATATATATGAATATATATATGAATATATATATGAATGAATATATATGTGTGTGTATGTATATATATATGAATATATATATGAATATATATATGAATGAATATATATGTGTATGTATATATATATATATATATATATATATATATATATATATGAGATAAATGGGTACAACACTGGTTTGAGGTTAGCCAAGCAGGGGTTTTGACTCCAGGAAATAAGTGAGAGTTTTTGTAAAACCCCTAAATTACCTTAAGTAAACGTGCATGTCTGTGTCTAATTCTGATGATTAAACTCTTAATTATCCATCTTTAACAAGTAAATTTAAAAAAAAAAAGATCTTAGCATCGATACAATCAGATCATCAGTCTTTAAATAACCAAGGATAAAATAAATGTCTCTTGCTGTATACGGCGCTACCTTTGCTTCACATTTCGACGTGACCCTCATGACCTTTTATCCAGTGTTTCACTTCTGTTCCACTTCCTCAGTAGATAAAAGCGAGGATGAACGGTCTCTGTGGGCAAACCAAACACTGAACATCATTTGATTCAGACTCCCTGGGGTGTTATGACTGGGAAATAATTGTAAGTATTTGTATTTGTTTCTTTTTTGCTGTGGTGCGCTCTGGGTAATTCTTAATACCTTCTAGAGATTATATGGTAACTCCCAAACTCCCATGATTATAATTAAGCCTGACTTGGTTATAAAATGAGCAAATAGCAATTTAGTTTTGCATCGTGTGCGGGAGCATCTCTGTGTGTTCCTTTACATTTCTGAATATACGTGTGTTTGATTGAATATGCATTTTGTGTGTGTGTGTGTGTGTGTGTGTTTTAGGGAGACAGTGCTGCAGAGGTTCGGTTAGGCAGCTAGACTAGACTGCTATCATCTTCCTTCTGGCAAAAAAAAAAAAATAGAAGAGAGAAAAAAAACACAAACATTCCCCCATCCATTCTCTTTCTTATTCTCTATCTTGCTCTCACTCTCTTCGGCTTTCCCTCTCTCTTTCTGTATCACTTACAAAGGCAGCCGTTTCCTCCAAAATGAGGCCACGTACGGAAGGTATGCAAATGAAATCA
This sequence comes from Aulostomus chinensis, assembly GCF_037954235.1. Taxonomy (NCBI): domain Eukaryota; kingdom Metazoa; phylum Chordata; class Actinopteri; order Syngnathiformes; family Aulostomidae; genus Aulostomus; species Aulostomus chinensis. Next base: position 18,972,554 of record NC_141336.1, read on the forward strand.
TTGCTCGTGGATTAGAATGGGACACCATATACCCTAAATCATGATTGTCAATCATGGCTGGGGATTAAGGGATATGGGCTCACAGACCTAAAAAAGCAACATTTCCCCCCTCAGGCAGATCCCCATTGTGAGGAGCTCTGAGGAAGAGAGGGCTCCACAGGGGAGGAGAGCAACACTGGAGCACTAGTGCCCCCTTCTGTCTGCAGCTCAGGGCATCATTTCATCATCAAACACAGCCAGACTGAACAGAAATAGAGGCTGGCACACACACGCCTATTCATTTACATTCAATGTAGCCTGGAGCAAAGCTTGATTAGACAAATGCACATGCTTTGGTGATGCAGTGTTTCATCTTTAGTGGAGGAGAGACCTCATTTGTCTCTCTGGCAGCGCGCGTGCAGGCTTGGTTCGACATCAGTGGGTTAGGAGGGCCATAGGCCTTACAAATGTAACAGATGTTTGTTTGCCCTGTGAGTGAATGTGCTTAGCACTGAAGTCCCTCAACCATCCGAATCAATTTGTTCTTTATACTCTCACTGTGGGATTTTAATAGTCTTCATGTAACATGCATTTCTATGTGTATTTGTGCCTTTAATTTGTCAGCGCTTCATGTTGTGCGTCACAAAAGGCAAAGATTGGAGTTATTAGTACAAAATAATACACTGCAATAATAAAGCACAATATTAACATGTTATAAATTATAGTTGTTTTTTTATTAAAAATCAGGATTTCTACTTTACATTTATGAAACAGTGCAACTCATCACACAGAGACATGTTTAGTGGATTGTGTGAGCAAACCCAGGAGCCCTCAGCTAGAGTGCCAGTCTGTTCCTGTGGAGCAGTCAACCAGTCAACGCCAGCCAAGAGAGAGCAAGGCACAGGCGTGGGGCCAGGACATAGCACTGGAAAACACTCCACTACGGCAGAGAATTAATAGTGTTTTTATAAGAGAGAAAGCATGCTGGAGGGAGGAGGGGAGGGGAGGGGGCAGTACATTAGTGAGGCATCATCATAAGAAGGGGTTGTGAATGATTGTAGGAATCAGGTAGAGAGGAAACCATCATGAGAAAATGGAGCAAAGGAGTTGGCATCATTCACATCCTGTACAGTGCAGCTCCTGGACGCCTAAGACTGAAGGTGGGGCAGCACCTGTGCCATTTTGGCCTCGGAATCACACGGGCAGGAGGTCAAGGCCAGGGCAACATCTGCATCACATCGGAGAGTCTGGCATTGTGCCTCATCATTAGCATGAAGTCTCTCAGAGAATCATGAAGAATAATTGTGAATGTGTGGAGGCACCATTCTCAAATGTACCGCTGGGTCGTATTTTTACGCTCAACCTGATCCAACATTAAACTCCGATCAAATGTATTTGGGGTAGTGTGTGATGATAATTACCTGACTAATTTCGACGTGGGGGGGGGGATCCCGTTGCAGTAGCTAGACCACCTGAGTCATCTTTTGATTGTGGATAAAATAAAACCATCGAAACAGATAGGAGCCGCCAGCACACTAAAGAGCGAGTCATTATGCATCATTAGGTGAAGATTTAGTTTCAACGTGTTTAGCAGGAATTAAGCAAAGCTGTTGTTGACATGGATTGACTGCTGTAATGCTTTATTGTCAGTGCTCCAGGAGGCAGAGGGAGGGCCGGCCTAGTTGGGGTACTAGCGATGTGCCGAAAGCAAGGATTTATGGGATGTTGGGAGGGCTAGCTGGGTGTGCAGGAAGAGTGGACAGAGTATGGTTGATGATTTGGAAGAGGTGAGGTGTAGGGAGAGCAGCACGCAAGGCATCTGTGAAAGATTCAAGTGCAGAATTCCCAAATTTGTATCTTAATTTGAAGGGTTATCTGGAGTGGATAAATATGATCAATTGATTTGCCATCCACCTTATGGGTTGGATCTCCAGAGCAGCTCAAGAATGTTGTTTTAAGATCAGTATCCTGCGATGAATTTACTTTTTCAAAATCAGACAAGGCTTTTAAAATATCATTTAAGGTTTCTCTTCCACTTCCTTAGGCATCGCAAGGGTCATATGATGTTGCTGTGCCCATCCCAGAGCTAATCGCAGTGATGCAAATGTCCAGCAGGAAATACACCGCAGGTCCTTTGTGTGAGTAAAACTCCTGCAACAATCCAAACAAAAGTAGAATCAAAGGTGCAACATGAACAACAGCAGTTCAACCATCGACACGTTTCCCTCTTCTGTCCTGACGGCCCTGTTTGTGTGAGCTGGCGTCTTTATGTGTCTGGATGTGTATGCAAGAGCTGCTTAAACTGACGAGTAAGAGAGGACAGTCTTATCCAGCTCTCCAGTGTTGACAGTATTACTAATCCCCTCCACCTGCTCAAACACACACCCCAAAAAACACATCCCTCCCCCTCTTCCATGTGCCTGCGCTGGGAGTCCCTGGGGCCCCGCTGCGCCTCTGCCTTCGTCTCCACACCAGTTATCGTCCCTGGCCCGGCTTCACTCCCCCAACCCCTTCCTGCACCGGGCACATTAATCGCTGCAAAAACAAATAGTTTTCAAATGTTTGGAAAAGACCCACTGTTTGCATCAGGGCCTAACAAAATAATTTTTACAAGCTATCCAGTTGTGATTAGGGCTGGGAGAATTGAATTTATGTGGCATTGATAATATTAATATTAGCCTAATTAATTATGTTGTTTGAACTTGCACAGCACAGTGTGTACCTTCTACACAACACTAACCAGCCGGAGCTGGAACTGAGCTCTCAGGCGTCTCTATCTCCCCGGCTCTCCCCAGTCCATGACTAGTGCACACAATTCATCAACTCATAGATATCTAATCCCCTCTGGCTCTGCTCACTTCCTGAAGTCGAAGAAAGAACTTTACTCTGGTGGCAAGAATTCCCATGAATACTTGATGACTTCTATAGAAAGGAAGACTGTTTCATCTCACTTTGAAAGTGACATTCACAAAGAGTGCTGGCCTGACTTTTGATTCCCTCTTGAGGATATTCACGAAAGGAACAATGATAAAATGCAACATCTTTTTTTTAATGAGTCACTAATTAAGGTAAACAGCAGTCATTGGGAGCAGCTTTAGGCAGCAGGGATCATCCACCTTCTTTCTTAGTGCAGAAGACAGTGATTGTGAACCTCCAATAAGCCCTGTGTGAAGAAGTCCTTGCTAGTTTGTTTCCTTAATCAGTAGAGGTCAACACGTCAGCATCCCCTGACCCAGAAACACCACAGATCCAGCCAACAATGTCTTTGGGCTCGATGTGTGATTCGCTGGATGGCCAAGTGTTGATCTGAGCAATTACAGTGACACATACCCAGTGACCCATCATCTGAGGCCTCAAAGGACCACCCAAACCTCCAGAGAGGTTCTCAGAGCTGCTCATAGTTCAGATCACACTTTTCTGCAGTGGCCTCTTGACCTCTGCTTTGTGGTGCAGGGTTAAAGGTCAGAGAAGTGGTCATGTGTCTCTCTTATCCAGACAGAGCTCTATCTCATGCTCAATGTGATCGTCTCTGTCGGATCTTCTACACTTCATTAGGGGGTGGGTGGGGGGGGGGGGGGCTGTTTGTGCTACTGCTGGTTTACGGTGATGGTTGAGAGTCTCCCTTTACAGCAGCTTTAGAGTTTATTCCTGTGCAGCCACAGAATTCATATATTTGGCACAATCAAAAAAAAAAAAAGGATTTTTTTTTATATAATAACAGAAATCAAAGTCCATTTACTTATTGAAATCTTAGCAATGTACATTGGTGATTAGTATTAAAAACAAATTAAATCTTCAGTCAATACACATCGAAACATCTCGGAGAAATCAACATGGAAAAAGAAGGTAAATGCACATTTCCCATATTCAAGGAGCAGTAGCCTCTACATGTGAAGCAGAGGTGGCTACCTCCAAGGTGCGTCATCTCATCGAAGCATGGCAGGGCGCTGTGGTACTGGACGGAGAGCAGCCAGCAGTCGACTCAGTCATTAACTGAAGTGCCGGCCCAGTCTGGCTGAACGGTAGTCCACTCGGAGCTGGACAAAGGCGTGCAGGAGGTTTCGGTCCAGATTGGTTAAGTGCTCGCCTGAGCAAACCTGCTTCAGGTTGTCTGGAGCGACGACCAGGAGGTTACAGAGGGCATGCAGTGTGTCGAAGAGCTGGAGTACCAGAGGAACCTGGACAATAGAGACACCAGCAAGTTTACGTCAGCAGAAGGTAGAACGCTGCTCCCAATGTACGTCAACTTTACAAGACAAAGGTATGATAGAAAGGCAACATGCTACAGCTAACATCCACATCTCAGCCGAGTTGTTACTTTGATGCACCGCAGAAAGGATGCATCGACTCCTGAATGGTTTAACTCTTTCACAGTAACTTCAAACTGCTGAAAATGTAAGTGGCCCAGCTTATGATGGGAAAATTTGCAGCTTGTCATTAACATCATAAAATTAACTTCCTTTAAAAGGTTTTGATCATGTTGGACAAGAACACCTGACACTGATGACGAGATGCCACTAACAAAGGTGTCCTGACCACTTCCGCAAACAGGCTGAGTGAAATCAGAGCGGATTCTGGTTCAGTTTTAGAGCAGATCTGTACCCATTGATTTGTGAGGTCATGACATTTTGTGAACCCCAGTGCTCTTTATAAAAAGGTGAGACATCAGGAGGTTACAGATTGAATATTGACAGAGGCTGATCAGTGTTGCTGACACAAGATCAGCTGAGGAAATAATTACATTTGAAATAAGTTATGAATAAATATCCTAGACACGACTTATAAATAGAGGAAGGAGGAGCAGCACCAAATAATTTTCTCAAGCCTTCATTATGTGGTGATGTCATTAGATGTATAGCTATCTTGTTGATATCTACATAATTTTTTTTTGAGGCTGTTTGCTTGCTCTGCGAGGTTGAAATGAGCACCGACCTGAGATCACCTATATTTAATTAACAACAGCACACACACACCCAGGAGCAGAGCCTTCGTAAGGAGGGCTGTGTTTTGCCCTGTGACCAGTGCATCCTGGACCTATGCCCCCTCTCACCTTGAAGTCCTTGGCGCATCGTCGGTATTCGGCCACGTCGCAGATGGCCAGCATGCCTCCCATGGAGCTGTAGCTGTACTGCTGTAGATGCTCATGGATGAGGCGGTGGAAACGAACACCCAACTCCGTCAGCACCGTGTCCACGTTCTTCCCATCCATGGACTTTCGCACGTGCTCCACCTGCCGACTGACGTAGTCACAAACCTTGGAACAAGCCTGTTCAGTGAGGAGACACATGGACGGATGAGGAAAAACTAACAAACTAAAGGCCGATGTTTGAGGCTTTGGCTGATTTGTCTTATTTCACATGTGAAGCATTTGTCCCTTACTGTGGTGTACTGGATCAAGACGTTATTCTCATCCTCAGGCTTGAAATCAGTCTTCTTCTGTTCTGTTGCCAGGATGTGCTTCATTTGCCCCACCATGCAGTTTAGGGTTCTGGAGCAGAAAATTAGCACCAATATGGTCCAAGTGTTTGGGCGTTAAAATTGACAGAGAAATGACCTTTTAACAGGAATACAGTTGTGTGGAATAAGAAAAGTCTGCAGCATCTTTGTTGTCAGGGGAAACTAACAAAGTTCCATATTCCAAGTTTATTGAGTCACTTTGACCTTTTATTTTATATGTTGGTATGTTACTGAATCTTTAACCTCACATTGCTGCTGTGGTACCAAAACATGCATCGATCAGAGTAGATCAGTTCTCTGGTTTTAGTTGCACAATGTACACGTGATGAAACCAATGCAATGCTGGCAGTAGTCGACACACTGACCTGTCAATCCCTGTGTCCAGTTTCACCTCCATCTGTTCGATCACTTCTTTCTTCTTTTGCAAGCATTCTGCCAACTTTGGGGAGGAGCTGGAGGAACAAGCATTAACATTTGAAGTCATGAGCAGGTCTCCCTCTGAAAATGATAAGCCGATTAAAGATGGAGGTTATCTAAAAAAAACAGAAATCATGGAGTCTTACTGACCTTATTAGAGGCATGAGCTGGTCATTGAATTGCTTGTCGAACAAATGAAATATGGAGTTTGCCTGTTGGACAACATCCAGGAAGTAGAGGTTGGCGTTCTTGGCATCTGCTGAGGGAATCGCTGTTGTTCGAGAGAAAACAACTTCAGACGATGAGGCTAATAATTCAAAAATATCATGAATTGTCTGCTTTCAATGGAAGGAAAGACCAAAAAGAAGTTATTCACAATTCATCCATGCATTTGCTCTGACTGTGTCACAAGTGGCCCTAAGACCTATGCTACACTGTCTGAACAGGAGAATAACCACACTGAAAATAAAACAGACACAACTTTCTTCCATGTAAGAACACAAGTAAGAAACGTGGAACTCTCATCAAATTAACATTCCTTCAAGTTTCCATTTTAACAGTGAATGTGTTGCTTCGGAGCCGTGAGGGAGGCAGGCTGCAAGGATCCAATCTAAGACTCTGGACAAAGCTAAAATGACCAGTTCCTGTGTCATGTGATCTCCAAGGTCAATGCTTAATGTACCTGAGAGGCCGATCTCCAAAGCATAGTCGATATGGTCCACACACAGGTGCTCCACCAGCAGCAGGAAGATGGAGAAGGCATTCTTAGGCAGGTCGGAGGGATCTGAAAGCTGCGTCGCCGCAAACACCTTTAATCTCTCAAACCAAACCACGCATTTCTTTTTAAAGTAGCCATGAATACAAGCCCCTCCCACCTATAGAGAGAACTCACCCTGTTGCACCTCTCAAAGGCATGACGGGTTTCCTGCAGCAGGTTAACTACCAACTCAGGGGACAGAAAGGTCTCCCCATGGGTGTCAATACTGGGGCCCAGAGGAAGGTTGGTGCGCTGTCTGATCCGCTCCTTTAGCTCCTGGATACTGAGGACAGATGACGATAACATGATACAGTGCTACATGTAATCCCAACTGTTCTCAAATAATGACAAGGAGGAGGACACAAAACTAACCTGCCAGTTCCAATTGGACGTTTCTGGTGGTTCTTGGAGTCGTAGTAGCGCTGTAGGATCATCGCGCCTCGAGTGCGAAGGTAATCCTTCTCCATGTCAATGTAACTCTCCAGGTAGGAGGAGAAGATGCTCTTGATGAGCTTGGACAGGAAGGTGGTCTTGTCTGAACCCAAGTTAAACTCGGCCATCTTGGTGGCCAAAGCTGTGGTCCTGGAGTGTTAAGATTCAACACACAATGTAGAAGGATGAAGACGATCGAGTACTCAGGAGGAGGATCCAAAGCTGAAGGAGCTCATTACCTGCTGTAAAGGTCATAGAGGTTCTTGAGGTATTGTTCCACGTCAGAGTGTCGAGTCTCGTCCAGTTTTTCTCGTACGTGGGTCTGGAGACACAGATGGACAGAGAGAAAAATCATCAGTCAGGCAGCAGTCAATTTATAAAGGTTTGTCAGAGGCCTGATATATAATGTCACCTTCATATATATCATATTGGTTTTTCTTTTTTTGCATCTGATAAAAAAGAACGATAGAATAATAATAATAAAAACAATAATAATAACGCCCTGAAATTACTGGCAATCAACACAATTAATTGGTCAAATGATTAATCCGACTACTTTCGAGACACTTAAACCAAATACTTGTAGACTACCACAGCTTTTATCTTCACATCTGGGATGCTACACACACACACACACACACACACAGCAATCAAAAGCTCTGGCTCCATTAACATGCAGTAGTTTCACTCCCATTTTAAAGTACTGAATTAGAAAAGGTTAAGAGGGAATTAACTCTAGATTGGAACATATTCTTTACATTACCTCCTTAGTCGAGGCAACAAACAAAAAAGCCAACTTCCTCCCCCTAGAAGGGCATTCATGGTTCCATCCTGAGCTGCAGTTGATTTAAGATTATACTTGAATGTCATCTGCAGTTCCAAGAAATTACAGCTAAAAGTGTCAACTTGCATCCACTAATAAATGCTCATCCATTTACTTTCTGTGGCAGCCATATTGAACTAGTGACGTGTATGAAATATCTTTTTCCTGCCCCATGGATTCTATACCATCCGACTGCTTCACTGGCAAGTGAGGAAAGCTGGTTGAACAACGGTGCAAGGATGAGAGTTGGACACTCCTGGAAATAGCAGTCGCAAAAGAGTTTGGAAAGAAGTTTTGTTTTTTGTTTTTTTAAATCAGAATAGCTTCGTTGTACACGTGTGACTGTGAAGATGAAGCACCACATTGTATTGAAAATATATTACACTCATATTCCAGCAAATTCTTAACAGTGAAAACATGATGAGCCCACAGTAGAAATACCTGCAGTTTGTTTTCAAAGATGTTCTGGATGAGTTTGGCCATAACAGTCTCTGGGCTGCTGAAGACTTCGCCCACCTGTTTGTTGACCCTCTGGCAGAGAACTGCTGTGTCCTCAAACACATCGTTCCTCAGGTAGGCTCCCTGGGAGGAGCAACGAAGGGTTAATCCAGTAGACGACACAGTCTTATCAAGAAAGTGTGTAATATTGTGGACAAAGCAAGACGCCGTCGACTTACTTCCTGACACTGCTTGATATAGACGTCCACACAGTGTGCATAGCCCTTTCGCAAAGAGACACATCTGTTACTTTTATGACAATGTTTCTTGACTGATGCCAAACTTATATGTTGAAAACTCCTAAATAACACGTGTAAGATTTAAACTCAAATTATTTCTGGTCACCTTGAAATGTAATAGAACGGCTGCCACCTCCCGCATCCGTCCAATCTCTCCCCTGCGCTGGGCGGCAGTGAACTCCTGAATTAACTGTCGCTCCAGGTCGTGGTACTTACCTGACAACACAAACCAAATGCTTAGAATAACATTAAGAATTGGAGATATCATTTTTATTGTGTTTGCAAAGGGGACTGCTTAGAGGGAGGAAAAGTCTAGGTGGCGACTTACTTGCAATTTTTGCTTTGACGTCAGCAAATCTGTGGAAACAAGGAGCCAATTATGAATTATATCCTGCTCTGACTTCTACATGTGCTACATTTCTAGAAAGCTATTAAAACACTGAATTCAAATGCTTAAAGACTTAAAAATTATTCAATGGACTTACACCGTGAGGAATAGTCGACATCATTAATACACCACCTTCCTCTTGTTTGACAGTGCTCTTGTCTAAAGCTGCCTCTAGGATGCCTGACTCACCTGTCGAAAGGCAGCTCCTGGGCAATGAGATGCAGCTTCTGAATGATATCAGCAGCCTCCTTAATCTGGAGGAGGCAGAGAGAGAGAGAGAGAGAGAGAAAGAGAGAGAGAGAGAAAGGTGAGATGAGAGGAAGGAGAGAGAGAGAGAGAGAGAGAGAGAGAGAGAGAGAGAGCAAGACAGGACAATGAGAGGTGGACATCCTGAAAGAATGTGGGCAGGCCGCCGGCAGTGTCTACACTCAGGGATCATCATCTTAAAGTAGCCCTCCTCCACCTCCCCGTGTTGAACAGGGAGCTGATAACAGACAGGCTGCGCTCACCTGGGCATCGGCAGCAGCAACAGCGGCGGTCCTGACTTAGCAGCACATCCAGCTCTTTATTGGCATGTCTTTTCTGAATGGGCTGTAATCCTACAGGATTCGAAATCGCCTTCAATAATCTGTCCGGCCAGGGATATCTGTCTAAAAAAAAGGGGGGGCTGTCGAACCTCCCCACTCCCCCCGCCCCTCCTGACATACACGCTGACTGAAAAAGCCCAAGACCTACGAAAGGCCCGCCGTCTGCAACTCCTCTGTTCCCGCAGATGCCTGCCTCAGCTAACATCATTACTCTGCTCCCGTGAGGAGGATCCAGCCTTTCTGCTCGGCGAAGGTTTTCTAAGTATCTGTCCCCCAGCTAAGATTAGCTAAATCCCATGTAAGTAATGTAGCCGTCTCCCTGCAGTCAGGGTTTAGCAGCACTTGTCTCCACGCTGGCGGCCCAGCCCTCCCTTTCAGAAGGATTAGCAAAGCCATCCCCCTCCAGCTATTCACTTGCAACTTTCCTCTTTCCCCCTCGTCTGGAGGTATGCTCAGGAAAAGAATCTGGCCAGATATTTCTGCATGCCTTTCTGGAAAAACTAGCTCCATCTCCAGCTCCCGTCTCTGGGATTGACCTCCAGATTCACTGCTCTACATCCACTCTTGATGTTTCCTGCAAACAGGAATTAATCTAAACCATCCCAATCTCTCTACTGAATTTACAAATCTTACTTTCAAACAGCTATTTGTCTAACATCAGCTCCCTGCTAGCATGAGCTTTGCGTGTGTTTCATCTCCTCGTGTGTGTGTTATCACCTTCCACACACGTACGAACACGCCACAAGCTGAGGACTAAGCAAATTCTTGCTCCAAAACAACCTACTGTAAATGCAATTAGGGTTGACATGAGCACGTTGACATCCATGCTAGTCAATCAGCCTGCTATTGTCAAACAGCAAATGACAGTTTATTAATCCAAATTAGCCGAGGGATCCAACTAAAGGGATAAACTTGACAAATTAATATGGATGGTTTACTTCATAATCCTGTTCATTCTCACCTCCAGTAAAATCACAGCAGGGGTCCTTGTCAGTGGTCACACACACAGACACAGACACACACACACACACACACACACGCATGCGCGCTGCAGTGAAGGGAAGGAGCATGTGCAGCACATTCACCTTCTCTGGGTTGTTGAAGACGTCACTGCGTAGGTCTCCATCCAAGAACTCGTTGAAGTAGGTCATCAGACGCTGAGCTTCTACGGCCCTCTGCCGAGGTGTGTTCACGCCCTCCAGCTGGTCGCCCAGGTGACAAACTTTGGTTGCCACGTAACTTATATGCTCATCCAGCTCCTGGAAATGCTGGAAGGCCACCTGGATTGACAGAGCACGGATGTAGATAAATGACACAATGTGTTGAATGAGCGTTGGATTTGACCCATTAACACACCTGGTTGCTTCTCTGCAAGTCTTGCACTTTGTGCGCGAATTCCTTGGCCTCACGTTGACACTGATGTTCGAGCTTCTCCACCCGCCTCTGAATCTTCTCATCCAGTTGCTTCAGCTCCTCTATGTGGTTCTCAAACTCTTCCAGCAGCCTATCACGGGGAAAATTAGGAATGATCCACAATGTACGGACAGTTAAAACACACAAAAACATACAGCTGTTTTGGAAAGCTAATTGAGTAGCGCAAGGTTAAATCTGTCCCACTGACCTCACAGTTATACAGTAGTTAGTAGTTACAGAATAGCGTCAGATGCTTAATTCCTGGGTCCCCAGATTTAAGAAGCTCTGAAAACTAGCAGCTTCGTCAGCTGCATTTTTAAGTGCCATCAGGACTGCAGAGCAAATGTTCTAAGTCAGCAGCACATTTCACAGAGTAGGAAACATCCCAAAATGATGAGTGTATAATCTCTTGACTAATTCCCTCAGCAATGGCTACAGCTTAAAGACATCTCCCAGCCCTTCCCAATAGACACTCATTCCCTGGCTGGTGACTCAAAGTATGGTGGCCTCCTAAGATACGTTGTCTCTCACTCCTCTCACTAAGAGCTTCTGAGGAGGAGGAGGAGGTGGTGGCGGTGGCGGCAACAGTTTTGTGGCGGAAGTAGATAAGGCAGCATGGATCTACTGTAGAGTCAAACTGTTGCGGCATTTTTGCTTACGAGAAACAATTTGCTCGCCAAGGGTAAACAAATCAACAACACCGAAGATACCGGGAGAAGTTGTATTTTCCTTTTAACATTTATTTCTCCAAACCATCAAAGACCCCTCAGTAAAATAATAAAACTGAGGTTTACCTTTAGAGCATAAACATCTTTAGATGATGAAGGAAATCAATGTTGAGAGTTATACTTTAATAAACTCATATTTAATTAAAGTAATTCTTCAAAATGACTGTTATTTAAATTCTCAATTCAAATCAAAGGAAAGTAAGGAGAAATCTGCTTCAGTTTTTTTATTAGGAAAGAGGAAAAAAAACACCTTCATCTTCTGGAGAAATTTACAAGAAAGAATGTACAACGAAAAAAGCTTGGATTTAAATAAAAAAGGATTTGTTATACACATGAACAACATTAGTATATTAAGTCTGAATATGAGCATTAGTGCTGCAATAATAGTTAAGCTTCAAAAGAGCCTTCACAATGTTTTCTATTGAGCATGTTCTTTGTTTGCAGTCAAATACTCATGTGTCAGATGCTGTGATGAGCTGAAACCAATGGAATATTTTTGTAATATTACTCAGAAAAGCAATTTGAGAGTCGCTGTTGGTCCTTCATCTTAAACCTTGCAGAGAGTACCTCCCCTGCATCCTCCTGCCTATGTGATCTCTCATGATGCTCAAGGGAAGTTAAATGAATGTTGTGCAGTGTATCGACAGCAATGTTACCGTTTGGGGTCAAATGCTTCAGCACCTCCTTTGGAGCCTCCTCCTGGAGTCCTCCACGCCAACCTCTCGATGTATTCATCTGCATCGAAAGGCTCCTAACGTGCAAGAGATCAGGGGAGTAGGTATGACCAGCTCATACGGGACTCAACATAAGCTGAGACACCGAGATACTACAGGAGACTTGGCAGTCAATATCCTGGAGACGGTGTGCTGTACTTTGACGTTACTGCAAACCAACAATGTATCCCCGTATATCTCATGCACACAGGCTTAACTCTTTAATTCTATGGCATAGAGAAAACATATTCCAGCTGTGATGTGCAGTCCTAAAGTACAGCTAAGAGATAAGAACAGTATCGTCACTGGCAGTTAGCCTCCTAGCTAGCCTGACAGCTAACACAGCTCTGCGGTGTCATTTTACCTCGAACAGCTGAGCAGTTGTCGCCATGTTCAATCCGGCTGGCGGCGAGGAGACTTGCAGTCTATATGACGGAGCTTGACGTCGGCAACACCGCCGACTTCCACATGGATTTGCTGATTTCGTACAGTTTTACCCTTTGTTGACAGCTAGCTGGTTGGCAACCCAGCTTCCTGTATGGGAGAGAAGGGTGGAGATGGTGGTGAAGCTGCTTGCCAGTGCGCAAGCGCGTCTGTCAGCTGATTGGTGTTTTTTGTCACATGAGAGACAGAAACAGGAAGTCCAGTCGCTTCGTCTGTGGGATTCAGGCTGTCCGGTGAAACTTACTCCCAACAAATACACAGGGAAATGCTGATATCCATCTATTTGGTTGTACAATGAATCGTCTGTTACTTTAGCTTGGAACTGAAGCTCAGCTGGACCAATGAGTTTGCGGGCTTTGTGGATTATTTCCCACGACAAAGGAGAAAATGTGTCTATACGCTTTTCAAGGTTTGTACAAAATTTGTGATTGTTCTGATAAAACACACATGTTGGTTATATCCGAACAGTAGACTGAGATAGCTCTCTCTCCTGGCATATTGCGAATTGTGTTTAAAAATATCTCGCATCTCCCCCTTCAGGAGGTTTTCGACTGTGGAGCACCGAGCAAAGATCCTGGCAGGAGGCTCCTATGTAGCCGTCCCAGAAGACAGCATTATGCTGCAGCTCCTGCTTACTGAGCTGGGTCTGTCAGACCCACAGAAGTCATATGTACCACTCAGGGATGACTGCCTCTACCGTCAGCGGTCACCAGCTTTGGAGCTGCGTCTGGACGGCCCTGTAAAGAGAGTACTTTGGCCAGTGGTGGCCATTTCTCAAGGTTCCCTCATCCTAGCTTGCCTGTGTTTAGTGGATGCCCCTGCTGAGCCACGACCACCTCTTTCCAGCCTGCTGTCTGTCTCCCAGGGCCTCACTCTCCTGTCAGGTCTACAGACTTTTCTTCTTGGTTCTGGGAGCAAGCCTGATAATGAGGGACTGCCCTCTCGCCTGGCAATGCTGCCCTCGGTGCTACTGCAGGTTTGTCCGCTCGGTACACCACTTGATGTCCCACCACTGGGGGCTCCTCCTGTATCTACAGTGCCTGCGCCTGCTGGAAGCCAGAAGCAGCCAGCCTGGAAGACCGGGTTTTACCGGGGGCGGGCTGTGGTGAACATAGCACTGCTAGAAACTGTCCGCTCCATGCAGTACGGTAACCAGAGTCAGCAGGACCTGTGGGATGTGTACGGGACTGTAACATGCAAAGTAAGTACAAAATATAAAACAAGCGCTGTAATATTTTCTGCTTTATTCTCCTTCATCTGTTGTCCTTCTATCATCAGTGTGATGTGGAGGGGGTGCTCCCAAATGTGATGGTGACCCTCACTCTGCCGCCGAATGGTTCTCCGCTACAGGACATCCTGGTACATCCCTGTGTCACCTCGCTGGATTCCAGCATCTTAGTCTCAAGCAGCGTCGATAACTTCGACAGCTCAGGTTTCTCTGGGCCGTACAAGTTCCCCTTCTCTCCTCCCCTAGAGCCATTCAGACTATGCAGCTATACATCTCAGGTGAGAACATACTGACACACACATGTTGTGCCACTCCGCCATCTGTGATCCCCCTTGACGTTCTCCTCCGTCGCCAGGTACCTGTTCCCCCCATCCTTGGATTGTACCAGCTGAAGGAAGACGACAACCTGCTGCGTGTGTCGGTGACTCTCAAACTTCACGAGAGTGTTAAGAATAGTTTTGAGTACTGTGACGCACACATACCCTTCTTTAACAGGTAGTTACACAGTTTAAATCTGGATTAGACAAGACTGAGAAATCTGTTTAATTGTGACTAAACTTCATACATGCAGAACACCAATCTGAATTATTTGTCCTCGGAATGATAACTTATAGACGAGCGTGATAGAAAGACTATCAAATCACATTTTCGAGGGCTGATGCACGAGCTGTTCTTGGTCAGCCAGCTAAAGTCTGACAATAGAAATCATCTCTGCCAGCACCTGCATCTCTTCATCCATCTGTGAGCAATATTATGTAAAAATCATGGTGGGGAATATAGCATGGAGGAAGGAAGATCCTATTACCTTTCACAGCAGGGCTGTTTAATGTACCAAAACACAGCTTTGTTTTATTCTCGGCCCCGGTGGGGGTACGTGGTCTCCAGAGTGCCCCTCTTAGGTATCCTCTCTTTTGAATGTTTTATTGACCAGGCATCTGTGTTATAAAACAGCATTCCCTCCCACCTGAGTTACTTACATAAGACCTACAGTGAGCAACTCATCTGAGCTGAATAAATGAGTAATAACCCACCCTCCTTATCTCAAACAGAGCTAATTGTGTGCAGTCATGTATTAAAACACTTTTCATGCACTTTAGGGTGAAATTTCCACAGAATGCTTTTTTTTCCTCCTTTTTTTCAAGCATTTATTTGATCACTCTGCTGTCAGGCTCTAACGTGAAACAAGTACATCAACTCTGTGGATGTGTTGTAGAGCTGAGATGGTTTTAAAAAATTATAAAATGATGCAGGTGATCGATTGTTAAATTGGATTTCATTGCTTGCATTTTGTTGCTA
This sequence comes from Aulostomus chinensis, assembly GCF_037954235.1. NCBI lineage: Eukaryota > Metazoa > Chordata > Actinopteri > Syngnathiformes > Aulostomidae > Aulostomus > Aulostomus chinensis. Next base: position 18,987,953 of record NC_141336.1, read on the forward strand.
TTTGTTTTTGAATGCAGATTGAAGCTCTCTAAACAATTCAGTACAGATTCTTTCTGTGCTGTGTGTTTGCTGTTCCTGTGAACGAGCTTTTTGTGTCTTTTGCAGGGATCAGATGAGTGTTGTGGATGTGAAGGTGAGTTCTGGACAGCTGGACGTTGTCAAGGAGAAGAACCTGCTGGTCTGGATGCTCGGTAAACTGTAGTCTCTGTCTTAGTCCCTCCCTGAATCTGTCCCTCACCCTTACCGGTCAAGGAAGATGGCCACCCATTTTGATCCGCTCGAATGTTGTGATGTCGCCAAGTGCTTGCTCATGGAAGAAAATAGATAAATTCAAAGAATATGGTTCCCTGTTTTCATAAAGGCATGAAAAACCTGGAAAAGTCATGGAATGTTTAAAATCTCAATTTCAAGGCCTAGAAAAGTGTTTTGAATTCAAATTAAAGCCAAATATTTTTGGAAATTCATAGAAGTTTGTTTCACAAGTACCTGACTATTAGGATAGTTTGTTTCAGTAAAGATCTATTGATAAAATTATCTATCGTTAATATTATTGAGATATGTAATATTATTCATGAGTAGGCTTACTTTATAGAATATGCGGTCGTGAAAATTATCCTCACAGGCATGGAAAAGACACTGAAAAATATTGGTATAATGTGTACAAACCCTGTAGACCTGCTCCATTTGTTAAGTATCATCATTATTTCTTGTGATTTGATGCTATATAAATAAATTTGACTTGAATTTTTTCTTCGACTTCAATTAAACGCAGAGTACTTCTCCTTTTGTTAATACTCAGGACAGAAATTCCCGAAATCTCGTGAGGTCACAATGGAAGGCAGGATCAGCTTCTCTGGACCGGCACCAGGACCTACTGACCCCCTCTGTACAGAACTCACAGCCTACATCAGAGTAAGTGGTGATCATTGGTTGTTTGCTAACCACAGTTTTCAAAATAACAGAAAATGGTCCCATAGATGTATTAGTATCTAATCTATAAATAATATATATATATATATATATATATATATATATATATATATATATATATATATATATATATATATATATATATATATATATATATCCATGATAATCTTCACAGTTGTACTTCAAAGTGCCTGATACGACCCTGTCTGGATGTAGTGTGGATCAGCACTCGGTGCAGGTTTATTCATCTGCCAAACCACGAATCATCACATGTATGTTTACTATATCCTGTCAAAATGAAAGCCACATGCAGATTTCTTCAAACTAAACACGATCTCTTTGTCTCATCTGCAGCTCGAGAGCTTCAAGCCAAAGAGTATTACATATGGAACTCAACCGGCACTGCTCCAGTGTCCTCTGGGCAGGTGATGCTGTAGCGTGGACCAAGTAGCAGTGTGCTCGGCGAAATAGATGCAGCTGAAGAGGACCTGTATTGTATAGGATACTAATCCAGATCTGATGTTTGACCCCATAACAACTTTTTGTTAGTGTTTATTGAGAAGTGAATAATCCTTCCAATGTGTTTGTGAATTGTCTGTGCTGAGTGAAGGCGGATTATACAATTTAAGTTCTAATAAGAACAAATGAATTGCTTTTACTCTACCTGCCCCTGGAGTTCTTACTTTCCAACTTCCTCCCCCGCTGAAATTCCACCCTCCCTCAGATTTATCCCATTGCAGACACAAGGGCCACCCCTCGCTCCGACAGTCCCACTTCAGTGACTCTCCATCAGCCGGATAATTAGCAGCTGGGGCCTTGTCATCAGCTGTTGTGGACCTGCAGGAGAGGGGCGGCTGGGCTGTGAAAGGCCCGGCTGCTCCGGCCAGTGTCCTGGCTACAAAAAGCTACTCTTTAGAGCTGGCAGGAGTTCTTGCCCCCGCCCCCACCCTTTTGACCTCGTCCCCGCCCTGTCAACTAGCAACTACTTCAAACACACAACCTCTCCAAGCGGGCTGTGATTGAGCGCTGACCCTGTGGCCCTCAGAGACATTAAAGTGGCCAGTTCTATTCAGCTGGCAGGACCTGGCTAATTGGTGAAAGAGTCATAAGGATGGTCGAGGTTGGGCTGCCTCTTGAGCTCACAGACGAGCGTTAACTCAATCAATCTACAACTTTTAAGTTTATGATTAGAACCTTTATTGTTACAACACTCCCGTGTAATATATACACAAGTAGTTTGAAAAAGGGGTTTTGGTTTTCTAGACGTGTTTCTAAACTGAATCATTACGTACCTGTTGTGTTACATGTCTTCTATGGAAGCCCGCCCAAGTGCTTTAAATCGACGGAATAACTAGCCGATGAAGGGTTAAATCAGAGGAGATGGAGCCCCTCGATTCCACAGCAGCCAGACTCCTCTGAGTGCCCTCATTGTCTGCTGTTGGCCTCTTGTGCCCCTTGCTGGTCCAAATGCTACATTCTCACGTGGATTTCCACTCACAAGGCTGACCATGACCAATCCTCTGTCAATTGGAACCAATTGCTCACACGGCATCCTTCACCTTCTTTTTATGTAGCTGCGCGGAGTGGCAGACACCGAGACCTCTCGGCCCCCCCACCCTCCATGATGATTTGGCTTTAAGGCCTAGTGTGTATGGCTAGCGAACTGGAAAAGGAGAAGTTTTTTTTTGTTTTTTTTGTTTTTTTCAGAGAGTTGGGCCACTAAATCTCTTCAGTATCCCAATATGTGGTCAGTCTGGCTCCTGGAGTCTGCAGCCACCGGCCTCTCGCTGGCAGACTTTGCTTTGTTGACTGAATGGCTCGCTAAGTGGATGAACTTAGTTTAATGTGTTTCCCTGTTCCAGTGCCTTCAGCCCCAACTCAGTTCTGTGTATTTTTTTTTGAAACATTCATTTATGTCACCATTGTTTACTCTTGTACACAGGAAATGGATAAGCACATTCTTTTACACTTTATCAAATTAAAAATCACGTGGTAGAAAATAAAAATGTGAAGGCATTGTTGTTTACCACTCAGATCTATCAGTCATATCAAGAGTTCTGCCGTGTCTAAACTGCTACAATAAATATTGCAGCTCCCACTGAAACTGTGGGAGTGCAGTTTCCTGCGTCCCTTTACCCAATAATGACACCCAGTGGTAGGTAAAGTCAAATGCTTAAATGTGCTGTTTCTTTAATGCAGTTCAATGCCTCATCTTCTGTCAGACTTAATTCGCGAGCTCATCTTTGCTGATTAACTCCTCTAAAGCCACTTCAACAGTGTGATGCGATTGCAGCAATATTCACCTGGACCATTAAGTGCCAGCTGTGGTCACAGGTGTTTGGTAGAAGTCCAGTTCCTCCCAGCCACTTCAAATGCTGCCTTCAAGAGTGATAAACATTTCTTGTTTGTAGACTAATTATCATTCAAGAGCTAAAGATTTTTGTAGACAGCTATCGCTACTGAAGGTTCCCAGTTTTGATACACTACAGTTTTAAAGGCTGGCTCTTTCGTATCTCAGTTTTTTTAGGGGAATTAAATATAAGGGCTTTTGTGTGTGTGTGTGTGTGTGTGTGTGTGTGTGTGTGTGTGTGTGTGTGTGTGTGTGTGTGTGTGTGTGTGTGTGTGTGTGTTGCTATCAGTATCAAAAGGCTGAATTCAATCTCTTCCCCGCAGAGATTCTGAGTCTGTACAGCACTTTCACCAACAGGGGGCATCATAAACTCAGCCATGCAGTGAACATCTGCTGAGCTGAGAGTAATTTTTTCCACTCGTTAGTAAATTCACATGAATATTTGTGGCAATGTTGCGATAGATAAGAAGATAATAATAATGCTTCATTTTTTGCATATCCTATTAAAAGTGCACTTTTAGCGCGTTTGCATCCACCTTTACACCCTCAACTTCTGACCACGTCCATCTAATGTTCTATTCAGTGTTCTGTTTTATTGCTATTGTCTAGAAGTGCTTCCATCTGCATTTTTTTCAGTATGGAAAACTGATTCCTTAGCTTTGGTGTTTGAGCTGGTCTCGCTGAGTCTTTGGTTCCAGGAGCCCTCTGAGGTCCAGGTTTTCTCCCGTGATCTCATCCCAGAAGGTGACCCTGTCTACGGGCCATCTCACAAATTCCATCTGGTTCTTATTTGGTTCTCCAGGTGAAGGAACTGTTGTGATGATGGAATTAATTAACTAACAAAATTTAGTTCAACTTTATGCTATGTTTATGCATTAAATTAATTCCAGTACTGTGAAGCTTATGTGTCGTCTGCTCTCTGGATTTCTCAAGGTGAGCTCTCAATGTCGGTTTGTGAGCTGAACAAGAGCTGTCTCGGCCTCCAGAGACCCTCCCTATAAACCCACAAGAAGATACAGTCAGGCATGAATTACAACGCATGTGATTTGTATGTGAGTGTTTTGTGACAACCAAGACTACGCTTTTCTTTGTGTCTATGAATGTGTGCCCATCGTGGGGGCTTCTCTGCACCCTGTACCCTGAAAATTGATCCCATTGAGGGCCAGTCATGGCTGTAGACCACCCCACTTTCCACTCCACCGGCACTTTAATCAGATCCACTGGGAGAGGAAGGGCCAAAACTCATTGCACTCTCTTGCTTTTCTTCCGCCCCATCTTCCTTACCCTCTATCTTGAGCACTGCTGCACACTTTAACGCTCCCTTGATATAAAATGGATTATCTGAATTATTGATGCTATAGATGCACTTCAGCTCTTCCACACTTTGTCAAGATACTTTACCTGAATCATGCTATTGGTGCCAGAGCACCTTGCCTGGCCGATTGTAGAAAACTGGTGGACATCTCTGCGGTCCAGGCCCTACAACAAACACTGCATTCTTTACTGGGTTACAAAATGGCACAAAGGAGATCATGCTTGGACAGTCAGCAGAGATGTTTTCACCATCTGACTGGCAGAGCTTCCAATTTGAAGTGCAAGTAGTTTCAGTGCCTGAGGAGAGATAATAATGGGATGTTTGGATAAAAAAAACTTGTTAAAAAACAACAATGCAAAATTATGTGTCCCTCAGTCCCAGCACAGGAGCAAACAGAGGAGAAAGTCAGGCCATGAAGGATAGCTAGTAACAGTAAGAGGCAGCTGTTCGCCGTGCTGACCCGTGGTCTTCAGAGCGGATGAGAATGTTTAAGTTGTTTCTCTGTTTTGCTGCGAGGTTTCCTGGTTCTTATAGCATGCACTGTTTCCTTATACACAGAATGGCATTTAAAAACCATTAAAGACTGAGTGAGGGTCATAAAACACTAACCTGAGAGGGTGGACAGAGTTATTTCCCGTTTCAGTGGAGGCGAGGTTGTCCTCTTGCGACCCAGACATCCAAACAGCTGCTCCTGAGAAACTGGAAGAGCAGGAAGAGTCCACTGTGGTTTGGGCTGGCTGCCCCGTTGATCCCCCTCTCCTTGAGGACTATGACATGGGCCCACTTTGTGCGGTCCAGGTCTGCAGCCTGTGGAGCCCATTGTCCCGCTCCCTGTCCAAAAGTCTGATATGCGAACATGCTAAGTTCGATTGTGTTGTAAATGCATATAGAGTCATAATATCTTTCTTCAACTTCAACTCCACAAACAAATCTTACCTTTTCAATGTCCTCTCATCACTCACATGTGCATTCCTGTCCCTGAAGATCCTGGTCAGGCTCTTCTATACAGACCCAAACAGACCTCAGTTCTGTTCTAGTGCTCTAAAGAACAAATGTAATAAACACTTTAGTTGTGGTTAAAAGAGTAGATGTGTAATCCAACCCTGCCTTCATACTTGACTTTCTCATTATAATGAGCGAGGTTGCTATGGCAACGCTCCCCAACGGTTACGTTGTAACTCATAAGGTAATGCTTGAAGGAACCTGTTTAGTTTTTGTTTTTTTTCCTGCATCCCTTCCAGTCCAGAGGGGTGAGGAGAGAAGTAACTAAATGAAAAAACTAGAGAAGGCTGATGCAATGGTTGGTCGTTTTAGGCCTTTTATCTCCATCCGAGTCCTGCTGCCTTCTTCATGAGATCTCTGCTCTGTCCCGTCTTTCTTTTGCCATTTTTCTAACTCAGTGATCAACATCACTAACTCAGACGGTGATGCATTGTGCTCTATGCTGCCTTGAAATTCATGCAAATTTTGCTGATTCATATTGAATTGATGTATTTTATTTAACCAATAACTCCACATTCAGTAAAACAACATTATTCCCCTCAGAGGTTGTACTGTACCCATAAGACCCCACTGTGATCAAGGTCCTGTATAAGCGTCTAACTAGGTGGCTGCAGCCGTCACAGACAGAGGATGCAAACATGGCGTACTCCTCTATTTCTTCCAACTCATTTATTTCTCGATGTTAAAATGTCACCAGCAACCGTTAAGCCTACACTGTCACCTCAGCAAATGCTTCATTAGTGGTCTCATCACACTGACTGCACTCCAGCAGCCTTAACGACACAGTGGTGTTAGACTCGTGTGTGTGTGTGTGTGTGTGCGCGTGCGTGCGTGTGTGTGCGTGCGTGGCAGACAGCAAAGTAGAAAGGCTGAGAAATGATTCTACTGACACCTCATCATCTCAAAAGCACCACTTGGACTAAAATGTAAAGTTGTCATAATGTTATTTGACTCTACAAAGTCATTTTGACTGCAGCATGATGCTCTGCAGGCAAAATGTGTCCCTTGGGCTTTTTTCCATTGCCTGATAGAGATTGTGTTTATCTGTGAAAGTGGATGAATTAAAGTAAAAACAATCATTTTCAATCTTTTTCAGCGTGTGTGTGTGTGTGTGTGTGTGTTTGGATGTACATTGCTGAAAGGCACTGCATAATTTATTGTAAAAATTCTACAAACTTATTTCTATCAGTGCAACACACTTAATAGCTAAAACCTAAACCACAGTTCTTAAAAATAGCAACAGAAGCCTCTGTAGCAGTAAATCATTTATCCGTGTCTCAACACCACTTACCACTAAATGCTGTTTTCACAATTATATATTAATTTGTCTAAAGTTAGTGAATCATCCTCAATATGTTGAAAATATGTAATATATCAATATAATAGAAATTATATACTGTAAAAAAACAAAGGCAATATGAAATAACATGAAATAAAAACATATGAATATGTAAATACACACACACACACACACACACACACACACACATATATATATATAATTTTTTTGAAGGCCTTAGTTTTTGTAAAAAATAATCTACTTCATACTCAAACTTAAACTAAAACTGCTGTTCCATTCTTATTCTGTTCCTTCAAAGATGTTCGGTAATATAGTTTAGTGTAGTATTTATTTGAATCAAGGTTCTAAAAATGGAAAATATCATGTGTTACATAATTTTGTGTTTTGGGGTCATATAAACAAAATTGACTTTGTTTTAGATTGTAAAGCATGAATTCCCCAAATTCCAAAAATATCACTTCAATGTCCTCATTTCTAGCTGAGCCCTTAATGCAAAAACTATTCCAAATGCTGATGACAGAGATTTGGCCATATTTGGTCAATTACCTGAGAATCATGCGTGCTTACATAAAAATGACAATACTGCCATATTTTCAGTATTTTATTATAAAACCAAAAAGAGCCTGTACATAACGCATTGTATAATTGTCATTCTTAAATAATTCTATTGAGTAAGACTTAAAATTAATACACTTATTGATCCATGTCTAAATAAATACCATAAATACATACAAGGTTAAGCCAAATTAGCCCTGCCAGTGCTTATATTCACAGAATACAGTCCACAGAGCAGGTCCGAGGCCAGTCAGCTCTTGGTTTGGGTGCGTGCGTGGGACTGAGTGTGGTATTTCAAGAGAGTAAATCACACTTTCCACCCTTTTAATTTGCAAAGTCCATACATGTCCCTCCAGTAATGAGGTGACAGCATCGCATCTCCAAAATAAAGTTTTCAAGTGCAAGACAATCCTTCCCGTCATCCTGATAGAGTCCATGCGGACCGGTCATCCCGTCTGTCCTCCTTGGATAGAGGAGCACGAGCAGACAGGGTTTAAGAACGGTTACAGCTGAATTCGGCCATGTCATGCTAAAGGGATGGAGACAGTGCCGTTGGCCCGACTGCGGCTTCGGGTGTGGACACTAGACTCTGTGAGCTCCTCGCCATGTTCTTCTGACTTCTTGTCTGCAATGTTGGCCAGAAAGCGCAGCGTGACTGAGTCCCACTCCTCCGGTAGCAGCAGGAGCAGGAAGCCCAGGCAGATGATGCAAGTGGCTGCCAGGCGCACCACACTGAAGATCACCTCGTGTTTCAAAACATCTACGGCTACGGCGAGGAAAGGAAAGTCACGGACAAAAGAGGGAGTCGGGTAGCAGGACAGGGAATGAGGGTGGGGTGGAAACAAAAACAAATTGAGATTAATTACAGAAAGTAAGATAAACCTCAGGGCACTGCGGATGAGTGTGGCAAATGCGGCTTATCATCAGCACAAGAGATCCACTTTATCCTCTGTGTCTTTGCGGTCTGGAGCGCTGGGACAGTTTGCCGTAACCCACTGACCTTCATACAGTTCATCATGGTTAAAGAAAAGAACTGGTCTGCAGGCATTTAGTGTCGCCTTGGCAACCTGATCCTCCCTGAGTGAGAGAATAGTTGCCAGGTCTGTTGAGGCACATTGATGATTGGGTTTCCAGGACGAGAGTGGTAGACTTGCTGTGTAATCTTTTTGCCCCAGTGTTTGTAAGTGCTGACCTCTCAATACAAAACCAAAGCAAGTGTGGCCATGTACTCGGGAGGAACCACCGTTTGAATTTTCAAATGCAATAATCAAGTCACAACAGTCCGTCAATTAGAGGTTAACACATTAGGAAGGAATTCTCACCAGCATTTCCGGGCACACTTAGCAATGTACCTATAGAGATGAGTATGGGGTAGGTCAGCACCACGCCGACATGAACCAGGATGTTGAACACTGGGAAAGACATGAAACAAAAGGACAAGGAAACAGACGATTAAGTGAATAACCGCATCAATAATGACGAGTGACGATGTCCAGTAAACTGTGTCATCACACACGCACCGCACCTTCCAGCTTTCTCTCCTCGCCTTCGACAGAGCAGCTTCTTTTCGACAGTTCTCCAGTTGTTATGATTCATATTCTTATCAAGAAGAATTTCTTATTGATGATTATAATATTTAAGCTTTGTTTACTGTATTCCACATTTGTGCCTGTCAGAGAGATTCCTTTTTACAACTCAATTTATCTCTCTGCAATACCTCATCTCACTTGTCGTGTTAAATGTTAAACACAGGCCTGCAAACACAGTCATCTTGATGATGACATTTGTTGGCACAGTATATTCCTGAGCTCCATATCAACAAAGTGCCTAAACCTAATCCAAGCACCCCACACCACACACACACACACTCACACACACACACACCGGGGTAGTATGTGCACTCACCTAGCCACAGTCCTGCCAGGCCACACAGGTATCCCCAGGGCAGAGAGGAGAGAGAACCCCAGTGCTCTACCTTGGTGAAGTAGAGGATGAGGGGCACGCAGGAGATGAAAATGAGGTTGAAGAAGCCCATTGTGGAGAGGAAGTGAGCCACCTCTCCAAGGTTGGCACTGCCCAGGAACATCTTGAACAACACCTGGATGGTAAGAAACAAAAGAGCAACAACAACTCCCAGTTTACAACAGTTAGTTGGATACAAAATGACGGCAATGTACAAACAATCAATTCTGAAATCTGTTAAGTTTGTCTAACCTTATACAGAGCTGATGTTGATGCTGAGCCCACAGCCAATGCCACGCCCACAAAGGAATCACCATGGAAACCATCAGCATAAGCCATCATGACAATACCTGTGATGGCCATTATCGCAGCCACAATCTAAAGAAATAGTTTAAGAAGCATGAGTGGGAAACAAAGCGGTGACAGAGAGAATAATCGTTAGTTTACGTCCACACAGACCCGAACACCCATGAAGCGGTCCTTCAGGACGATCCAGGACAAGAGAAAGACGAAGGCCTTGTGGCAGCAATAAAGGGCAGAGACATCAGTGGCGGTCAACTTCTTCAAGGCCAAAAGGTACAGGTAGTTTGTCAACGTCCAGAGGATTGAGAAAGGCGCTGTCCTCTTGACAAAAAGCTTCAGGGTCATCCCATCCTCTCCAAACAGCTTACTGCACTCCCTGTTGGAGAAGCACGGGGAGGCGAGGGGTTAGGACTGCATTCTCACTCGTCTGTGTTTGTTTGATAGCCGTGTAATCAGGGCGGGAGGCGCCACTCTGAGGAGGATGACTGATTCGTTTCTTAGTTCTTTTTATTAAAACTTTGGTCTAAGGGCCACTAGACTTTTACCTCTTAGGGAACACAAAATAACCTGACACCACCATGACCTCGTAACACCAAATTACATGACACAATGCCAAATAAAACAGTTAGGATTCTAAAGGTTGCCTGGTACGACAATGTCATGCGTCAGGAAGCGGTAACAGTTGCTAAAAGACAATAAAAATCCTGTATAAAGCAGTATTGTCCTTTATAGCTTAAACCCAAACCACAATGTTTTCCTTACGTTAATTTAATAAGTTTTTTTTGTGCCTGAACTTAACCAGACCTTAACTGTGTTGATACATCATAAAGATATAATCTCATATTTTTCCATGAGTTTGATTCTCATGAGATGTCCTTGAGCTTGCTAGTTATTCATTTTCTTAATATAAACAGAACCTGACTATTTGCTTTTATTTGGTTGCCAACTCTCTCTCTCTCTCTCTCTCTCTCTCTCTCTCTTCATACATACATAAATATATATGTGTGTATCTATATATATATTTAGAACTGGCATAAAACGTTTAATTTATGCCTCAGATCTTAGCATCTTTTTAATTCATTGTCACATTCGAACAAATTGAAAATGATCTCACATCACAGCGCCGCTAGCTTATTGTTGCAGACAAGGATATTCATTTTGTCAACTGTTATTACACTCAGCTTTTTTTGATTCCGATATCTGGAGCAGGTTCAAGTTCAATCAAATTGGATCTTTTGTGTAAATTCAAACATACAGTGAGCAGAAAATTAGCCTCAAAACTGTATCCTCACCAAAACAGATAAACAAACGAGAGAGCAAATGCAACCGGGAAGAGCATCAGTGTTTTTACCAGCGAACTATCAATCCCAGACCATCTCTCAATAGCATCGTGCAGAGTAATTCCAAAGCTATTTCGTTTGTTCTCTAAAAGCAGCGGAATGTCTAGCATAAGTTTAATTTCTTGTCATCAGTGATAGCACTCTCAGTCTGGGTAATTACGAGTAATTGGAGATGGTTAAACCCAGCTGCTCCGCCAACAGAGTACAGTTATACACTCAGAATTCTCAAGCAGATCCTGTGATAGATGGTACAGTATATTGTATGCAAATTGTGCTGCGTTGCTGCATAATCAACATACATACAGTGCGTTACGGCTCAATGGAATTTTCAGACTTGCTTTTACCTTTATGGCTCTTGCTGCAGCGTTTTGAATAAAATAACATTACATAACGAGTCCCTGTTTTTTTTTTCAGATGAAAGGTACAACTGATGACACCATGAACCTGCAGGTCTGACCCTGGCATTCACCTGACAGGTAATTAGCCAATTTAGCAGATAGCTCAAAAATACCATGTCATAGGTCTTTATAGAATATACATGTAGGTCTGTCTGGCTGATTGTCATACCTGTACAGGAAATGTGGTAACTGGCAAGTATGTGAGTTATGCACCAATCTAATGCCACGTAAATCGTCTTCAGATATCTCAGAGTAATACTACATACACACAGGAAATTTACTCTTCTTTGCCACTCTAAATCAGTACACAGGAATCTGCGTCGACTGGCAACGACTGATTAAAATGTAATTAGTCAGACGGATACAGTAAAATGTCAACAATGGCTATGGTTTGAGGTAGAAGATAGAACAAAGTTTATGTTTTAATTATCTGTATATATTTGTACATGTTTTACAACCTTTACCAGATCACACAACAGTGATGCAATCCTACCACATCAAACACGTAACTGATCAGCAACCCAAGTGTGAGCACTTCTTGTCCTGACAGGAGACAGTTGCACTTCCTCTTTTGCACACATGTGCCATAACACATTTGCTTGAACGAATGAAACAACATGCTGGTTACTTCTTTTAATTTGATTCAAAATACCTGGTTTTAAAACTGCTCGAGCCACTTTTGGTAAGTGACCTTGTGGGGATGTATAAATACACCACAGACGCCATGATCTCACTGTTGGCTGTCGTTGCAAGTGTTTAGCAATAACCCATCTTTCATCCTCTTTTTTTAATTAAAAAAAAAAACATTCAGAAGCCAAGTTACCTGAATTTCTGTATGGGTGTTTGCTTCTCCCTTGTTGTAACCACATGTCCAGAGTAGTAGATGGGGAAGATGAGGATATTCCAGTTGCTGCTGAACCAGGAGATTAAGAAAGGACAGGAGAATGACTGGAAGGTCAGCTTGACCACCTGAGTGGTACCCACCCAGGAGGAGGAGACACACAGCACCATCAGCAGACCACCCAGCACCTTCAGGGCTGTGTTGGTGCATGTGTGGTAGGACCGGCTCTCTCCGCTGGTTTCACTTCCTGGCGTCTCAGCATGCGGCTCAGAACCATCTTCTCCTGGAGGGACCATAAAATGTAAAGCTAATGAGAACAGATATAAAACCTATCTACAGTGACTGTGGTTGAGGGCCAGCAGATAAGCACTTATTGATTGCTTATCCTCAGCACTCACTAGCATAGTTTCTAGCTGTAAAGGCCCTGATGCATTTCCTTGCTATAAATCTCTCAAGTTAGCCCTGTGGGTGTGTATGTCCGAAATAGATTCCTGGCTTCATAATTCAGCACGTACTGTACACCCTTTTCATTCAGATGTGCACAGAAACCTGATGCCCAGACAGAGAGAGAGTGAACCTAACCACATGACATTCCACAAGAAAGTCATGTCAACCTTGGTGCTAATGGCTGCTGCTGTTTTGACTCAAAGTACAAAGCCACAATGCTGGGAACAGTTCCTTTGGGATTTAATGGAACTTGAAAAAGAAACTTAGACAGACAGATAGATAGATAGATAGATAGATAGATAGATAGATAGATAGATAGATAGATAGATGGACAGATGGATAGATAGATAGATAGATAGATAGATAGATAGATAGATAGATAGATAGATAGATAGATGGATAGATAGATAGATAGATAGATAGATAGATAGATAGATAGATAGATAGATAGATAGATAGATAGATAGATAGATAGATAGATAGATAGATAGATAGATAGATGGATGGATAGATAGATAGATGGACAGATGGATAGATATATAGATAGATGGATAGATAGATAGATAGATGGATAGATAGATAGATAGATAGATAGATAGATAGATAGATAGATAGATAGATAGATAGATGGACAGATGGATAGATATATAGATAGATGGATAGATAGATAGATGGACAGATGGATAGATGGATAGATAGATAAATATATAGATAGATAGATGGATAGATAGATAGATAGAGGAAGGAAGTGCTGTGTGAGAAAGAGTTTAGATCCGTTCTTTACCTTTCAACAGAGTGATCAATTTACACCAGGGCAGGAATAAGAGAGTCTGTCTTTGCTAGCTCAGCTATTTCCACCATGGCTACAGAGTCCTGCATGCACTTACTTGCACTTGAACCGCTATCCCCCCCCCCCCACACACACACACACACCTTAATATCCAAGTGGTCCTTATTATTGCATTGTTGTTATCTACAGAAACTTGAGCAGAGAGACAAGCAGTGAGAGTAATATGGCAGTAGGGTGTAATAAAAAAATGGATTGCAATAAATAAGTCTTTCCTAGCTTCAAAAGAAAGTAATAAAATGTGAGCACACGTACGGGTGGATGCATAGATGTCTGTATCCAAAAACGCTTCATCACATAACACTAAGCTAATCCCTCATTTCAGATAAACGCAGCAATTAACTCAACAGTCACAACAAACACATTTTATGTGATTGACTTTAATAGTACTTTATCTTAAAAGTGTATTTTGCCTTTCAGGTACTTACAAATAGTTGTCTTGATGTCACAAGGATGTTTTTTCAATGCTGCTTTAATTCTTTGTGAATGCAGGGAGAGCCAGCAATGTATATTTAGCTTCAACTCTGTCAGCCAACAATAACGGGTGCAAATCTGTCAGAAAACGTCTGTTTACAAACTGTCAAGCTAACCATCCAGTATAATCGATGTTTTCTTTATCCAACCATATTCCCAGTTATCCCTTAAAACTATGATTTGATCTAAAAATAAACAAACCCATTTGGTTCTGCACTGCCGTAGACACCGAGAAAGCAAGTGGAAGCAAGTTGGTTCAACTGAATGCTCCAGCTGGTCACACTCAGCTCTATTCAGAACAAATACCTTTTAGTCCAGGTGTCACTTGAAGTATTGGTAGTAGTATTGGTGGACTTGTTATATTTGGCAATTAAAAAAAAATAGCCCCATGTAAGCAACACAAACACACAAAAATACAGCATATTACTCGAACATCATTAAAGTGAATTCTCTTTAGAGTGAGGATAAAAAAAAAATAAATCCAAGAGATGGTTGATGTGTATTTTTGTGATTTGAAGAGTCAAAATTTCTGAATTGAGAAGGTCTGATGTAACTAATATTTAAATAGACTGTTCAAGGGGGAGTTTAGAGGGTAAACGTCAACATGGGTACCTGCTAAGACCTTGGACATCTTTATATCGACTCTAACCACACAGAGGTGGCGAAGCAAAAAGTAGAATTTAATTCAGTCGAAGCTTAAAGCAGCACCAAACTGAAATGTGCAACAACCGTAACTACAAACGACAACAAGGTGAGAGAGCCTTTGATGGATGAACTCTCGAGTGTGTATTACAGGCTGAAACCTCTCAGATGAAAACATCAGATAAAATGTTTCACCTAACAGTTCTTCCCTGCTGGGAGCACATCTACTCTAAGTGGCTAAACCAAAATGTTCCATGCGATACAGATTCTTTTCTTTTTCTTTTTTTGAAGGATCACCAAGGGATTTGGTCTAATTACATTCTGTCACAACAAAGATTCTTAATCAACCTAATGAGCCTGGTGGTTGCTAACTGGACAACTCGGCTCTGCAGTCGCGGGAAGCAGCGGTGTTGGTCTTCTCCACTGTATCACTATCGCTTCTTTTTCATTTTCACCAGTATGTGTTTCATAGTACTGACAAAACCTAAAGCTTTTAGTGTTGCTTACAGGCTCTTCTGTCCTGAGGTAAAAGCCACTACAGGCTGATCTGGTGCCACGTTGCAGTAATATTATAACTCTACTATTCCCTTGCTGTCGAAAAGCAGCTCTCCTGGCCAACACTATACTCTCATCACAGGGTATTTTATTGCTGACAAACATTAGAGCTAAAAAAGATGCAAAGAAAACAATAATCTGTGGTAGCAGCATGATTGACAATATTGCACGAAAGACATTACTGGAGCTTCGTCTCAGTCCCAAAGTATCCTTTTGTTTGCTGAAATCAAACAAGAAGATGAACACCCACAAACGCTCAACTGTAGCGACCTAACATTTTTGTGATTTCAAATATGCGAACGCATCAAGCAGACAGTGTCAGCTCAAATATGTGGATAAAAACATGAAATAAACGCACACAAAATAGTCCCTTATTTGCATAATTATAAAAATGAAATTTTCTGTTTATTTTTGAGCTTGCAGTGTCAAATATTACTCTGGTCCAGTTCAAGTAAATACAACCTCAAAATACATGTTTTTAAATTAAAAACCTCTGAATATTTTACTCATTGCAAAGACAGAACTTATGGCAGAACTGGGTCATATGAAGTTATATAAATGTAACACATAAAGCAGGTAATATATGTTCTAAATCTATCAGTGTTCATACAAGTTTTACAGATAGATTTCCATTAATGGGGAAATTCAAATGATCATAAAGGATCTGAACTAAAATGAAAATAAAGTATTTTTGTGTTGATCTTGACTGAACCTTTGTCAGTATCTGTAAGGTAAATTTCCATGAGTTTTCCCACTTGTTTTTAGGTATTTCTATTTTACAAAAACTTTCCCAGGCCTTGAAAATGCTATTCCAAAATCCCATGACTTTTCCAGGTCCTCATGACCATATAGAAGCAGTACTACACATTTTAGAACTTGAAAACTTAATTTTTTTACAATCGAGACTCAACCAGCTCACTACACCTAGAAAAGAGTGCACCACCTCATCTCAGAAATCTTAGTGCTGCGTAGCCTCGCTCATTCATTACTGGCGCCCATTAACAGATCTTATCCACCCTGTATGACGCAGTATGCTGCTCCAACCTCATATTTCAATTGAGTGCGTGTTTTATCAAGTCACTGAGGCTGCACGCCGCTGACATTGATGGATGGACCCCCACTGAATTCAATATGGAGCTCACAGTCATGTCTGCAATACGGGGTCAGCTCACAACATGTTTAACAGCTTTAGGTCTTTATCTGAATTAGGTCAGGCGCCATGGCATGGTGATGATGATACTTGGGGAAAAGGAGATTATCGTGCCACTATCTCTGACACCCATGTAAAATAGTGGAATTAGATGAAGGTAGGAGGATTTAGATAAAGTTCAAGGCTCTTCTGGATTAGCTCATTGTGGAGTTGTGTATGTAGTAATGCTCAATCAGATGAAGGAAGGACTAGTGAATAGAAACAGGAGTTGACTCAGGCTTGTTTGGTTACCGTCATGATTGCAGGGCCAGACAGGATGGCAAGAAACAACCAGACGTACACTGCTGCTAACACGCTTCCTGTCAGCACTCTAGGAAACAGTGACACAAATGTGTTTTAACATCATCCATTTGCTGTGCTCATTTCTCTCTCTCTCTCTCTCTCTCTCCCTCTCCCTCTGTCACACACACACACACACACACACACACACACACACACACACACACACACACACACACACACACACACAGGTTTGCGTAGCTATCCTTATTAGGACATTCCATTGACTTTCATTCATGTGAATATCTTAACCCAAGCCCTAATCTTAATCCTAACCCTAACCGATTGATGCCTAACCTCAACCTCAAGCTAACTGCAATTTACACCTTCACTCTAACTTTGACCAGGCGTTCATAAATTAAATTCTGCCACATTAGGACCGGTCTTTGGTCCCCACGAGGACTAGGTCTCCTGATAGGGTTATTGTTTATATCAGAAAAGGTCTCCAAATGATAACACCCGCATGCACGCATGCACACACACACACACACACACACACACACACACACACTCCTTCACTCTGCTGGTACTTCATATAAATACCAGTACGTGCACTTGCTGCCTTTTAAGAAACAATACTTGGTCACTTCATGGTAATAATTCATTCCAACACACATGTATTTCAGTATGGCAGAGTAACCTGCTCTGACTCTTTCGGTTTACCTTCAGAGATGGGGCAAGTCAGGACCTGAGTGCTGTAAGAGCTGAGAGGAGCCACTCGGGCTGAGTGCTTCTTCATCCTCCACTGGGGCCACAACACACTGTCCTTCCCTGGGACGTGTACGTATGTGTGTGAGGATGTATGCCTGCACGCTCAGCAGCTCATCCTGTTAGCTCCGTGCATCCTGACTCCTCCGCTTCTTCTTCTTCTTCCTCTTCTTCTTCACGCTCTTGATAAGCCCCCCTCCTCCTCCTAGATCTCGTTCAACTCCTCTGTCTTCTTCCCAGCACTCCAGTCCTGACTCTCTGTTCCTCTCCAGCCCGGCGCCCTCTCTGTGCTCTTTCTCTCCCTCTCTCTCTCTTTCTCTGTCTGTCTGGATAGTGACACAGCTCAGTGGAGATAGCTCAGTGGAGGTGCAGTGAAGTGAGGACTCTACTGTTGCACTGTCATGCCGTGATCCAAGACTGCCACTGTCTCCAAGGGAGACTGAGCTTCAAGTGTGTGTGGCATGGCGCAATCACTCCCCTCATCTCTTTCTATCCCCCCCTCCTCTTTTCTCTCTGCCTAACTCGCTTTTCCCCTCCTCTTCTTTTGCTCCACAAATCAGCAGCTTTGTTTGGAAGGTAACCAAGCAGCCTGAGTTAATTATGCTGCGTTAGCTGCTGTCCCCTCCTTCCTTCCTTCCCTCTCTCCGTCCTCCTCCCTCCCGATCCCCTTTCTACCTGAGCAGGCTTCTCTCTCAATTCCTCCCTGTCTCCTGCAATATACTCTTGTCCTCTGTCGACCAGCGACTTTGTCTTTTCTTGGCACATCTCCTGCTCTTCACTGCTCCTTGAGAATTGAATTAATTTTAGAGCACACTCGTGTCACCTTCACTGCAACATCAACCAATTGAGCTGTAAAAAAGACATAAATATCAGAAGGACAGGAAAGTCCTATACATGCAGATTCTTTCATCCACCGAGTGCAGGGACATGGAGACCCCTACCCCCACACGATCCTCACCCCACTACTGCAACACGGTACACTAAATGTCTTTCACATGTTAAACCTTTAAACAAATAATCGCTAACTTAAGAAAAAAAGACAAACACACAAAAAAACACACACAAATATGTGTGCACCGGCATTGATGTTTTGGGAGTTTGTTTGATTTGCTTTCCTGCAGAGAATGAGATGAGAACACCACTCTCCAGTTCACCATCATCTTGAAGCCAGCCTGGTAACAGCATGCAAAAATGCTCACTCATGAATACATCATTCAGCGTTTGTTTCATCCCTGCAAAAACAAAGAGAAACAACAACAGCATGCTTCTGTGTTGCAGTAGGCTGTGCGTGAATGCAAAATTCAAGTATGGTCCTGGCATGGAATTTTCGACTTTAGTCTTGTTTTATCCTTCGTTATCGTTGAACTGAGCCAGGATAGCTGTTTCCCCAGTAAAGTCTTAATGCTAAGCTAAAAGCTAAAAGCTGGCTTCATATCGAAGAGACACTTATAAAAGTACATCTATCTTCTCATCTCATTCTTGGCAAGCGTATTTTTTTCTAAATGAAGAACCAGTTCTTTAAGTGAATGCATCAGTTAATGGGGTTTTAAATATTCATATTGCGACTATGCTGCTACGTCAGAGAAAGATTTCTGTTCCATCAGAAAACATCCCCATGCCCTGCTCGTGAGGCGTGTCCGTCTCATGAGACTGTGGTTGGGAGTTTCCATCTCAAGGAAAAACCCTTTGCTCATCCTATTTCTGGCTGTGGTCTTAAACCTGAAGATTTAATGGACACTAATACTGCTTGGACCTTTGCGTCAACACCTTATGCGTCTTTTCGATCATAAACACGAGGCTCTCCAGCAGGATATGTCACCACTGAAGTTAGTAGGTGACCCAGCCAAAAGAAATAATTCGAGCAATGCAGTAATCTTTTCTAAACTGGTTACTTTAGTTCACTGTCTGAACAATTTTGCTGTCATGTTTGCTCCAGGATATTTCTCATTATATCACTATCACCATGACTTCTACCGTTCTCATCTGTCTCTACTCTCCTCTGCTCATCAGCCAAGGATCTGGCACAGCTACAGAGAGCACAGCAGAGCACTTCTCTGTATGTTCCAAGCTGGTGGAGAAGAGAAAACGGCACGATTATTGTTTGGGTTGTTGTCATTAAATTTGAAGGGGGATGCAGGGCCGTGTTCCAGAAACAACATGGCTTTAATTTTGTGTGAATGCACGATTCAATATTAGGGAAAAAGCTAAACTGTTAGTTAAAACACACTCGTGTTACAGAATGAATGAGGCATTAAAGCAAAATACTTCATCTTGAGATGAAACAAATGTGCTTTTTTTTGTAGAGACCACAGGCACATTTTTAACATGACGTGATGTACAATTGCAGCAATTACACATCCAGCAGATACAGAGCAACACCATCGTTAATTAGAAGTCATGTACCTGTCAACCCAGTGAATGTAAATGCAACATTCACTCGTTACTTCCTTGGTCGGAGTGAAATATGGAGCTCTTTGGCTACTCTTTGTGTAATCTCTATAAGAGAAATCTGTAGGCAACTGGCGAGATTCTCATACGTGACAGTGTTGTGGTTGGTTGACAAATCACACTTGAATAGGCCTTGGTTCCATGCAGACAAACTCTTTGGAGAGCAAAGAAGGCAGATCCTATTAGCTGAAATGTAATCTTCCGCCTTCTGATGGTGATTTCGATTTTTACAGACTGCCTTCATGTGTTGTTGTGACACAGTTCAGTCACTGCTGTCGTCTCTTAACTCCAGTTCAATTCGCACATCCCAGGTTAGGGACTCTTCTGTAGATCTGGACCAGCCGTCAGAAGTGGAAGTCATGGCCTGGACTGCCGCTGGATATATTGTGCAGAAAGTCCTGACATTTTAGCCTCATTTCTGCTCACATGTGTTCTATTTGCTAATTGTTTCCTCTTTCACGTCATTCGAGAGTTTTTCCTTGAGACAGCAGCTTCCTGCAGCTGGAAACTGCAGGATGGTTGGGGGTGAAACAAAACAGTAAAGTTGCTGCTGAAGTGACTTTAAATTCTCTACAATACTCACTACAGCTTAGGAGAAAGATATGTTTTCTGTAGGTTAAACATGACACAGACATGCTACTCTTTTGCTTTTTCATTATTTTAATCATGCCAGCTAAGTAGAGATGTATCTATTTAAGGTTTTACTTGGTACGTTTTGACTAACAAAGTTTGCAAAGCTTAAAATCAAGGTTGAACATTGAGGAATGATCAGCCACACAGTGAAAAATACAGCTTATTATACTACTTATTACTTATTACAGCTTAGTACTTGGATAGAAAAAAGTCAGATCGGTGAATCCTTAATTATAAAAAAATATTGATTATAGTTGATTATAGCTGCTATAATGTGCTTGTGCATGTGCGGCGCAAGCGTGGCTGAAGCAGGAGGGAGTATTGATCCCAAGAGACGGAGGGGGGGTTCAACTTAAAAATAGACCTGCTGATGAGTGGAGCCAAAAGCGAGACAGGGAGGGACAAGAAAAACGATGTAGTCAGCAAAGCCCAGGATGGTAATCGCTATCAGATTAAGAGAAACGTCAGGGGCACTAGACCAGGGAGGGAAATTTGGCATGAGATGGCTGCTCTGTCTACTCTGCAGGTTTTTTTTGTTTGTTTTTTTTCAAATGAGTGAATCAAACTCAACACGTTCAAAGAAATCCACTGAAGCAACCATGCTGGGTGTCCCTAATAAACTGGAAACCAAGTGTATATCAGACAATAGTCACTGCATCACAGATCAAAGCGTCCTTCCTCTTTACCTCCATAGCAACAGCTGTACTCCCGTGCACTGACGCACACAAACCCATTCAGCTGCTTTTGTTATTGAGATTTTTCCAACAGTCCTCCAACATATGAGCCTCTTTGTCTAATCTAGAACTCAGCAGATCTCCACAAGAACCAGGACCAAAGAAAAGGGATGATAGAAAAGATCTATGACTGATAATTGCACCTGATTTTACCTCTAATGAAGAGCAGATCACACGTGTGACAACTCACTGGACCATCATGGAACCATCAACTCAAAGTGGGTTGAACAGAGGGAGACAAGGACACCTAGTGGTGAATAGGGTTAGTGCATTACAGGTTTGTGAACATAAAGCACAGATTTATCTTTTAAAAAAGCATTAGAGGGTGAGTTCAGCCAAATTTATCTCATGTGTTTTTCCATACAGAATTTTTTTTGTGGCAAGAAAAAGCAGAATTTGGTGTCACAACTTATTCCTGAGCTCTGAAAAAACATTGGAAGTAATCACGAATATAAGAAGAAATTAAAATAATTTATTCTTATCAAACAGAACCATGTGGCTGTTGAGAAGCATATGGGCCATGGGAATTTTCAAAATAAAGGCTAAGCTAATATAAGAGATCACAACATGGATCAATGTTGGACTTTTGCATCAATTATATTGAAATTTTTGGTCACAAAATGGATACAGTGGTACATGATATATTTTTATAACTCAAACTACTGGGAAATATATCATTTCCCTTGTTTCCCTTGGCATAGGCAAATACTTGAGAGAGAACTCTGGAAAGACTATGTAGCTTAACATTTTGTGCCATTATGTTGTATCCAATTCCCCTCAAGTAATACCATGATTAAGGAGGTGAAATTATCATTTTAAAAAAATCAAATTAAAAACAACAACAGAAAAATTATCATATCAAATTCCCCAAAACTGTAGAACACAAAGCCAACCGCAGATTTTTTATTCTTATAAGTGTTAGGAGTCGGCACGTCGGCCACAGCAGGACGCACTGAGTTCTTCCAATGCCGTTTTTAAAGTTTTAAGCACCCTATATGACATTTATTCAAGGTTGCAGGAGAAACTGGAGGTAGACACACATGAAAACTTTGTCTTGTATTTCTTATGATGTACAACTAAATATTTTTTACATTGAAATGTAACAACATGACTGAACTAGTGCCGTGAAAAATCTCTTGCAGTGTAAAAATGTTGCATACCTCTCTATTTTTATACATGGAAACTGCATGTAGTAAACACCAATGCTGACTTCCTGGCATTTCACTAGAGGATGAGGAGGGTCACTCAGTTTATTGTTGATGTTGCATTTTTGGACCCCATGAGGGCACTGTTTGACAGCTAACCACACGGAGCCACACTCGGAATAATAGACCAACCACCACAAATCTCACACATGTTCTCTGAAATAATCCAGTGTTACTTTTGAACCACATACAATCCCATGCTGTAATGAAGCAATTTGCTGGAGCCGGGCCAAATATTCAATCACCTGACATGTAGTACTACAACATATGGCCCCTAGCACAGTGGCATGAGCACGGGTCAGCAGTTCTGTAATTCCAGTGGAGAAATATTGCGCCCATTACATGGAGGGTGTTTCGCTGATCCCCAGGAGAATGTCAGACTAACAGCACTCCAGGAGTTGTTCAGGCAAAGCTCATATCCCATTCGACACTCGGTAGTTATAAATAGCCCTGAGAGCGCAGGCATGGGAATGGGATAGTCCAAAACAAGTGCCTGAACCTTCTGAATGTTTGAGGAAATGTTTGTGGATGAAAGTGAAGAGTCCCTCGCTGTTAACACTGGTTTTGAACGGTTTCAAAAATGCAGGATACTCAGTTAAAGGATGAATCGATTCACAGGCATCTTCTTTACATCTCTCCATACACTCTTTGAAGACTGCGATGATACTTCCTTCATAAGTTTCCTGTGTCTGTTGCTGTCTGGCTGTGATGCCAGAAGTGAACAACCAACACAGACAGTCCTGAGCAGGACTGCCCCTACCAGTGCCTGTCCTTCCTCCTGGACCCTGCCTTGTTTCCCAGCCGGGAATGTGCCAGTATTATAGACCTGTCCTTCAAAACAAGGTACACAGCAAATCATTGTAATGGTTTTCTGGAGATGTTTAGGAAGCACGTTATTGTTATATGCTTCAACAGGAGCCAAGCTGCTGCTGTGAGCGTAAGCAGTCCTTCCTCTGTTTGATTTAAGGGTCCACTGTGTTGAATTTAGGATGGATTACTGGCAGAAATTGAATAGAATATAAACGACTATGTTTTCATTAGCATATAATCACATAAAAGTGTTTTCTTGAGCTTAGAATGAGCCCTCATACAGTATTTTAGCAGGAGGGTCCACCATGTTGCATTTGCAACAATTAAGGACAGAACAATTTAAAGGGCCCAAATTCATTGCAGGAGTCAACATCAATCCATCCATCCATTCATCATTTTCTATACCACTTATCCGTTAAGGGTTGCAGAGGCGCTGGAGCCTGTCCCAGCTGACATTAGGGGAGAGGCGGGGCTCACCCTGGACGGGTCACCATTCTGTTGCAGGGCCATCAGGAGCAGTTAGGCGCTCAGAAACTTGCTCAGGGATACTTAGACATGGTCACTGGGGGGAGTGAGGATCGGACCAGCAAGGATCAGTTGCTAGACGGCCACTCTACCCCTGAACCATGCCACCCCTCCTATAGAAGTCAGATTTGAAAAACTCACACCACAGAACCAGGTAGGGCAACTGTACTGTAACTGTGACTGTAGAAAAAGCTGCGGTACCAAGTACTGGGTTCTACCCTCTTGGTACAATTAAAACCAGTTTGAAATAGAGGTGTCGCAGCAGTTGGACGCACCTCAATATGTGTTAGGTGTTAGTTCAGCTATTTAATACAACTGGTCTACATAAAAACACATGCATGACACGCTGGCTATCAGTTTGGACCTTAAGTCCTACACATTTTCGGTGCTATAGTGGTTGCTCTGGCTTGTCCTCTAATTAGCTCCGACAAGGAGACAATGTTAACGGTGAGGTCTGTCTGTCTGTCTGTCTGTCTTTTTGTCCACTGTGAGGCCAATTTTCACGAAAAGGGGTGTAGCGTAGACACATTTTGGGGGCATATTAATCAAAGAGGAGAGGAGAGGATGTTTTGTTACTTCTCTTACTGTAGATCTACCTCAGACGTATTCAGAAACACATTTAAAACTCAGTGATGAGTTACTGCGAAGACTGTGGCAAGGTGGCCAATTATGATGTTTTTACCAAAATATCTATGCAGAATGGTACCTGTAACTGAGACTGGACTCCACATGGTCCAGATTTTTTCCATACTTCACAACAGACATTAGGAGGGCAGAGAGCAGAAGAGTAGATTCAAAGCATGCCCACCTATTTATTGTATGAACAACATGATATCACTGGGTGATGATGAGGTGGGGAGAACTCTGATGACTGCACTGAATGTAATGTAGAGTGTGTTTCACGGAGCCAGCAACAGGGAGGGTCTCTAGACCTTCACTTCAACTTTGAGACGGTTCAGGAACAAACCCAAGAGAGGAAAATACAGAAAAAGAACGTTTGCCACATTGAGTGATCTGGTTGCTGAAGAAGAAAATTTCTGTAGGCAGACAACAAACTGCTATTGGATTAATTTCACGTCCAGACTATTTATGATACTCTGCTAAACCCCACGTGAGCTGTTTACATGAGACTCCAAACTCTGCACCCCAGTACTGAATCAATAAAGCTGTGTTCAAAAAGATCTGAAAATGCACTCTGCGGTTAATTATTTGGAAACTGGGAACAGGACCAATTCAGAACCAAGAAATGCCAGACCCAAATCTGAATGAGAGACATAAACCCGACTGGCACCGATGAGTCACGGGTTAATTTTGATGTACAAGTTAATACATATTTAGGTGAGAAATCATTATCTCCAACTTCACAACCACAGCTCACTGGATCCTACACACTGGTCCTTTAAAGTCATCTTTGTTTACATTCCTTCTTTTGTGTGCATGAGTTATAAATTGAAGCAGCAAGAAATATTGCTCCTGGTTGGTACAAAGCTGCATGAACTTCTCACATTCTTGTCACTACACATGCACCATTAATATATCATAACCATACTATATGTATTGCAGCTTCAGCCTTGTCAACAAATGTAGTACAAAATCCCCCTTAAAGGCATCTTCTAAGTCTACACAGATGGCAAGTGGCAAGAATAACAAAGAGGCAACAGAATCTTACTAAATATATCATTATCCCATAGGCTTGGCAGGGTGAGCCTACTGTTCTATTTACGTGATCCTTTGCCTCATCCTTCGTGGAAAATGATACTTGCCAATTCTAAAGTTTACAATTGTGAGGGGGAAAACAAACAAAGCAAACAACAGCTGATTCTGCATTCACTTCAGTTGCTAATAATTAGCATTTTAGAGGAACTGTGACAGATTGTCTAATAGCTGTAGGAGTAGGAAAAATTGTGACAAGTACGCTGCCCTGAGGAACACCTTCTGTTGACATATTCAAGAATTGGTTGATGGATTGGAAGAGAAATGGAGTTATACAGATGCATATTTCATCAGAAAATGGGAAATGTCTCTCTAATCAAATAACCCCTCAGCTTGAGGACACTTTTATAGGCTTGGTATGGATGATATTACAGTCCACACCTGCTCCTTATCCCTGGAATTACGGCACAGACGGCATCCCAGCTCTCATTTCCCTCTGCCACAGTGTGTAGTAGGGCAATAAAATGGGACAGACACAGGCTTGTGTATTGGAAACAATATTGCGTGAACAAGCTGCAGCTCCCACTCTGTATCTTAACATTGAAGAGCCAGGAAAACAAGAAAAACATTTACGCCGGTAAATAACTGAAAAGGCAATATTCCTACTTTTACATGAAGCATAATATGCACACAATGAGAATATTGAATTTAACATGAATTAAAGCATCAAGTGGTGAAGCTGGAAATTTCAAGCATCACGGAGAACCTTTGTTTGCATTATCACATGACAACAGGAGTCCATCTGAACATTAGTGAATCCTCTGGATTATAAACATACGGTACAGGAAAAATATCAGGTGTGATTGATTTGGACTAGGAATGTCAGTGTTGGTTTGTTTTCTCTTTTGATAGCCTGAAACCTTTCTTTTTGGATAACGAGAGACGTGGAGAGTGAGCAGCCACATGTTTGGCATTATAGTGGACAGGGGCCAACACCACTCCAAGGTTGTTAGGCCTGCACCACTCAGAAGCTCAAAGTAAAGGGAATTTGGACTACATCTCTCAGTTAGCATAAAAGAGTCGTGATGTAACTTTCGAGCTAGCTTGTCTGATCTAGCGAGTGTGACCTCTAACCCATATGCTTTCAGTGGCATATTTCAGGCTCCAGGTACTGATCTGGTTCTCAGAATCCCTTACCCTCCACCACACTGTTGATAGCGCACTGGTCTAGTTGTGTGATCTTTGGCTGCGAGGCTAACCCACGTGCTAGTTGCTCATGTGGTAATGCATAGAGCTAGAGTTAGCAGTAAACTGAAGAATAACATCACAATTTTTGCATGTGGCTTTGGTCCATTTCTGGATAAAATGGTCAAGGTCCATTTGGCACATTTCATGACAGCATCTGAAGCTGTTAGCTAGTGTACTGCCATGTGCCACAGACAGAAATATTGTCTGAGGTCTGTTGGCCAACTGCTGACACGTACCTAATCTAATCTAAACATACTTGTGAGACACTGGACAGCGTGTGTATGTATGTATGTATGTATGTGTGTGTATATATATGTATGTATGTATATATATATATACACAAAAGCAATAATGTGATTATTAAAGGACCAATATGTAGGTTTGGAGTTTATATATATATATACATACATACATACATACACATACTGGTCCTTTAATAATCACATTATTGCTTTTGTTGCAAACATTAATGGCTAGTTGTTTCAGGTGCTTCCTAAGGGTTCAGTATGTGATTGCGTTCACGGTTAATCTATTGCAACTGACACCCCTGATAAACAGGACGCTGAGTTAATGAGAGACAGACTCGTTTCCTTTTCCTCTGTGTCAGTCTAAAAATCCACTGAGGTGTGCTCAGCTCATCCAAAAAGACACATATCGTAATGAGCCTCAGCTGGAACTGCTCTTGATTGAATCTGCACATTCCCTTGGAGAGAAAAACACACTTATTACTCTGCGAGAGTAACACATAGTACTACGCTTCAGTAGTACATCTGGGTAAGAATGCAAATATTGAGAGAGCATCTCTTTTTTAAGTCATGAGGTTTTAGTTGAGCTTTTATGTAACAGCCAGGGGGAAATGTTGGATTGCGTGCCAAGTCCAATTCATTTGGAGCAAGGTGCACCTGCATATACTGTAAATCACAAGAGGCTTACAGGTCAGTGATTTGTCCCATTTTGTGTTGCTATTCAAGAGAAGCAACTCCTCATGTATCCAATGAAGATACAATCATCAAACAGGGAGTCAGGCCTGAGAGATCCTGCTCTGCTCACCTTGTTCTTCGATCATAAATCCATTTGTAAAATCACTACACCCTTGTGTAGGGAAAACTGAAATGCTTGTTGTTTCCCCCTGCTGTAATCCCACTGGCATGGCTCATAGACCGGAGGGCAAGATTTTAAGATCATCCCTCAACAAAGTGCATCATCAGCTCACACCTCCAATCGCTGACACTGCCTAGGTGTCAGCAAAAAATTCCAAATAACACTCCACCAATCAAATCCAGGAGGGCAAATAAAGAATTAGACTAAAGTATCTCAGGTACTTTCTATCGGCCTACATGTGCATCAGTTGCCATATGAAAATTTAGGATTTTAATGAAACATTCAGTGTGAGGCTGCCATGTGAGTCACAAATGAGTGTTTCATCTGGGCAACATCAGGCTGCACTTGTGCGTGACACTTTTCCCATTAATTGCATTCGCTTTTGTTAGTCACCCCCCACCCTCTGATATATGCCTCAGAGACGGATGAACCGTCACCTTGTCGTCTGCTGATGTTGCCTAATAAATATAAAATCTAATTATTCATCACACACTTACGCTACTGCAACAGAATTAAGCATTTCTATCAATTCCCAGATGTACAGTAAGTATTCATCATAACATTTACATACAGTCATTAACACCTGGACAAAGAAAGGCGTGAGTGTCGCAGCACTAATGACTCTACTTTGCATCTTTCTACTCACTTCTGTGACTGGAGTATCCCGGGTTGTAGCCGTAGTAGCCAGTGATCCTCAGAATCCGGTCCTCGATGTCGTGCAACCCGTTGGCTGTCACTGTAGGGCTGTAGCGACTGCCCCCGGTCGGCGTCGCTTTGCCGGGCAAGCGAGTGTTCTTTAGGGGCTCCAGCCTGATGCAAGGCTGGTCTCCACTCTCCAAAGCAGTCTCGGAGCTTATCATTGTAGGTCCGAGCGGACAGAGATGAGAAGAGAGCGCAGATGAACCCTGATCACCATGCGAGAGACCCCCGGGGTTGCATCAACAATCAGCAGCAGCAGCAGCAGCAGCAGCAGCAGCAGGAGGAGGAAGAGGAGGAGGAGGAGGAGGAGGAGGAGGAGGAAGAGGGCATCCAGAGCCACATTCACATTCCTCCAGTGATGCTCCCGGACGCAGAGCAAGGTTATCAAACTCCAGGAGGCTGGCAGACATGCAACACTAGGGGGCGTGTCACTACTGTCACATGCTTTGAGTTCAATTAAAGGGGGAAAAAAACTTGGCTGCAGGGGGAAGCTGCTGGGTAATGGCCTGCATGAAAGATCATTCACATAAATCTATGCCCACAAATTAAAGTGCAAACACACAGGAAAGAAAAAAAGCTTTCCACAAAAATGATGACTTTTGTGTCTCGTTTAAAGTGCTGAGCAACACCCACTTGTTCAAACACACACTTGTGATACTATTCAGTGTCAAACCTGTTGAAGAATTAAAGCAGTACCATACACACATGCGCACGCCTCTCCATGCTCCCAGTAGTCAACATAGCATCCATAAGAAACAGGTTTAAAGCTGTATAAAGAAAGAGAAATATTCCAAAATCACTAAAGCCAAAAATGTATTTTGTCTTTCAATTACTTACACACAGGTGGACTTCCAAAGATGCTTTTGTCCCCTCCAGAACGAATCGGAGGAGTCATAGTTAATTTGTTTTTAGCTCAAATCAAAGTGTTTGTGGATTACAGATCATACAGCAGGATAAAGAAGACATGGCTCGTCCTGGACAATCTGCTTCAGAATTTGTAAATGGATGTTTTTTGAGCTGTTTTTGTTGTTGTTTTTGGTGTGTGTGTGTGTGTGTGTGTGTGTGTGTATCTTTGTCTTCATTCTGGAGTCACAAAAGAAAAAAATAATGCAAGTTAAATATTTTACGCCACATCAGAGCCTGGGAAGGGTTCTGTAGCCATAGCTGAATTGTTTGGTCATGTGACATAAATCAGAGCCCATCATTTTCGCTGGTGTACGAGCGTGATATCGAGCTGCACACTCTTCTAACTGCAAATTAATGTTATTGGATCCATATTTCAGGCTCATATTCGCGCTATTATCATTAGCTCTCATTAACCAGAGTAGCCTGACAACACACTGCAGGAAAAGCAGCATCCGAAGCTTGTTTGACTCGAGCTCGTTTGTGTACGTGATCGAGGTTGGTGAGAGGAGAGCGTGCGCTGACAGCGCTGTGTGTGTTTATTTTAACACCACCAATACAGAACCATTGCATTGACACTGCAGGTCAGCTTATTTTATTATTGATGAAGTAGGAGGCAAACTGTCACTCACAATAATGGTCTCTTGTCTGAGATGAATTTGTCTAGCAGTGTGACTTCATGTTTGGGTCAGATTGTATTTATTTGTTTATTTATCTATTTATATTTTTGCCTTTTCTCAGTAGTTTGAGGATGTATTTCTAAAATTAGATTTATTTTTCCATCCCTCTCAGATATTTGTTTTCATGTCATTCAACACCAATCAATGACGGGTCTAGAATAACTGAAAGACCAAAGCTGGGGTTTCTTTTAGACAAGAAAACTGTAACGGATGACTAATTACAAAGATTAGATGAACGTTAACCTCTCATTTGTACAAAGATAGACCCAGAAGATAAGAAAGGATTTATTTATAGACCAGTTTTGCCCCATCATCCTCCTGGACCTCTCAGGAATGTTTCTATTTGTTGGTCATTATAAAATATGCATGCACTTTTAGGAAACGCATGTTTATCTAACAGTTTTTGGTGACACTTGAATTCTGGCCGCAAGCGGACCTTTTCCCTTTCAGTACATATTTGAAATGTTTTCTCGTACTGAAAATAGCACACAGATTAGAAAGTTTCAGTGCACAAAGTTGTTTTTTGTTTTTTTTTTAATCCCACCTCATTATTTTCACTTATGATAACATGAATTTTATTCTTAGGTAAACCCCAGAACAATCTCTTTTTCTCAGCTGGCCACAGGTTTGAGGCTGGCTCCTGGAAGCTCCATTTGACTGGATCCCCCAGCTTGCAGATGCTGCGGGAAAAAAAAAAAAAAAAAAACAACCTGAAAACTGGGCTCCAAATCCAATAACAGAAGATGCAGTATTTCAGTGTCTCTGTGATACGCTTCTTTCCAAGTCCTCCGCTCTTTGTGTGAAATCGATTGTGAGTGTGTGGAGAATTTGCGCCCCTGTTGGCATTGTTGTGCAGACACATACTGGGGTTTATGATGCCCTTGGACGCCAGAAGTGCTTCCTCCCCCTCTCTTACTTACTAAACCAATCTCCACCTCATGTTCTTTTGTTTCAGTTTGTTTGTGCTCCAAAGCACTTATCTCACACATTCAGTTCAGGGACAGCTTTGTGGTTACAACAATGAAATGCCAATGCCCAGAAAGTTTCTCCATGCCTTTTTGAAAATAGCTAATTTCCTTCTTTCTCTCTCTTTTTTTTTTTATATTGGGCACTTTCTTACAGGCCTTTGCAGCTGCAGTCCAAAAAAAGTTTTCTTCGATCACCTACTTTTGTTTCGCGGTTTTATAATTCTGCTCCGTTTATGCAATACAAAGCAGCACTGCACTGAAAATGATGCGGTGGGTTGCCTTCTTTCAAATCTCAGGTACAAGTTGTTATTTTTCTGAACAACTGCAAATGCATTTATGAAAAATAACAGTTCAGAGGCAAAATTGCTCTCTGACAGCACTGGGCTCATTAAAAGTCTGCAGCTCTAACCCAACATTAGGAAGGCAGATTATGCATGAGCCATGACAAAGAAAGTTCTTGCTTTTTAGATTTTAAGGGCATTTTTATGGCAGCGTGAGAAAGACTAATTGTCAAGCGATTCCTAAAGAAATCACTCGTTCCTTGAAGCAGTAGCTTAAAAGCTATCATGAAAAATCGATCTGCGCATCGTTTTTAATATCATTTCTAAATGTCTCACAGCAAAGGCTGACTTTTATATCAGACAAAAGGATTAACATTCACAGCATCCCGAGACATGATTAACATTGTCTTTCCTTCTCTCACCTCTCTGTTGAAAGATGTTAGTTTAAAACACAAATTATCTGTCTCATTACTGCACCTGTATTATCTGCAGTGTGACAGGAGATTTATTTTGTTCCTGTACAGCGCTGCTTATTCCCTGCAGCCTCTAGGTGCAAAGATTATTGCATCTATTTTTAGGACCTGGCTCTGATTTTTATCCTGAGAGTAAGTGTATTTTTGGAGTTTAATCAAATTCTAATTTGACCACAACTGCCTTATTGTAACAGCGCCTGTCATTATTTGCGGTAAGCATTCATCCATAAAGTATAAGCTGCTTAATAGGACATGCTGAGGAGACAATACGTCCCATGTGACTCCATCCCAGGCCACCCCCAGCGCACCAGCACCCCCACAGCAACTCAGCAAGTCACCTTTGAGATCAGTGACCGTCTCCCCAGCCACCTGCTGTATAAATATTCAATGTGCACTAAAGATAACCTGGCTCGTGCAGCTGGGGGAGAGAAACAAGGCTGCTGGGCAGGAGAAGGGGTTTGTCATTCGAATGTAGCGAGCTCAAACTGTGGTCGCGTTGGCCTGCAAAGGTCACGTTGAAAGCGTGCTAAATATTTAATAACCTTGATCACCAGGACTCTGTTGTAATAAATGGTTTTAATTAGAGAAAAGAGCAATGAAGAATAAATAATCCCATTAGAGCAGATTTATGGTATGAATAATAATGTTTTTCTTCAGGCAGTGAATATGTGACCCTATCTCACATCTCTTGAAGCATTTCTTTTTGCACATTTTGTCTTTTAATCTATTGTGACTACGCAAAAGATAAAGTATCTTTCTTTGTTGTCTCCATCTGCAAAGAATAACCTGCTTATGAAGTCTCTCAGAGCACTAAATGCCCTATAGGATTTCCTCCTCCTCCTCCTCCTCTCTATTTAACAACAAACGTTCATTTGCCTGTAGGAGGCAATTGAGTCCTCTTGCTTTCTTTTGAGGAGGGCAGTCGGCATATAAATAAAATATACAGTGACCAGACTGCATTTTTAAAAATAGATCATCCACAGTGCTTATGCCAATTCCCTCCCTGTCGTGTTTCATGGCTGTTTGAACAGAGGAAGATATTAGCTCTCGTACGCCAGTTAGCTGGTGCTTAAAGTGCTAACAGACACCATTGCCACATTCATTGCACATCCAGCGTCTCTGCTGGCATTAGCCGTATCACCACAAAGCTGCTGCAAACTACAAGTGTACATAAACATTTCATAATGTTGTGTGTTGGTATCGGTTTCTCCGAAGGTCAACAACGCCGTGTGTGGCCGTGCATTAACGTGATTTAATGGTGATTGACAGGTGATGCAGGAAGCATGTCACTGAGCCATCAGCAAAATGGAAATCACAATAGATCTTAAAGATGTGGCTTGTACATGAGAAAGCACTTAGCCTTTGACCTTAAATGCCAAAAGACAATCAATATTCCAAACGAATGTTACAGTAAAACCCCTCCATCCCATCAGCAGAAGGAATAGAGTAGTATTCTATATTTGGACTGTGTTCTATAAAATGCCTGAGTATTGATTACAGGGATATTTACTTGTTGTTTTATTAGCCACATCAGAATTTGGTGGTGATGTGGATTTTCCGTGGTTCTCATATGAAGTGAAATTTCTTTATGCGCAGAACGGACAAAAACACAGTACAATTGCCACATTAAAACCTTTCAAAAGGAATTCCCCCCTATTTTGATTTCACACGTTTAACCGAGGGACACGAGATGATCTCTGGTTGGGATCTGGAGGACTCAAAGTCCCACATTATACTTCTCCATGCTGATTGTTGGATCTGGTTCAGCATCTGAAATATTTGTGATGTCACAAATCCCTCATTGGGCCGCTGCTTGAAAAATCCCATTTTCCCTGAGAACAGGCAAAATTTACGCTTTCACCAACAAATACGAAAACACTTTTCCAGTGTCCATCTATCAATCCGGTCTGAATTTGTATTTGTATCTCCATGAGAGTATCACTTGGTGTACCTGCAAGGTGTGATGCTCTACACCACCAGTGAAATGTTAAGTGCTTCCTGGGGCCAGTGTCTCTAATGAAAAGTGAACTAGAGTTTTCATTAAGGTGAGGGAACTGGAGATAGACACTAAAGTACACTTCATCCTCAGATATGTCGTATTATTGCCCCTCAAACTCCTGCCTGTTTACTCGTTGGCTTGTTCCTGTTTCATTCTTTACACAGTTCGCCTTTCACGTGTCTCGTTCTTCTGAAGTCGCACATGGCCACAGTGTACGTTTCTGTGGTTGTGCTATGTGTCATGTCAAGCGACATCATATCTACCTCTCATATTTCTCAAAAACATCCCACTTTGCTTGTAGGATACTTCAAGTCTGACAGACGTCCTCTTTGTTCTCCCACCTCGGAGGCTGGAACTTGCCCATGAACATTTATTATATTAAACTAAATCTCTTACTGACAAACAGAAGTAAGTTATTGCCTCAAAGCAGTAAAATCCTGCATGCAGCATTCTCATGAGACTCACCCTAGAGGGTAAAAAATAAAGCACATAAAAATAAGTTATGTCATGAATTTAATTATAGTATTACCGTTATGATCTAGGCTGCTTTTCTTTTCCTGTTCAACAAGTGGACAGACTACGGTCCTCTGGGTAAAGTTTAACTTGATCTCACCTGCTGAATTTGGGAGGCAATTGCTGGAGATTTATGGTCTGCAGACCAAACAAAGTTAAATCCGTCAGCGTAGCTTTTCTGCATGCTCCGTCCCTCCTAACGGCAGTCAGGATGATGGATGAGCCTGCTGGTGTGATCTGGGGAGTAGAGGCTGGACAACAGCAGCACGGAGGGGACATTTGTCCTGAGTGACCACACTAGATTGTGAGTAATGTTCACATCGATATGAGCTCAGGGTCTGTCACAGTCTCACCTGCTCAGAATTTATATTATTTTACCAGATTTCTTATAACACGCTTGCCTCGATATTAGATATTTAATCTCAGAGGCATCAGTGGACTTTCAGCAGGAGCAACTGTAAACGGAGACACAGATTTGATTTGAGGCATATAAGACATTCAAGAAGAGCTTTCCAGTAATGGAGTCACACAGTATAAATGGCCTTATTTGTGCTTAATGTGCACAAACACAAACATTTAGCACAAACCTTCACTGGAATCAAATTATTTCCCCTTAAAACTCTGTTAAAATGAAATAGGATATTGCTCCAATATTGTTGGATAGCTAACTCTTCTTTGTCTCATCTCATAATGGCACTTTGTTTGGAGTTAGCTCTCTCTGGAACTCGGCGGCAGCTCCAGCGGCAGCGGAACAATACACAAGCACATTCTATGTAGCCGTGCTAGAAAGCCCCTGATAGACACCACTGTCGTTTTTACTGTCATCCCATCTTGTGAACATTTGCGAATGTTGGAATGTAAATTTATCATTTAACCCTCAGCTTATGCCAAAGAAGTTGGCATTTCTTTGTTTTTTACAACAGAGATGGACGCCCGGACTCCCATTTTTCTAGCATTATATTCAGTTTAGCAACAGATTACACCTTTTAGATGAACACAAATAAAGTTGATTTTTATCAGTTACTTGTTTCAAGATAATTACCAAATATAGCGTCAAAAACAACTTCACATCAACCAAGTTGGC
The DNA here is from genome assembly GCF_037954235.1 of Aulostomus chinensis. Taxonomy (NCBI): domain Eukaryota; kingdom Metazoa; phylum Chordata; class Actinopteri; order Syngnathiformes; family Aulostomidae; genus Aulostomus; species Aulostomus chinensis. Next base: position 19,023,368 of record NC_141336.1, read on the forward strand.
CCGGTCAGCTAATTTGTTACCAGTCTAACTTACTGTTTGTGAAGTTTTGAGCTTGCTGAGTTGTGATAAACTGATCCTTCCAAAGTTCAATCTTATTGAAGGAATCAGATTTTTTTTTAAATAAGGACACATGCTTCCGTGAGCATTGGCAGCAAATGTCATGAGATACATTCAAACAGCTGAAGAGATTCAAAAGCACAAATGTCAGCGTTATTACAGGTACACAAGGAGTTATGAAGATTAACCCTCTGATGACCATGGATACAAAAATTTGAACTTTTAAAATGATTTCACTGCCATCTAAACCAACCAACACGTAGATGTTATCTTATCTGCGCTGCTAGCATCTGGCTTTCTGAATTCTGGATGCGATAGGTAATTTTGTCGTTTGCCAGTCACACTTTGATCAAGCGACACACACACACATCCATAACACCCTTTAAAGAATATTGGTGTGAGTTCGCCTCATCGTGTCCTCCCATCAGTCCCAGTGAGACTGCATCCTCCTGAGTCAGATGAGCTGAATCATCCAACAATCAATTAGTACTTCAATCTGCTCTTGATTTGCAGCAGCCCCTGACCCATACAGCGGACGTCCCTCAGGATGCATTTATTTGGGAGGAGATATCAACACCTTCATCTACACTGCTACATTAGCTCAGCTACATTTGGCTGTGGAGATAAGTGGCTCTCGCCTTCTCCAGCAGCAGATTAATAGTCCCACTGAACGTGAACCTAGAAGGTATTTTGGTCCACAAGTCATTACGCGTGATCTAATACGTGGCGAGGGCTGTGGTACAGCATCGGATGGGAGGATCAATTCTCAGAGTCAAATTCATTGAACACCAGTGAAAGAAAGCTTCATTGACACTGGGAATTCAAGGTTGAAATGGGTATTGACTGGGAGATGTTAAGGGAGTTGACTTCCCAGCACCAGTGGCTTTTCTTCCTGTCCTTTATTGAGTAATAGCTGGAGATGCTACCATTATTCTGCAAGAGCTGTCCCCTGTGGCAGGCATCCGTAGTGAGGAGAAGGGATGCATGGTTGATAGTGGGTCAGAACCAATATAGTCTGAATTCATCTTCCCAAGAGCCCCAGCTGTTGGCCTATGTCCACCTTCATTCATTAAACTCCTCACACATGCACCTGCTACTGAAATGCAATCTGTCACCGGACACATCGTCCTGATAATAAATGAACTCGCGTTTGGGTTTACACCTAGAATTTTCAATGTGGTCTTGCAATCACTGAGATCAGATCTGTGTCCTTCAGAGAAAAAACAACAACAACTGCTTGTGGGTCTAATTTGGCAGCAAATCAGCTGTAGACTAGATGTCAAGTTGGCAGGTGTAAGATTGCCAGAGAGAGATTAGTGTACGTCAGAGAACGAGGTCATTCAGCAGGAGTAAACAGAAAAGAAGACTGGCTCTGTATGCAGCCATTTGCATTTTTGGCTAAATGCTACAACAGTGAAACAGTTTGTGGATGAGCGAATGGAGTAAAGAGGGGTGGGAGTGTGTTGTGGGTTCTTTTGGTAAAGAGAAGGAAAAACTGAATGAATGAGGCAAAATTTGCACGATGTTCTGTGAAAAGTAGCGAGCGGTCTATGCTAACAAAAACACAACAGCTCTCTGTAGAGGAGAGAGTTGCAACCATAGTTTCTGTCTTTTACGTCACTGGTTTATCCGTGTCGCGTATTTACACCTAAAATCTCTTTACACCTGAAATCTGACCACCTGCTGATGAAGTCAAGAGATAAGATCCCATTCCAATCCCAGCACCTGGTGTAAAATGCCTTTTTTTTCCTAATTCAGATTCTGTATTCAGCTAAATTTTAAAACAGGGAGTGTTGTAATAAAGTGCAGTTCAGCAGAATAAATAATATTCCAATATTGGTACCAGTGCAGATGAAAAGCTATGAATGTCAACTGTTTGATGAAAAGTGAGATTAAAGGGCCTTTGTGGGGGGTTTTTATGCTGTGATGAGAATTATGCACTTGTCAGTGGGCCTGACAGATATTTGCTATTATGGCACTCTAATTCACACTCACTTTATGTGCTACACATTTAGGATGCTGCCCTCTTTCACGAGGAGTGCTGATTCAGTTGTTCCGTGTGATGATTCTGCCAAAAAAATACTGTCAAAAGAACTCTTCTCTTGATCAACACGTTGCTCATCTGCATGCGCAGGTTTTTTTTAAAAAATTTGCTTGAGCCCCGTACCGTCTTGAAAACACTGATATATATTTCCCGTGAATCATCCAGAACCACTCCTTTATTCCTCATATTAAATGAAACTAATTTTGCAAGTGGTTTAGGTGCAAGGTCACTCTTTTTCACTGTGAAAGCACAGTGCAGTTCATACACAATCACTGTTACATCTCGGAAGAAATAGTGCCAAGCCTCTTGTGACATTTAATGTTGAAAAAAAAGATAAATATTTGGTTTTATCTATTGTAGATGAATAGCGGTACGTGCTGTCCCACACATCAGTTTTACACCGACAATTAAGTGGAAACTATAGCAAAAACTGTGAGTTTGAACACAGACTCATTAATTCAAGCACCAACACAACATTGAATGTTAAAGTGAAATGCAGCCTCTATGTGTTATCTCATTAACTTGAATGAATGATAGCATGTGCGATGCTAAAGCTCAGGCACCAGAACATTGTATGATAAGGATTATTGTGTACTGTATTGAGTATTTTTTTTTTTTTTTTTACAATGCAGGGTTTTTCTCAAAGATTGAAAGGTATGTTTGTTTGCTAAATACTGAAACTCACGGACTGATATGAAATTCATATATCAATCATGTCTTTTACATGATGATATTATAAAAGTCATGATTCAGAGAAGCTGATGTTACATTTTATATAAATTCTAACAAAAAGTGGATTCATATATCAATATCCATTAAAAAATGACGATAACTATCTACATTTTAATCTCCTTAACCCCACTTTCTGACTTACTTTATGTGTCTTCTTCCTGCTTGCCAGGTGTAGGAGTGTGTTTGGATTTGTACTTTACAACCCATATGGTGTGAGTGTATGCAGGTACTATATCTCTCCACCTGCATATTAGGAGCTCTGCATTTTACCATCTTGTTAACAGCTGCTACCACACTGCCACCTTCTGGTCCACACGAGAATTGCAGTACCATTCCCAGAGGAACTAAAAGGAGAGGTGTCTGACCTGAAATGTAACAGCTGAAAAGAGGTTTACAGGGGGAAAAGAGCAGCTACATACATGTGTCAGATATGAGCTCCCATGGTTTTCTCTTATTCAGACTGAATAAGATCATAAGAATGTGGATGTTCTCATCCGGGAGTTGTACATCACAGATGGATCTTCAAGAAGCACGTGATGTTCTTATCTGAATGCATTTGCACTAATCACACAGTAGATATCTAAATTATTAAATTTCATGCTCACTTATGTAAGTCACATTAAAGAGGGTGACACAGAATAGGACCGTACATTAAGCAGATAACTGCCTCTAGGGGGACACACAAGTCATTTTATGGCCTGGTTGAGAGATTCCAGTGTCTCTCATGACTCCCAAACGCCCATTTAAAGAAATTTCATACAGTTGCTTAGCTTGAACAGTTGAAGCATAATTGAGATGGTGCACTGATTCACGAATAAGGAGGGCGGCGGCGCCTTCATTCCTCCTCTGGGCTTACATCGGCTGCTATGTAGTCTGAAATGACGAGGAGCAGAACTCCTGTCGGCTCTGATGTACTACAAGACACTTGGCAGTACAAGATATTAATGGAGGGCACAAAGAAAAAGAGGGCCTTTACTGCTGGTCAGTAGGCTTACATGCACGTTTGCATAGAGCTTTAGTTTTAGCTTGAGAAAGCCATTTAAACGGACATCTGTTGCTGTCCTGATGTACAAGAACCAATGATGGACAGTAGGTGGCAGTATGCCCCCTTACAGCTATTTGCAATCAGGCCTTCTTCTGTCTCAGATTTTGCGTCATTTACCAAATAAGTTAGCAAGTAAGTAGAAGTAGTAGTTAGTACATAAGAAAATTCCGGATTATTCGTAGAACGTCATGCTGAAGTAAATCAGTCCACAGCCGCAATGTCTCGGCTTATTAATCCAGTTTAAAACCTCCAGTTTTAGTCTCAAGATAACCGCATTTCTACAAAAAAAAAGTCATCATCATCATCAAGTCAGTATGGCCCTTCCTGGCCTCCATACAGGGTTACCATGACAAACTCAAATATATTCAATGATGGTGCCATTCCCTCCCATCATCCAGTGTCAGTTTACTCGACTTTATTATCATTTCTGTTCGTCGTTCTGCTCTATGATGTGAATAAAATGATCATCTTTTATGTAAGAGTCAAGGCCAAGTGTAGATGGTCAAGTGTCTCTTAAAATGACTTTATACTCATGTGTGGTTAAAGAGCTTGTCTATTTATTCCTCCCTTGAGGGTTTTACATGTAAAACAGCCATTTTTCATTTCATTAACTGGAGTGGGAGTTGCTGAAAGACGATGGAGGGGGAGGATGGATGATAGCCTGCTGCTCAGGTAGACTTTATGTTTCTGCTCAACATCTTCCAGGCAACTGATGTGTCTTACAGCTGCTAGATGATGATGAAGTCTGTTACAATATCAACATGACCTGATCTCAAGGAGATGAACCTGATCTGACTTTCTTATCTTGCAAGAACTGATGCCTCTGAGCCTGAGCTGTGAATTGACCAGACGTCCCGTCGTGTGCCAAAATTCACTGCACTACCACCTCATGAAAAATATAATTTACCGGCTGAGTGATTCAGGGTGCGCCAACTGTTTGGTAAAACAGCGTTTCCCAACTGCTTTTCTGAGAACTGAGATTCGAAGTGATTTCAGATGTGTTAGCGATTGCCAGATCTCCCGGTGCCTGCCGCCTAAACTCACGTTTACACAGTCAGCCAGTGAGATAACATCTGTCCATAAAGCATGGGCACATGTGGAATCAACTGACCGATATCACTGACGACAGAATCGGACCATTGCCTGTAACACTGCACCCTAACTCTGAGATAACTGACCCTGAGATACTGGAGGTCAGAAAACAGGTTTTCAGAGATCATGTATGGTAAAACACACCCACGTGAGGGGCAGTAGTTATCCATGAAATCTCATTATTTGATTGAGGCACGGCTTGTTTGGACTGCGTGCACACACTTGCATCACAGATGACATCATTCAATCTGCTGACCTGTTTTATATTCTGGTTTGGGAAACATTAATGTATAGAGACAATGTACCACGATGCTGACATCTTCTTTCATTTCATTTTTGACAACCATGCAAGAAAAAAAAAAAACGGAGGATAAACAGTCCTGAGAATTCTCCTTTGCCTGCTGAGGGCTGAAATGTATTGTGTTTCCATAATAAGTCAATCAAATGTCTCACTCTTCACTGGATTATGTCACATAAATACACCCGTCTCCTTTTCTTTCTTCTTTACCCTACAATAAAGTATCTCGTGAAAAAGAGAATTGCGCCTCATAGACTTATACATATTTTTTGTCAACAAAAATATTAGGCAAAGCCCTGTCAGTAACTTATCAGAGATGTTACGGATTTAATTAAGAGGATCACATAATGTAGTGAAGTAATTATCCCACATCACCCACATCACTTTTAGTACTTCATGTTCCTGTCAACCATGCAAATTAAGATTGATCTTACATTTATTCATGAGAAAAGGCAGTGCATTATTTTTTCTTTTTTTGTTTTTAAATGCTAGTTTTTCTTCTCAGCTGTGTTTATTCAATGTTTTTACTTGCATGCAACAAAACGTACATCACTGGATCTATAAGTGTCTTTGCTCCCTGCTGACTCAAGTCTAAATCTTTTCACAGATGCGAAGTTGATATCTGATTATTGTTTTCATGGACGACGTTTGATACGTGTTTGGAAAAATGCAGCACATCTGATAAAGCCCTTGTGACCTCCCAGCTGCTGGCTCTTAACTGCTTTGAAACTCTGAAATTCCTCATACAGTCACATGTGCTGAAGAAAGACACTTGTGATCTAATATTTTGATATTCATGGGAATTATAAATATGTCATGTAAGTATTTGGAGAGATTTCTGTTAAATAATTGCGAAGAGAATCAGCTGGAGAGATAATAACGGCGTGGTTTCATGTTCCAAAATGTTGCTTTCTCTGCCGGTGACATGTTTTTGATTTAATGCAGTACTGTATGTGTGTTTCCCATTTTCTGTTTTCCATTAAAGGCCAACAGAAAATGAAACCAGTTCTTATGAGGTCAAACACAGAACATATGATTCCTCCTTTTAAAACTGACAACATGAAACTAAAGTGCCAAATTGCGTAATACATTATCCTTCATGAGCAGTCCTTGGGAATGACCATTCCCCGTTAATTTGAAGTTTTTCACTCATTTCCCATTCCTCTAGAGGCTCGCTCTTGGCTTGTATCACATCATCTCAGATACCATCTGCTTGGACGGGACAATGAGCATAGTATTTGAGCCCTTATCTGCCTGCATCTTTGAAATTACACTCTCATCTTTTCCCCTGTTCTACTTTCCTCTGCCTCGGTCCCGTTTCGAGAGCCGTGGGTAAATGTGAAGTGTATCAACATTTGTGCCATCAGGTTTGAAATATTCACAGGAGAGAGAAACTTCCTAGAAACAACATGGAACATCAATTCCGCTGATTCTCTCTATTCAGAAATCCTTTTCAGTGTAGTGATTCACACAGTAGCACTCGATTGCATGGACTGAGATGTAAAGCTCAGCAGCGTGAAATGTATTTTCATGAGTACTTATTTCCCATGCTGTAGTTCCTGATGTCTCCCAGCTGTTCAACATCTGCAGATTTGTGTTTCCTGCCCAGAGTAAAAAGCTCTGTCGATTCATGAGCACATTTCCCATGCTTGCATGCTCAGCCTGATCCGGGTGCTCGCCTGCTGTGTGCCCTTTTTCTGAGGCTTGTAATAGGATCCTGGACCAAGCACAGAGCACAACAAAGATCTTGTAGTGTAGCTCACCCTCCTGAGTACCACAAGGGCACCCTGCGTTATAGTTCTAACTCCCCCTCGCTGTTGCAAATCCCCTGTCACCGTAGATGGAAGATGAACAGCAGTGTGCAGGCTCCTCAAGTTAAGATGGCATTTCCTCCTGTGACTTCTTCACATTGATAAGAGACATCCCAGGAGACACAGGGGCCAGAGGGTGGGGAGCAGAGAGAATGCAGCATCATGTGAGTAAAAAAGAAAACACTTGCCAGAATCCATTTGTCAGATTTTATCTATAATGTGGGAGCTAGGACACAGGAGGGTGGGGGTGGTGCGCTCCTTACCCCACTTACCTGACCTCCAGCAGAGCCATTATGCTGCTGGGTATCTCTGGGGTGAAAGTGGACAAAGTCCCGACAGAAAAGCCCCCGTCTGGTCACAGTGTGGGAATATGTCCCTTCAGAAAGAAGCAAGAATAACAAAAAGAAGAGGAAAAACCACAGGGAAGAGGAGCGTGGGGAGAGGGGTAATCCCTGTAGCTGCACCATCAAAGAAGACGGATGGCGGCCTGGTCCTTCCCCTCAGCTCCCTTGTTAAGTAGCAGGGGAAACCCCTTTGCTCAAACCCGTAGCATTGTATTTGAAATAATGGCCCATTTAGTTTCCTGCTGTAACATTAGTCTGCAAGCCATCCCGCATCATATTTCTGTGTGTTATGACCACGCTGTCAGAGTTTCTCAAAAATCACCTGCATCCATCCGCTGTGTGATTAATCGCTCCATGCTGCAGCGTGCTGGCTGTGCAGGTGCCTGTGTGGCTGCTGTTTCTTTAGTTCAGGTGTAGGTGAGTGCAACGGCAGAGCGGAGTGGCTATTGTTCAGCTCCAAAATATGTCACGATGATAGATGAGGTTGCTTTTGTAGGATGGAGAAATACAATATCAACTATAAACAATGGACTCTGATTGTGTACAAAGTCACTCGATGATTGTCCAACACTTTTGACATCAAATTTCAGTCACAGCCGGCACTTTTCTCTTGAAATTTGTCGAGTCTTGAGTATAAAGTCCTCACAGTTATATGTAGCCAGAATCTGTTAGAAGAAGTTATGCATCCCCAACCAAAATCCCTCTATGAGCCATTTTAAACGCTAGATAACCTGCCATTAAAAACCCTCAAATCAAAGCTCTCCCAGCCATTGGAAACCGCTGCCTCCTGCCTCAATTGTCTGATGGAAATCTACTAAAGTACTAAACTGTAGAATTTATATCCTGTCCTATTGCTGTCAAGTTTAAAAAGGCTGTTGCAATAGCATGAAATGATACACACTTCCTGTCTCCTAAGTAGGCGTGGCCACTCATTGGGAAGTGTTGGGAACGTTGCGCTCACAGATTAGGATTTGCTTCTTTTTTTTTTCCCCTGCAGCAACTGCAGCACTACAAAGATCTCTTCAATTTCATATTGGCAATAAAAACTGATCATTGCAGTCTCCAGTTTTCATGGCTGAACATCCCTGTCATTGGTTATGCACTGTGTCATCTAAAAAAAACCACAATGATCTATGGAAAAGGCAGGGCCAGGCAACCTGATACTGGCCGCAACCGAGCGACAAGTCAGCAGCTGCTCTAAACTCAGCAGTGCCACATAGGATTTGTTAATATTCTAATCAGGCATGACGGAGAGGGTGCTGCACGTGTTTCTGAAAACCGAGTCAGCTAATTAGTGTTATGTATATGTTTAGTTTTCCTCAGCAACCAATCTTTACTTTCATTTTTGCATCATCAACAATGCAAGCAAACATGGTGGAGAGCATACAGCAACTCATACCTCTCTTGATGACATTTTTTTAAGATGGGACCTTTTAATTTATTACCAAATGATGCGTGTCATCTGATACATGCATACCACTCTAAAAAGCCTTCTTCCTGCACACATCCCTCAAACCCTCATCTACACCGGTTTGTTATCTCCATGTGAATGTGTGTGTTTGTCCATGCATGTGTCTGAACATCAAGCCACCACTAGCCTCTTTTAATCCCAGGTCATTGGAGTGTGCTTAAACACTGCGCCACAGAATGTAAACACAGCCTTATTAACACTGCAGGTCTCTGTAATCTCCCCCACTATCCTTCGACCATGACTGGAGCTCCACATGTGCCGTGCTCGTTACAGCCCGGCAAAGAAGGGCAGACTTTATAGTCAACATTTCTCCTGATTTAAGTTTTGATTTGGTTCCATTTTTAATTGACATTTAATCGCTGAGATATGAAAAAAAAACAAAAAAACAAAAAAACAAAAAACAGCCGTTCAAATATGAACGTCTGACAATAAATCCAGAGCGGCTGTGTATTTACACACAGTTTCAAGAAATGTAACCAGGTCCACTTCTTCAGATAAGGATTGAAAACAAATTAGCAACACACTCTTGTGCTATTTCTAAAGGTTTATGCAGGAAAGTTTGGAAGCCGGGCATTCCCTGATCGTAGCTTTTCCTAATGTCAGGGTTGTTTTACATCCTTTAAAGTTCATCATGAACAACCACACAGCCCCTACGAGGGTTTTTAAAAGTCTAAGATCAGGGCTTCTGTATGTAGTAGAAGAACAAAAATCCTAAAATATTAATCACCAGTCTTTATTCACGCAGCAAGTATGAAGGAATTCGGTGCTTGCTTTGCTTTGGGCATGTCAGTGTATACTAAATTGGGGGCTTTAACCTTGGTGCTTTGGTTGAGGGATGATCTCCTAACCATTAGGCCACCCTGCTATCCTAGTTAGCTAAACAATTTCATACCAAAAACCTTATCTAGGATGATAGTATGGCAACTTGGACATTTCACAGGCATCCATGTAAGCCTTATATCTCGTCCCCTGGCTCTCCCGCCTCAGGATAGTAAGTCAGTCTCATCTCCACTGGGAGCTCCTGTTCCTCCTCTTGCTGATCTGTTTACAGTCTAGGACCAAACACCCAGTGACTGGCCCACAGTTCGTCTCTGTCTGTTTATGCTGTGAGCCAGAATATGCACGTCAGAGCTGAGCCAAGAGAGCCAAGGGGTTGGGCTCCGGGGAGGCTGGAGCAGGACTCAGGGGAGCTGCAGGTGCATAGGGGTGGAGCTAAAGGATTTCGGATGAAAGTTGAATGCAGGATGAGAAGAGGGGTGGACCAGTCTCTCACGTCTAAGCTCCATGATTCCTCTTCCTGCCAAGAGTCAGGGGTCATGAACAGATCAACACTGGGAACAATGCAGTCAAGTCCAAGCAGCTCCGGGCCACCTAGACAACCCAGATACTCCGAGCTTGTCCATCTTGAGTGGGAATCATCCGAACATGACGTTTTTATCAAATTGCCTTGTTTGCGTTTTTCCATGAGAAAGTTGGAAGCTCTTGGACTGGCTCCATGTGCTCCCAGCTCGGTACCTAAAGGCAGTGCCTCCCATAAAAAAAAGGCTCCTCCGTCATATGTTCAGCCGAAGGGACGGCCACCCTTCCCATGGTGCTCATGTTCCTCTCCTGTCCCCGAGGGGACGGAGGTTCAGGTTTGACTCAATGAGGGAGGGAGACAGAAAAAGAGAGTGGGTGCAACTGTGCGAGAGCGAGACAGAAAAAGAGAGACATCTGCTTCTCATCTCGATGGGAAAATTCCCTCGATCCTGAAGATTAGGAAGGAGTCCCCCAGACAGAGCAAGCTGGCTCCTTTGAGGCTCAATATTTGTAAGCAGGCTCCCTCAGGCCTCCTTGGCCATAATCCAGAATAACCCATTGAAATGAGTGAACCTCTGCCTGCGTGCAGTGACACAACAACGGCAATGACGAAATAGCAGTAAATACAAACTAAGACGGGTTATAATTGGTCTTATTATTCGCGGGATATAGTTCAGGGACCCATGCTGACAGAAACATGGTGGACTGCATTTCAAAAAGGCCTCACTATCCTGCACTCCTTCCTCTTGTTACCATGATGCCCTTGGGTGCTGCTCTGTTTATTTTCTTCTGATTAGCGCTGCGTTATTTCACTCCTTCACAGCTTGGGGTGTGGGGAGTTAGTCAGTGGTCTGCTTTCATTCAACACCAGTCCTCTCCACTGTGCTTCAAAGCTTATCTCGATACCTTCTAACCCCCCCCCCCCCCCAACCCTCTCAGATTTGCTCCCTAGCGCCCAGACGAGACTCTCGTTCTGAACTTTGTTGATCTTACTGCCAGAATTGTCAAACATTAGCTTTCCATCATTTTCCCCGCTGGTCAGAGGAGATAGAAAGCATTCACCCAGAGTTGTCGGTTTGAAATCAATCACGGTTCTAATCACTCTTGATATTTCTGAGACGTCAAAGACCGACTTCCTTTGCTTCATCGCATATGGATCTAAATAAAAGAGTCCACAGCAAAGCATGAGTAACATCCCTTCAAAAGTAATAAAGGAATGGTCTCAGAAATTACTTTAACAAGATCAAAAAAAGCAGGCAGGACACAATATCAATAATCGTCTTTCAAAACTTGCCAATAGCGATAAATATGGATTAGCTGAGGAATGGTTTCTTAGCATTGGAGCTGACTTCTGAAAGTGCAGAGCAGGAAAATAATTACTCCGCACTGCAGGGCAGACAGGCTCCTCCTTTCTCACAACCCCAACCTCACCATCCTGGAACTTGTGTATTTATTTGCTTATTTTCTATTTCAGGGTAATGGAAAGTTAAACTTCAGCCAATGTTACTGAAAAAAGTTTTTCCTTACAAATGGAAAGTCCAACTATCTTCATTGATGCTGATGTGAGGTCTTTGTTTACATTACATTTGCTTAGTGAATATAATACATGTTCATCCTGCAGAGGCAGTGTCATTGCGCGGCTGTTTCATCCACCCTGGTGGTCCTCATTTGTCTGTCCCCTCTGGGCAGAACACCATCTGGGATCGGTTGTCTCCACCGTCTCCCTGGCAGCAACATTTCATGACCAGACACTAAATTGCAGCCACAAAACATCGTCATAAGTAATGAAACCCTCTGTATCAGCAAGTGCACAGTAGCGAGGAGCTAAACCATTGTGGAGGACTGCGAGTGAATAAACTGATGATAATAAATGGCACCGCTGCCAAATTCCCATCAGTGGGCTGTATTATTTATTATTTCAAGTTATTAACTTCCCCTAGCTCTTTGACCTCCACCCACCCTCTCCCTGCTCTGCTCCCATTTCCTTGTTCTACAAGCAATAGCTATTTGAGTCAATGTATTTCTCGACACATAAATAAATCTTTGTGCACGATGTTGCTTGGCTGTGGCTTGTGTAAACAAAAGTGCACAGATGAACTTCACCTAACACTTGCTCAGGCCGCGGCCTACTTCTGTACCTCTCCTCCTCCTCGGGGCTCCTCATCTGACAGTCAATCAGTCTTTTCACTTCCATTCCTCCACGTCACCACCTCTGGAAATGAGTCTCTATGGGTTCATTAAATTATTGTTATTATTTTGAGTCATTCCAGCTTCCCGCCATTGCGGTGAAGTTAAAGTACAAAAAAAAATCGTCATCTATCTCTCAAATCCTGTTGAACAAGGAAAGTAAGACTAAAAAGAAAGCCAAAAAAAAAGTGTAGCTTTCAATAAAACCATCACACACTGAGCTTTGCCATAGAGACAATGACATGAGCTTAAAATTTCATAATACGAGACTAGGTTTACAACACAGATGGGGCCAATGTGTTTTCTGTAAAACCTTTTAGAAGTCTTCTACACATCCCCTGAGGAGGATAAACTGATTTGAGCTCCAAAAGAACCCCTTCGTACCCTGAAAAATAAACAGCAGCACTTAAGTATGATTGCACTCCACTAAATTCTGCTGCCTGATTGAATTTGTGTTGACTTAAATGTCTGCCACTCTGAGGGATCAATCTAATCTCACGGTCAATCGAGCTAAACGCAACATTTACCATTAAAAAGTATATTCCATTAGCCTCAGCCTCCTTTATCTCTTTTAATAACATGTCAGATGCTAAAAAAAAAAAAAAAAAAAGCTCCTGCATGTTTACAGAGGAACCTGACGCTTGCAGTAGGACACCTGCTGGAGCCCGAAGATGTGAACATTTTATTTACATTCAACATCATTTTTGAGGTTATTCTTCGAAGAGGCTGTGTCAGCATGAGAATCATGTTGAAAACATCTCATTTATCTATTTAATAGCCCAAGCCAAACCAGCACTTAGAGCATCAACCCATGAACTCGAGTGGGACGTCCTAATGGACGAGAGTACCACCGCGTGCCTGAGTTATAACCTGCTCTCGGACTGCTGGACTACTTCTGCACACTTTGCGCAGTTTGCTCTTCATTTATAAAGCTAACGGTTTTTACAACTGCTAATGACACAAGCTGTGATAACTCACTCTCACGGCTGTTTCTTTTCCTGCAGGACCAACCGCAGGCCTGCGTCCTAGCAGCTTGCGGAGGTGATGAAATTGTATCTTAGACAAACACTCAATTTCCTCTCAGCTCCTGCTGGGCTACACGTCTGCAAGTTATTTAGCTGGAGGTCCACAATCTCATGACCAGACAAAGAGAAGCTGGCATACATGCTCTGTCTGTACGTGGCTGTAAGCTAGAACCTTTTTGCTATAATTACCTCAGTGTAATTACATATCACTTTAACACTTCTGACCACAATACGGCTGGACTACATTTATCTGTTAGAGTAGTTGAAATTTCCCTTCTCTTCGCTCATTCTATTGCAGTGTTGCTTGAAGGTGTTTACTTAGCTTAGCATCAAAACTGGACGCTAATGGAAACAATATGCAGGAGCTAGATTTACGCCCAAAACCCAGGCTCACCTATCCTTTTAAATATATACCGTGTTTTGATCAATAACTTGCATCCGATGTGATTTTTTATTAATACGTTTTACTAGCAATGAGTTTTTTTTTCCTCATTAAGAACCCAGAATAACATATATATATATATATATATATATATATATATATATATATATATATATATACACACATTATTTGTAAGTCAAAGGTTTACCTGCTGGACACAGTGTGTTATATCCTTTTCAGTTTGTGTGACCTGAATGCTTCATCTTTCTTCACTTTGTGTTTGTTGGCTCTAGTTCAAACTCATGTGCTGTTACAAATCATGCCATTAATTCAGATTTACACGCTTGGTTTATGTGGCTGCATAACAGGGCAGCATGGCTCAGGCGGTACAGTGGGCATTCAGTTGCTGGACGTTACTGTCGTAATTATGAAGCCCAAAATAAAAAACCAGAATTTGTCTGGAGGGGCTTCACACTCTGTACTCAGTGCAACATCCTCTGTCTTTAGCCCTCGATCAGGCTGAGGAAAAACTTCCTAAAAAGCCTTTAAGAGGGAAAAAAGGGAGAGGCACAGAGGAGGGATCCCTCTCCCAAGATGCAATAGATGTTGCAAGAATGGAGCAGATCAACAGAATCACAGGAGAACAACAATTTAAGCACTCGGTTGTGGGGTTGTTTTCACATGTATTTACAGACCTATCACAGGCGTATAGTGTTATCAATCTCCCGTGTGTTTCTGTTCTTGGAATATTATTAGCATCCATAATTGGCAGAGCGCTCCATCAGTATGTCTGACAACAGAAACCAAGATCCAGGATCGTCTGTGTCCACAACCTGCCTTATTATTAATTTTCTCTCTGTGTATCGACATGATCTGATTTCCCTCTCTCTTGTGGTAATAACTACTGTGACAACTAGAGGGCATCTGTCACTTGTCACATCAATGTAATGTAAGTTAAAATATAGATTTGGTCGTTTGCATTCATAACCCATCACTTTGTTTTTCTTGGGAGGACAGTCTCTTCTGCAAGCACTTCTCCGACTGGAAAATATTCCTCAGCATTGATTGCATGTCATATGAACTGCTATAATTGCCTCTCAAGTTTAATTGATACATGAATAAGATACAATAAAGCGAGACATATTTTCCTGTGACAGCAATAACTAAATCCTCATTTAGCCTGTGGTTACGACAGACAGCCGGCATTGTGATATCCAAGACACAGCTGCACGACGTCAAATAGTATCTGGAGATTTTTCCTTCAGCGAGTGATTCATAACACCTCCAGACTAAAATAACTCCCAATTGTCTGTTAAAATGTTGACTGGCTTCCTACAACATGAAACAATGCTCACACATGTGAAGGGACTGGGCATGAAAACAGGATGACACCTGACAACCTTGGAACAAAAAAGTGTGTCTGAGACAAAAATAAATCAATGCAGCATGGAAGTGTAAACAGGATTTGACATGTTTGAAATGAATGAGCGTGTTGTGATATAATGCTAATCACCTTAGGCAGCGGTAAGCAGCTTTTACTCATGGCTGGAGCACTTCCTATTTACCACTTATTTCAAATATAGGTTTCTCGATAATAATACAGTCGTAGCTAATCAATGACAGGAAATAAGGAAGTGTTACATATCCTGTTTGGGTGTTTAGCCCAGGTGGTCCAACCTGTCGCGTCACTTCCAGAATCACGTGGCCGGTTCTTGAACATGTTTCTGTACTCACATATCATTTAAATCACAGATGATACAAGGCTTGTGAATACTAGAATAACAGCACCAGTGTGTCTTCTTTAACAGGCTCCCAACAGTTGTTAATGGGGCTTTCTGGTTCTGCGCGTCCCCTCTTTAAGGCCCCACTGTGTAGGAACCCAAAGCTGCCCCAACAATGATGAATGGACATCATTAATGTTGTTCATCTGTGTACCTCTTACTTGGCAATCTGGGGAAAATGAGGGGTCAACAGTAAAAAGGGAAATGTGCTTACTTTGGCACTCCAGTTCTTGAGAGGCGCCCCATTTGATCTTCACAACATCAAGAGACCCTGCAAACTGCGGCGGACTTATTTATACGACCAGCTGACCCTACTTCAATCAAACAGCAAAAACAAAAACCCAATTAGAGAGGAGTTTATGCTCTATATTCTATTTCTGGGTCAGTACATCGTTCCAAATTTCTTTATATCAATGATCTCTTTCTTTTGTAGGAAGAACACCACTTTTTTTTCCCTTTTGGAACACAAAACGAATATTGTCATCTTTTTAAAAGGTTCATATGCTCATAAAAAAGCAGGGAAAAGTCATAGAATTTGAAAATATTAACTTCATGGTTTAAAAAGTTCTGAAAAAAAAATAAAGCCAGAAAATGAAGGAAAAGCAATGGAAATTTTCATCATAAACACCTGCATAATAGGGCATTTTCACATGGATTTCTTGCGTAATCTCTTCATATGTAAAGAGTCTTTTCAGAGAGTCCATGGTTGTGAAAATTTCCCACAAATGTGTAAAAAAATTATGTAAATTTATCAGTTAAAATGTGCAAGAATGCTGTTTTAATTCACCTTTCAAAAGGCAAACAGACGATCGAAAACATCAGGGACCCAGGCCTGGATCACTTGACTCCAAAGCTCCAGGAACGGATGGGTGAACTGTACTCACTTGAAAAGGGAGTCTGGAGTACGGTTCATGTGCTCGCAAGTACACTTGAATCAGGCGTCAAAGCTGCTGTACCACGATGTGGAATTAGATCGCCATTAAAGAAACACACGCTCCTTCTCCTTCTCTGTGTTTCTGGGGGAATTAAGGTGCGAGTGTACGGCGAGGAAGGTAATGACGCGCAAACTGAAGTGAATGAATGGTACCTTCGATGAAAACATCCTGAGAAGACACTTTACCCTCTCCAAACATGACACAGAGACACCTTTGCTACTATAACAGGGCCTCAAGTTTGTTTAATGGTGTGACAGCACAGAGATCCATCTCTCCTGTGACATGCTATCGCTCCGGCCAGGTTCACTTGCCTTGTCAGCATGTGTTTTTAGTCTAAACAGTCCCAGTGATCTTATTAAGGCCTATCAGCGAGTGCACCTTTAAAAACATGAATAGATCACCGGGGCAGATGGAGTCTGGCTCGGTTCCCGAGTCTCGCCAGGCAGGTTAGAGAAAGAGCTCCTTTACTGCCTCGGCTGAACAAAATTGGCAGATTAAATCATATTTTGGAACCTCCGTATCTACATTCGCTTCATCTGGATGTGTCATGCTGCAATCAAGTGGATGATGAGTCAGAGAAAAGAATGACATGTTTGTAAAGGGAAGCACTTGTCATCTGGACAAGCAGAGAAGCTAATTCCCTGAAGAGCCGTCTTTTGCTTTCATTCTATCATTTCCCTGAATTTTGATCTTCATCCATCACTGCCTTGCAGAGATACAATTAAGGAGAAGACTGCATTTTGCAGAACATAATTAGAAAACATGTCTCTCATCATCTCTGAATGTTTGTCTTACTGCTGCTCCGTCCAGCATGACTGGACGCTAAAGGATGAGATGTTTAGAAACTCTGGTCTGCACAATAGCAGAAGGCAGTGAGGAGCTATTCAGCCTTGTTGAAGGAATGCGTGGAAGCCCACAAGGAATCCTCTGGTTCCAGGCTTTCTGCAAACACACAAGATTAACTCAATGTGTCAACAGTAATGGAATCTCCCTTTTTCTGTCTCTGACTGAATGCTTAAAGCCCTCTCAGAGAGGAGGGGGAAAAAATCTCCACGCATCCTACAGCTTGGTGGGCTAGCAATGAGGACACCACAGCAGCCGCTTAAAAATCAGATCTGGAAATGTTTACCTTTAACTGTCCTGCAGAAGTTTGTCAGCCGGTAGTGTAAATCACCTGCTGTGTGTAGACTAAGCGTCAGTGCGAGTGCGTGTGTGTGTGTGTGCGTGCGAGTGTGTGTGAGACAGCATCACATAAGGGGGTGTAACAGCCTCCTCTCATCAGGCAAGACAGATGAAGCATAGCAGAGAGGAGGACAGGAGGGGAGGGGATTCAAGCGGTCACTTAGTGAAAAGGTAGTGAGGAGCAATTAGAGGCAAGTGGGTCTTGGAAGCGACAGCAGCTCAGAGCTGACCGGCAGGGTTATCAACACAGATGGTTTATCACCACCGTGCCATGCTGCAGACATCCTAAGCTTTTACCAGTAACGTGATTTATTCTTCTATTTTTTTCAACAAAAAACTTTTTGTTGTTTTTGTCATTTTATTGAATCCACCTCGCCTCTCTGGCCTTATTCCTAAAGACTTCATCCAGTTACACGCTGCAGCGGAGCTACGTGACTCGACTCTTTCTATTACTTAACCCGAACTGGATGACTCGGAAAATCCCAGCTCAGCGTCTTTTTCGTCTAGGAGCAGTTTGGGACTGTCCTTGGATTGTTTTATGGTGGTTAACCCATCTTCCCTCGCCACTGAAGATGAAACTAGGCTTTGTCGTCGAGACGGCGGTGGCGCTTTATCTGCTGCTGTCACCTGTACAGGTAAGAACGAAGAGGAGGAGGAATTGGAGGTGTCGTTAGATGAGTTTGTAGTGTTTCAGCGGGGTTCAGGGTGAAAGACGGAAGCGGCAGAAGGTATTTCAACACTTTTCTGGCGGGTTTGAATGAGCGCCAGCTGTTCATTCATAAGATGAAACGTGACAAACGGCATCCCTCCGCCTGTGACACGCACACGCGCACACTCACACACGCACGGTGCGACGTGACTCAGTTATATTTGGCTTTAAACACCAGTTACGCATACGTTTATCGTTATTATTATTGTTACGGTTAAAGCTGCCACTTTTTCCATGTGTGTGAGAATTTATCAGACTTTTGAATAGATGTTTGTTGTACGTGACGTTTTATTTATGCACGTTGGCTGTATATTTTGGTTTAATTTGACAGTTAAAGACGATTTCAAGGAAATAACCTGACAATTTCTTACTATTATTCGAATGTGACCAACTTTTTGTTCATTTGTTGTGCTCTGTAAGGTGACAGACAATAACAGACAATAAAAATGATTCTACTATCAGACCCACACCTGCCACGTTACCGCTTCCTCCCTTTTTAGTCACTGACAAAATTGGGGTGAAGGAAGAAATAATAATCCTCCAAAAAGAAAGATTGTAATGAACCTTTAATTCTATGTACATATGTCTGTGATTTAATAAATTGTGACATACTAACAAATTTTAAAAAAAGATTCATTTTTAGACGTGTTGTTGTGACGTAATTTTACAGTAATTTCAAGCAGATATGGAGTTGTCAAGGAAGCACTGATAATGATAATACTCAGAATTCCAGAGATCTGGGATAACCATGAAATTAAAGAGAGGCTGGACTATAACCAAGTGTAAATTTAAGGTAATATTTAAGATGGAAAAGAGTATACAAACGTAAACGTGTGTGTGTGTGTGTGTGTGTGCGTGCGCATGTGTGTGTAGGCCAGTCATATCAGTGTCAGGCAACGGTGGATTTAGAACAAAGCTTCTCTGTTCACTGTTGCCTGGCATCGCTTGTCTTTTACTCTTAAACTGAAAAAGTGCCAGAACAGACAGGACGGAGCGGAAACCGGAGAGAGGCATCTTTTCAAAAATGCCAGCGAAGAGGGCTGAGCTGAGACTGAAGAGAGGAATCTTTCAAAGGCCAGTGTCAGACTGTAGCAAACGTGTAACAGGATGTATCACTGCACAGCGGGATGTATGCCAACCAGATCTACAACACTCGAGCTCATTCAGTTTTACGTTTCCCCTCAAGGTGGCTGCAGGCTGGCAGCTATCTCTGAGGACTCTCTGTAGTTCTCTTCAACTGATGCTGCCTGTTCCATCAGTAGTAGTATTACACGCATATTGGGTCAAGCTCTCGAGGTCCGGCCTCAGGAGTGAGAGACCTCGCAGCTGTTTCTGAGCGGAGCGTGAGTAGGAGAGGCATGGGATCACCACATCTCCTCTAATCCTCATAATCAGCTCATGGCCTGCTTAGTCAAAACAGGAGTGACAAAATCCAGGACCCTCAACACGGAGCAAGTTAATGGTCTCCTGCTACGATGATTGACAGCTAATACAAAGTGACAAAGTAACAGTCAGATCATACGCTTGCCTTTTTTTCCGATGTGGACCCTGCTTCGACCCGTTCAGACGCCATTGATTACTTTAGGTTTAATCATCGGAACATGTAAAAAAAACCAAAAATGTTCAGCTGTACACAAAAGAAACTCAGCTACTATGTCACACAGTAAACAAACGCTCATTGTAGTAGCTTTTGTTTTATAGTGAAAGGAACACTATTTATAAGGTCATCTACCCGTATATGTGGGCTACTGGAGGGTTGTAGTGATTTCTCCTCGCTGACACAGCTGGAGCTGCCGCCTTCAGCTGCCTTGTGACTCATTCAAATGAAACACGGAGCAGCCAAAAGAGGGCGAGGTTCAGCTGTGTGCGTGCGTGTGTGTGTGTGTGTGTGTCAGCTTGAGCCTGCAATATTCATTTGACTGTATTTTGCATTCAAATCCAAATGTGTTTTTGTGTGTGTGTGTGTGTGTGTGTGTGTGTGTGTGTGTGTGTGTGTGTGTGTGACCTCTTAAAGTAAAGTTTATTGGTGTCTCTTTGTCTCCCAGTGCAAATGTCCAAATGTTTTTTCCAGTTAATACCATGCTCGCCCTTTTGGATATGATTAGCCCATTAAATGACCATTATCAGTTTGAATCTGGAGCCTCTGCCAGAGGTAGTAGGGCCCTACTCTCCCAACTGTAGTTCAAGAGACAGATGCCATCTAGACACCGTATTATTGCAGGAAAAAGAGTAAGTTGGATAAAATCCACATTTAGCGAGAAATCCAGTGGAAAGAGGGAGAGTGGGGTGGTCCATGAGTCAAACTGACAGTAAGCTTTGCAACAAGAGATGGGTGTTTAATCCCAAATTGCAGCTGCCTTTCCAGCCATGAGTTCCATATTTATATTTGCAGCTCAGAACAGTCCTCTTCTTAATAGCACGTAAAGTAACGTGGCAAACAACTGTGTTCCTTTCAGATGCCAGTGGCCACTCTGTGCCTTTTTGGAGCGGCCACTGGCATTATCATCTTAATCTCTGGGACTTTACCAGGTGAACATTGCATGTGGATCCGACTCTGAACTGCCTTTTTTCTAGTTAAACACAAAGGGACTTGCAGATTCTCCCTGTTCGTGTTAGATTTAGGGCAAAAAGTAAAATTTGGGTTAACAAGAATTGCTCTGACCAGGCGGGTGTTTTCCCTACACAAAGTGTTTTTGTGGTGAAACCTAATGAGGCCTTGACGATTATTCATCCAAGAGGGTTTTGCTTTGAGTATTGTGAATAGAGCCGTGGTGATTCATCAATGATTATGATTGATGATATGAATCTATTCAAGCTGTGGATTTTGACCGGTCTGTGCACTGATCGAGGCGTCACTGTGGTTGTTTTTAAAGTAAAAACAAAACTTTTATGTGAAAGGTCAAATACACACATGAGCACAGGGAGACATATGAGGTAAATACAGCTGACGGGACAAGTTTTGCACCTGAAATAGCTGAAGTGGGAAGTGTCACTGTTCCAAACATCGGCTGGTTGCATTTCAAATTGAAATAGTTGCCAAATTGTTGTTGCTAAACAGCAGCAGCTATCATGTACGTGATACTGAGCCCAAATATGACTGCGAGTCAGTGTCAGATGTGTAATCTGCACAGTTGTGTTTTGATTTTCCTGAAACAGTCTTGAACTAAAGAGGAAACATCTGGGAACAATGGTGACCTCCTGGTCACCCTGTCAACAAGCTGACAGATGGAGAATATGATATAAGTGATGTTCCTCGACACCCTCCTGGTCAGTGTATTATTGGCACTTCCTGTGCATTTAAACTTACTATAAATGCACTGTATAGTTAAGCCACAGCGTTGTATATCATCCTGCCTGTTCAGCACACTGCAGACTGCAAGGGCTTTGAAAAAAAAACTGTAGTGCCTGTTGCCTCCTGGCCATTTAGCAACTTTCTCCACCTTTCACCTAAACCACCGCGTACACAATCTCTCCTTTGTTGTCATAGTTGGTATGAGTGTGATTCTGCAGGTGAAATCTTTCATTCGCGAGGCCAAAATATGATTCAGGATTTCCATGATGGTGAAACTCCAACAAAAACGAGAGTAATCCAGGTGTGCAAGCTTTAGCTTCAACCTTCAAGTCTCAAGTAAGTCCTAAATTGAGTCCTTGCATGTTGATCAGGCAAGTCAATGGATATTCTGATGATCCTCAATCCCTGGTTCCTCAGCACATAACCGATGAAGCCAGGCTTAAACTTAACATTAGCGTCCGAGCTAACCTTTGACAACCTGGTGTTGGCTAAAATGGCACACGCAAGTACCTTTGTTTGTTGGTTTAATGACAGATGTTGTGGTTCAGTCACTGACTTTACACACCACTGTTCCACTACTGTCTTTGACAACATAATCCTCGGGTTTGAAATGTTTTTTTGGCCAGACTCTTCCATGCCTGCTGCCTCAGGCATTCTGCTGGTTCTCCAACGAGGTTGCCAAGTTTGTGCAAACCTTAGAAATCGAATCATCCAATCATGTTTCACAAACAAAACTGAGTTACTTGGACATAAAAAAGCAGGACATGAAAACTAAATCAAGATCAAGTGTTTGTCAGAGCTATTCAAGCAAGTAGTCTAGTTTTTGAAAAGTCTACCTTGAGTCAGGGCAGTTTCAGGTGAGTTCCCCTCCTCTGAACTCATGTTGGAGGGTTGTATAACTCTAAATGAAGCACTCGCTCTACAATAAATGTTATCAAAAGCAACTCTGGGAAGAGTGTTTTACCTTTGACGACGCCGGAGAAACCAGTGGTGGTAAAAACATCTCGGCCTTCTGTGTAGAGTATTCAGATTCTTCGCTTGTGTGTGGAGTGACATTGCACAAGTGTTTCCTTGACATCATCATCAGCAGCAAAACAATACTTGAGTCCCACCATCTGTATCACACACGTGCGTGTGTTTATTTGTACGACATGTTTTTGTTAGTCCTGCATGACATCACACTTCCAGTGGCTTCATCTGAGTTTCTTCAGTATTTTTCCTCGAATCCTGAAACATAAACAAACACGGGCTGTTTGTCCAATTCTCACCTTATTTCTTCATCAGTTGCTTTTATTTAAAGTTAAGGGGCCTTCATGCGAGGTCACGCCAGTGGTAGTGACCTGCGGGCTGATGGGGGGGCTTATTTGCGCTGTTGTGCTATTTCTCTCTAGTTGTAATGTCCCGGCCCTGGGGAAAGTCACAATCGCAATCAGGAAATATGGATTTCTGCTTCCTCCTGTGAAGGAGGAGGAGCGGTGGTGCTCGGGGCAGCCGTCTATTCAGCAGGCTTTAATCTCCCATCTGGATGTAATTTACTGTGGTTTACACAGGGAGAGCAGCGTTTACTGTAATAGAGACCACAATTACCACCGGTCAGCCTTATCTCAAGACCTGTGTTGTATGCTTGATGGTGTGCACCATTTATGTGGTTGCGTGTGTTTGTGTGTCTTTAACGGGACATCTGTGCATGCATTAATGGACTTATACTGAGGAAGTGGTGTTTATCTAAATCAACATTTATATGGGCCTTTACCTCTCCCCTGTCACTTGACCCTATTTCACTGTTTTTTGGGGGGGGGGGGGCTTTTTTTTTTAGACTAGACAACTACTCAAAGAAAACATGATAACCAAATTCACTACACGTCCAGTCTTAAAGCTAATCGCTGTTCCAGACATCAAAATTGCATTGTTTTCTGTCTTTAATGTCTTTAATAGTTTTACTCATGTTTGCATTGTCCTGCAAATGTATTGCATTTATTCTAAAATCATGCAATCGACTCAGCTGCTGTGGTTTTTAATCTGTATGACACATCACCTGTCAATCCTCTCTAATTTTTGGAATAATTGGCTTACGTGTAGAATTGTTGTGGCGCATTTTTCCTTCGCCCTGTTGAAGTTTGGCGGTGTTTTGGCGGAGCTCTATGATCACAAGCCCTGACCCGACCACCCTAGTTATCCAGCTGGATACTGTCAGACCAGTAATGGCGCAGCTGTCGTTTTAAGTTCACTCACCTCATGTATACAAAACACAACCTGGTTTCCTCTTCTAGCAGTGGAGAATAGATACAGTGACCTTGAAGCACCCTGTGGATTAATGCTGTCGTCATGGTGTTGATCACGTGGAATCTAGATACAGGATGGATGAGGCGGGTCAGTGTGGTAGTCCTGCTACTTTCTCATCTCGTTGCTGCTGTGTTTGCATTCTCTCGTTCTGCTTTAGTGCTCCAAGTTCTGTGTGGTCTTGAGTTCTACGTCAAGATGAAGCTTCAGGCAGGCTAGAACCAGGACACACTGCTCCACTAACCTATATATGTTCATGGACTCCATGATGCAGGTGCTCCGTTGACCTCGATTATGAACCTGGTGAAGCTGACTTTCTTCACTGTAAGCACCCCCCACATCACCAAACGATCTCCCTCAACCAATGATGGTAAAGAAAACATCTACAACTTCCTCCCCGCTGTATAAGCAACTATTTTTTGTGTCACAGTCTGAGTGCTGGATACATGATCAATTTCATTCACATGTATTTTCACTTGTCTGCGTGTTGTACTGGCCCTTGATCAGCTGTAAACAATTTGTGATACAACACATCTTATTTGTATGCATTTTATGAGAGTTGCCCCTACAGTCAGTGATTGTGAAAACAGACTTCCATTTCCAAACACTAAACCCGACAAAAAACACAAACTAGAGATTCCAGTTGCATGCTGCCACCATGTGTGCCTGTCAAGGAGACATTGACCTCTGACCTTTGGCTACCGAAATCGTTTCAGTGTATCCTGAAATCCCAGTAAATGTTTGTGCCAAACTTGAAGAAATTCCCTTGAGGCATTCCTGACATATTTCATTAAAAAGAGGACAGATATGGCATAAGGTCACAGTGACCGCGACCTTTCACCACCGAAATCTTTTCATGTCATCCTCGAGTCCCGGTGGACGCTGATCAGACAGACACCCCAAAAATCCCATATCTCCAGACCATCCCAGCAAATAAAACACATTTTTGAGGTGAAGGAGACATGACATTTGAAAACTTTGGAAAGAAATCCAGCCTGGATCATTGTAGCTGAAGACAAAATGCAATATGAATAAAACTACTTTTTTTTCTTTTTTTTTTAATTAGAACTGAACCAGCCACCAAGTTCACTTCCTGTATCAAGTTCGTCATCCAAGGCTTTTATTGCAAACAGTCTGCTGACTCATCTTGATGAAAGTAATCGCGCGTCGTTTCCATTCCTTGACCAGCAATGCATGATACCTCAACTGTATCAGCACCAGTTTTATCTGGATGACATTTGCGCGCTAATTGCTGTTACAGATAATTAGGGTTCATTTTCCCCTGCTAATAAGGACTGAAAGTGAAACCTGTAAGTCCGTTCCATTTTCTTTTCAAACCACACCATATATGGCAAAGCTCTTGCGACATTTTGGGTAGTAGATTCTTTTCAGTTCAAATGTGCAAACTGTAAAGAGCTTCAGGACTAATGATGTTGATTTTAAAATGTTTATCCTTGACTCTGTTTTGAGTCACTGAGTGTTGCAGCCTAACATTTGGAACATCATTAGAGTATGAAATACTCCATCCCTGCTTCTTATTCGCCAGACTTCAGGCAGATGAAGTGAAAATATTAAGTTCTGTAGGAGCCGCTGGCGCATTTGATGAAAGTTAAAAAAAATCTTTAATGACTATTATGTTGGGTCTGTGTCACATTTTATTTTTGCTCCCTAAGTATGCTGCCCTTCCTCTGGCAAATGGAGGTTAAAGATGACGCAGTTCAGCTGTGTGGGAGTGGAGAGTAATGAGGCTCGGAGCCTCTGTGGCCTGACAGCAGGAGCCTGGGGACACAACAGGTCCACCGATCTGACCCAGAGGACAGAACAAACTCCCAGTCAAGCAGCTGGCAAACTTTCACTAGAGACTCCAGAAACATAGAAAAAGCTTTGCAATCAAGCATGTCAGCCCCTGAGTGCTGCAGTTTCATTTCTGCTCTAGACGCTTTAATCTGTCCTCTCTCGCTCCATGTGACTGCATCTCACTCACAAACCAATGTGGTGTAAAGTAGAGGAGAGAAACAATGAGAGTTCACTAGTTTGAGACAGAGACTCAAGTGGCCTGGGTGGCACCATCCTGATTATATGTCTACTATTATTATCCAATGAAAATGTCCGTCAGACAGGAGTCCACTAGCCTGGCTCTTATGTTGAAATATGAAAATGAAAGTGTTAAACTCTTTAGGTTATTTGTCAGGTGAAAACACCAGATTTTAGTTACGGGACATGAATATCATTTCCAGTTGAACCTAAATTCTCCGTCAGTGTGGAAAGCTATGTTTGGCCTGTAATTCTCTACTTTTTGGTATGTATTTGTTTTTCAATGTTGTTACAATCCCCTGTGAAGGTTGGAAGTAGAATAAAAGAACCCTATTTTGGAGCAGAGCTGAATCACATCATTTTTCTGTCTCATTAACATTGTGAAACATCTATGAATGGAATGTTCATAGGCGAGAGAGGCCGAGCTGTTCAGTTGTCCTCAGAAATGCAAGTTTAACATCCTGGTGGACACAATTTTCCCTTTTGAAAATTTGTCCTCTGTTCACACAATGTTACTTTGCTTCATGACCCCTCAGTGACAGGAGTAACATCCAACTGCCCCGTAATGCCGGTTCAGACTAGTGATTCACAATGAGACAGAGCAGTTGCTGTGGTGTAACCTGGCCCATTTATCTCACCCACAAAAGCTAAGCAGTTACCATCACCCTGGCAACGTCTAACTGCAGTCGAGCCCTCCCAATTTATTCAGATCAGCTGGTTACTTTTACTCCGATGTCTATTGTCTTTACCAAAAGCTTGGCATCTTTTCTGTTAATCTCGCTCCTTTTGAACTCTCGCGTTTGTCTTCATCACTTATTTTCAGCATGTATTTATTTGAGTTATGAGCCGGAGTCTCAGGAAGTTACACGCGAACCGCGGCTGAGGTCTGTGGTCTTTGAGGGCACCTGTAGTTTTTAAATCTTTCGCAACACTTTCGTATTTGCTGAAGCTGGATATTGCACATGCAAATTGGTGGGAAAAAAGATTCATGGCCAGATCAAGTCAGCTCATGCACAGCATTTAATCACTATTAGTCATAGAGGTCTTAACATTCAAGTTATGGAAACAGTATGTAACAATTACAAATGGCATGTTGGGACATCACTTGAGGAACAATGAAAGAAACCCTGAGTGGATCATTTATGAAGTGATTCTACTTTTGGACAAGTTTGTGCACTTTCATTGGGCCACTTCTGACTCACCTCCCACTCACAATCAGTTGCCCAGTAAAACTGTAAGAGCTGAAGGAGGAAGGAGGGAATGACTACGTGAGGATCTTCACGCAGCCTTCATAATCTGGCAGCGTCTTGTGGCCTGCTCACTTCTCAACCACTGGAGATGCCAAAGATGCTTCCTCGTCATGTTAAGGCTTAACCCATGACCACATTCAGAAAATCCTCCCCACCTCGCCACATTCTGAGCACCAACTGAGAGCGGAGCCAAAAAGCCCTTGTGATGTGGAGCAGCCTCTCCTAAAGCACCTGAAAAGCCACAGATAAGAGAGAGCAGATCACATGCCAATTAACCCTGGAAAAGGATTTATTTTATCAACCTGGCACAATAACTTAAAGTGAACTGTGCCGCGTTGGAAGAATATTTTGTTCTTGATCAGCTGACGCAGTTCAGTGTGATGAACAGCTGTACATGAGGCCACATGAAAAGTCACTTTGACTGCAAGGAGAGATGCCTGAACTAACGTGGGGAGGACTAAGTGGCTGCCTGGAAGCGCTTGTGTGTCTACTAATATGACGCCTGTCACAGAGTATGTTCCTCAGCAGAGAAATCACAAAACAACAAAAACATAACATGAAACTGTGAAATGTCTGTGAGTGTGAAGTGCATCATCATCATCATCATCAGAGGCGGCAGCAGGACATTCCTCTTTAATCACATTTTTTTTTGGGGGGGGGGGGGGGTGGGGGGGAATGGCACCATGCTGACAGATGCTATCCTCAACCTCAAGCTAATCTTGGTTCATAACAGGAAGAGGATGCATTTGAGCAACAGACAGATGGTGTAAAAAGCAACGTCCTTATTGCCATCAGCAGGGAAATTCCTTTTCCGTCTGCTTGCTATTATACAACAATAGTCCGTCTATGAGCGTGGATGCAGACGGCGTTAGTCAAGTGCAACACCAGCGATGACAAGACATAGCAGGTTGTCTGTCGCCTCTCCTTAGCTTCTGCTTTAGGAAGTTTTATCAAATGTTCATTTGTCTTCCTGAGATGGAGTCAAGCAGAGGTTTTGTGTTTTCCCAGGCGAATGAAAAATGCACTTTGTTTATCATGGGATGATGGGAAAAAAAAATCAAGACCGAGAGGAAAACTATCAATGGGAAAGTAAATAGACAGATGAATATTACACCACAGGAAACCGATTTTGAACCTAAACAGTTGGGCACACACCGGAAAATTAGCAATTTTCCACTAGAGGGGACAAAAGGTGTTTGAATGCTTCATCTCGCTGTAATTCCAGATATCACCAGTAGGGGATGACACCTTCCTGTCTTCAGCTATGTAGATTCATACAAAAGTATTCAGATTTATCATGAATATGATAAGCATGAATGTCTTTGTAACCATATTTCATTCTGTTTTCCAGAGTCTACCCTTGTCAAGGTCAAACAGAACAAGTGAAGGTGAGGATCTGAGACTTTTTAAAAAGGTCAAGTGAATTTTCAAAATGAACTTTCGCGTCAGCATTTTACCGCCCTTATATCCTGATGAAGTGATGATGTCTGCAGTTTAAAAAAAAAAAAAAGATTTCTTCTTACTGGGCATTTTCAAGGGTGTGTGTGTTGATCTGTTCTTGTACTTCAAAAGGAACCAAACCCATGGATGTACCTAAAATGGCTCTCTCATTTATAGCTTTTGGTGTGCCTTAGATAGGCATTTTGGTGATGATTACAGGTTTTTGAATGACTCGTCCCTGGATTTAATACAGCTAGGTAGAAATTAGGCAATTCGAAGGATGCCAGCCCTGAAAACATACCAAATGCTTGCTCATTCGCTCTGTGTCTGTCTGTCCTATACTTTTAATGGACTTGATTGACTCTTGAAACATGCTTGTGAAGCAGGTGGTCAGTTCAGGGTTTCATTTCTCAGCACTGTTAAGTAGGACAGGTTCAGGACTTCCTCTCTCCTTGCAAACCTGCTTCCTCTCCTCACGTAACCGCCTCAGCCAGGTACTGAGATGACACATAAACTACCCAGAGGGGCGGACTGTAATTTGACAGTTACAGCATTCAGGTTCATGGCCTCCATGTCCTTTCATAGATGCATCCCCCAGCCATCCCCTCCCAGCCTGTCCGCTTTTATAAACAGCTGTTGTGGTGTCAGGCTCCATTAGATGACCCCCGGGGGTCACCGCAGTCCCAGAGGTGCCCGCGGGGCAGCTCGGCTCCAGCTCCAGCAGGGTCCTGTTCATGGCCATGTTTCCAATGTTTGTTTTCTCTTGCCTCACTGTTTGTACGGCTGTAGTCGTCCCTGTTCCTCCCCCACAGACTGTGCAACCGGGACACTTTCACACATAGACTCCCACAGGAAAGAGTACTGTACATTATCTAAACAGTTTTACTTCAAAATGAAAACAGGATGCACACTGGTGTATCTCCACTGGTTTTATGTCTTTGTGCGTATGCTATAAGCATGCCATATTTCACTGTGTCCTTTATTCTGCAGAATGCTCTCAATCAAAGGGCCTTCAGAACCTTTCCAGTTCTAAACCCACCAACTTGATTGGGCAAGGACCCCCATTTAAAGAGATTTTGCTCAATAGTGACCCTTATATCCAGAGATATTTTGGATGACTTATGAAATCTGATCAATAACCACTGATCATCTGACCCTCATACAGAGACACTGTATCTTTCCTTGCTTTATTTATGTCAGTGAGGGGGGAAAAAATACCGATAATAAAAACTGTCTTCAAACAGTAGATATCTAAATTAGATCATTAAAGGTCAGATAAGTGATGATGTGTTAGATTTCTTGTGCTAGACATCGCATTGACAAGCATTTCAACAAAACCGCTTACCAGAAGTCATATTATCTGCAGTTTCGTTTCATGATCCCATTTACACTCCCATTCCAACGCTTTGTGGATTGACCCTATTTATCCTTTCAGGCACAGTGTTGATGTTTCAGGAAGTGTGGGGTCGCAGCTTCTGCCACACCATTGAGAAGCTGGTGGAGGTGGTGCAGGAATACCCCACTGAGGTGGAGCACATCTACAGCCCCTCCTGTGTTCCTCTAGTGAGATGCGCCGGCTGCTGTGGGGACGAGAACATGGAGTGTCACCCCACCCTCACCACCAACGTCACCATGCAGGTTAGACCAGGTTTGTGAGTAGTTACCAAGAGTCATGTGCATCTGCAGTAATCTAAACTTGTTTATCCCTCAGCTGCTGAAAATTCGCCCAGCTGAGCAGGGCCAAGAATATGTAGAGATGACGTTTGTGGAGCATCAGACATGTGAATGTAGGTAAGAAAAAACAACATGCTTTATTTTTAACTATGCAGAAACTCGCAAAACCATGACTATGGCTCCATTTAATTTGTTGAAACTTGTCTTCCTCAGAGTCAGGAAACCTATTGTGAAGGCTGAAAGGTAAGAACATAAATATCTTTGTTTTTGATGTTTTTTTAAGGAATTTCCTTTGTTAGAGATCAGAGTCATAATGTTCTTCTCATAGGAAAAGGAAAAGAGGAAGAGGACGGAAGAGAAAGGAGAGACAAAAAACGAAAGACTGTGACAAGTGAGGGCACAACATTGAAAGTTTGTTGTTTTTTTTTTATCCACCAATCAATGAGCAGCATTAAAAAGATCATTCCTTGTGCCCTTTAGGTGCCAGATCCCTCGAAGGTAACTGCGGTGGCAACCTCACCCCCTGTTGCAGTGTGGCTCACTATTTATTTCCAGCCCAGCGACGACATCAAGAGTCTCCCTTGCTCATCTATCAGTTACCGTATCTGCAGCCAGAGACTTCATCAGCTGGGTCGTTTGGTCGACGCGCCCTTCTGCTGATGGCCAGAGCGTCCGTATTGACGAGGTTCAGCAGATTGTGTGTTCTGATTGGTGGAGAGGCTGCTGTTCCACGCCAGACACGATGGACGTCCCTGGGAGCCTGTGCAATGTGGAACCAAATAGACCTTCTCTTTTACACTAATTATTACTGTATGAAGAAGCGGTCCATTTCTTTGCTATTTAACTCATGTTTAATATCCCCTATTTATTGACTGATAAAGCAGAATATATTTGGACCAAAAAGCTTTTTTTTTTTTTTTTGTCTCTCTTTAACATTACCCAGGATGCCTTGACTTGAGCATGCAGCGGCTCTGCGTGCGCTCGTATGAAATGCCTCCCTCTAGTGTTCATGGGAAACAGTGTTCAGTACTGCTTTAATGCACTACAGTACAGTAACATACAGGATGTGTGTTGTTTTTGTTGTTGTTGTTGTTGTTGTTGTTGTTGTTGTTGTTGTTGTTGTTGTCGTCGTCGTCGTTTTTTTTACCAGCTCAAATAGTTTAATCTCTCACATCTTCAGCCTATGAGAGAAACAACCCCATGCTCATGTGTGATCCATGTGACCGGACAGTTCTGAAGTGTTTCACTGTTAGTAAATGAGAACAATATTTATCAGTAAAGTTTATCAAGTGAAGATATGTCCACAGACTATTTTATATGAATAAATTAACTGTGATATATCAAATTGTACTTTATAAATTGCTTTTGTTTCCTTATATTTGCTGAAAGACATAAATGATAATTTTTTTTTTACCAGTAGAGCTAAAGTGGCTGCTGTTCGGAATGTCCACAAGAACACAGGCAGATCAGTTTAATTTACGTGAGTCAAACATTTCAACCCAAGCGCTTCAGAGCAGACAAGATCGAAGAGTGCGGTGGGCTGGGTGAGTGTTTTCTTATGGTAGAAAACCTTCTCCATGACTCTAAACTGTGTCAGGCACTGTAACTGGCCAACACACAGAGACAGACAACCATTCACACTCACAACCACTCCTACGGTCAGTCTAGAGTATCAATCAGCCTCGTCCCCTCTTGATGTCTTTGGACTGTGGGAGGAAGCTGGAGTACCAGAGAGAACCCACGCAGGAACAGGGAGAACATGGAGACTCACACAGAAAGTTCCCGTGCGCTCGGAACCTTGTTGCTGTGAGGCGACAGTGCTGACCACTGCACCACCGTGCCGCCCATCTAAAAGAACTGTTAGAGATCATAATAATAATGACTCATTTAGATATTTGAGAGTTTGGTTTGATGTGAGAGTAACTTCCGTATCAATACAATAAACCCCAACTATCACAGATCGTAGAAGAGATGTACACCGAATATGAGTGACATAGTGCTGATCAAATTAAAGTGAGAGCACAGTGTGTGTGTGTGTGTGTGTGGGGGGGGGGGGGTCTTCAGGTTTCAGGTGGATGACATGCATCACAAGCAGATAATGATCATGATATGGTGGTCAAAGCTTCATGGACACTCAAGGGACAAAGAGTGAAACAGACAAAGCAAAACATGAAGGAGTTAGGGAAGAAACATGACCATAGTACCATCACTTTGCTCTGCCTTTCACTGTCATTTGATTTACAAGAAGACTGGAAACTGGGCCATTTAAACAACTGAGATGATTGTATCAGAGTAATTAGAGACTATCGTTGTCATTGGGTAGTTAGACATTGTCAAGTAAATACAAATACAAAACTTTGCAAATACTGTATGAATATTCAGGCAAAATGCATTTTGACCCCAGCAAATGTGGCCTCACCAGTTTTACCATGGAACCTAAAGACTGCATAGATATTTTACTCCCTAATTCTGAAGCAAAAGAAACAACACAAAAAGGCAGCGCCATTGGGATTGTCTGCAAACACAAGAAACATTTTTATACATCATATCAGTAAGTGGGCACAGCCAGGTCACGTCAAAGAAGCAGAGCAACCGGCAAACATCCCTCTAGGTTTTTGTTATCATTGTAGATTAATAAAAACACGGCAACATTCTGTGGGGCGATACACACATTGGGAGGTTCGGAGGGCATAACTGGATGTGAGTGTATTTAATTGGGTCATGGAGTCCATTTGAACTGGGATGATGAAAATAACCGTGAGTTAAGGGAGTTAGCTCGCTGTGGTTTGCACATGGATGTATAAATAGAAGACCTAAAATATCCAGATAGAAAACTACTCTGGTAAACATGAAAGTCTGTGTTCAAAGTTATAAACTACAGAATTATCTGATATTGATCTTAAGTGTCAAAAGTAAAAGTACACATTCTACGTAATGCCTGCGTGTTCCAGTGCTTGGGAGCATTCAATCTTGAGCCAGCGAACTCTAAATGTCATGTCTGAAGACGTGATTACAACCAGTCAAAATGAAGTTGTTTATATCTATACAGTTAATTAAAAATAGTCAAGGTACATCCACAATGTTAAGAGAGTTTGCCACAACTATGAATAATAAAAATGTAATTTTAGATATCTCCATAGAGAATTATGAGTAGAAACGATGCAACTGCAGATAACTACAATTAAAATGATAATAACAGATATCTGAAATTGGAGTTTCTACCTTGGAAGAGCGACCTTGTGGATATCTGAAAGCTTTCATTTTGACCAAGATTAACTGAATAATGGATATCTGAACTACACATCCAGCCCGCTAAAGCTTTTTGAGGATTTAAAGATAAAGACCAAAAAGAAACCATGTCAGCCGATCCAGCTATAATACACCCATAGGTTTGCACTCTAGCTGGTTGCCACCCACCTTTTTAAATGAAATTATCAAATCAAAGTCAAAGTCAAAGTCAAAGTCAGCTTTATTGTCAATTTCTTCATATGCACCAGACATACAGAGGAATCGAAATTGCGTTTCTCTCTATCCTACAGTGAAGACAAGACATCTACTGACACTGAGGTAGACTAAACACCAAAGTGCACAAGCACAACAAATAAGGACAGACATATAGACAGCTAAAAAAAGATAAAGTGCACAGTGGTTGAAGACAGTTACTGATCCTATAAAAAGATATAAACAATTACACAGTGTAGAAAGGAGTCAGTACTAGCAGCAATTAGGTTGTTTGTGGGTTTCCTTTAGGACACATGTAGGAGTGGATGTGAATGAAAAGCTGATGAGATTTCAAAGATGCCATTTGTATGAAAGAAAAAGTGAAACATAACAGGGACCAATCTGTCGATCTACACCACACTGGATTTGATCTTCGACCAGTAGAGGGCAGCATAACAGCCTTTCCTCCTCCCGTCTGGTAGTAGTAGTAGAAGAAGAAAAGCGACAAGCTGAGGAGGCAAAACAACAATCGAGTGCCTTTAGTGGAAGATCATATTTTTTGCTTTTATATACGGATATTTGTTTTTACTTCCTCCGCAGATTGGTAAGATTTGTAATCGTAATACTATAAACCAAATATCGCTTATCACGCAGTGAACGGGTTGCCACGCCAACGCTATGCTAACAAACAGCTAACAACGCATTCAGTAAACAGCAAAACACCGAACCTTATCATTTATTTTTCGTTTGTAGCTCGCAGCAGGGCAGTCCTCTTCCAACCAACCAGAAATAAACAATGTTGTACCGCTGCCTGTTTCATATAATCGGTCTGTTGTGTTGAAATTGTTTGTCTTGACGGCAACATTAAGCTAACGTAGCTAACATTATAACGTATTGCATAATACGCCAACAACCGTGGCAGCGCAGGTCACACAGGTAATGATGTTTGATATGTTTTGTTTTGTTTTTTTCTGACGTGATGTATTTTAGTTTTTTTCTTGGTTTTTTTTCGTAATTATTAATGAATTACCCATCGACCCAGACTGCTGAGCCATGTGGGAGCGACAGGCCCGTCATATCTCAGTAAATGGTCACAGTTCGCAAAATCTATCTGTTTACCGTTTTTATCCTGGTCAATGCAATATCATTGGTATATGCACACAGTTAAGACTATCTTTGAAATGCAAAGTTAAACTTTATTGTTGAGTCAGAGCTTCTATATTGTGTTTGATCAGCTGATGTAGAATAGACTCCTCCATAACCCTGTCATCACCCCCCCCCTTTTTTTTTTGTTTACTCTGAGGTGACACTTTTCCTTCCATCAAGGCATACAAGTTGCTGAGTAAGACCTTAACTTGTTCTCCTTAGACAAGTGTCAGGGATCAGACAGCAACATGTTGACACAGTCTCAACTGACCTTTTCTCATGCTAAATTGTTTTGCACTTATCATTTGATTTTCATGTTTTAACTTTTCCAGAAGAGTTGAGTATGAGCGGATTTAGTAGACTGGACAGGCACAGAGCACCCCCGTTCACCAGGGCGACGCAGCTTGGAGCATCCAAGCATGACCTGGAGAGAGATTCTGGCTTCTCAGGTTGGTCTCTTTTGCACTCACATGCACAAATTAACTTTTTAACACATAAACTTTTGGGGAAAATACATGTAACTGTAAATTATCCATTTTGAATGTTATGCACAGCCCTAGTCACAGTAATGCACAGATCACGATGGAGAAAATTGTACTTGCCGACATAAAATGGAGATATGCTAGCCTGCCTGTCCACAGAGGAAGGCTTCTACCTACTTGTTTACTTGACATGATGGTTCTATGTGGGCCGTTTCACCTGAATTTGATTTCCTCACCAGTTTGATGGTCTTGTTTATCAGGAGCTGTAGAGATGCTGCCATTTTTTCATGATTGTAATGTTGTACTTCAGGTGCTGTTCACAGTAGTCTGGTGAAAACATGTCTGAGATCCTTGTCCCCCCCCCCCAGATGCCAGTTCTGAGTACCTCAGTGCAGTTGATCTGACTGACTCGGAAGATGCAGGAAGGAAAGTGCCCTCAGTAGGACAGGACCCCAATGGTGTGCAGGTGGCTGTGATGGGAGGCTCATATACTGGACTGTCACCAATGATAATTATGAATAACTTTGTCCTAAAGCAGGTAAGAGGCAAGCTTTGACTATTTATCTGCCTTTTAAACCATTATTTGCGTCATCATTTTTTGCTCAGAGATGTTTTACTTATTTGGCTTCTCTGTCTACATCATTATAAGGAGTGATTGAAAACTCAAGTTACCAGCCAGCATTCCTACTGTTCGTCCTTTTGCTTTTCCTTCTCTCATTTATGTTAACATTCTGATAAGGGCTTCCCAACTACCCAACCACTGGACATCACCGAGCCAGTGAACATGCTCTTTGCAGTTATTTGCTGTTTTAAGTCACAAAGCCCAAAGGCCAAAAAACCCCCTCGATAAAGAATTTGCTACGCTAGCCAGACAGCAATTACCATAAATCCTCTAATATTAGCGCAGGGCTTTGTTTACCTGAACTGCAAAGGTTGCCAGGCCTTTACTGGGGGCGGATTTATATTGAAGAATGGCCTGTATTTCTAAAAGACTGTGTACATAATTCCTTAATTCCCTGACTTATACTGTGAAACATGAACCAACCATTTACATTTTCAGTTGCACAGGTAATTTTTCAGTGGGTGCAGTAGCTTACTCACTCTGGAGATTTACTGCAGTAAAGAACCAATGTTAATAACAAAGAGATTAAGCTGAAACATTATTAAAACACAGAATTATCTAACCAGTTGTACCTGGCCACCATTAGGAGGAAATTCCATAATTTGTAACAAACCTCAGGGTCAATTTTCTATGTCATACTTTGACCTTTAAGGTATAATAGTCATTGGATTTGGTTTTGCATGCTTATGCCACTACACGCCGCCTAATGTGTATTATAGAAAGTTAATTAAGACTTTTAATTGTGCCTCTAGCCGACCCAAATGGCTCCAACAGAGAAACAGTGGGGCTTTCCTTCACCTCTGGATGTGATGCCTCCATCTCAGGTGGTTCTTCTTCAACCCATGGTATCAAATTGTAGCAGCAACAGCTCCCCAAAGACTGGCCCTGAAAATATTGGACAATCAAAAAGCTACAGGCCCATCCTCAAGTCGTATCCCAAAATTGCCCCACAGCCTGATGAGGCCCTCACGAAGGGGTCGACACCCTCCAGAGTGAAGGGAAGTTCATCTTCAGGATACGACCAGCGACAGAGAAGACACCACCACGGTCACGGGCCTTACAGCTCCCCCAGCCCACAGACACCAAGCAAAGCGCTCACCAAGTTTGAAGTAGCAGCCAATCAAAGTGCACAAACGGCTGAGTGTCAAGATTCCCCCTTCCCACTGACCCCCTACACAGATGAATGCAGGACAGATGTAGACGGCGATATGCTATGTCCTGACAGCTACCAGGACTGCCTCTCATCAAACAGTGACAAATTTAAACGCTTCAGCAATACCTACAACATCCTCAACAAGTGTGGCCTCCTGGGCATCACCATGCGCACAAAGCAGTTGATCAAGGAGAATAAGCGCACCCAAGGCCAGCTGCAGCAGCTTCAGGAGCAAACCGCTCTGCTGCTGGAGGCTCTGGATAGCGGAGACCCGCGCCTTTGGACTAAGCTCCAGCTCTCCCTGGAGGACACAGTAAAGTAGCAGTGAAGGATTAAGGCCTTCGGACCCCCGCCATAATATATTGCAGTGTGGACATGACCCTGTAGCTTTCAGCATGGACAGAGGAAGAATCAGTTAGATAGAAAGAGGATTTATTTAATATTTCACAAAAAAAATTGTCCACAATATGACATCTACTATCACAGCTTACACAAGTATAACTATTAAATGCGCTTGTGAGGGGCTTTTGAGTACATATCTTATATTTGGGGTTAATGGAGTCAAAAACATTTAGAACTGCTGGTCTAAACTCCAAAAATAAAGCTGAAGCACATCCACCATTATCAAGTGGGATTTAAATAGTTAGCATGCTCTTGCCTATAATGGATTTTCCTGCCTCTGTCAAAAAAGCAAGTATTCACTTGCAATAGGGCTATGTTGTCTATAGGTGAACACATGCCTTAATGGAACACATAGGAGGACACATTGGGTCAAGTCCATATTCATGCCTTTAATGTGATTGCCATTTTAAAAACAAAAGTGTATAAACAATTCAAACTAAGTTTGCCATGTGGCCTAATAGATCCCAAAGTTACTTGGTTGAACAACTGCTTCAGTCTGTTGGTAACTCTTACATGAACTGCAACGAGATGTGCTCTTATGGATCCAATGGGGAAGATGGTTCCTACTAAACTAGGTGAAGCACTGTAATATTTAGACACGTCTTGGAAAGATCAGGGCAAAATTTCACGATTACGGTTCACAGAAGATGGATCCTATCAAAATAAGTGAAGCTCTGGCACTTCCTCTCGTGCCGCCAAGGTACTCTGTAACATCTTGACAACTATGTGTTGAATGTGGGTCAAGTTTTACAATAATGGTCCCCAGAGGCTGAATGATTGCTTTTAGCATCATCCTCTAGTCATATTTGTACTTTCTCTCTTGGTTTATCAACAAACACCTGCTAAGCTCATGACATTCCCCGCAGCCTCCTCAGCAGTATTTAATGCTAATTAGCCAGTATCAGCACCTGAACCTGCTACATCAACATGCTAGCATTAACATGCGTGCGTGT
This sequence comes from Aulostomus chinensis, assembly GCF_037954235.1. Taxonomy (NCBI): domain Eukaryota; kingdom Metazoa; phylum Chordata; class Actinopteri; order Syngnathiformes; family Aulostomidae; genus Aulostomus; species Aulostomus chinensis. Next base: position 19,061,931 of record NC_141336.1, read on the forward strand.
TAGCATGCTAATGGAAGCATTTAGCGTCACAGAGCTGCTAGCATGGCCATGGACTATTGTTACTGTTTAGGTCAAATAGAAAACTTGGTGTTGCTACATGTGGCCTGTTTCATTTTTCTGTTGGTCCAGAAACGTCATGATTCAGCGGCTCTTTTGAGTTTATTTCATTGACATGTTATTCTAGTTGGACGGTATCTGCTTGCATTGTCATGATGTGTGTGTATAATGAAGGCTAAAACAACAGCTGGATAGCTCCGTGAGGCTTGAAAAGCTGGCGAGTTCATAACATTATTTTTTATAACTTACCTACTTTGTGTTTTATTTATTTGTAACAATAAGTTTGACCAACACTAAATCTATGTTAATTATTTACCAAGCACATTGTAACTAGTTTGCCAGTTCTTGAAAAGACAACGTTAAGAACGACGTAGACTTACAAAAGCTTTTAAGTGTAGCAAGTGAAGTTTTGTAGCCAAATAACTGTCTTGACCTTTGAACTGTTACTGCCGCGTGAACCCTGCTTACCGAGCTGTAGTATAAATGTAACGGAAAGGCAAAAAAAAATAGATAAATAACGGCAGCGAAAAATATGTCATTTAGTTTCATATCAGATTCTCGCACTTTAATTACAAGATTACTGGCAGCATTTTTAGACTAAATGAAAATTCTTTGCTGAAAAAAGAAACGTTATTATGAATCTTTATCTGGTTACTGGTGCCTTTCAAATGTGTATGTAGTTGCTTGAGCAAAGTTCTGTATTTCTTTGCAGACTTCATACGGAAAAAAAAGTTGAATGTATTTTAAAACTCTCCAAAGAATCAACATTATTCTGTGAAATTTAATTTATAGCCATGGCCAGATAGTGCAACTGCAAAAAAACAAAAAAAAAACCATGAGGACGAGACTTAAAGTCAACCATGATGGGCAAGTGTAGGTTAACCTGCTACTCTATTGCAATATTATATAGTCAGGAGAAGTAAAACTGAGAATAATCAAATCAGACTTGGTTTTAATAAATCAGAAGGAGGGTTACCAAAGTGTTTTTGAATTTGTATTTTAAGATATTTTGTTTTTCTGTTCTTGTGAAATGTGCTTTCTGTATCTTAAGCAAAAGTCACCTTGACTAATAAACAATTGTCATAAAACTTTCTGCCTTTTTATTCTACTGCTTGGAATGTCCGCTAAAGATGGCTTGCACAAGCATGGACAAAGTCACTCTAAAAATTAAAAGTTTTTTTTTAATTTATTTTTTTTATTGAAATCCCAAACACCTTAAACATAATGTTGAATATGTCATACAGTAGCTGTAGCTGCAGCATAACAGTGACCTCATAATGTCTAAAGGGCTTTATCGTCAGCAGTGTCATGAATACCTCATCTTTGGGCTCGTCTTAAATGAAGCAGACATGATTTTATGGCACATTGTGAGTAATACCCTGAATAATCATGGTCCTGTTCCCCCCACTCACGTCATATAAAGATGATTATCACCACCGTACGGAGGAGGGTCGGTACATGCTGTCGTTTCCTTGTCTGCTAGCCCTTAACACCAAAGTGAATTATTGTCATAAAAGTAGCATTTATTTCCTGAATGTCACACTGTGGCGTCCTACAAGGGAAGATGGAAGAACAGCACACACTGGCGGGTAGAACACCCTGTGGCACAGGCGTTCCAATCAGCAGCGGAATACAAAAGCAGTGAATGCGTGCACTTATGCAAAACCATCCTTATACAGGTGCCAAAAAACATATTTGTCTTCATATTGCCTGTTAAAAGGCTACCTAAAGGATACACTTACGCAAAGCTCTTATTCAAAAAATTGCTTATATGGCTCCTATCCTTATAGGAATGTTTGCTAAGAGCTAACTATTTCACTGTAGAGGTCATAAAGCACATGTTGTAGTTTGATACTTAACCCAAGAAAGAGTATTTTGTCTAACAAGTATTGGAAAATAAGTCTTCAGCCCACAAAATGATTTATATTTCCCTCCTGCATTACTCTAAGCTAGCTTTGTATATGTAGCCTGAAGCTAAAGAAACAAAACAACAGCAGAGTATTCACAAGCATCCTTTTGAAAACTTATTAATCACACCTTCTGGTAAAATTAATGTTTGGTTTTTGTATCCAGCTGTATGTTTAGTAATCAAGAAACACTTTGATTTGAGCTGAAAATAAACTATCACACTGATGGCTCATCTGGTGGATTTAGCTGAACACACTAGCGCTCACGCAGAGTAGCACTGAGCTGGACGTGTTTAAGTTTGTTTTTACCTCAAATCAAACTGTTGGTGGATTTCCAAGGATACGGCTGGATAAACAATGTGTATTCTACCACTTGATGTGCTTGAGACTTTGTAGTTTGGGGATTTTTTTTTATTTATTTTTTTTTGGGGGGGGGACAGTTTTGCTGTTCTGTAGCAATCAGTCCCATTAGCTTCGAGCTAAATATACATGGCTGGCTCTTTCTGCATTCTAGTGTCCCAGAGACAGCAGGGAAAAGGTTCTTTGTGAGCTCTTTGTGAGTACTTGAAAGGCAAAAGCACATTTTGGGGGAAGTATGGCTTTAAATCTCCACATGGACTCCTACAAAGCATACTATACTGGGAGCTATTTATGTGACTCAGTCTTGTTTATGTGCATCTGCGTCATCAGAGCACGTCTCCACCGTCTGCACAGGCAGGATTAAACCGAGGATCCAGCGGGTACCAAAAACATCCTTGAGGTTGCTTCTCCAGGGGCTCTGGTTCTCCACAAGCTGACCCCTTTGCATCTGACACCAGGTCTGACCCCGAGCCACCAGCAACACCTGCTGGCAGCAGAAGCCAGCGCAGACCAGTCCAATCCCCAGCCACACATATAGCATCAGCACCAGGAACAGCTGCAAGCCTGAGATTGATCCTGGGAGGATGAAATGAGGACATGAGTTCCTTTGTGAGTCATTTATCTTGGTGTAGAAGAGTAAAGTCACTCACCTATGAAGAAGTAACCAGTGGAGAGGGGGAGCAGAGTCAGGAAGGTCAATGGGTTCTCAAAGGAGATGGAATACTCCACCGTCAGGAAGGCCACACCGAGAACCAAGGAATACAAACAAGTGCATGATGTGTAGATGCAGAACATGATGAAGTAGCGCATGTTTTTGTTGCCGATGCAGTTCCCAGTGAAAAAACAGTGGTGATCCCTCTTGAGGATGACTTTCTTGCACAGTTTGCAGAAGTGTCGGCCATTCAGGAGGTAGTGTGCGTCCACTTTGTCAGAGCAGTGTGGCGAACACACCGGGACAGCGGTCTCGTTGGCACTTGCAGCAGGGTATTTGATAGTCATCAAGTAATTCCCCAGCGCGTTGAACATCAGGAATAGGAAAACAACCGTGTGCAGGGTTGTGGACCCCGCCAGTGATGATGTGTCTGGGTTCGGGAATATTGTTGGGATGAAGAAACAGAAGTGCAGGATGAAGGTGACAGTTGTGGCCATGAAGAAGTAGGCAGGCGCCACAGCGTTGAGCAGCCTCAGTTTGAGCATCCTGGTGAACATACCTGCGTGAGAGTGAAGACGCAGAGAGCAAAGATGGAGACGAGTCCGACTTCACCACTGACGAGTCTTAGTTAAGGGGAATATAAGAGGGACTGGCTGCTCTGTTTTTCCACACGTAGTTGTAAAAGTGAGGCATAACATTTTTTTTCCCCCAGCTCGGTACTTTTACTTCATTCATTCATGAAAACAAAAACATTTCGTCACAATCGCATTATTTAACTCTACGACTTCAACCTAAACAAAATAAAGTGGGTTTTCAGTAAATCCATTAAAACAGCCACACAACATCACAATCTGTGTGTGTAATAATCAGATCACAATTTCCCCCCCCTAACCTCGGAACTTTTGGGAAGTTGGAAAACCAGTAAATATTCCATCCTTCGTTCACTGAACCTCCCCTGAAACTGTCTGGAGACCTCCTGGTTTGCCCCCCCCCCCCCCCAACACACACACACACACACACACACACACACACACACACACTCAGCTGTAGTGGATTATATTCACGTGTTGACAGTGTAATTTAAACCAGCTAATCATATCAGCATGTTATCATACTAACTGCTAAAGGAAGACTACATGAATAATTCATCTAAAAATAAGCAGGTGTGAGGATACAACCCTTCCAGACTGACTTAAAAACTAACATATTTTAGGAAAAGTGTCTTATATATGTGGGACGTACTGCTTTTAAAGGGAGTGTAAAGTCTGATGGTATAATTTCTCACTCAAGCAGGGTCTTGGGACTCTCAGGGGCCACTGAGAATACCAAGAATATCTCACCTTCTCCAATGTGATCTCCTGACCTACAGAACTGAGGAAGCAGCTCCAGCACTCCGCAACTTCCTCTTATCTAATAAAGGGGATGGAAACAATAGAAAACCCCAGCGTGCGCCTCTGCCCTGCATCTAACAGACTGCACACACCACAAGCAACGACTGTCCTCTCCTCCCTGATTCCATCCTCTTAGGGGGACAGATGATGACAACGGCGCCAGTGATGGCGGCCGTCATCCAAGACATGCAGCCTCTAGTAAGATGGAGGTGGTCGCGTCTGACCGCTCAGCCTACCTGCGGATGTGAGAGGAGCTGTCCCTTCAGCACCACCGAGTTACGACTCTCTGCTCCACACCGTCACTCCCGATTGTCGTCGAGCAGCACCGACCTCTCGTAGGTATGCACGGCGCGAGGTCCTGCTGCCCCGTGTAGCGCCGCCTGCTGTTGTGGCTGCGTCATGTTTTATCTTGGCTGCCTTTAAATCTGTTACTCCTTCTCATGCAGGTAGATCCATTTTGTTTTCATCATTAATCATTTGATCGAATGAGTGTCTGAATTGCTCAATTACAACAAAACAGGATATTGTCATATCCTCCAATTCCTCCATTTCTGAGTATACACAGTATCTGCAGACAACAACGGGCTGCAGGTGAGCACCACGTTACCACATTAAAATCTCTAAAAGACCAACTTTATTGATATGCAAACATTTTTCACGTCACGTGTTTAACTGCTGCAGACACGAGACGTCTCTTATATCTCAAACTGCGGCTGCATGACCGTCTCTGCTAAACGCCGGAGCAGGATCAGCTCCCAGAAAAGAACCAACATTGAAAAATCAGATTTTGAAATGTCAATGTGAATTTTACCGCGTGATAGCTGGATAACACAACAAAACAATGAGATACTAAAGCATTTTAGAAAATTAAAAACATCTCTCTTTTTTTTAAAAAATTGTATTAGGTGTTGTTGATTGTGTCTTCTTTTGCAGGTGCAAGAAAGGTGATTTTCCAGTAGATGGCAATGCCTCCTCGGTCAGTTACCTCTCAGTCTGCCACATCCCTGATGTTGATTCCTGACATTTCTCTCTTATAGTCCTGCAAATTCACCTCTCGTCCTTTTTCATTATCTTAGCCACGCTGCTGTTTTATTTATTCTTTTTTAAAATTTATTTTATGTTGTAAACATCTCTCATTGTGTGAACTGCTGGGAATATTTATACATGTTCACTTCATTAATTAAGAGACACACGTTCCCTTATCGAGCTTTCACGCCAGGTGTTTTATTGTCAGACGGTCCCTGAGTAGGTGGGAGTTTCTCCTGTTTCTTGGCTGTTGAAGGCACAAAAACACAGCAGCAACGGCAGCAGCATCTCCGCCACCGGACCAGACGCCAGCGATCGGGACTCTTTCTGGGGTAAGCGCCGGCCATTTGGAGCTCAGCTACCGCCTTGGTGATCTTAACGCGCACCGATGTGGTTTATTTATGGCGCTGTTTATGGCGCAACCGTTTTGGTCAAGTTACAGAGCTGGAGGAAGGTGGGTGTATAGACTGTTTGGTGCTGCAGTGAACACGGATGTCTGATTAAAGAGAAACATCTTCTTCTTTTTTTAAAAAAAAATGTGATTATTGGAGTGAATTTTAAAGGTTGGGGATGTAATCGCATCACGGTGGGGACGATGCTCCGGGTTGGTCGAGCGAGAGAGTGAGGATGAGGATGTCTCTGGCAACGTGTCAGGATCTGATTCACTACAACACCTCTGGCTCCTCATGCAGTTCATTGTGTGCTTTACATCCAGCGATCCTGCTCAGCAGTCCCCATGTGTCAGACGAGGATGGAGCCACGTTGTCTCCATGCTACCTTTGTTGTTCTGTTCGGACTCGACCTTTTATTAGTCAAGTGAGTAAAGTAGCTTTACTTGTTGAATCTGAGCTAATTTGTATTGCAGCCAACATTCCTGAGGTAAACTGAGGTCACTGCTCTTTGTTCAATATGTAAAAGTACTAATATGGACAACATGTAGGATGTTTTTTTGTTTTTGGAATGGGCATGAATATGCAGTCGTCTTGTTGATTTTGACTACAAATGCCCAAAGTCCTGACATTTGCATGTCACCGTGATGAAGGGAAGTGGCCTTTAAAGTTCCAGATTTACACTGGGGTGTTTGACATTTTAATGGGTCTCTCTGCATCACAGTGCACTAAAGAATAGCCTTACTCTTGTGGTTCTGGGGCATGAAATTGTCATCTATTTGTAGGGAATGTGTCATCATTTTTAGCAGAACGGGATCAAACACATGCAGTTATCACATCTGACAACAAATGAAAATTATTTTTAAGTGAGATTGAAACGTTATTATATTTCCAGGCGTCCGGCCATTCATTTGTAGAGATTTTCCAATGAAATACATGAGTTTATGATCACAAAATCATGGAGGTGAACCAGTAAACATTAGAAGCTTTGAAGAATGTATCACCACTGGGTTCCCCTGTGATTCCTTTAAAGGAATACTTCACCCAAAATGTGTATTTTACCTTTCAAGTACTCAAAAATAGGTGTCGTGAGCTGACTTTCACTGCTGCATCACCTGGTGCATAGTTAGCTTGAGGCTAATGGTGAACAAACAATCATCCAGTATAATCCATGTCTCCTGTCTCATCCTGGATTAAAGATGTTTTCTTCGTTAGTTTCATGTCTCAAACCTCAAACAGACTCTGTTCTGCTGTTTACTTTTTGCTTCGCTTCTGGAATTTGCTGATTTTCTGTGGAATATCACAGATATATAGTCTGCTACGTAAGTCTCCTAAGAAATGGGAATAAATGAATGCTTGTCATCTTCAAGTATCACACACGCATTAATATTTCAAGAGACAAAACTGAGATGGACAAAAGAGACGGATGCAAGTGGAAAATCATAAGCAATCATAGAGACTTCTATCTTTTGCTGGGTTCTGTTTGGTCGTTTCAGCCCCTGCAGCTGGTGATCAGCTGCAGCTGGACGCAATAATTGAGAAGAGTGGAGGAGCAGCAGCACTAAGATCCTTTGTGTTTTTATGATATTTTTTTATCACAGGGGAAGAAAAACAAATTTAAAAAAGGTCAAGAAGTCCCCGAATCTGTAATTTAACTTGAGAGATTTATCGGTGTGGCTACAGATGCGTATCAGAATCTGATCTAAACTGATCACTGCATTCCTAATTTCTTGCATCATTACAGTCTCAGACGATCAGGTCAGCTGTATTACACCACAGTCACACTGTCCATTTGTCAGTCAATGAATAATTAAAGGCAGTTGCGATCTTAAACACACGACAAGCTTCTTCACTCTTGGTTTCGTATTGAAGCAGAAAGGTGAGCTGGGAGAAACCCGCAGATTAAACCTGCAGATCTCTAAACTACCTTGAGTTTAAATTAATAATTTAGTATCAGATTTTAAGATGGTTGGGTATTATCTCACAACGCTGAAAGTGAGAACTTGACTGCATGTTGCTTTTTTATATAACTCTCGCCAGAGAAGAGATTTATCTGAAGGAATCAGTTCTGATGACACGTTTTTACGCTTTGTGGTAGATAGGAGTCGCAGCTTTGATCAGTTTTCAGGAGGAGCTCCAGCAGCAGCGGAGCCTTTAGAAGCTTCTCGTGATGCAGGGAAGGTACAGATCGAGCAGGATCTGCGGTTGAGCCTGGGTCGAGCCATCTCAGATGCCAGATGGGTTCTAATGAGGAAGGTCTTGTCCACCCAGCAGCAGCAGCAGCAGCAGCAGCAGCAGCAGGAGCACGGCAGACTCATAGCTTCTTTGGGGGCCTACTGAGCATGTGCAGCCAGACAGGAAGCAGGTGTTCAGTTTGTTGTACATGGGTCGTGCTATGGCTTATTCAGGCGTCAGAGAAGGGCTGGGCGAAGGGGAAGCTGCATCAGTTGTTACACTCGTTTGTGTTGTGAAGACACAGGAACATGCAGAACCAGTTAAGACCTGTCTCTTCCCCAAGAAGCAGGTGGTGAGCAGATTGTGGTAAAAACCCCACCCCCCTCTCCCACTGAGGCTCAGTCTGATGAATTCAGCGCCTCCATCCCCCCCGACACCTCCACCTTCCAGCATCACAGCAGAGGCCTGCACCTCCTGTAGACTTGACAGTTAGAAGCTCTTTATTACAATATCTTAATAAATTCACAGTTTTAGGCCTTTGATTCCAGTCTAGAAAATATCTTGCATAACAGTCCTGATTGATATGGTCATCCATTAATCTTGTAAATGTTGTCGCGATGATAAGATATACGAAACAGCTCGCCGATACCTGGCTAGAATAGACGATTCTTTTTGGTCGGAAGATTGTAGCTTTGTTCTCCCAGACAGCTCAGAACTGCAGTCCAAAACATCACACATCTGAGGATTTTCGGCTTCAGAGTAAAATTTCACAGCTTAAAAAAAAAGAAAACAAACACTACACGGACATCAGAGCATTTCTCTTTGAACAGACCAGCACTTGACAATTTCCAAAATAAATGATTCATCTCCACCCCTTCAGAACGTCTATGATTTTATTGCAGCAGTGTCCGACACTCTTCCTGCTCAGACCCGGATCTCGGCTCCCGTCTGTCCAGCGGCCCCAGCAGTGAGGCCTGAGCCCCAGGAAGCAGGGTGGCGGTGAGCTAGTCCTGCAGCTGAATATGGACCCAGCTCACCGCCACCCTGCTTGCAGTGTGTTTCCTGCCTGCCCATTTTTTTAAGGCAAATTACAGCTAAAACAGTACAATATTCTGTCTCAGGTTTGTCCTAAATTTACAGCGTTTCCTTGATTAATCTCTCTCTTGATTCATCTTTGTTCGTCTGTGTGGTCCAAATCTACCCCAAAATGAAGTTGTTTCCTTCCTGGCCCATGCTTCACCCCTCCACCGTGTTGCATGAACATCCGCACTGTAGCTTTTGAGTAATCCTAAGATGCAGGTGTAAAGATAACCTCCTTGGCAGCAGTAGTAATGATAACCTCAGTGTGGAATGATTTCAAGCCTTTCCAGCACCTCTGGGATGAGCTGGAATGAGGCCTTATCGCACATCGTCAGTAGCCGGCTGCACTAAAGCTCTCGAGGCAGAATGGGATCAGTTCCCTGAAATCATCTAGAAACTTTTTTTCACGTAGCTGTTATAGTATCATATTAAAGCCCAGGATTTCATGAAATGTTCAATAAGATATAATGATGGAGTCATGAAGAAAAGAAACAAGCTGGAGAAGTCTCATCTCCGATCTGTCGGCTGAATCTTGGTGAGGGTGAAGTGCTCACTAACATGGTTTTTTACATTTTCCGAATGAAGTTCATGTGAAAGAATCCCTTTGTGGACATACAAAGAGTTCCATTTATAGTTTTTCGAGTCATAAAATAATGCTTCTGCTGAAGTCAATTATTCACAATGAGAAGTGCAGCCACAAAGGTTAAATGTCAATTAGCTGCGCATGTCAGCAGTGAAAGAGGTGTTGTGATGTGTGTATTTGCAGGAGTGGCATCAAGCCTCCAACAGAGATGTGAAAGGCCAAATCATACTGAAGGCTTTGAAATGAAACCGCAGGTGCGCCTGTCAGAGAGAACTGCACATATTAATACATGAAAATCACTTTTTGTTAGGTGAAAGTGAGGATTATTCTTCGACTCCTGCGCTCCCCTTATCTCTGAGGAGCAGTTTTTTGGCTTATTTTTCCGTCTCATAAAGTCAGCCTTGTTTTTGTACTGCAGCAGAGAGAAGAGGAAGAAGACTCTGATAAATATAGACACAATAAACACATGCTACACGATGAGGCTTTCACTGACTGGGACTGAATAGGTGCTGTTGCCTTGAAATGATGATCCCTCCAGGTGTCAGACAGATGTTGGCTTTGATTTACTTACAGTCTCATAATGGACAGAACAGAACAGTGTTGTATCAGGAGGGTTCACGGGTGTTGGGTGGAAGCAGACTCAGGAGCAGAAATGACTAGAAAAAAAGATTCAGTATCCATACTTGCACCAAGGTTAACTTTAGGTTCCTGACACTTTCATGCATGGGCCCTAATTAAAGCTGGACAGCCCCCCACCCCATACCCCCCCTGCTCATGTCGGGGTGTCTCTTTTGGCAAGCGATGGTGAATTCTGAGAATATTTGGATTTTGCATATTTCTGTGCACTGTGGTACAAATATAGCACCCTGCATCCACTAGGTGACACTAGAGAACACACGCTTACTAGGTATCATGTTCCTGAACATCACACAAGGTCAACACATATGATCTGATCTTTATTAACACACCTGAAGGTGGGATGGCATGTAAGGGAACGGGCCTTCAGGTCACCGTTAGCAAACTAGTTCCCTTTGTTCATACTGTTATTACTGTAAAGGTGGTTTACTGGTCGGTGACTCAACAGACCTCTTGTTTGTGGATCCACAGAGCCACTAAGTATGGTGGCTGCACAGGTTGCGGCCTTGGAGCGGCCAAGAGCATTTTCAAAAAATACATGATTAACTTATACAATAACATCAAAATATATAAAAATGGGTGAGAAAATCAAAATATGTCATTTTCAAGGCGTTAGGTCAATATTGTCTTTAAGGATGCTGCCAAAAAGAGTCTGGTTCCTTAATGTTTCCCCCTTTTTCATGTCCCCAGACCAACTCCAGACTTTTGAGATAAAGCAAAGGGAAACATCAAATCTTTCCTCTCCATTTTTCTGCTCCAGCCAGGTGTTTCTGTCTCAACCAGACGGAAGTCTCCAGCAACACAAACAGAGCAGCGGCTGGCGAGAAACTGCACGTTTAACAAGTCTGCAGTTAGTCAGTGTAGTCGAGGAATAAAAGAAGTTCAGCTCTGGTGCTTCTTTTTTTATTATTTATGATGATTGCAGGTTGTCCTTGGGGGTCGACTTTATCTCACAGTGACTGGGAGTTGATTAAGTGCAGGATGTCAACAAGAAGTTCACCTTTTATTTATGGTTCATTTCTCCGGTAAAACGGGGCTATCTCTCTGTCGTTCTGTCAGGCAGGTAATGTATCATGGATCTGCCTGAGTGTTTGACGATGGGAGGGAAAGTTCATCCAGAGCTGTCCACTTAATGCTTTATGGAGTCGATCACAGCCGCAGTTTACCCTGCGCATCGTTTTAAACCCCTTTAGACACGTACATTGTTTTGCATCTTGCAGCTTTTTAATTTCAGCACAAAAAAAGAAGTCATTAGTTGTGGTTGTTGCATAAGATCCCGATTGTGAACTTGTACATCTCCCCAGTTCTTTTAAGGCATGACGGGGTTGCTCTATGAATAGCAAGGCCTAGTTTATCACTGCGATCATGCGGGAGTTTAATGGAAGTAAGTATTTGAAGGTTAAAATGATCCACCCCTAGGTTTAGTTTTTGGATCATCCCACCAACAGACAGAAACATGACGTCCATAAGTAGAGGTTAGAGTGTATATGTAAGACAACTATTAACATTATACCTGCTCCAACATCAACAAAAGATAAATCCGTGACCTTTTTCCCATTAACACTGCCACAAGCTTCATATTTGTGGCTTGGAGTGAAAAATCCCTCAATATAATTTGAAATAACTGTGGCATAATTATATTAAAATTTAATTTGCAATCCGAAGGAAAAGGACAAAATCCAATCTGACAATATTTCGGACCAAATAGCTTGATATCGATTAGATGACAATGTTGCAGGGATGACTTTTTGGTGCTTTCAGCAAATATTAACACTGAGATGTTTTGATCACAGTGATGGTCATGAGTAGACTGCAAAATAAGCCACATGGCATCCATCCATCCATCCATTTTCCATACTGCTTATTTGTTAAGGGTCACGGGGGGGGGGGGCTGGAGCCCATCTCAGCTGACATTGGGTGAGAGGCAGGGTTCACCCTGGACGGGTCACAAGTAGGGGCTCAGTAACTTGCTCAAGGATACTTTGACACGGTCACCGGGGGAAGTGAGGTTTGAACCAGCGACCCCTTGGTTGCTGGACAGCCATGCCGGCTCTGGCTACATGGCTTAATAGGCAAATAGAGAAGCAACTTTAAAAGCTCGGAAAATTACATGACTTACCGTGATGCAACCCATAGAACTAACAATAGACTGTTTTTATGCAATCATCATGCCATCCAAAGTTCTGACTTGTCATTTTGTACCTTCTACTCATTAGAATTCTGCATTGTCATTGTGAGCATGTTGCTAGCATTAGCGCTGCTCCTCTCATAGACGGTCTCTTTGTTTTTCTGCTAATTGACTCCAAAATAACTCTGAGAACAGAGCAACTAAGACAGAAGCTGATCAGATGAAAATGGAACAATAACTGGCTTGAATAAGGGTTTACTGCAAGTTGTTGGTCCTTTGAGTTGCAGTGTAATTGCTTTGTCACCTCGGGGATATCTTCATTTACACACATCTACGTTTAACGCAGCTGTTTTTTTCTGCTGCCGTGAGCAGATAAACTGACCTGAACAAGCATTTCCTCCCTTTTCATCTGAGACTCAAACTCAGGTATATGTTATAACTCGCGTGCAGCCTATGTACTTATTTCAGGATCTATGATAGTCGAACTGAGCACAGAGGAGAGATTTCCCTGGTGCTGACAGCAGATGCACAACGCTGCTCTCCGAGCCAAACGCCACTTTGTAATCTGCTGCCTTGGCTTGGAAACCTGATTTAGGGAAGATGAGGAGAGAAGCAGAGGGAAGGGATTAGAGGAAGTTCAGAGTTGCAGAATTCAGTAAGATGAGAAAGAAATGGATAGCTCGGGATGAGAGTGAACATTGTTTGTTTAGATGGAGAATATCCATGGAGACTTATGGCTAAACTGCTGAGTCATACTGTGACGTTTGTCCAAATGCTGTGTGAAACCCCATCACCGTCAGCATCCCTCAGCATCCTGCTGTTCTCCATCCAGTTCTGAAGAGGAAGAGTTTGGCAGAGTTCACAGTGAGCGACCTGTCAAATCATGAAAGAAAAACGGTGAAAAAGATCTGTTGAAGTGTCCCAGCGTCGAATTTCATTACAGAACTGTACATTTGTCATTTTCAGCTTGCATCTTTTATTTTGATGTCACATTACAAACGACTCGGCTTTGATTTGTTCCACCACCTCAGGATATGTTTAGAAAAGCCACAGAATAGTTCGTTAAATCTCTGATCAACTGATCTCTATTAGCAGAATGTGAGCCTCATCAGACAAAAAAAATATTAATATCATATCTAAAGAGTCTGGATGCTCCTGTCTGGATTTAGCACCACATTAACCACACAACCTAAAGGTTCAGCCAAAATGATACTTCTCCTGTTTCTGTGACCCTGTGTTAATTCTTCATTTATCTCTTGTTAACTGCCAAATGCGCATTGAAATAAAATCACAGTCGGAGGATTTTTACACCAAAATTCCTGTCCAAAATTGAATGCTTGCTCATCCTGCACAAAGGGGCGTGTACTAATTTTCCATCCAATGAAAATGCTTCCTTGGTTTATTACGTCCGGTCACCCCTCCATCGTGTGATGCACTGCAGTCCCAGAGACTTTCCTTGTGAAAAACATCGCTTTGAAATAGTTGATCAACCCATGTAAAAAAGAAAAAGAAAAAAAGACTTGCTCCTCGACCATCATGTGATACATTGGGTGTGAGGAGTCACATGTTTGAATTATACATCCACGTTTAGCCCAGTTCAGCCAGTGTGGACTGGTGAGCGTGCTCTATCATGGAGGGGTTCTATGCACATTCAGCTCTATTGGCTGATGTAAACGCCAGTCAATATCTGCCACTTGTTTTCTTCGTGTTTCGGCCCGGAAAACATGTAAACACGCTGAAACAAGTAGCACGTCTCTCCGTATCACAGACTGATAAAGCCTTACTTTGTCAGAAGTTGTGTTTTCTTAGATTTTGAAAGCTGTCTTTCCTGAAAGAAAGGGTCTGAATGATTTCTATCAGTAAAATAATCCGTTGTACATGCTGTATTGATCTCTTAATTCATTATAGAAAACCTGATTTATGGTCCATTAGCTAACTGAGTGTATTTATGGATTTGCTTTGTGATCCATCCTCAGGGAATGTCCGCCCCGGCCATCTCCACAGGGGTGTCTGTGTGTCTGACAGTATCTGAAGGCTACAGTTTCACAACAGGCAGGAAGACAGAGGCTACAGTGGTGTGAAGAATGCTGCTAAGAGATTACTGGCTTGTATTTTTATACTCCTTTTCTTCTCCTGACCTCTGACAGAGTGATGTACAGCAGTCCAGCCGATCTGCCATTGATCAGCTCCACTCCTACACTGGACTTCCTGCTGTGGTTTCTGTTGCACAAGCGCCGTTTGGTAAATGCCTCACGATACTGTGGAGCTTCCAGTGACATCATTGGCGCAGCGATAAATCACACCGGGGTTTGGTTCAGTAACGTGTGCCAGTTTGGACAGTGAAACTACTGTTTTCATTCTCTTGTTGCCTCGCAGCTCTTTTAGAGTTGGATAGCAGAGCCAGGTTTGTGATGCTCGTGTTTTGGTGGCGGCGGCGAGAGCACACAGGGTGTTTACTACAGAGCACGTCATTCTGTCACAGCAGTAACACTCCGGAATCTAGTGTTGAATCCGATTTTTCCCATGAAATATGATCGATGTCTTTCACTCAATAGCAACGGCTTTATTGGTGCAAAGCTTTGTCAGCACTCTGTTGCTGCTCCATTTCCTCGGACTGTTGATTCAGTGAGGAGTGTACACAAGCACAGCAGCTGGGAGTCGGGACTGTAATGATTCAAAGTGGTGAGAGTGTGTGTGCGGCTACAGAACGGACAGTTCAGGCCTCCATTCTGTGGTCATGGCAGTGTGAAAGATCATATCCTGTGCATGCTCAACAGACAGAGAGTGGCGTTGTGTATACCAATCCTCAACAAGCTGTTCAACACCCAGTCTAAGCCTTTTCTGTCAATTCATGCTCACAACAAAAATATGTTCTTGATTTGGTGGTTATATTGGCTGTAGTTTGTGACATCTCTACTTCCCTCCATCAGATACAGAAATAAACACAGATCAATGGCTGTTAATGGACCATGTCAGTCATTAGACTGATCCTTGTAACCACTTTTATAGACTAACTGCACTTAGTGTGCTTTGAAGTCACTCGTCTGACAAAAAAAAAAAAAAAAATGAGTCACAGCAATTGTTTGCTGTAAAAAATCGGCCCATTAAATCCTAATTCTCTTCCTTACACCACACCCTTACTCATTTTCTCCATAAACATCTACAAACATTGTAACTTCTGTTCTGTATACAGGCTTGTAAAGTTTGAGCAAATGACAACAAATGACATGACTAACACTGGAACTCCTATTAAAACAAGGCTGGTGGATGTTAAAGGAAGTAATACGCATTGACCACAGCCTAACTCAGTGTGGAGGGTAATGGTGGCTAATGTTAGCAATCTTTAGATAAATATTATACCATAACAAAGATTATTGCCGGGGTTCACTGGCCTATACTGTTTGCAATAATTTAAGATTTTAGTCAATTGTAAAACATTAGCCTAGTTAAATGCTAAGTTTAGCATTATGTCATGATTGTGTCACTTTTAAAGAGAAGGGTGTGTCTGTTGTCTAGCATTTGGGTTTGTATTTCCAATAGCTTATGGTGGCTAATGTTAGCGAACTTTATTGCTCTGTGCCATTGTCAGTGCGCTGACTTCATGTCTTCTCTCCTTTTTTGTGATCGGCCCACTGCTGACTTCTAAATGTGACCTTGTCGCGTTATGTCATGATTGCGACTTGAAAAGAGAACTATGTGTCTGCGTTGTAGCAAGCTAGCAGGATGTTTCACCATAAAAATGAAAATAAAGTCATGCTGGAAGCTTTTCATTTTTGGGGCACTATCTTTTTACCGGCCCACACCCCTAACATCCTGGGACATCCACAGTCGTCAGTTTACCGTAACCTTGGCAACAAAGGTTGGCAATCTTGAAGGGAAAGGATACTGGCATCCAAAAGTAACCTTGAAAATAATATCCCAAACATTATCTGTGCGTTTACCATCAGGTATGGTCAAGTGCTGATGGCTGACCCTGAGTCGTTCATGACGACAGCGCCCCCTGTGGAGGGGGGGCTTGCGAAGCTGGATGTCCTGGGCCTCCTGGAGTCCTTTGGGGAAGACAACGCCACGACTGAGAGATGCTACCGCTCACACTCTCGAAGCAGCGTCCTCCAGGGTCTGCCGTTTGGAGGGGTGCCCACAGTCTTCACCATCAACGTGGTCCTCTGGATGGTACATACGAACACAGACCAAATAATATACACAGTTGACCTAGAAAAGTGCAATTGGAATCTTATACAATTTTCTTCTGCTGTCAAAATGTGAGTCTATATGTTAAAGAGAAGGTCAGCCATCATTGACAGCTAGTTCCTGTTTACCCCGCCATCAAAATAAAAGCATAGTGGATGTTCAAGAGAAATTTTTTAGGGTTTTTAAAGGAGGTAAGATTTTTGCGAGGAGATATCTGAGGAAAAGAGACTTAAAATTACATTTTCAAGGCCTTGATTGTTTCTGCAGATAACAATAACAGTTGAATGTTAAAATCCATTTAAAGCTAGCTGTGTTTGGATGAAATTTTTAGCACGTATATGTGCAACATTTGTACTCTTCATCCACCTCCATGGGGGGTCGTGACTGCCTGGCTCTTTTTTTTGGAGGACTTTGAGCTAAAGAGACTGGGAACCCCTGCTGTATAGGGACTTTGATCAGTCACAGGGTGTTTTGATTAATAACTGCGATTTCAGGTGGAGTAATGATACAATTATGAATATCTTTTTACACTGATTTCATTGTATTCATCTGCTGAGATAGAAAGTGCCATTTGTTCTCAGACAAAAGCCTCTAGAATCTCATCTGAGCACAGTTGAGTTGAGGCCTGTCATCGCTGCAAGCACCGCCATTGTGAAAATCTTTGTTTTCCTCTTCATCAGGCTTTCGGGCCTCCTGATAATGAAAAACATTTTAATATGTGTAGTGATTGTCACATCAAGTTGCAATCAAGCATGCTGTTTCAGTCTGCTCTCCCTGCTTCGTCTAATTCACTGTTTACAAAAGCCCTTGCATCTGTTTTCCTCTTGCATTCCAGATAATAATAGGCTGTCATCCACCTCGGTTCCACTGTCAGGCCTTGCAAAGCTTGATCTCCGCACTGATATCCCTCTCAATCTGGCACCTCCATGTTTTAATTGGCTCATTTTATCACCGCCTTGTTGTCAAGACAACGCAGAGGGTTAAACACTGTCTCTTAATGACAAGCATGAGTCAAAGCATGATTCCCACACCCCCCCCCCCCCCCCCCCCCAGGTGACGGGAGCACGCCTCTGCATCA
This sequence comes from Aulostomus chinensis, assembly GCF_037954235.1. Classification (NCBI taxonomy): domain Eukaryota; kingdom Metazoa; phylum Chordata; class Actinopteri; order Syngnathiformes; family Aulostomidae; genus Aulostomus; species Aulostomus chinensis. The sequence continues at coordinate 19,079,584 of NC_141336.1, forward strand.
ATTCCATCATCATACACAATAAATCATCGGTGAGACTTGAGGAGAGCGTGCCCACGCATCAAGACCAAATAAAACAAACATAAAAAACAACAACAGGGAGATGATGGACGGACACAAAGGAAACAGAAGGATATTACAGAGATTTCCATTTTAAATAAAAAACAAAACTTAGTATCCAAGCTGCTAATGTGAACACAAACGCTCATTATTCATGGACAAGTCTGAGTGCCCTGATTGACTATGCATGTCCTTTGCATTAGTGAAGACTGAATCGTTTAGAAGAGCCTCTCAGCTGTTAACTTCATGTCATCCCCTGACCACCGAAACAAATGTCCTCTTAGCTCAAGTGACTGAATGATCAAACATTCATCAGCGTTTATTTGTTGTTGTTTTTTTTCAACTCCATTTTCTTTTGTGAACATTCATCCATCATGGCTCACTTATGCTCTTATATATTTTACCGGGGCTAAATGCACTGCAGTGGATGATCATGTAGGACTGAATAGGGGGTTTTCTAATTCTATTGTGAGGTGTCGTTGGCTCGCCGTTTGAGGCAGAATGGAAGCTATTCTGATTCAATCTTGCTGTTGACCACACTCATTCGTCATTAGTGCTCAGCATGTGTTCGTGTGCCGTGCTGACCTGTCTTTGGTAGTTTCCAAGACAACCACATACTACTCTAAAGAAAGAAAAGGGATTATTATCAATGTTGGGCTGTTACATTTAACAGTATGCACTTCCAAAGTAAGTGCAAATGTTATCAGAAACAAACAAAAAAAAAGATTTGTTATTACACATTTTATTATGTGCTGTGACGATAGTGTTCAGTGCAAAGATGTCCTTCATTTTAGATGATCAGATTTAGTGTTTAGCCTCCATTATTGTGATCTTTGTCACATGTTTCTCAGTCATATTTTAGGGAACCAAGGAAAAAGAAATATTAAAGATCAAACTTTGACAGATATATTCATGTCTGATTGCCCCTGATATCAGCAAAGTTCTATTTACTGGCAGCCAGACCTTGTTTGCTTCTTGCCAGCCATTCACATTATTGTGAGGAATCCCAACATCCCCATCCCACTCCCTTCAGGCGATGTCACTCTAATCAAATGCGGAATCCATATCTGACGTCTGTAACTATCGTCGAGAAAGTGGTTCTGGATGTAAACTGAAAATCGAACCAATCATTACACTCCTTAATTCCGGAAACCCCTTCCTCGTTTTACTCTGCTGAAACATCTGTCACACCTGAGAGGAAACTTCACACTTTTCCGCGTGTCCATAAATGCTTGGCTGTATTATGTAATACCGTCTGTACATTTATATATTTGTGTTCATCTGATGGGAATCCACTGACAAAACTGGAGTGCAGGCGAGGACAAGAAGTGTGTTTGTCCATGTTCGTGTTTGTGTTTTGTGTTGCAGTTTCTTTTGCTCATCTTCTCCTGTCTGAGGAAAGCTGCTTGGGACTACGGTCGCCTGGCTCTGCTGATGGAGAACGACAGGTAAATCCCTCACACCGAAAACATCTGATGCCGCTGCTGCTTGGTGAGCCATGACAGCATTTAAAATGGAGAGATAATCCCTGATGGAACCACTCCTGACGGCTGATGATGCAGCCTGCAGCTCCCTCTGCTGAGCATAAAGAGAACTGCAGATGTTCTCATTTACACTACATACAGAGGGGATAGTCACCGCTCCTTTTAGAAGCGGCCAAGGGGTAATGTGATGACAGGATATTTTTTTAACAGAGGCCTTTTTTTTCATGAAATGATTTTGCAAGTGTTACTTAAATAAGAGTCATCAGAGAATTTGTTTTCACAGCAGGAGGGTGGTGTTTCTGGGAGAGCATTACAATAAACCTCCGAATGGAGGAACCTGCCGTCCAGAGCAACAGCGCTACTCATTAATTGGTTTTTGGACAGCAGTTGTACTCTTTGGCACACAGGATAATGTTGCATCAGGCTTTGGCTGCATAGATTCTTTCATGGGTGGTTTTGTCCATCTGATTTGTTGACAGTAAGGGAAATATGTGACTCAGCGACTCGTGCTTTAAACAACTAATCGATCATATTTTCAGAAATGTAATCAAGCAAAAGCACAAATTCAGATATTTTACTGTTATAAAACATGTCCACCCAGCAGCCTCTACGAGTCGGCAGCACTTTTCCTCTGCTTGATCTGAAGCGGCTCTCCGGGGAAGCGCCGGATTCATTCGTTCTGGCCGACCGGCGGCAGCTTCTTAGCACCCAAGGGCAAGCTGCAGCATCAGTGTGTTTTGCCGAGCGGTCATCTCTCTTGCTAATTCAATTATGCTGCTTAATTTGACATGTTGTTGAAGTGTGAGAGGTGAAGCCGACAGAGAAATATCCACAAACACAATCATCACAATGGTATTATTGGATGGGGCTGCTGTGTGTGTGTTTAATGTCCTCTGTATGGGGTTGATTGCAGACAGGTACTGGTGCCAGGAGTACAAGTCAGCAGCAGGGTGCTACAATCAGTGTGATGATGATGATGATGATGGTTCTTACTAATTGTTATTTCCCACTTTAGTCTCACCTCTCTGTTTTATGGAGAACCAAGTGAGAAAGAGAAGTCTCCTTCTGAATCCAGCCCCTCTGACTCAGAGACGAAAGATGCGGTGAGTTTGGTTCCGTGTTGCTCCATGATTTGTTTTTCCCTAAAAGCCCTTCCCAAGACCCTGATAACATCTGCAGACTAATTAAAGATAATAGTAAAGTACATTTTTCTCTACAGAACAAAACAAATATGATGCATCCTGAAGGTCTGAGTATGTTTCTCCTCTGCACAATATTTATTCATAGTTTTTTTGCACAAATCAGTATATTCAATGAACAGGAAATCTAATTCCTACGTGGACTGTAAAAAGGTTTTGGTCATGCTGACATGGCATGTTATTGACCAGATGTTGGACAGAGGAGCAGCCGATGAACAGTTTTAGAGCAGAACATTGCAAAAGAGCAGTGTAGACGCAACTCATCAGGTGGACACACACACACACGCGTGCACACACGCACGCACATGTATGAACACTAATGCTCAATCCTCATTGTTTGATGGCCAAAAAGCAATTAACCCCTTGAACCACTCTCGAGTTAGAGAGGCGTAAAATAAATTTTAACATTCGAAACAAACGACATCATTTATTATTGCCTGAAATCATACGAAGTGTTGCTAGGTTTTAACTTCAGTTCACTCCGTCAAGAAAAAACATAGGATTTATTCTGTGTTTCTCTTTTAAAATGTCAAAAATAAAACCTTTTTTCTGACATGAACACAAAAAAAAAACTGCACAACAAGAAAACCTGCTTTAGGTTGTACAAAGTAAATAGTTTAATTAAGAGAAATACAATAGCTAACAGTTATGGGCACAAAAATATTGCATGTTTGATTAGTTCTTTCTGCTTCTTGTGATGATGGTGCTGCTTTGTACAGGTTCAGGACTTTATATTGCGATAAAGAATTAACCCATAATGAATCAAAAAAAGACTTTATGATATTTGTATATTTTATGAAATAGGAATTTAAGAACGCCCAGAAACTGCTTAGACCTCAGATGTAACACTGAATATCTTGAGGTACGAATCATTTCAGCGCTACTAAAAGAAGTCATCAGCGCAAGATAATATGGGTGATTGTGCTACAAGACTGTAAAAGTCAATGACACCTCAGTGTTAGTTGAGATTTCCCTGCATTCGGAGTTTTGTCCTCAGAGACACTCTTCCTCCCTTCTCGTTTTCGTCAAATGCTGGATTTTTTCTCACCTGGTTGCTAAGTCACTCTGTCAGGGCGACAGAGATCACACAAACAACTTCACACCAAACATATACACTTATTAAACTCACTACGTGTTAACAGCGGAGCCGTGAGCAGAGCGTCTGCCATCGTTTCACAGCTGTGGGACTAAAAGTTAAAAAAAAAAAAAAGCAACATGTTCATGGTTCTGTAAATGATGTCACGCGTGTGCTTATGTTCTCACCGGTGTAACGTGAAAACGGTCCAGAAAAATATTGGTGCTACTCGTGGTTACAGCTCCGTTGCACATCTTGATCACCAGAACAGTGAGATTACCAAAAACCTTAAAGGGATAGTTCGCTCAAAAGTGAAAATTAAGCCATTATTTACTCGCTATTTTGGCGACAGAAGGTCCGGTGAAGTTTTTGAATCCTCAAAACACTGCTGGAGTTTCACAAGACAAGGTATTGCAGTAATCTGCCAAATAAAGGAAGTGAATGGTGACCGATTTTAAGAAAAATACAAAATAAAGCCATAAATAGCTTCCGTACTGCTCATCTGAAGTGTGCTGACATGTTGTGTGAAAAAAACAACGCCATGTTTTTAGCCTCACAGCCCAAACCTCACCTGACTTTCCATGAGCGTGAGTAGATCATGAGTTTTGGCTGAACTATGCCTTTAAGAGACAAGTGTCACGCTAGTATGGCGGTGAGGCTGTGAGAGTGAGCGTGTCGTCTGATCACATCCTGTCTCTCTGTCCGTGATTTATCAGCGTCTAAAGATGCTGCACTAATAAAAGTGCCTTCCACTGCGTCAAGCTTTGTAAGGGAAAGTCTAGATCATGACTCAGCTGGACCATGTGTGTGTGTGTGTGTGTATGTGTAACTTGGGGCCACCTGTGTGGTAGACTGAGATCATCCCCTTCATGTTTAACGGCGGAAGACAAAGAGTCAGACTGGAGTCGTTGGCTAAGCCTACACAGAGCTGAGGCTGCAGTAAAGCGGTTACTGCTCCAGGCTAGACCTATTAAATCTCCATCTCTGTGTCACTCTTCAGTCCTTATTACTATGCAAATAGAAGATTCATGCAAGCAGCCAGATGTTGGGAGCGCAGACTTGCATACATATGCCATTCATTATCTTTAATAACCAATCTTCTGGATGTTTTATGATTCTCCTCTGCTTCCAGGGCTTCTGCTCATGGCTCACATGGCTTTACCATATGAAGTAAGTATACAAAGCACTTGCCCTTGTAATTATTTTACCCTTCTCTCATCTCAGGAGTCCATCTCTTTACTGGCCCTGTGTCTTCAGAGCTGATGTCACCACGAAATGTAAAGTTGTGTTATATTTCATTTAGCAGCGAAAACAAACAAGTCTGGGCTCACGCAACCACTGGAGCCATGGTTTCCCACTGAGTGTTTGCACTTTACTCGAGTCTGACTGACACAACACATTTCCATGGTGCCCATGGCTTCCATAGTATTATGGTGGAGTTTGGTTGCTTCTGTATTTAGCTCCCGTGCCAGTGGCTTACCCTGGGATCCATGGGAAAGTGCAAACCCACCCTGTGAGTTCTTGATGTGTGGGCTGCCGTGACACCAGTGTGCACCTCTTTTCTTTTTCTTCTTCTTCTTTTTTTGTTCTTTTTTATGACACCGGGTTTCCTGAACCTCCTGTCTGGTAACCACAGCTTCTGGCAGTGTAGTACTGCTGCCACAGTGATGGCGTTATAGACGAGGCCCGCGTATACACACACACACACACACACACACACACACACACACACACACACACACACACACACACACACACACATGCCCCTCTGTTTATGTGGAGAGTTTTGATGTGTTTGTCCCCTGATAGCATCCCCCTCTCTCTTGTCTGTCTCGGCAGGGACGAGGAGATCCGCAGTAAATGCGGCATCGATGCCGTCACGTACCTGTCCTTCCAGCGCCACATCATCCTCCTCATGACGGTGGTTTGCCTGTTGTCTTTGGCCGTAATCTTGCCGGTCAACTTTTCCGGGAACCTCCTGGGTATTTTAGTTCTCATATGATGGTCTGGCATGAAAACTAAGGGATACCCTTAACTAGAGGAGAGGCAGATGAGGCACCTCGCAGGGAGAGAGGGCGAGAGAGAGGGAGAGGGAGGGGGGAGACGAGGCCACACAGAAACAATCACACACATAAAACAATCCGTTTGACAAAGATGAAATGAGATCAAAACTGAAACAACATAATGAGGCAGATCAACTAAACTAACGCGCGCAGATAAATACACACACACAAAAGCAGCACTTCTTTTAATGAGAGTTGCTAGCATACCGGTGGCAGAACATCAGTCGTAGGATTGTAGAAATAGAAAGTGCTTCATTTCCTCTAAACATACACATGTAGGCGTCAGGGGTGGGATGGCTCTGAGAAACCAGCTGCTAAACAGCAACAGAAATGCCTTTTGGCAGTTGTGTGCTTATTTAGTAAGAAGTGTTGAGTAAGCCGTCCTATAAAGGGACAAAGACAGGAGGAGCCATTTTAGGGTCTATGAGGAGTTGGGCCCTCCTCACAGATGACTTTATTACTGCTGGCTGTCAACTTACAGACCGGGGTGTCATTAAATACGGCAACAACAATGACAGCCTGCCATGGCAACAGCAAACAAAGCGCGCCCATATTAAAACACTTAAGCGTCACTGCCATGTTTTGCGTGAAATGTCATTGAGATGAGTGAGATTTTATTGAGTTGTGCTAGAAAAATAGTCGCCCCCTATTGCCTCATCCTCCAGACAGCTGAGGAGGGGTTTCCTCTCAGTCGTTTACAAATTTAAAAAAATCTCCCGCTCTCTGTCACGTTTGATTATTTCCTCAGGAGACAGTCCTGAAAACTTTGGGAGAACCACGCTGGCTAATGTTAGCGCAAAGTAAGTCAACACATGACATCACATTTCATGACAACAAGCAGACCCAGAGAATCGGAAGGACTATCTATATGATTAAAATCACAATGGTTGAGGGTTTTACTTCGGGGATTTTTGTTGTTGTTGTTTTTTTTGTGCCTCTCAGGGAAAATTTCCTGTGGCTCCACTGCATATTCGCTCTCGTCTACTTCATCATCACGCTTTTGTGTATGGCTCACCACTCCATACGGCTGGAGTACCGGGAGGATGAGAAGGTCAGTCGCCGTCACAGAGGTCAACCACCAAGACCACTTTGACACCCGAGTCATCTTATCAAGTCAAATTCTCCTCAAACGAGCTTTGAAAGATGATCTTTCCTTTGCAAATGTTTCCATCATTTTCTGGAATCAGACTTTGAAGTTAGAAAAGAGAAGATTACCACTAGAAATGAGGGGGGGGGGGGGATTTTCTTCTTTTGAAATAGAACATTCAGTTTGACCATAGTTTGTGGCATCTATAACTTTACATTTAGGGTTTTATGATTGTATAACAGATAGGAAATGAAAAATATGTGCACCAGTTAGATTTGAATGATGAAGATTTTTTTTCCCCGTTACTTAAAACTACTCATTTATTGCAGGTAGCAAGAACCCTGATGATAACCTCCATACCCAGAGAAATCTCAGACCCAGGACTCATAACCAAACACTTCCAGTATACATTTCCTCTTCTCTATTTTGTTGTTAAGTCAAGTTGAATCACTTTTTTTTTTAACATGCATAATAATTTCAATATGTTCCTTAGGACTCACACCTTTTTGTTTCATCCTCTAGCGAGGCCTACCCCAGCTGCACTGTCACTGACATTCGTTTCTGCTTTGACGTCCACAAGCTGATGAGACTGGACTTGGAGAGGTAACGGCTATCAGTCAGAGCAACGCAGCATGACGTGATCAGCATGATGTTCCTGTCTGAGGATGTCGGCCTTTGCAGGAGAAAGGCGATGAAGGGCCGGCTGTACTTTGCCACGAAAGCCCAAAAGGAGGGAAAGATCACGATCAAGACCCATCCGTGCGCTCAGATATTCTGCTGTGACTTCTGTGGCTTTGAGAAGGTGATTTTCACAGTAAATTCCTTTCTGTACTGAAAGGATATAACCACTGGGTGGTGCTGTAGTCCAAATGTAGGTAAAAGTAACGACAACTGCGTCTCTCTCTGACTGTGACAGATGCAGTTTGTGTTTTAACTTTGGCTGCAGGTGGATGCAGAACAATACTACAGCGAGTTAGAGGAGAAGTGGACGGATGAGTTCAACGCTGAGAAGAACCGCATCTCCATGAAGCGGCTGGGCATAGCTTTTGTGACGTTTCGGGATGACAGGATGACTGCTGTGTGAGTAAACAGCAGCAAGGTTTCTGTCTCTGGGGGACATCACATGAATCCTGGAGGATCAGAAGCATCAGATTCACATAAAAAAAAAAACAGCCGTTCCCGAACGGTGAAGCATTCTTGTCCACTGGTGTCATTTTCTAGAATTGTGAAGGACTACAGTCGAGCGCGCTGTCGTGGCAAACCTCAGCAGTCCAGCATCACCACTGTGGTGCAGTCACACAAATGGAGCATCAGCTACGCACCTGCTCCCAGTGACATCATCTGGTCAGTATCAACATTACTGGAAACTCTGGAAAGGAGGTTACGGTTCACCTGCTGTGTTGTTTGTCTGGCGGGATTACTGCCAGAGGAGGAAACCATTCAGTTTTTGGCCAGATTACTTTAAAATGGCAGTTTTTACTCCGGCTGTACTGGAGATCTGCTGCCAGAGTACCCTTCTTGTTTATCGGTGCCAATACTCACTTTTCATTTCACCTTGACCACCATTTGTAATCACGACCACAACCTGATGGTTATGAATATATATTGACTTTGCGTTGAAATACGCAAGATAGTATTGTCAATAATCAAGCGTCAAAAAGAGTCAAAACATACAATAAATTTGACTGACTGGACTCTCAAAAGTTCTACAGTAGTTATCACAGTATTATCGTACATTCTTTTGGCTGCTATAATTGTGTAGTGAAAACCTGATAGTGTGACAGCCCTAACTCAAAATCACACTCCCACCTCCCTACAGGCCATTCATGAAACAAACCTGAATGTCTTTGCACTGTAGCTAGAAACCAGAACACCCAGAGAAAAACCCATGCAGACACATATTTTGAGTGTAATATCCAGTTTTCATGCCTGATTCATCATTTAGACACATATCCCTGTAATTACGTTTGACAAATCTGGTCTTTGGAAACCTCTGGATTGCGACTAGACTTTAAACCGAATATCTGTAGGCTTTAATAATGCTTGTCAGTGCAACAACAAATCAAAAAGTTTGCGGGCTCGAAGCAAATGACGCATCAGCATTGGTTTCTGCATTCGTATGAAATGTTGTTCCTTTTTCGTTGTTTTATTTTTTTGTTTTTGTTTTGTTTTTTCCACTCACTTCACTGCTCAGATTTAGGAGTTGATGTTGCTGCCTGTGTTGGACCACTACCTGCTCATTCCTCACTGATGATTGGATGAGCTTTTATGCATGTGTCTTATCTTGGAAAGCAAACGTAGCAGCGGGGTTATGTAACGAATGAGGGTTGTGATGAACCAAAGACTCGGCTGTGTTCATGCTTGCAGCTTGTGCATGAGTAGGTTTTGCTAGATTATTGAGGTTTAGTTAAGGGACTTTAGTTTCTTCATTAAAACGGAGCGCTGAAGTGTGCCGTTTCCAACCTGCTCTCCAGTGGTAAAATGCTCACCTCCTTTGACTGTGAGAGGTGGCTAGCCGGCTATTTCAGGCTCATATCAATACAAACGCTACAAGCAGGTCAGGGAGAGATGTGAGCTAAACTGTCCTGTTCGTCCTGCATCACCAACCACCAGGGAAAACCTGTCAGTGTGTGGCTCTCGCTGGTGGCTCCGCTGTGTCCTCCTCAACATCCTCCTCTTCTTACTGCTTTTCTTCCTCACCACTCCCGCCATCATCGTCAACACCATGGACAAGTTCAACGTCACCAGGCCCGTGGAGAGTCTGCAGGTCAGAGTTTGAAGATTATTATAAACATTTTGTCCGTCTTTGGTCTCTTGGATTAATCATTTTTCTGCCTGGCACAGAGCCCCATCATCACCCAGTTCTTCCCAACCCTCCTGCTGTGGGCATTTTCAGTTCTCCTGCCCTTCATCGTCTACTACTCGGCCTTCTTTGAGTCCCACTGGACCAGGTACTCACCAGCAGTCAAACACAGCTCTCCTCTCTCCTCTGAAATGGTAATGGATGTCCTTTTGCTTCTTCAAATGGACCCTTCATATGTAGCTGCCTGTCTTCCTCTCAACTATTTTTTTTTATCTCAATTTTTTTTTTCTTTCACCCTGTTGCTCTTTTTTACTCTCTCCCTCCTTCTCCCTGTCACTCTCCTTGCACTGTTATTCTGGGCAGGTTGTCATAGAGATCTCCATGTGAGGATATTGATATGCGCAGTAGTCACTGTGCACTGCTCCTCAGTGCAGCAGGAGGAGGAGCAGAACAACTGTACATAAGGAGGAAACCTCATGCAGCACCTATGAGCACCCTTTCTTTACATAACCACCCCCACAAACGTGTTGTGCAGGCGTGATGTGCAAAAGACCAAATGCAAATCCACCATTTGCTGGAGTGAAACACATAGTTTGTGCTAATGAACCCATCAGTACTGTACATGACAAGTCAGCTGATGTTGCATTATGTTATTTATTAATTAATCATGTTAAAGGGAGCTGTGGAGTTTTTTGTATCTCTGTACACATCGGCCATGTTATTTATTTTTTTATCTGTCGCTCAGATCCGGTGAGAACCAGGTTACAATGCACAAGTGTTTTTTTCTGCTGATCTTCATGGTCCTCATCCTGCCCTCTCTTGGTCTGTCAAGGTACGCCCACAACACACTCACACCCACATAGATTCAAGACTTGACAAACCAAAGTAATAACATTAAACAGGGTCCTGTTCTGTTTTGGCGGGTCAGGGGCCTGGTATCCCTAATGGATGCGTGCTGAGTAACTGGAAGACAACAGGACCATAATTAAGTTACACTCGTGTTTAATCTGTCATGACGAGTCGAAGTGCCTGCTGTTAAAGGGGCCTATTGAACTCAGAGGACCAGACTTAAAACTACAAACTTGCGCTGACAAAAAGTGAGAGCGAATGCAACAAGGACGCACGGCGACAGGGCCGAGGTTCAGCCAAGATGTACTTACAAGGACTGGTTAACTGAAAGTAGGGAGACGGAGGAGCAACGGGTCTTCGGAAATAAAAGTACAGCAGGGTTTGAGCAAACATAAGAGGCTTATATAAACTTCAAAACAGAAGACCCACCATGGAAAAGAATATCAAAATGAAAAAGCCCAAAAGTATGGAAGCTTAAAACCAACAGGCAATTTTCTCATTTTTAGAAGGGTGTCCTTTTTATGTTTTGTTCTCTGTAGTCTGGACCTGTTCTTCACTTGGCTCTTTGATGTCAACTTTCTGGATGAAAGGGATGTCAAATTCCAGTAAGGGGCCTCAAAAATGTTTTCCAACAATGCAAAAATAAAAAAAAGACATTTTGGGAGCAGCAGCCAACCTGGGTATCATCTGTGTCTCTCTGCAGGTGTGTGTTTCTTCCCGACAACGGTGCGTTCTTCGTTAACTACGTGATCACATCAGGTCTGATTGGCACTGCTATGGAGCTGCTCCGTATCCCGGCACTGACAGTTTACGCTCTCCGCCTCTGCTTTGCGAAGTCCCAGGCTGAACGCATCCACGTCAAACGGGTTCGTTTAGCCTTTCATCTCCGAGTTTTCACGTGAGATTTATCAGTTTGCTTGGATCTGATGTTTTAAAAGGTGATTGTGCTTTGCAGAGTCAAACCTATGAGTTCCAGTTTGGTCTGGAGTACGCCTGGACCATGTGCATCTTTGCTGTCAGTGTGACCTACAGCATCACATGTCCCGTTATTACACCCTTTGGTGAGCAGCATACACTATCACTCCTCTATCCTCATCTACCCTTCCTTCTTTCTTTTCCTCTTGCTTCTTCAGTCCCATCCACGTCCCTCTTCTTCGTGGGTGTATGTGTTGTCTCTCCTCATCCTGTAACCTCACTCTCCTCTACTGCCTGCCAGTCCGCTGCAGACTGTGTGAATTTGCTGCTGTAGTCCCAGACGCCCAGACACAGCGAGTTTCAAGCCAGACGCCCACTCTGCTCCTGTCTGTGCCCAGAGCTCACCGAGCTTGTGTTTACTTCTGCAGTCAGATCCTGCAGAGTCCTCAACAGTCCACGTCTGACTCCACAACCCTGTGAATTCACCTGCATTGTTGTGGCGTTTTAATCGAGAGAGAAAAATACCCTGAATCAGCTGATGCAAGTAATCTCAGAATTTAGGTTAAATCTGGAACCACAACATAGAATCACTGATTTCGTTGTTTTTTTGTTTGTTTGTTTGTTTTTTTACTTGCGGCATATTGGGAAATATCAACCCCCAAAAATAAGTTTTCCAGGTCATCCATCCAGAACATGATCCATATCCATGAGCTTTATGTTTGCCTGTCTCGTAAAAACACTTTGCCTCAAGAAATTTCATCCAAAAAATGGCTCAAATATTGACCATTACATATAAAGGGGACACTTGAATCACAAATCTAGAATATGATCAAGAGGATTTCTGAAAGCCAGAATGCTTTTTCAGCCACTTGGACTCAAAAATTGTAACTCAAATTCTATGAAATTCTATTGGATTTTTTTAACTATCTCACGCACAAACAAGTAAGGACGCTAGAGAGCTTTCAGACAGCACATACATCCACCAAGGTGATGTGATGTCATCAGATCACTTCCAAAATCATTTTTTTCCCCCTCATCCAACCAAACTTAATCAAAGTTTAATATCTATTTTCTTTACATTCAGGGAACAATGACATTTTGCATTTTACATAGAGCCCTACATTTAAATTTACATATAGTTGGGACCAAGTGGTTTTTTTGGTTGAGCAGATTATAATTTCAAAAAAAATCAAAACCTGACAGACATAAAAATGTGTTTTTAATACTATAGCCCAGCATACATGGTATGATAACCATCAATTTTCATTCCATGTTATACCGCTGCAACCCGAGAAAGAACAAAATATAAAATTCCACTAAGGACGATCACATGTTGTGTTATAAATATGCTCTCACTGAGGGTTCCCTTACTGGTCACCTCACGTTTTATTGACTCATATCTTGCTGAAGAGAGAGGGGGGGGGGGGGGTCTGCTGTCACCCCTGTAGGTCTGCTCTACGTGATCCTGAAGCACATGGTGGACCGTTACAACATCTACTATGCATACGTTCCCACCAAGCTGAACCAGCGGATCCACCGAGCCGCCATCCACCAGGTCATCTTGGCTCCCCTCCTCTGCATGTTCTGGCTGCTCTTCTTCTCCGTTCTGAGATTAGGTTCGACTTCACATCCCCTCTCCCCGTTTATCATATTCCACATAACAATAAGAATGCATTCTAAATGACCGTGTGCTCCGTTTATTGTCGCAGGTCCCCTACATCCCATCACCCTCTTTACTTTGGCGTCCCTGCTCTGCTGTTTTGCCATTTCAATTTTATGCTTGTGCCTTAGGAAGCAGCCAGACAAGTCAACAAGCTACCAGGTTAGCTCAAGTTCAGCTTTACATGCTGGAATACTCAATAAATTATAGGTATTTCCACAGTACTGGACCGTTATCTTTGTTTCAGATGTCCAATCAGCCAGCAGAGGGGACGTTCACAGATGGAGACAGGAGCACTGTAACATCCACGACTGCCTCCAGTGTACAGTACCATGTTTTTTCTGTTATTAGCTCGTACAATAATATGTTTAGCTGGTTTCTGCTGACACTTGGCGTTTACTTGATATACATCTGTCCTATTTTTGTAAAGAGACAGTGGGCTTTGCAGTTGGATTTTTGGTTTTCCTGAGTGGTGCATTTATGCGCTGGTTTGAAGATCTGAGACTTGAGAATTATCTGACAATTCTTGAGTTATGGAGACCAACAAAGGCATGACATTATGATGTTTAGTAATTATTCCTTCTTTGATGGCTCATACTAGTAGTCATGTTGCATGAGTGTCTTATATATTCACACACAACTGTATTTAGTGTTGACTATATCCAGAACAATCAAATAATTTACTGTGTGACTTTAGCGGGATCTATATGTTGATCTACTTCCAGCTGTTTGTGGCTTCTGTGCTGCTGGAGCCAGAGCTGGCTTTGACTCCCATGCCCTCCCCGGCCCACCACAGCTACGGCGCCTTGGCCAGCTCTCAGAGTTCAGCTCACGGTACAGCAGAGGAAGAAGAGGTTGAGGAAGAACACGCCCAGACTCATGAGACTGAACTTCAAGACCCTCCATATACCTTCTGTTCCAGCCCACTCATGGACAGCCCAGTTGGCTACCAGTAACACCAAATCTCCTCAAGCTGGTTCCTGTGTGTGCTTCACCTGGGGAACGCAGATCGTGAAATACTGCAATGCCGTATTTTCACCTCTGACCTCTGACTCCAACTTAGCTGCCTCAGACCCTGAGACTCGACCAGGCTTGTTAGAAAGCATGACAAGGATTGATGAGAAAACAGGAGCTGGATCCATGTCAACATCACTTTACATGTATAAACAATCTTGACTTATGTACAAATTACTTTGGTTAAATTATTGAACGACTCCATCTTTTACAATGGGTTTTACTTTCAAGCGATTAAAAAGAAACCACCGTGGAACATCAGAAATACTATGACCATGTTGTACCACTTGGACATAAGCAGGGGTGAAAGTTCCCACAGGAGTGGGTGGTGTGAGCAGGCTTGCCCCGGCAGACTGACAAGAGTGGTCTGGTTCCTCGGCAGCAGAGCTCGGGGGGGCTGAGGGGGAGGGCAGCTAGTTGTGAAGCCATCTGCAGCGAGAGAGCAGACAGACGGAGGGCCGAATGTAACTCGGAGATGTACTGTAATATATGTACACGCTCTCTGGAGACACAAGCGGCGTACCTGAAGCTTGGTGTAACTATTGTCATTTTGCTACTTTTTGCTACGTTTGGTGTCGTAGATATTTGGGAGCTTTGGGTTTCAGTGGAAATTGGTCCGAGATTTGCAGAGCTGCCACTTTATTTCTTCACGTTTCGATTCTCTACGTAATTCCTTTGTTTGTTTGTTTTTTTTCAATTTAATTCTTGCTGTGGAGAAATTTACAAGCACGTGGTGGAATTTTTTGCAATCACGGAGTCAAAACAATTCTCAATGTAAAATGTCGAACATGAATGCACCCTATAACTATTTCTTTCTAAATTATTTGAATTTATGATATGATTTACCTTTTAATGGCTCTGCAATCATAATGAGTATTCATTTGTTTAATGTATGTCAGTGTTGTGTTACGAAATGAAGTTTTGTTATGATGTCGCAAGTGCAGTGTGATCCAAACAACACCAACCTGTACCACTGCATGTTGTTGTAAAGGGTTTTATTCTACGGAATCCATGAATGGCCGTGCGCGTAATTACCTTTTGATGTGAATATCTCACGCGTTAATGACTGGTCATCTCAAGATAAGATTTTCTCTCGTCATGAATTCAGCTCAAAAACAAATCTGAGATTTCTCAGGATGATTAATTCATTTATTGCAAGAAATCGACTTTTGTTTTCTTGAGGTAACAAATTCATTGAGGAAACCTCAAAACTGAGTGTCTGCTGCATAGGATCACGCTTACTTCACTCTGAGATACACAACATCCTCCTGGATTGAGACCAGCCTGAGTCGATGATTCTCAGTAGAGCAGAGCAAGTTGAATAGAAAATTGTAGCGGCCAGAAAAAGTTAGTTGCAAGGTGTCTGAAGCAGATGAGGCCTCAAAAGACACAACTATTCAAATCCTCCAGCACAGCAGTTTAAAGATCATTGATCTCTGTTTTAGTCTCGTCAAATCCTCCAAGATGAAAGAAAAAAAAACCACAACTTGCTCCAGGAACCTGGCGGGTGAAACTGACAAACACCAGTATTTCCTTTAATCCCAGCTCTTTGCATAGTGTGCCAGATCCTTGGTTTTTTTTGTTTGTTTGTTTTTTTTTAGCACACAATCTTTGACAAAGTTGCTCCCGGGCAGAAGCCCAGTTAAACTATTTACACTCACGCAATGTAAAATCAAACCTATTTGTTTTGAAGTGAACACAGCAGGTTTAGAGCGTTTACTGCCTGAACATCCTGGAATTTTGCAGATTGCATCCAGTCTGGTTTGCAATGGTTGATCTGAACTGATCATTCAGTCCTTGATTGAAGTCTGATGGAAGTTAAGACAATATTTAATTTCTGTCTTCCATATGTTGCTCGTTTTCAAGCCCTCACCTAGACATGTTGTACAAGTACCATCGACAAACACTAGGCAATAAGTAACAGGTTAAGAGAAACAGACTCTTGTTTTCTACAGATGAATTAATCTGTTACCAGGAGAAAATAAACTTAGTTATGCTGACATAACAGAATAATTAGCTTGGTATCTCCAGATTAAAAAAAGAAATTACAAGCACGGCCATTCTCGGCTTCTTTGTTGCATATCATAAATTGTGCAAATTGCTTTGCCTTCTCTGTACACATGCTCATTTTGTATTTTGGGGACGTTATTTTGATCTCCATGAAAGTGAATGTAAACTCATCGCTGTGTGTTATTCATGTCTCTTGCTGTGCCTTGAAGAAACACTCCCTTTCGTGTGACAATCCAGCATGGCCTGAAATATGCTGCATGGACTGCAAACTGCCGAGTGGGAAAACTAACAATAGATGAGGATACAACAACATACACGTTGTAAAAACTTAACAAGCTGGAGCGCTTTGTTTTTCATCTTTGCCGTCAGTGGATGAAAAATTCACTCGCAAGTTCTTTTGGGCAGCAGCGGGCTCGTTCAGACAACATTCAGCTACTGACAATCTCCTCCAGAGGCCAACTCTCTCGCTTGTTCAGGAGTCTTTGATCACATGGCCTGCAGATGTTTAGTCATGCCGTCATTTTTAAACATTTAATTCCTGACCTCAAAAATACAACCTTCACACAATCCACCAGAAGTCCTAAAATCTGCTTTGCAAAAATTATTTTTTGTTGTTGTTGTTGTCGTTGTTGACAAAATTACCCAACTTGATTTCCTGATGAAGAACGAGAAAACAGGCAAAAGCTCCGGCACAACCAAGTTAGAGGACCTTGAGTGAACTTTTTGTCAATATATTATCCTAAAGTCATGAATGATCTGCCATGCTACGCTAATTTTGTCTTTTATGTCACAGCAGTTGTGTCGCTTTTTATGATGTTTTGTACCGTGGCCTTGTTTGTGCCTTGTTGTTGATTTCAATCCAGTTCTTGGGTCGTACTCTTCATGTAAGCTCCCAGTGGAGGATAACAAAAAAACAACAACATACATTTAAAACATGTTTAACAGTGATAATTCTTCAGTTTCCCCATAAATCTGATAGGAATTCCCAGCAGTGTCACCCAGAGTGAAATTGTTTGTTTAAATGTTTCATTTTTAGTTTTGTGGATGGCTTATTATTTCATCAAATGAAACGTATTTATCTCATTTCATGGGTTTCTCTCATGCTACATAAAACAGAGGAAAGCTGGCAGCGGTATGAAGTGGAAAAATTGTGAAGTAAAATGTATTTGGACAAAAATAAAACATCAAAGAGCATTTCAAAAATTTCTTCCTCTGAACCGCCGTCGTGTCCTGCGGGCTCCTCCTGCAGAAGCTCCTTTTCACAGACAGTTAAATGTGGTTTCCACTGAAAAATATGAAATATGAATTATTAGGGTATTCTTAGCCTTAACTAGTTTTACAGTATCCTGTCACATCTGTTCATACACTGTTTGCCCGGCTGTCCGGGGTTTATTTGAAGGTACATTAGCTTACCAGACTCGTTCATTATTTTTTTATTCTTGGTTTTGACATTTGTGTATCCTAAGTACTTGATTGGTGATCAGCCAGCCATAAATACTGGTTGCTTTATCTCCAAGACGGTTTGGGTTGAGAGGCAGACGGCATTTGAGATTCTTCTCTCTCATCTAGCGAGTTTTCATCTGTCAAAAGTGAAAAGTGCTGTGATCTGAAATTAAAATCAATTCAGCTCAATCCACTCATCTTGTGCCACGAACTCTATTACTCCGCTCTGCTGTGGTCTATGGGTGAAGGTTTCATGTGGTAATGTGCATGGAGTTGTCACCATCTAGTCGTTGAGTAGTTTGAAATACACTTTCTAGCAGGAGTTCCTAGAGATGAGACGACTTGTACGACTCTTATACATTACAGGGTGTTAGGTTTTGGAAAATAACCCATCCACTTCCCAGTAAAGAGTGTTCACGTAACGACAACTAACAGGCAACATGGCCGCCCCCAGAAAATCTGCTCTATTTCTGCTGTCAGAATATAGAACAGTGGCAAACAACCTCCGTATCCATAAATGAAGAGAAATGAAGCTCTGTGGGTTAATATTTCAACTGTCAGTGAGGCTACACTAGCCAGTGGGCTAACATTAGCAACATAAACGTCTAGCTGCAGTCTACATGTGTCCTGGCTGTACATGCCTTCATTGTGGTCCACATGATAATTCAAACAAATAGAAAAAAAAAAAAAACTACAAAGAGCTTTGATGAGTATGTCATTCAACTAAAAGAACATTTGGTGTCCCTCGCTTAAAATGAACACAAACACACTAATTTAAGAAAAAAAATGGAGTTCCTAACTTAAAATGCTCTCAAACAGCCACTAGCCGATAACATTTAGCGTTTCTAGCTTAAAATGCAAACAAATGCACGGTTACAGTTACACAGTTAAATGCACAGTTTGAAAACCGCCACACTTTTGTCTAAATCGTCGCTTTCCTTTATGTTTTTGAAACCCAAAATGCTCCCACACATCTGCGTTTAAGCACGCTGGCGCTGGATTAAGACTCGCCGCCAATGTTCCCTCTGAGGTTCGCGCTTGCGCAATGAGGCACCGCTCACAAGTTCTCAGCGCACATGAAAACCTATGCAGCGCGCGCGGACTCGGCGAGTGACAGGTGTCCAGCTAATAATGATACAATACGGTTCAGGTAGGCAACGCAGCCAATCATAGCATCGACAGTGCTTGCGTATGAGCCCGGTCCGTACGCGCCGTAGCACCACCGTGCAGGTTAGCTAGCAAACAACAGTGCGGCAGAGATAAGAGACGGCGACGGTAGTTTAGCGGTTGAGTTGTAAACCCCTGAAAATAGGCGACCACAGATAAGAGAGTTTGCATGGAGTACATGTGTAATACAAGCGGGAACTGCGGCAGTTACCACAAGGAGCTAAAGCAGCAAGCTAACATCGGTGAGCCGAGCAAACGGCCCGCTACACAGAGCTACTGAGATGGAGAACGGAAGGAAGAGCAAGTGGCCCACATTCAATGGACAGGCAGATGAAGAATAATAAATACACGTATATTAGCGGTTATTTAAATGATTATAAATTATCTATGAATAGACGTATATTAGATGTCGATAAATAGACGTCTATTGGACGTCTATAAATACGCGTGTCTTAGTGGTTATTTAAACATCTGTGTTGAGGTAGGACGTGAATGACTGCTTCTGTATTGTGATTTTCAGTATGTTGTGGTTACCACTGGGATTCCACCAGGGGTCACTGTAGAGTTTGTCTTTTGCCTTGACGAGCGAAGAATAAAAGATGGCTGTTCTCTACAGAGCTCGAGTGGGAGTGATTAGTATCGGGGGAAATAAAATATCAAGATATGTATTGCAGAATTGGTAAAATTGCTCAGCCCTATTCTCCCTGCTAGCTGGGTAATAATTTGCTGTTAAAACACATTACGTGAATGGCAGTGGACCTTAAGACCTAAAGCTTCCCTTTAATGTAGGAATCACTAATGGGAACTGTATTGATTGTGAAGTAATTAACATAAGGGTAAAAATGTGACAGTCTGCCCTAGTCTCCCCTCCACACAAAGATTAGGTTAAACTTTACTGAAAGGTTTATCTTAGCATGCTAGAACCAAACACAGCATGCACCTTGACTTTTATTTCACAAAATTATTTCTTGATATTTTGTCATTTTTGTCAATTCGCACCATCCTATACTCATTTTGCCCCCATTTTTTCAGTAACTTTTGTATCGTTCATTATTCAAAATTCACTAGAATGAGATAACTTGTAATCTTAATGCACTAACCTTAGAAATAGTGTATGATAACTATTATTTGAAACAAATACACTTCTTTTGCCGTACAAACATCATGAAGCTCCTCCTACCCTCTTTAAACAGCTACTTCTTTTGCTCTACAGGTAATGACAGCATGGATACTCTTAGTAAACAGAGCTGAGATGCAGTTTTAGTAATGAATGCAGGCGCATGCTAGCTTAATGGAAGAATGTGTGTCTGCATAACTAGGCTGAAGAAAAACCTCTGGACACACAGCAGAACACAACAGCCCCTGAAACCACATCAAAAAAATGGCTGGGGCAATTAATTGATCCTCTTGATGGATGTTATTCTATATCTTTTTACCCCCCCCCCCCCAAAAAAAAACCCCCATCTCAAACAGTATGATTAATTGCCTTGTACTGGAAGTTTTTGAAAAGAGGGATGGGGATCAACAGCATGCCCGCCATTACCCACGGAGCTTCTTCATGGCCAAGAGTTATGAAAGAAGACAGAAAAGTCCCTGACATTTCCCCTGTCACCCCTGGCAACTGCTGAGAGCATGCTTCTCAGTGAAAGGTGAATTCCTGTCGTTCTTTATCCTGCCCAGATGCTCAGAATAGAAAATGTCTCTGCCTCCTGCAGCAAACATATTGTCATTCCCATATGGGTTCGTTTCAGCATGCTAATGTACCTTCATAAATCCCCGTTGTTTGCATATTAAAGCTACTGGCAATTCAAAAATCAGAAGCTTTTCTTACATGGAGTGCCGTATTTGTTCAACTGAATTCCCATTCTGTGGCGATGTGCGGACCAGCTCTGCGGGAAAAGTGGCTAATCCTTGACCTTGAAAACCACTGTTAAGTGAACAATCTCAAGGATTGTTTATCAGCCGTTCTGGAGGCTTGAATTCATACACAATGTGCTTTGACTTGAAGTCTTTAAAGCTAAGTGAGCAAAAATATGATCAGAACCAAAAATCTTTACAAATCTCTCCACACTTTTCATTTAACCAGGTCGATAACTCTGCACGTGCAGTTCCTTCAAAATTCCTCTAAAATAACCTTTGTTGCATGAAGTCTGGAGACAGTTAACGTTTTACTTATGGTCAACAGTTCTCATAAAGAGCCACACTGTTGCTGCTGCTGGCCTTCATTTGCATAAACGCAATTACAGTTTATTTCATACCACATCCTGTTGCTGTGTTTCTACCGAGGCGCGAAGTTGAGGCGCCAAGAAGAACGTGAATGGACAGACTGGCGCTAGCCGGTTTTCGGTAATGTTTGCTGAAATATTTCCAGCCGTTTACTCATCCTTTTTTAAAAGTGCAATTATATATTTGTGACAATGAGGACTTGAACCGACGGGGCTGAGTCAGTTAGTCGGGAAAGTCTAAACTCACCGAGTTTGACCAAAATGTTGTTTTTGGTGCGAGAGGACTCGAATGAAACTAATATGTTTCAGCTTCCAGAACACATTTTGAATGCGACCAAAAAGATTTTTGAAATAGTTAACATCTCCAGAAATGTGAGCATATTGTGATGAAATCCCTGTCAACCATGTATTTTAACTCGAATGAAACTCAAATGGATTAAAGGGGTCATGTTCTGAATTGAAGACCCTGAAGAACGCAATCAGTGTTTCTACTGGTTTTCTTCTTCACTCTGTATCTTCTTGGGTGATTTATTGCATTGTGTCATCTGAGAAGCACGTGAAGTTGGAATGTGCGGCGTACAAATACATTTGCTTTGTTTTCTTGTCAGTTGACGCCAATAAAAATGTCTTGTCACAGTTTGAAAGCAAGTGTTGTTCATGGTTCCTTCATGGTCATGATTGTTGTCTGTCTGAGGCGACGGAGCTCTGTCAGAGGGAACTTCATTAGCCTGAGCCTGCACGCCAAGTCACCGTTCACTGCCCCAACAGACTGATTTATAGGACAAGTGACTGATGGAGCAATGCCTTGCTTTCCTCCTCCATCAAAAACAAATGTGAGCGCGCGCACATGCATATGACTCTGGACCGTCACTTAACTGTTGCCATGACAACATTTAATACCCCCGTCATTCCAAAACACATTGCAGACTTTCTAAAAATAAAGTGTCTTTTTTCACAGACTCCTCTCCAGACAGCTTTCACAGTGAAGCCATGTGCACTACAAAGCTCTAATGACCAATTATAAGTCACAGCGGTGTAAATGGACACCTACTGTACATTAGCTAACAGTGGTGGGTGACCTGAGAGAGGCTCGGGTCAGGCGCTCCATGAGGCTCAGTGACTAGACAACTCTGGCTCAGTGTTGCTCTGTGGATGGAGACGTGGAGCCAACGTGAATACAGCAGACTCTCAGTGGGGCGCAGCCAGAGAGGATGCTTTTGGCAGTGCGGGGAGACAGATTAAGGCCATGTCAGCTACCGCTCCAGCAGCAGAACAGACAGCCAGCTCATGGATGTGACTTTTACGATGATACAGCCAAATCGTGTACACGGGAGCCCTGTCAGATCATTCTCAGTACTATTACTTCTACGATTTATGCAGAAACACGTGAAATGTACCTGTTTTTTTGAAGATAAACAAACAGGAATTGCTGATAATTCTAAAAAAAAAAAAAACAATCCCCAACAGATTCATGATGTGACACTGTGCAGTTGCATGAGTAAGCGGGCTGATGTGCCTGAAGTCGCCCTCATCTCTGAAGCTCAGGGCGATGAGCCATTCAGCACATGGATCTTATGTAACATGCGGGAATGGACTGTCAGCGGAAAGGAAATCAAGCAAGTCAAACGCTGACCACTATCTTGTCTGTGACAAACAACAATCAAAAGGAAAACACACTGACCTCCTTTAAAATATCCACATAAGATCACTTTATTAAGTATGCACACAAATCTTTTTTTTTTTTTTTAGCATCATGGAATTTACATAGAGTGCATTAACTCTCATAAATGTGCGTTTTTTTGTTTTTGTTTTTTGTTTTTGGTTGGAGGATAACTAAGTCATCACTGTTCAATAGCAGCTGATAATGATGAGGTAGACAGTGACACTCCCAATATGTTCACAACTGGTCGTTAACGGGGTTAAAAAGACTAAAGTGTAGCTAATTAAAAACCGAGACATGAGAATAACAACCTGCATAGGGCAAAGTACTGATACTAAGAAAAGAAACACTATAAATATACCACCTACACAGTCAGATTAACAAACATTACACCTGTGAGCTGGAGGGTACACACTGAACAGACTATGCAGGGATCAAATATATTCATATAAAACTTTCAGTAGAGATTGCACATTGAAAGTGTTATAATGTGATGATCTGAAACATGTGTAAGCCATACTACTGTGTAAGAATCCTTTCTCTTGTAACAGGTGCTGCAAATATACCTAGTGGATAAATACTGTACATCACATTTGAAGATAAAATCAATAAAATAAACATTTTTAGAATATAAAAATAAACTTTAGAAACTCAGAATAAAGCGCTAATAACCACATATCAGCAGCTTGGATTTACAGTTGTATGGTGTTATTATCTAATACTTGGCACGCTGTTGCTAAGTTACTTGGCGTTAAGACTGTAAATGTAATTAAGAGCTGATGATACATACAGTGTTATGGCAGCAGTAATAATACACAAGTTAGACAGGTGCACTGTTGTTAATAAATAAGAGGGGGAAAAAAATCCCTTTTTGTCAAATATTCATTTGTCACATAGCAGCCCAAAGTAAAGGCCGCGGCAACAGTTAATAGGCAACGCACCGACAATGAGTGGAACTAAACTCCTTCAAGATTCCTTCCAAAAACCTCACCTCATGTAACAGTCGTATTTGTTAACAGTCAGCTGAAGCCTATTGAAAGACTGGTGACCTCTACTGAGGAGAGCGTCACACACACCGTTGTAGCGTAAGGCGCACAAGCACGCCGTAACAGTCAGAAAGCTATCAGAGTGTAACAGTTCTCGTCATCTATTCATAGTATTGGTCATTTTGAAACATTTGCTTTGCTTTTCATTAATATTAAGATAAGAAAGTCATACACAAGACAAGGTGTGATAACGTGTAACTATCGTATAAATAATGATTATGATTAAGTCATTAAATCAGGAAAATCACATTGCTTTGTCTCTTGAATGTGTTTTGTAAAGTGTCGGTGTGTTTGACAAAGAGCTGCCCGTGCAGGTCACATGAACCTGTCACAGTCGGAGTAGTGTGTGATGCCTAAATAGAATATCTTGTGTGTGCAACTCTTTTAAGATACATCACAAATATCACTACAGCCACTGTTATCATTTGAGATAGAAAAGTCATATATACAAAGACGTCAACAATTATCCTGGACGCTCCATCAGAGGTCCAGAGGAGTCAAAGCAGGCTTGCTCAGACCCTCACAGCCACACCGCAGCACTGCTTGCTGGCTAAACATCCACAGCAAAGACAATAAACTCTGTGATTGGTCGATCCTATTGTAAAGTGTGACCGCACCATACATTCGCTACGCAATGCGACCCCCATTCACAGAGCAAAGCCACAACGCTGCAAGTTAAACAACCTTATTCCATGGCAACCACGATGAGTGATTTGACAGCAACAGTTCCCACTGCGCGCCTCAGTCCGCCTTGTCCTCGCCGTTCTTGGCCCACCCTCGGCTCATGGCTGCCACCACAATGCTGTACATGTTGAGCCAGGCTTGACGCAGGGGTGCCGTGTAGGCCTGGCCCAGACTGCACTGCAGCATGTAGAGAAGGGACTCACCCACCACCTGAAGTAAAACCAAAACAAACCCCACACACACACACACACACACACACACACACACACACACACACACACACACACAGTCATGTATTTTTCACAGTTCAATCATTTGTGAAATTGCTTTTTGAGAGTTGCAATATAATATTCCTACGGCAAATGACTGTGTGTTGACTCCCACTGCCTGGTGCTTCCTCCCCAGGTTGAGCAGAAAATCCTCCAAGGAGTGAAGGTCATCCAGGTGGCTGACTGCTGCATCGATCACAAGCATCACCTGGGATCGCACACATGCAAAACAAAAAAACAAAACAAGACCCAAGCAATGTGTTTAAACAATAGGTGTAAAATATGCGTAGATGTATGCCGGTTACTCTGCATGGCGCTGACCTTGGTGACATGTTCCAGGAACTCAGGGCTGGAGAGGCAGTCTTGTGTGGAGCCACAGTTTGTACTGTAGTGGAAAAGAGTGAGGAGTGCAGGGTCCAGCTCAAACAACCTGAAACAGACACACAAACGCACACACACACACACACCACCCACTGTTCTATAGGTGTAGAAATGATGCATCTACAAATCTCTCCTCCTAGCATCTAATTTAGTGGCAGCTGTCTGAAAGTGGATTATTGCAGTCTGTCGCCAAGCAACAAGTCAAGCCTCTGGTCCCAGTGAAAGTGTGCAGCGAAGGATCTAGCTGGATTCTCTCTCAACCCTCGTGATACATATTCCCTGATGTTAAGTTAAATAACAAGAAGCTTATTTGCTTACGAGTAAGCCATCTGCTGGTTGTGTTACCTGGAAAACATGATCACACCATGAGGAACTTTGTTCTTGCCAAGGCTCTCCCAGCTGCCTCGTATCAGCTCCTTGTCCTTCCCTGACAGCTTCTCCATCCTCGTTACGGCTTCTGCTAGAGGGGAAACACACAACTCCTCTACAGGACAAGAAGACTCAGTTGTGGCAGAGCCATAATATTTGAACGAATCCACAGTTGAAACTTCTGCCACCTGGAAAACAAAGTGGAGCATCAAGTGAGTGTATCGCAGCCGGTGTCATATCTAAAAAGGAGAGAGATAGGAGAGGGGAAATGGAAGGAGGTGGGCATGATTTCCTGTCTAGAGATGCACAAACATACTGTACCTTCTTGAGGTCAGTCTTCGCTCTGAACTTCTTCTGGTGCTGCTGGGCAGAGGGGTATCTGTCTATGTGTGTGTGAGTGAGTGTGTGTGTTTGTGTGCAAGCAGGCAGTAACTCTGGTGCACTTGTTCTCTCGTTCCCCTGCCCACGGTGCAGTCAGGGAGACAAGTTCTGCCACGCTCTTATCTGTCACACTGGCGTCTATCTCTATCCCTCTCCCCTCTCCGTTTGCCTCTTGATGTGCTCTCTCTCCAGCACTGGGGATATTATTCATGCCACTGAAGGAGAAAAAGAGGGATCTCTCTCTTCTGCTCCAGCCAGGCTGCAGCGAGTCACAGCTCCTCCTGGAGGTGAACCGAGGACTTAAACATATGCGCACACACGGCACTTTACAAAATATCTTAAAATTAGGTGAAGAGAGCTTAATTAGAGAAACATTCCAATGAGTGCAACTGCGGATGTTTTAAATGCAAATGAGGACTCTATTCAATGGAGGTCTACATCTACATTTTCTCGCCTTCCGAAAATATGTCATTTTTTTCAAGTTTTTCAGAAAACACAAAAAAACTGGAGACAAAACATCATAAGGAATTGATTTAAGCAAAAAAAATGTGTTTTTTTTTTTCAAAAAAATGACTTAGGCAATTATTTTAAGAAGGTGACGATTTGTAAACCATGCATTTAAATAATAAGACCCCTACACCTTGGTGAAATGACATAGTTCATCTTCTCCTCCGGGCCACTCCTCAACAGCGTGATGATAACATTCAGCGGCCAGGTGCACAGCCTCTCATTAATTTGAATGTGATGTGTTTGTTCCCTCGCTCAGCCTCCACATTCACCCTGGTTTCAATAGAGGCATCCGGCAGTGGCTCGCTAACACATTTCATACACGCAGGCCCCCCCCCCCCCCCCCCCCCCCTCAGATATTATCTAACAGGTTGGGAGAGATTGGTTTTGTTTTCAGCCGTGCACCGGGGGAATCAGAGGTGCATCAGAGGGATACACGGTTCCCATGACAACCTGACAGGATGGAGCCCTTGAAGCTTTGTCATGTGATGTTTGAGATCTTAAGGAAGGGAATATGATTTTTTTTATTACATCTATAAGTGCCACGTGTCAATCTATTATATAATTTATTACCTCCACTAATGTGAGGGCAGATTGATCATAGCACCACCTGCTGGAAAGAGGAAAGGATACACACACACACACACACACACACACACACACACACACACATATATATATATATATATATATATATATATATATATATATATATATATAAATTTTGCACTTTGATGCCATCATCCAAGATGTCTACAAGCTGATTTAAGTCACGGTCAAAGCACCTTCTCCTGGTTATGGGAAGAAAGCCTCATGTAAGAAACTTTTTTTTTTAACATTAAAATTTTCCTGCGATATCTTCATGTGAAACTCAACATATTAGGTGTGGGTACTCTAGCGCCACCTAGTGGATGCAGGACACATTACACAGTCTGCTTCTTCATAAAAATCCAACAATAATGAGGTTTGCCCTCTTTCCCTCTCACCGGCCAGGGCAGCCACACATTGAGTCTCAGTGTGTGAGAGGCGTGTGGGAGTTAGAGGGCCCACTCATCACTGCTTGCAGCTTTAATCAGGGTACGAACATGAAAGTTGTAAGTTCACTTTGACAAAAATATGCCCTTCCTGGTTTTGCTATTTTATTTTCAGAATTATGTACATTTGTCTTTCTTTAATAAGAAAGGTATACCTAATGCGTTACATGTTCTTTTTATCAGCACAACATACATTTTCAGATTCAGTGAGATTAGATTATGTATCCACAGACTTCACATCAAACACAAAATAAACAGCAGTATTAACTTAGCACAAATAGTTTTTAATGTTAAAAATCATTCATTTGCTTCAATGAATGACGCGCTGGCCAACAAAAAGTGATCCTGCTGATCCATGATGACCTTTTGATTAGTATTGTATATATATATTCAGGCATTCCTTTTATGGTTTATACAAAAAAAGGATCTCAGAAATTCCTGGAAGGCTTGCAGCAGAAGCCAGTGTCCAAGAGTATTTGATGTGGGTCTGTGGGCTCGGCTTAGACCACTGAGCTGCCCTGAGTGAATGCAGATGAACAGCGAGGGGTTTATTTAGGTGGCAGTCTGGGGAAACAACCGGGAAGGAGAGACCCATGTCAGACACGTAGTGTCCTTACAAGACCTGTCTGATTCCAAAATACGCCATTTTCAATGCGACTAAGTGAGAGCAGCTGCATATTTAATATGTCGCAAAACAAGTATAATCATTTTTATATGGAAGCTTCTGAATTTAGAGCGAGTAAACATGAGTGTTAGAGACACAGTGGGCTCAATGTGTTCTCTGTTTATTCTGGTAACCAAGTGTTCATCATCCACCAAATTACAGTCTTCATATTCCTTAGCGACATTGTTGTGATAAAACCCCAAATTGCTGTTTTATTTTCAGTTTAATCTGGATGAAATTCCGTGCAATTTCTACACAAGTATAAGTTAAAACATATAAAATCATTACATGGGATATTGCTCAGCGCACTTGTATGTTTCACGGATCAAGTTATGACGTCCAGCTATTTCATAATTTCTTAATTTATATCAGGTCACGTTGGAGCATCAAATTCTTGGTGTGGATAGTTTGAATCATTTTTTGAGCAGTGCTGTTTTATAGCGCAGAGGCCACAAAAATTGTGTGCCGCCCAAACCTTTTTGATCATGGCATTTCTTCCCCTTTGGACTTCACGCTCTTCTCCTCCACGTCTTCAATTTTCTCCCCGTCGTCTACATTTTCTTCCCTAAATCAGACATGCTGGGTTAGAAAATGCCTATATTGTAATTACATTGAACTTTTACTTGGCTACAGTATTTTTCTTTTTTTTCACTATAGACAACAGGGCAGGCTCAGAAAATTATGTAATGTAATACGACCAAACCACATGATGTCCTTGGCTCTCCAGCACTGGTGCTATTCATAATTTTACCGGACACAGCGGTATTACATAGTGTATGAACAAGACTTGCTAAAAATTCTCACTCTGGATAGCAGCTATGGATGCCATTTTCAGCACTGTGGCTATTCTCCTCCGTATCGTCCTCAGATTTGGACGATGATGATGTCCCTTCAACTGCTCGCCCGTTTTCTTCAACAAATTGCTCTCTTACGCCTGCTCTCTTCAGCATGTCTCTGTAGGTTTGTTCCGCATGACGTTTAGCATTTTTCTGGAAAGACAAAATAAAAGTTAAGGATGGAGATGATGTGAGATCATACGGGAGCGAAACATGTAGCTTACCTGTTTAACCTGCTCGAACAAATATGGACGCTGTTGAATGCGTGCCTTCATGTCCCGTAACTCCCTCGTGTACTCTCTTGTCCGTTGCTGGTCAGCCTCCCTTCATGTCAGAGAAGATTATAGTTTACGCTACTGTGGCAGGCGTGTGTGGTTGTTGGGATGTGGGCAGCAGAAGTTGCAAAACTGGGAGAATGAACGGCCTCGCTTGACCATTACTCACCGACGGCGCTGTAGTTTTTCATTATGTACTTCTCTCAGGCTGCTATGTGGATCAAGCAACTTTGCATGGTGGGAAACGGTCTTCTTCATGGCATGTGATCTCATCTGGTACTTCTTCAACCAGTCCGCACTTTCCTGATTCTTACTGTCCCTCATCTCCATGGATTTTCTATAAAAGACAAAAGGTTCTGCATGACAGTAGATCTAACTATTTGATGAGGAGAAGTTAACGGTGGAAAAATTCACAGACTCAAGCTCAAGTCAGTACGTCACCTGATGGCCATGCAGCGCTTCCTTACAGCATCGGTGATATACGTTGGGAGTGTGTCGGTGGACAGTGATGTCAAGGCGCCCCATGACTTGCTTCGACTGAGGGTACTTCTATTGGGTGCCTTTGGATGAACAGTCAAGCAGTCTAATTGTTATTTACTCAGGTTTAAAATTGTGCAGAATGTTTTACGCTGATCAGCTGTGGGACAAAATTTTCTCTTTAATTTAATCTGAGTTCAAATGTGATTTGTGACATCTCAGCTAGTTTGGTGGGCGGTGATGGTGCTGTACTGAACCTGCAGCGCATAAATGTGAGAAATGACATTTCAGAGCAGAAGACATCTTGTATTCAGCAGTTCATATATTGAAATTAAAGCAAATTCACGTTCGTTGGTCCATAAATTCTGGAGTAGATGTAGAATATTATGATGTCTTAAGTTTTAAGTTACAACGTGTGGATCAGATCTGCACAGTCTTCATACACCCTCATTTTGCATCAACTTTCACCCTACAAATACCGTAGGAATTAAATCCAGCATGGTGCAGGGTTTAAGTATCACCAGACGTTATAAATTGAAAACTGTGTAAGAATAAGGTGATTGATAAACAATATACTAAATAAGTATGGATTTTCTCAGTCTCTCTACATTAAAACAACTTTGTTGCGAGAAATCAATTCCAGCAACATTTCACAAACATTGACAACACAGACAGACAAAAACCTGGCATCATACCGTTGACTTGAGAACAACACATTTTGAATGTGGGCTATCAGGGCATCCCATTTTCTCCACACAAATATTTTAGCCTTCCATTCATAGAATTCTTAATAACGATATTGTCACGGTATCTGTAGAACATTTGAAAAAATAATAATAATAAAATTTCTCTTTGAAAAATTAATTTTTGATGAGTTTATGTGTTGCCTATATTATAGATAATAAATGATGCTGGCTCGATTATTATTATTATTATTATTATCATCATGTGCTTATTATCAACAGTGTTGATAATTAATTTTTTCTCCCCAACACTGGTGTACAGAGTGACAGCCTCTCTCAAACTAATGACTGACATGTTTTTAAAAATTTTACTCAGAGAAACCAACATACATGTAACTTGACTCTGTTACAATTTAAGTAACACTGAAACAATCAAGCGATATCATATCTTTTGATATTTCTTACTTCTGTGTATTGACATGAACTTTTTTAAGGTCCATGTCCTCATTAACCAGTACATCTGCCAAACCAGAATGTTTGACAGGGTTGAAAAGAAAACATAAATCTAGTAATTTTACAGTTAAGGGCCAGACGGTCAGCTAATTTCACATCACCACCGAATGTCTGTTAATTACAGTTTATTCTACTAAATTAGTTATTATGGCTCGTGTGAATCATCCTCCCAGACAAATTTCAAGGAATTTACGTAAAAGTGATCTTGTGAAAAGACGATATCATGTCAAACATATCTGAATATCAGACAGGGCAAAAATATGGTTTGAGTCAAATGACAAGTTGAAAGATTTGAAATAAAACTTTTCGAGGAAGGAGCGTATTTTTTTCTTTGAAGAGGGCTTACTGTACATTTTTAAAGTAGCATTACGACTCCACAACTGTGGGAAATGGTCTGGACAGCCTAAAAAAAAACCTCATGAGGCTAAGAAAAACGTAATCCTTGCAATAAATCTGTCATTACCAAACCACTTTCTCTAACAGACATGGAGGAGAAACTGATGTGACCCGGCTAAATTCCTAGGTTACATATTATGAAATTTTACTTCAATTCTTCTAATATGAATGACTTGTGCGTGCTGAAGGACCACAGGAATGCATGGTAGTATCTTGTCTTGCCTGTGCCATAGAAACCCTCAATTCAGCAAATTCTCAACCCTATATACATTTATACCCGTGTGTTTCCCCCTCCCGCGAGTAAGTATATCAGTTTATCGGAATCTGACTCCTAGAAACAGGGATGAAGCCCTCTACAACCAACAGAGCAGTATGACACGTTCCACAATGTTACCACTCTGGAATAGACTGTTGAGATAAATTAGAGATTACACAAGATTGATAAGAATACCTTCAAATTCGAATGTACTGCAGGATAAAAAATGACTGTACTGTGAATCTGATCAAATTTATATGCCCCTCTACAGAGCAAGGATTTTGGGAAAATACTGGACAAACGTTTTCCCATCCCCCCTCAAAAGAGAAGGTATGGGATTGATAAAGTGGTGGGTGGATGCGTCCATCAAGCAGTGAAAGTGTGAGAAAAAGAGTGATGTAAAACTATAAAGTGAAACCATCTGGGACTGGTGCTTTTGAGCCCAAGATATAAGACTCTGGTAGGTTCCATCCTCATCAGTACCTTGCTTCTCTGTCAAACATCCTCAGATAAATCTACTGATCATGAAAGTACGAATAATTTTATGGAATGAAATTAAACACCCTCCTTTTAGTTCCCCACTAGAAAATCCTAGCCTCAAATTTTTGCCTCGATATTTCGGTGTTAAGGAGGACAAATGTATCCATGCTTTGGCAAAATATTACCTAGGAAGAGTGACATTTGTTGAACAGTAACTTCTGAAGACAAGTCTAACACCCTCTTCCACACCATGAGGGATGTCACTAGCCTGAAAACTGACACAAAAAATCTCTCAATATTGACAAAGGCAAAACATAATTCTTTCATCTGCTACTTGATCAGACCTAGACCTAAATTAAAACAATTCTTCCTTGGACTATGCTGCACCCCTCCACCAAGTTTTGTGAAATTTGGGCCAGTAGTTTTTGGGTAACCCTACCACAATATATAATCTAAAAAAAAAACATGATATGGTGGGGCGAACTACAAGGCCAAAATCAAACTAAATTAAAAATACAAAAACCTACTCTAAGTAACCAAAGCAATCTCAAAAGTCATTCAACAAAGAGCTGCGTAAACACCTCAACGATGGTAGTACTACACAAAACATGATATCATACCTGTGAGTTTTCAGGACTCAACCTAATTTTCCTTGTTGGAAGAGCTGATGTCCGCAGGTAGAAGGGCTGACACTTGGTAACTTCTTTACTCTGTGTTTTCCTCAGCACCTCAGTCTGCAAAGCCTTGTGCAGCTTGCTAAAGTCAGGGCTCTGATGGGAGATTTTTGGCTGGAAGCTCGGTTTCTCATCCAGGAATCCCAGTTTTTCCATTTTGGTGCGCTCAGCAGTACGAAGCTTTGGAGTCCCGGAAGAACTGGGATTCTTATGTCCCGTGGTCTGGATGTGGACTTTCCCACTAATCTCCTGGTCTGCACAAACATTACAATACAGAAAAGTAGAGGAAGCTGAAGTTCTGTCTGTGGAGCAGTGGTGGAATGTATTTCTATTTAATGCCTCTTTAAACTGCTTTCAGGGTGAAATACTTGATGTTTACTGCACCACATCTGTCTGACAGGTGTATTGATTACAATGATAGTGTCCTACAGGCTACTTCTGGTCTAAAACTCATATACGGTACTGATATTTTATTTGCAATATGTGGAAATGTATTGTGCCAAAGTAGTCATATGAAACAAAGGAGGCTACAAAATGCAACATAAAGAGGTGTGACCATTGCTTCGACTCGACATTAATGTGTGGTACTGATTTGGAGTCCCTAGGCCACATGACACAGAAGAATAAATAAAAGATATTACTAATTTTGCAGCATTTAAAACATCTGGTCGTGATTTGAGTCATTCGGAGTCATGACATTGAAGCCGTTGGATATTTACCTGGGAATTTAGCTGTATAAAAAAAATGCATTTTGCACAAGGATGTTCATATAAAATGTAAGAGGCTATAAAAAATAAAAAAGCTAGGTATGTCCTTCTGATGTGCCTGTCCCTGGGCCGCATGTTGGGATTGATTCCTGTCTGATACCAGACACGCCATGAACCACTACGATCCATTCAGAAAAAATGTTTCAATCAACCAACCTGTCTTTTTTGGTCCTTTGTGAGATGTTCTAAACATCTGGTTTTTTTCATCCTTAAAGACTTGGTTCAATGTCACTACCAGCTTTTCTTTTTTCTCCTTTTCTCTCTCCTGGAAGCTGAAAGGTTTCTGTGCTGAGAGCAGAAAGTTTTTCCTCTGCTCATGGACTTGCTTCCTCTCCTTCTCTCTCAGCTCCATCATCTCCTGGAAGAGCGTAAGCTTGACATGGCTGGGGACAGGAAGAGCACAGAACTTCCTCTGGCATTCTGCCACAGCCTCCTCCTCTCTGATTTGCTGCGTTGTTTTAGAGGAAGCAGCACTTTCACAGTGTTGTGCCCTAGTATGAGGCAGCCTAGAAGTTTTATTGTCGTAAAGGTTGCAGCCTGATGAAGGCACCCCGGCTGAAGGCATCCCTGTCTGCCTACGATGGCTTGAAGTTCCTTTGTCAAGGGTCAGAGCGGGTGTCGAGGTGGCTAGCCTCAGTCCTGCATGTCTGAGAGGGAGAGTATAAAATATTCAATTACAGAGATCAGTTATGTTTAGAACAAATTAAAATAAAGAACGTGCATTTTTTGTTGAGGATGTGAATTTATATCACTGGACTTTTGGTCCACATCAGCTGAAATGAGAGCGTTGTGATGAATCCTCTTCTCCAGTTCCTCTCTCTGCCTCCTCTCTGTCTGCTGCAGCTGCTGCATGAGAGTCTCACGCAGGGACCTGAGCTGCTGCCGGAGTATCAGTTCTGAGTTGAGTCCATCTGCCAGTAAGTCCTCCAGCTTTAACATAGTTCTTTTAACTAAAAAGTTACAGCGAATGAGCCAGAGACTTCACCACAATAGCCAGCGATGTTTGCTCATTCTACCAATTTAACTTGACCAAGTGTTGATGCTGAAAGCACACAGAAAACTGAGTCAACAACATTCAAATTGATTAGTTTTCATTTATCAAGTAAGAATATCCAACTTTTTCTTTTAAGTTTGGGTGCTTTCTCAAATCTACAGCACTAGTTTTTAAATTAACAAAACATGCAAGTGGTAAAGAAAAATGGAAACTAGCTAGGGTTGCTTCGAAAGAATATTTTTTCGATGAATCATTTAAAAGTCAAAGAAGTAACCAAACTTGAAGAAATAGAAGATGGAATTGACTGGATTTGACTTTACATTTCAATTCTTGGTCTTAATTTATGCTGCTCTACCTATCTGTCGTTTCACATTATATGTTACACTTATCATTACTTTAAAACAAATGCTAACTGTTGCTTCAGCCAAACACAAATCGAACTTCCAGACGACTCCACCTCCGAGCTGTGTAAATAGGTTACTATAGCAACCACACATTCTCCCTCGCGCTCATCAGTGTGTAATGTCTATGAATAGACGACTATTTAGCGTTAGTTTGGCTCGTTAATGTTTACAACATTTCTACCAGCAAACAGAGTTTCGATATCTTTCACTATTTTCAGCAGCTTTAAACTAAACATGGAAAATGAAAATCTAGAGCGATCGCGGCGGCCAACCTCGTAAATTTCTCTGCTCCGAAACGCCTTCCAACTTCGTGTGTCTTCGCTGACAGAACAAACAACATTTTTTCTCTCGGAAATAAAGTTAACAAGAGTTTATTTCTAACAGCAGTGCCGACGGCAGGTGTCCGGTGGTGAGGCTCAGGTCTCAGTCTTGGTCGCATTAGCACAGTCGGTGGCCAGATGCGGAAGCGCGCGCTCGGCTGACGCCTTTTTCTGATTGGATATGAAACCGGAAGTCTTTCCTCCGCTTGTCAACACAATATGGCTGGATTATGAGCGCGACACTGCCGCTGTTAGTAGGACACGTTCAAGGGGAAACGTCTGGTTGAATAGCAAGTAGGAGGATTAAAGCTTCGAGGCTGGACTGGTTTCTGTGGTTCTGATGCCGAACCTGTCTCACACCGAGACAGAATAATGCATAAGATCACCAAGGCTACGCTGGCCCTAAACGGGGTTGGACGCTGTGTTATTGCAGAGAAACACTCGCCTGCTTTAAAAATCATCAGCCGGGGATTGGTGTGTGCAGAGCATAACAACGACGGTGGCAAGACTGAGGTCTATGATGTTATTATATCTGGGGGAGGGATGGTTGGATCTGCTATGGCATGTTCTCTAGGTGAGTGAGATCCTCCCACCGCCTCCTGACCACATCCAGCTGTGTCAGGACGGCTATTATTAACCTGTCAAAATCAGAATGAGCACTAGTGTTTCCAAGAGCTGTCTTTAGGGAGACACAGCCATAAAACCACAATATTTTCTCCAGAATGCACTAAAACAGCAACTTTGTGGTGGTGTAAATAAGAAAAGCATGGATATTCAAACCGGTTGACACTATAAATGCTGAAATTAAACACTCCTAGCTTTCCCTTACCCCCTACTTTAGAGACAATGTTGTGACTTCTCTGCTGTTTGGTTTACACACAATGTGCACCATTGACAGGCATGGATCCTAATTTGGAGGGTAAGAAGATTCTTCTGCTTGAGGCTGGCAACAAGAAAGTGATGGACAAGGTCCCTGTCAACTACAGCACCAGAGTCAGTTCCATCAGTCCAGGGTCTGCCACCCTCCTCAGTGGTACTGTACACACTCATACAACCTCTTAAGGTTTTACATCCTCTTCCCTTTGGAGAGAAAACATATAAAAATTCAACATGTTGTGATTAAGCCTTGTGACAGCTGAATATTAAACGGCTGCCACCAGGTAAGCCAGGGATCAGACACTGTCCTCTCTTTAGGGCTTAGCAGGGATCACACTGTATCTGACGACAGTTGTTCCGCTTGTGATAAAGGTCTCCTGGATATTCCTCAGACTAGTTCTTACATAATTTTCTTCATTGGGATTTTGGTACCCCGAGGAAAGCGAAACTGAAAATAAATGATATTTCAGGGCCTGTGACTCTTGGCTCATATTTTAGCATCGATCGTGTGTTGCCATTCTAATTTTTAAAGCACCTTTTAATATAAAGAGAAATTGATTGTTACTTGCTTTTATCAACTGACAAAATGAAGCCTTGTACAATAATATAGAAATATGGGTATATGATGATGCATCTTTTTATTTATTTTGACAATATCTTTATTGGATTGCAGATACAGGACAAAGTCATTCATTGACCAAAATACAATGCACCCCCTTTTTTCCCCCCCTCAGTTTTTCAACTCACTTGTCCCCTCACTGACCTGTCATTTATTCATACAACTGTAAAAGGGGAAAACAATAGCTCCTCTCAAAATAGTATGACAGGATAAAAAAGGAAGAAAAAAAAAAGGCCAGAGAAAGCAAATGTGACAGATCATTCTGTCGGTACTCGTGCATTAATAGTAAATGATGTATAACCTTTAGGTTATATATGTTGTTCAAGACAAAGTTATAAAATGCTGTACATTAAAAGTATATGGTAAACCTCATAAACCCATGATTTAGAATATGAACGGATAAACACAAATATTTGTAATGGTAGTAATAATAAATAGTTTTAGATATTTATATAAAGAGAAAGTGGTGAGGTATAAAAGAGAGTTTTAAGAAAAGATATGAAAGAAAATATTGTGGTTGTCTTCTTGACATCCAGACGCCAAAAACCTGATCACCTTTGGTCACAAAACAAGAACCAGTCGAGCTGCAACTAAAAATTCTCTCATCATCAATTAATCTGCTAATATTTATTTTAGTTTCTAAGATATCAAGAAAATGCTTATCACAATTTCCCAGAGCCCAAACAGACATAGTCAAATTGCTTCTTTTGTGATTTCAAAAATCAAAATCTCAAGGAATCCTAATTTTCAGTCTTCGGTGATGAATGATTTGGTGATTTATTCTCTTTCGATCAGTAAATTGTTGCAGCTCTACAAGCCCGTCTCCTTCATTAAATTTACAGGTCAAGACCATTGTGCATGAGGTTCTTATATTATCTTCAGTATAAACTTATATAAAGATTAAATTCACTGCATATTTGTGTCCTAATTCTATTTCATGAAAAATGGGTGCACTTGAACACATTCTAATTTGCGCAGTTGAAATCATTCAGCCTCTGACACAAAAACCTAGCTTTGCAACTATTTTTTTTTTCTAACTGTTGTTGGGTGGTTTGTTTGTGTGTTTGTGCACACGCAGGTATTGGTGCATGGGATCACATCACAAAAATGAGGTGCAAACCCTATAAAAAGATGCAGGTATGTTGTTCTTAAGTTGCTTTTTCAATCTGTGTAACAATCCGTGTGCTCCCGTGTCAGAAGTTCAGAAGAGTTGCATGTCAAGACATAAAAAGTTCTGCGAAAGTCCCTCACAACTAAAATTTTTCTTCATACGTCCTTTCTAATTTACGGGCTTTCTGTATGTGTGTATATGTATTTCTGTCATCCATCAAACGTTTCACCATACAATTAGTGGATAGAAATATCTGTGACACTCAGCTTCCACTCACTCATTCATCTTAATGAACAAGCAACACAATTCTGGCTCATATAATCATGTATATGCTATGTAATCGTTCACATTAAAGTGGCAAACAGTGGTTTCATGTGACATGCAATTTCTTCTTTCCTCTGTGTAATTTATTCCTTTTCGGTAGCTCTGTAGAATCTCTGGCACAAGACATGCTAAAGAGTAGAATTTATTTTTAGAAAAGGTAATCTCCTGACCTACTGAGGGCGCTGGATGCCTCTCTGACCGTGCCAGCTTCATTTATTAAAGCCATGTTTTCTATGAGGGATAAATTATTGTGACGTCTTCAAATTAGTACTCATTCCCCTTGTCTTCTAATTATGAAGATTCATGTGAACGACGTCAGGAAGATGAAAGATTAGGAGAGCGGTTGTTTGCTGCAACGTGAACCCGCTTTATGGCTCTGGGTGCAGGCTTGTAAGATGTGGTTGGTGTGTACCAAACCGTGGACCACAGGGTTTCTCTCTGGGCCTAAGATGTCATCATGCAGTGCCTTAGAGTGATTATGGCAGCGTACCTCTCCCATTATACCTCCATTCTGCTACCACTCTTTTTGGGTTGTTGAATCTTAGTTATATACATCTCGGTCATGGAAGTGGAAAGTATGTACTGCAGGTTTAAATAACATTCTTTCCATGCAGTAAAATACTCTCCCACCTTAAATGTCAGCTAAGAATTTACATTTCAAACTGAAGGAAAAGTCAGTTTTTGCCACTACACCACCTTAAAATGCCCAGATTTTGCTCCATAAAGTTGTAAGGAAATGTATTGTTTCAATCACGCAAAAAAAGTAGCAACTCATTCTTACCCAAAGCTGCATCATTTCACTCCGCGTTAAACAAAACCAAAACAATTTTTGGGCTGGTCTCTTTAAATTTTTTCTCCCAACCACTTATCACAAGTTGCAAACCCACTGTCATTAGTGGTTTTTTGTAGGGGTATATCCCCCTACTTTATGGCAAGTTGGAAAAGTAGTGCAGCGGTGTATTACTGCTGAATGATTGGTTGTGTTGCCATAGTTACAACCCAGGAGAGGATTAACCTTGTGCAAACACTTTTTAAGCCCCTCATGTTTAACTCAAATGGTTGCAGCGCACAAGCTAAAATATCATTCTCTTTTAATCAAATATTGACTCACTCTGTAATATTCACAAACATGTAAGTTTTTTTAAATTTGTGTATCCAAGAAAATGGTTGCAAAAATGCCAAAATGTCTTTCAGTCCACCACCTCTTAGGGCTCCATTCAGATGAAATCATCCGTGGAGCCAGAGGGGAGTTGGTGACCTTCATTGCTGTGCCAACCTCCAGCAGCAGCTAACATCTGTGATGTGTTCAGTTCAATGAAGCAGCGCATCTCTGCCCAGCTATATATAGGGCGAGGGGATACATTTAAGGGTAAACCGCTGGCGTAATGGGTCTCTCATTTAGGTTTGGGATGCCTGCTCTGATGCCCTGATCACATTCGATAAGGAGAACCTGGAGGATGAGATGGCCTACATCGTGGAGAATGACGTCATAGTGGCTGCACTCACTCGGCAGCTGGACACACTGTCTGGTGAGCAAACACACACCCTTCATGATTTAAACAGAAATCCTCACCTAGTAGCTGACGTCCTGATTCCTGTTCCATCTGCCTAATGGCTCCGTTTATTCCATCCTGTTCCCGGGTTCAGTTTATTTGCGCTCGCTCCATTTGACTGTTTTTAAAGACATTTCCCTGCTCCATTTATGTTTTCCTGCAATTTCAATCGAAACCTCACATTTTGGGAAGTGCCAACCCCCGGCACCCCGTGAGGACACGTGAGGTGGTCCAGTGACCTATTTAAAGCTGCCATGTGCTTGCAGCTCTGTCGCCTCTAAGTCACCAAATGCTGACAGTGTACAGTGCAGTTTTGCTGTTGACATTAGACCAAATGTTTTGAGGTTCTTCGTTCTGCTCGTGCTTGACAGTTAAAGTGGCATATTTATAAACAGCGTTCAACTTTTTTTTTTTTTAACCAAACAACGGACGCGTGGTTGCAGCACGTTTTTTGCCTCATGTGCCGTCCGCTTCTTTCTATCCCCTCGTTTTAGCAGTGGTGTTGTTAAGGCCGAAACGCGCTGCACGAAACGTCTGCTCTCCTGCCAGCTGTTTTCAATACAACCTCGCTCTCCAATCGCAAAAAGCCCATATTTAAGATTTGTGTTCAGCATCCAGTAGCCAATATGTGGATGTATCCTGTTCCAAGTCGGCATGAGCAAGCGTAGCTCAGGGTCCTTTTATGTTTGGCATGACCAGCTGCTTATATTTTAGGAAGAGGAGCAGGTTTAGAGCAGCATCTAACAAGCTGGCAGCATGTGCAAAGTGTGGCCTAGTGTGCTTGTAGATAAACACTATTAGTGCAGTGCGGCAGGCCAAAACCATTAAGACGACCTGTCAAATGTGGACTTCAGCAGCTCCCATGTGCCAGGGAGGAAAACCAGTGGTGTTTTATGAGGCAGTTTAAAGGTCCTCTACTGGCTGCAGGCAGGCCAAGCAAAAATTAGCAAAAACACTGATTTAGTGTGACGATACATACAGGCCCAAGACTAGCGCCTTTTTGTTTTGAGAGAAACACACCAGATGCCATTGTATTTTAAGAAACATATTTTTCTCTCACTGCTGCCTTTGTAGTCAACACTTTTATGCTCTTGTTGTTTGTCAGATAACGTGCAAGTAAAGTACAGATCCAAAGTGGTGAAATACACGTGGCCTATGCCCCACCAGGCTGCAGACTCCATCCCGTGGGTTCAGGTCAGGTTGGCCAGCGGGGAAACTCTTCAAACTAAGCTGCTGGTCAGTAGTATGTCATCACCCAGGTTGTGGTGGTTCGTCTTGTTTATATTTTTCCAGTGTTTTCCTCTGTCATTTTTGTTTTTCAGATCGGTGCAGATGGACCAAACTCCATGGTGAGGCGGGAATTAGGGATACCCACAGTCAAGTGGAATTATGACCAGTCTGCTGTGGTTGCTGTGCTGCATTTATCAGAGGTACAGAGCGAATTGCTTTCAAAGCTGTGGCGATACAACTGTAAAATATTGCCTTTCACAGTAGCGTACTCAAAATGGCCCGTCATGTTATCAGAATTTAATCCAGTTTATCTGATAACTCTTAGAAAGTCTAGAAGAGCTGCACAATTAAATGATTCATGCATTTTCTCGTCCGGGATGGTTCTAACCTGCAGGGGCCAACTTGGCCAGCATGTACATGTGCACGCATCCTCTCTGCAGCTCAGGAATGTTGCCACGCATATAAACTCCGCATACTGTGAAACGCAGAGAGACTTACGTGGCAAAAGGACTTGTTTGATAAGGGTTTGAATGTAAGGAATGTTTTTTTGACATGAAAATATGATGCACTATAGCTTTAATTTGTGTGTGTCAGTTTTCAGTCACTTTATTCCCAGTGGACACCTGCAGGCTCTTGATGTGCACGGCTTGCTTATTTAGCTGGGTTGATTATAGATCAAGGTGCACTCGCAGCAGGATGAATGATGGTAGGAGGGAGTGAGCGGTGTGTGTATTTGTAGCAAAAATCAATAAACAGCTTGATGATGCACCATGTGGATTGAAAATAACGTAACTCAAAACTTTTGTTTGTTCTCAAAAACCTAAAGGCGGTTGAAAACAATTTCGTCCCGAGGTCCCACACCTTTGATGGTCGTTTTGACTGAACTGCGAGGCTTTGTAGTTAAACAAAAGAGCTCCTACAGGGTTCTTTGCAGCATGTCTTTTCCGTTGTATTTATAATTTTACGCTGACATGTTGAAGGAAGGCCCATTGTTTGTGACTCCTTGAAGTGGTTTTATCTTGAGAGTACGCTGTCTACTGCTGTGCACATAATTTCAGTATTTGATTCATGTGTTTGACAGCCAACGGAGAACAATGTTGCATGGCAGAGGTTCCTCCCAACGGGGCCCATCGCAATGTTACCGGTAATTATCAACATGATCTACCTGTTTATCTTGATATATCAGTGTGTATGATGAGGCCGTGCTCTGTCCCGCAGCTGTCAGACACTGAGAGCTCTCTGGTGTGGTCGACCAGCCATCGGCTCGCCGAGGAACTGCTGGACCTGGACGAAGAGAGTTTTGTCGATGCCATCAACTCGGCCTTTGTAAGTGATGATTTAACCACTGAAGTGCTGATGCTGTATTTACAGTCAGATTCCACATCTGTCAGTTAGATGTTGCAACATTTTTGTGTTTGTGTGCAGCGTTCTGTAAGCGGTATGGGTTCCCCGAGGACAGATGACTCACGCGTTGAGCTGTTTTCAGAGATTTAAACAAACACTAGGGTCATTGTTTTGCCCAGACTGGATACAATACTAATATGTCCCTGCAGGAGTGATGCACCTATCTGTTTTTTGTGTTTAGAGAAACTCCTTTTTCCCAAGCTGGCTATTTTTACAGCCTGCTGATGGACGGGGTCACCACGGTTGAGTCACGTTTGGTTTCAGGCCTGGTTTGCTAATTAAACCTGTGGTCGACCATTACTGCATGGAATGTTTTTCAAACAGAGCTAATTCAACTGCATAGCCTGGCCGGCATCTTCTTTTAATTAGCCCAACTCCCGAGGCCCTGCCAAACCCGTTAGTTAGGGAGGGGAAGAAAAGCACTTTCGCTGGCCTGGAGTTCAGCTTTGCTCCAATGTCTGCTAATTTCTTTGTCTACACAAAACGTCTGTTTTCTCTCTCTTCTGGACGTTTTTCTCCCTCCTTGAATCTGTCCTCTTGTCTGTGTGTCCGTGCACCAACAGTGGAGTCATGAGAACCAGTCCGAGCTGATCGAGACAGCAGGCTCGCTCTTCCGCAAAGCCCTCTCAGTCATCATGCCGTCTGCAGGTTCACCTCGACAGCTGCCTCCAAGTGTGGCAGGCATTGGCCCAAAGACCAGGGTCATGTTCCCCCTGGGCATGGGTCACGCATCAGAGTACATCAGGCACAGAGTGGCCCTCATTGGGTAAGAAATCAATGCCGTAGTCTTCACATTGAAGATGGAGAAAGTCAGATTGAGATATAAATTTTTTATATTACCAGTGCCTTGACTTCATGTGTACTGCACTGATACTCTGACATTGTGATGTACATAAAATAACACACTGTTCTGTGTGTTGAATGTATTTAGACAGACAGAATATGTTTGTCTTTCCAGGGACGCAGCCCATCGTGTCCATCCTCTGGCTGGTCAGGGAGCCAACCTGGGCTTTGGGGATGTGGCTTGCCTCACACAGCTCCTGAGCCAGGCAGCCTTTAACGGGAAGGACCTGGGTCAGTGAGAACTTTAAACAGACACAAGCACAGCAACCATGGCACAGTGGTTTCCCCTAAGCTCTTTTCCATAGCCCCATCTCCGGTAGCATTTATTGGATGTTTTTCTGTCCATTCTGCCAACAAT
This sequence comes from Aulostomus chinensis, assembly GCF_037954235.1. Lineage (NCBI taxonomy): Eukaryota > Metazoa > Chordata > Actinopteri > Syngnathiformes > Aulostomidae > Aulostomus > Aulostomus chinensis. The sequence goes on from NC_141336.1 coordinate 19,123,023, forward strand.
TATATGTTGCTTTTTTCATAAAAATGACAATCCTGTCATGTGATATGTTGTTTGTTTTTTTCCTTCACTTGAATGTCCTGGAGTTAAAATCGCATCAGTGAAGAGAACACATGAACAGAACTCGAAAACATGTTCTGAGTCTTTTAACTTTCAGTGTTTGTTTGTGCAGGAGCAACAAAGCACCTTTTAGAATATGAAACTGACCGCCAGCGGCACAATTTACCAATGATGGCTGCCATCGACCTCATGAAACGCCTCTATTCCACTAATGCGGCTCCTGTGGTTCTCCTACGCACCTTCGGCCTGCAGGCCACCAACATGCTCCCAGCGCTAAAAGTAAGCTCCCTCTCTGCTAGGTTGTACCTCCACATATATTCCACTGCACATCCCAGTGAACCTGACCAGCACTGATAATACCAACCACCTGTCACATCTAAGCTCCGCCTCCACCCTCTTTTCTGATTACACAGAGCTTTACTTTAGCGGTGTCTATAATTTCCAGGGTTCTGAACCTACTACTATGGCATCTAAGTTTAGCCCCAAATTTAGTGTTACCAAAAGTGTGTGGGTGGGGTGCTGGGCTGGCACTGGGGCAGCGGACAGCGGTGTTGGCTTGTGTTTTCACACCCCTTTTATTACCGACCACTCATGTGAAATGGCTTTATTCCCTACTAAGTGATTCAGACCAACACGACTAGTTGTAAAGGCATCTCACTACGATGGGAGTGCATGTTTTTTTTTCCGTATGAAATGTTGTGATTTCACTGGTTTACAGGTCTTGTACTGAGGTTGCTTGCTTGTCACAGGTTTGTAAGAGTGACTCAAAGGTTGCACGGTTGTTCAGTGTCTCCTTTGCTTCTGCAGGAGCAGATCATGACATTTGCCAGCAAGTGAGGTGTTTGTCGCGCAGCGGTGGATCTCCAGCGATTAGAAGCAAGTCAGCCTGTAAAAATTGTGACTGTCCCAAAAACCTAAATTAATAAAGTTTATTTTGATCTTTATGATGTTTCTTCCTTGCTAAATAATAAACCAGATTTTACATACAGTGCAGACACATAATATTACGATTAGATAATTTGAATAGCACCTTTCAAGATGAGATGTCATCAAGTGCTTCAAAAAAGGAAAGGAAAAAAGAGACGAAAACCAACGATAAAACAGGACATCAAAAGTGCCGACAGATCAAGAGTTCCACGTTTTGGGAGCGAAAACCTCCAAAACACAGTCACCTCTTTGAAATAAGACTGGAACAAAGAACAGCCAACAAATCCTGATCCTACTGGTATTATGTGGCTGCAGCAACTCTTTTATGTAGGCGGGTGCTGGACCATGTAAGGTTCAAGAAACTCTGAACTGGATTCTGTAATTGATGGGAAGCCAGCGTAAAGACTTTGGGATTAATGTGACACGAGATCTTTTCCTGGATTCGGTCAGTTGTATCACAGCGGCATTTTTGAACAACTTGTAAACCATTTAGGGATGAATCGTTTAAAGAGGAACTTGCAGTAGTCATGCATGTTTAGTAATTTCCAATTCTTCTAGATTAAATGGGTCTGGAGGAGACCAGGAGTGGACTTAACAATCATGCTGGTCAAGCATAGAGACACTTGGACAAATACCACCTGGGGCAAAAATAAGAATCTGAATAGTATCAGGACAGTTAAAACCTTTACAACTACTGCAGTTACACGTCAGCAATTTATCTGTGTTGTAAAAGAAATCCTGTTAATACTGAAATATGCGGAACTAAAAGCGCATTTGTTATCCCATGCAGGGCAACATGTAACTGTTTACATGTAGTTGGGAGGAGGGGAGGACGACGATATTCACAAAGCACATTTTTGGATGTTTTATTAAAACATACATAGTATAGACATTTCACTGGATTTAATTAAAACAATTTACATACTATCAGCCATCAGGTTATTCAACTGATGAGCAAAGAGGCATTTCTGAGCAACTGTGCTGCGTACAGGTTTTGCAATTAAAAAGTTTACAATGTGTATATACAGCAGTAGTTATGGATCATGTTGAATACTGAAGAGTATTGTGTATGTAGACTGACTTTCCATTATTTAAATATTTGTACAGTTCACGAGGGAAAAAAAAGACCAACAGAATTCAAAGTAATTCATGCTGTTGAGTAACCAGCTGCATCCCTACAAATTCAGGAGTCATGGGTTTGAAACCTTTGTACATAATTTCTGTTTACATATGTCTTTCTATATTTAAAAGCTGTAACTTAAGTTGTTAACACCATCTACCCTTGATGAGAGGTTTTTTTCGTTGCCAGTCTAAAATACAGTTCAGACTTTGGGGGCCCTGCAATTTAGCCATGCTTGATAAGGACTATTCCGCTTGAGACAAAACAAACGATAAAGGCTATAAACACAGAGGCATCAACCTCAGTCATCTAACAGCTACACTCTGTGAGAGCGATCCCAGTCACGGTGAATTATGTACAACTCTACAGATGACATCGAAGCAACTGATCATATTGTAGCTACAATACCTGCAGTTAAAGTGTTATGTGCGATTTTGAAGAAAAGAAGCTGTCGTCTGCTTAATTTCAAAAGATGTCTAAGACTGGGGGTGGGGTGGGGGGAGTGTGTGTGTGTCCTGTCAAATAATTTATGGCTGGAATTAAGGTCTTGATTTAAGAGTATTTAGAAAGACATCAATGGTTGCACTTTCCAGTAACAGTCCACACCAGGACCACAGTGAAGCACCATGACCAGTTGCTTGGAACCACGTCTACAAGCTTGACAGGCAGGCAGGTGAGGACACATTTCAGATCAGACACCCAGAAGGAATCAACAATGTAAACAAAAATAAATTCAGCCCACCAGTTATGAGCTCAATATACAGTAGAAATAGCTGGCCTTATAAAAATATAGTGATTTCTTTCTTTTTTCAACAGTTCTCAGAGTGTTCGCAGGGTGCTGAGCTTGAGGGAATGAGGAGGGGCTTGATGGGAGCAGGTGTGTCTGTGAGGAGACGGGCTGATCGAGGGTGGATGGAGGAAGGGAAGCCCCGCAGTGACAGACTGTCCCTCTCAGTGCTGGCTGCTATGACAGCGAGCTGTCCTTAGTGGATGTTGAGGTTTCTGAAGTAGTCGAAGGTTGCACCGAGAGCCCAGCTCGTCTCCACGTTGTTCACCTTTTTGGCTAGCTGTTGAACAGAGAGAAAGAGAGAGAGAGGTGCGTTCACATCACGTCCTCTATGTCCTGTCGCATTCGTTGAAAAGACCATGTTCTTTGACTGTCTCACCTGCAGCACAGTATTGTCCTTGAAGCCGAAGCCCTCCTTTAGCAGACAGGTGATGTATGTCATGTCCATGCAGAGGAAGGGGCTGATAGCGCGGTATTTGGTCATTTTGTTGCACACTGCAAAAAAAGAAAACCACAAATTTAATTAAGATTAGTGATACATGCAACTGACTAAAAGCACTCGACAGACACAATGTTGCATCTTTTCTAACCCCAGTGTGACATGATTAAAAGATGACCTCTCTGTTTAGTTAGGCGTGATAAACAGGCAGGTGTGAGGGTCAGCACAAGGCTGCGGGTGGGTGGCCAGTGTTAAACAGCCTTGCACACAGCGTGTGTGTGTCAGTATGTGTCAGCCCCCAGGTGGTGTGTGGCTGTCAGGTGCCCTCCTGCCTGGGCCAGACAGACCTCCTCAGCTCAGCTGCCAGGCCAGCCTGAGGCAGACTTGTTCCTCCAGGACATGTGACAGTGTTCTCGCAACACAAACAGCCTTACATAAAATGTAATTCCGAGTGCCACACACTCAGTCTGATGGTGTGTGTTGGTGGCATATACTCGACATTTTATGGTGATCTATATTTACCCAATAATAAACTACATTTTTGTTATCATCTGTCTCCATAAAGCATTTGAGCAAATAATCGGTTGCATTTGAGCGTTGTAATAAATAACGTTGTGGATGTGACGTGTTTGGGCGCACACATGGTTTAGTCTTTTGTTGAGTAGAACAAAGACTGTTTTGCACCGGCTGATACAGCTATATATAACTCGTAAGATTGTTAGTTTCATGCATAAGTGTATCCAACACTACAGAGCACAACATGTAGCTCTTACCTTCTTTGGCTTTCTTCTTAAAATCCCTGACTTCAACTGCACCACCACGGCTGCCATCTGTGAGGAAAAAACAAAACATCTGATCAATTTTTGTACAAAAATATGATACCTAGCTTGATAGTGGCAGCGGTGTGTGCCCCCTCACCGATGAGGCCAGACTCCACAGCTCTGTCGAAGTAGTAGGAGAATGCGTAGAAAACACTGCTCCCCTTCACTTCGTACGGCTGGTGCACTACGCCTTTGATGACCTTCATCACCTCGTAGTAGCACAGCTTGTAGCCTGCATAGCCTGAGATTAGAGGGTGGAAAATGTTAAGTTAAAAAAAAAAGAGTGGGGAAAAAAAGAAAAATGACCCAAATATTATTAATGATTGAAATTTAACAATGAGGTGTATGGAGGAATGGAATGGAGGGAATTCAACTGGGAGAAGTTGGAGCCTCAGTTTGAGGTCAGCCAAGGGCTGAAGCTGGGGCTCGCCAGATAATATACAAGGGAAGCCCCAGAAGTTTCACACAGCCCCATGGGTACGGTTCGCTCAGTCGTGCCGGCAAAACCATGTGCTGACAAGAGCGGCAGTTAGCGCTGCCCTGCTGGTCTGTCTATTTTTACCACATAATTGTGAGTGGTCCAGATCAAGCCACTCGCTACACACACACACATGAAAAAATAACAACTCTCAGACAAGCCCAGCATCTTTTGGCTACTTGACTGTGGTATGGGAGTGACTGCCTTATTTGTGAAGTTAACTGACAGTTTTCTTTCATTTAAATACAAGGTTGACTGCAGTATAATTGTTCAAGCGGGAAGGCTGAGAGAGAGAGAGAGGATGACAAAACATGCGTTTGGCAGCAAGGTCACAGAGACTGCAGCGTTCTCATGTGAGGCTGCATGATACTGTATTGTAGTTCCAGCGTTGGGAAAGGAATGTATGAATCGCTGGATCCAGTGCACTGGGAAAGCAATGAAAACCTCAGAGGGCTTTTATCTCACCGTCTGGAATCCCGCTAACTTTGTAGGTGGTTCCACCGAAAGTCACATCTTCTCTGAACTTTTTCGGGAGGCAGGAACTAGTGAAGACTTTCCAATCTAGACCTGGGAAAACAACAACAAGGCTTATAGTTTGCCATGTGCAATTGAAGAAAATTATTAGACTAATACTTTTGTGACACAGAGTTCTTTATACTTTACCATCAGCTCCTAGAGCTCCAAGGGTTGCCAGTCGAGCCGCAAACAGTCCATTTCCAAGGTAGCTATGTGAGGGTGACATACATTTATGGTAAGAATTTTTAAAAATGTAGTTATTCTATATCATTTAGATCATCTCCAGAGTTAATTACCTGTGTGTGTAGAGTTGATATGTGTGGTTGAAAAGGTTGAATCTGGCAATGTAACTGAGGGGAGCAGACTGAACTGTTTTCTGTTGGATAGAGAACAAGTCTTAGAGGTGTATTTTTAATCAAATCAATTCATTTACTGCATCAAATATTTAATTCACCTTTGACTTGGGAAGGAAAGTGATCTGTGTAGATCCTCCACCCAGATCCAGGATCCCCACGGTTCTCCTTGTGTTGGAATACAAGTGACCTTCAATTAAAAAAAAAAAAAAGTATATTAAGAGGACATCCATAACTGTCTTCAAAGTTTATCTGCAGCCTTAGAATTTAATGCTTTTAAAAACCTAATGTCAGGATTTATGCACACAGACCATGCCCACTAGGAGGGAAAATATCATTTTTGGATTAAGTTGTTGTTGTTTAAAATAATTCAGATGTTGCCTCCGCTTTGTGAAAAAAATAGTGAGGAAATATCGCTTGTTTTTTGAACCCTGTTTGGGGCCAGTGATTCCAGCTCGTGACCTCAGACAGGAGACAAGAGTCTGTCACTGCCGGGCTTCTGTGTACACTGGAGCCTCAGATATGAGCCTCCTGACCACTAACACCAACATAGCAAAACACAAGCAATGTCTTACCTGTCAGGAAGTTCACAGTGACCCAGGCGAGGACTCCTAGAACAGCAGCACCAGGGTGAAAATATCTGTATTATTAAACGGTGATTACACCCCACCTATGAAACGTTGCACTATTTGCCTAATCAGAGGTTTTCATGCACAAAAAATAAACACACAATATCATAAAAATAACAGACCAGCCCAGGTAATTACTTGTCTCACATGTTGAGTTATTGCAATCGTTAACGGAGGATAATGAATGACACATACTGTGATGAAACGTAACCTCATTAGGGTGTTTAATGGAAGATGTCACTAAATTATTGGGCGTGGGCGCAGCAACCGTCATGTTTATTTGTGTCTCTAACAAACGTCTTGCAGAAAGACTTATGAGAGAAGTATTGTTTGATACATCCGCAGGCAGGCAGTTAAAACAGAAACTACAGTTTGTAAAAAACAAACACAAAAAAAAACCCATAACCTACCTTCATTTGTTCCGTTCATGATGGAAACGCTGTTGCTCGTCACATAGAAGGGAGACTCATCAAACACATCCCGCACCTACAGAAGATATAAATCATCATTTGAGTAACTAAAATAATACAACCAATGTAGGCTCCAGAGGATGTACTGTGTCTGTAATATTTCAAAGTGACAGATAACCACAAGCATGGCTGAAACAGTAGCCTGGATTTAATACTTTAAATGACAAATATGGTTACTCCACACAACCCCACAACAGCTGTTTCTGATAGTATGATAGCCACCAAATGGGCAGACTTGCTCTCTTTTTTGCAGTGACACTTGTAAGCACTTAGTGGTTTCTCATCCTGCTCCTTGGCGGGACGGGTGGTGTTTGTGCCAAACTGTCTGAGGGCAGAGAGAGATGTGCCTCAGAGAAAATGTGCCTTACCTCCCTCAGGAGAGTGTTAGCCTTGTCTTCAGGCAATAGGCGCAGCCCTGCCGTGGCCTTCAGGACCACCGGGGTCCTCCTCCACTCCTCTTCTGGCACCGTCTTCTTAGCGATCTTCAGCAGCTGCCGGATGGTGTTACCGCCCTGACACCAAAGAGGAAGACAGATGTTTCATAACCAAACTTGGAAATGTATTCAGCGTAGGTAGATGGAGCAGACAGGAGTGGGCAGCTATGACAGCATCAGCAAGAGGCTTTTTTTGTAATTACACTGTGTTTACATCGCACGAACCCAACCCAGAGAAAATCCCACAGAAGGTGAGCAACTCCCTGATGATACACCTGATAATTAATACTAACGTGATGGTGCAAATGGGCATACACACCTCCTCGGGATTGTCTTTATAGGCAGAAAGTCCTGGCTTCACTGCATGATACATTTCATTGTCCAGAACAGGCAGCTCAACTGAAAGGGAAAAAAAAGAGTGAGAGAAATAAACAGTGAATAAATCAAGAACTAAAGCGCAAGCAAAAGAGATTTCAGGATAAATGCATTTAATTGTGTCACTTTTCTTTTACAACTGTTGAAATTGAGATTGCAGCACTTGACCTACATCCTGCTTCAACTTTAGAGGTCTGCTTCCTACACAGCTGAGTCAAACAGGCAAATTAAAAGGCCACCTCAGCTACTTTTAGAAGCCATATTACCCGGTGCTCTCTGCGGGTGCATGTTTGTCCTCTTTACACCACACAGTGAATGACCTAACAGCAGGCAGACAGGGTGGGAGCCAGCAGCAGCAACAGCAGCAGCAGCAGCTGTGCTATTGTCTTAACGAGAGAGAGAGAGAGAGAGAGAGAGAGAGAGAGAGAGAGAGAGAGAGAGAGAGAGAGAGAGAGAGAGAGTAATTACCAGGGTCTTTCTGGATGAATTTATAGATGTGGATCCTGGTGCCGGTGCTCCCGGCGTCAAACATGATCCCATAGAAAACCCGGCTCAGGTTGACGGGGGAGGAGGCTTCAGGTGCCGGCGGGTTAACTTCAGGTTTGGGATAAGGATCAGAGGCAGGATGCACCACTTCGGGCACCGGGTGAATAGCCTCTGGTATGGGGTGGAGAACTTCAGGTGCCGGGTGGAAGACTTCAGGGATCTCAGGATAGGTCGGCACGCCGGGCTGTGGCACTGCGTGCACCGGGTTGGAGATCTCAGGGAGGAGGTTTTCCGTATTGGCGGAGTGCTCCCGGTAGCGGTAAACGTGGGGGATGTAGCGGTGGTGCCGGTAGTAGGTTGCCTCCGCTAAGAGGCTCCTCGCCAGAAGCCACAGGAACAGATTGAGGAGCAAACTCGGCGTGGCCATTGTTCTCACGACCCGGAGAAGAAGAGGAGCTGAGGGGAAGAAGAAGAAGAAGAAGAAGAAGAAGATGCTGGAGCACAAGTGAGCCTTCTTCTCACAGGTTGTCAAGGCCCTGAAGAGACAGAGTGGATGCTGTGCACACTCAGGACTGTCCGGTCATCTGTTTACAGTATATAAAGACATATGGGCTTGGCATGGGGCCACACCGACAGCAGCCATCCACCAATCCTGTGGCGGTCCATCCCAACTCCATCAGGAGTCCCCCCTCCTGGGAGCAGAGCTGGAGACTACCTGCCTACACACTGCCTTGACTTTTTTTTCCTTCCCCTTTTTTCAGAAAGAGGAGGAGGATTATTTCTGGGTGTTTTTCCCCTCCTCATCTTTACTGGGTATTGTGGTCCCCTTAGCAAAGGAGAAAGGGGTTAATAAAAAAAATCGAAATGAATGGCTCCCGTTAAAAAAAATTGTCTTAAAATACATTTTTATGGGTTGTACTTAAATCTTAAATCTTGCTCAGAAACTTGACTCAGAAATTCCTCCATCCCCAAAACCTTGTGCACACATCGTCAGAAGTGCCGCCTAACTTAAGAGTGATGTAAGTTTCTCTCTGCATGTACGGCATTTTTGATTTGTAGACTTTTGAAATAACCAAAAAAAAAATGCATTTTTTTTAATGTTTACACTAGTTTGCAGTGCAAGTGCTTGTTTCTGAAGAACATATTTAATTATACAACAATGTAATGAAGAGAAAACGAAAAAAAGTACTTAATTTATGTTTATTTCATTTGAGAAAAGTCAATGCATATGACTTGGTATGGGCATTTAAGTATTAAAATATGTAATAATTAGTTTAACAAGCATATTTTTTTTATCTTCTTTGCAGGTTTATGGCATTAAAAACAGAAAGAAAGACATACAAATGTAGTATAAACACAAGCCCAAGCAAAAGTACATAAGAACATGTGGCTCATGATTGCAGGTAAGATGGATTCCTGTTTGTTTCCTCGTGTGCTACTGTCTCTATGTTGGTGCATCTTTACAAATCCTCTCCACCCTCCCTTCATGATCCTGCAATAATCACCTCATTAAAGTCTCCTGCAGCAGTTCAACCTTCCTTAAATTATGCAAATGTCATCAGCGCTCCAGCTGACATAAAAGTTAAAAGAATGTCGGCAATCATCTCACACCCACTCATCCTTGTGTTAACCACAGGTTTTCCGAGGGAAAATATTTGAGCTGTGAGAAGGAGTGTTGCACGAGAGAATGCATGAAAAGCACGAGTGGTTGTTTCTCCGATGGAGGTGGTTGGCACAGCAGCAGCGGCAACAGCACAAACCATGTTGTATCAGCTAATGCTTTCTCATGTTCAGAGTTAGTGGTTTTAGCGGAGGGTGCAGATGCATCAAATATATCCCACAGCAGAGACCTGACTTGAACTTGATTTTTTTTTTCACCCACTGGAATATCAAAAGAAAGATGGTATAGTGGAAACAAGAGGCACTAGTAGTTTAGCAATTAAAGCAACCCCCTCGGGGGAGCGAACCCTGTCCAAACCCTGACTCAACATGTGCTTTTACCGTTTCACATCAGGCAGTGGGTGAGTTAGACAAAGCTGGGACTGCTGGCCAGGAGGGTAATGGAAGGGCAGAGGTACTGCCAATGGGCACAAGAGAGTGCAGGAAGTCCACAGAAAGGACAATGTGGGGAGGGTGGGGCTTGGCACCAGTGTTCACCCATCATGCCATTCCCCTCCCAGGACACTCGACTGTGCAAAGCACTGTTCCAACACTGTAATTTGGACTAAAAATATTGGACTTTCTTTCCTCCTTCCTTTTTTTTCTAAATACTGTGGCTACTTTTTTTCAATCCTGTGGTTCACCAGAATGGCCGTTCGCCGCTATCAAAGCGTACATGTGCAGGACCTCTCACTGACTTGTGTCCAGAGATATCTTGGATGCATATTAACAGCGTGACAACCTGACTAATAAAGCTTGAGTAAGAAATGTCGATAAAATCACAGTCTGGTATTTTCTTGCAGTAAATGTTGTTAATCCTGAGGTTAATGTCAGAATGTATACAAATATGCAATGTTTGAACAGTAGTAATCAACTTTGGGACATTTGGGTGTCATTTTCCTACTTTCAACCCTATGAGCGGCCTTTTCTTTTTCATCGTTCAGGTGAACACATTATGTCCAAAAACACGAGAATGAGACATCAGGTAAGCTATATTTCCAGGTATTTGTGGATTTTTCGTGATACTCCCCTCATTTTTGTTTTAACCTTTCACTCCATACATTCTAAGATTTGAGGAAAACAAAGATGCTTGTGCTAGACAAAGTAGAACCCTTAAATGTGTAGGTTGTTTCCTCCATTCTCCTGGTATGCATGCATCCACATCCTGTTAGGACTACTGTTATAATCCCGCTCTGTGGATTATAATAGGACCTGGATACGGGAAGAATGCTTTACATAGTGGTCGACTCAAATGGCATCAGTCATGTGATGCATTGCGGCCCACAAACACATTATAATGTGTCTCTTTGAGTTTCACAACCCTGCAAAATGACACATTTGACTTCCATAATTTGATCCATGTGCTGACCCAATGATGATTAGCTGCTATATGGTGATCAATATGAAGAAAATCCTCAATAAACTAAACTAAACTGGAAGTTAGAATGCTCAGCCAGCAAGAGTTTGTAGTGCACTTGCTCTATTTTCCTGTGTGGCCCATTTAAGATGCACACTTGTGTTTCATTCAGCTGATCACTCTGTGCCTCATGCGCCATTGAGCAATTTTCAAATGAGATGAGTTGAGGCCCAGCCTCCGACGCTGTATTCCAGTTCTTTTTAAACATCTATAGCATGCAACGTTGCAGACTCGCTATTTAAAGGTTTCGCAGTCAACTTACACTCTGCCCTAATTGAACTGGGACGGCCCTTAATATGGCGGTTTGGGATTGAGCCCATGTTATCTTGTGCAAGTTTAGGCTACACTTTTAGAACACAGAAGAAGAAGTGGTTTCCTGTCTGTAGCATTAGTCAGAGATAACTCAGTTTACTGGGAGGTAGCATGGCATGATCCTGTCCATGTCAATTTAAGACAGGATCAGAGGTATTTCTAAAACTGATCCTGGAACCAAAAAATAAAACAAACCAGCATCTTCAAATTTTCACCCTAAACCTACATCTGTGTTTCTATTATAATGCACTGCAAAAGAAGCTGCCCTTCAAATGTCCAACAAACGTACAGGAATTATACTATTCACTCTTGCACACAGTTATACAAAATAACACACACTTAACTAGTTCACTGGAAAATCTATAAGTTGCCAAATCATTTGAGGATGTCTAGTAAAAGTGCGGTGCTCCTCAATGTGTGCTGCCTGCTTGTGTCATGACACAGCACATTACAAACAATGTTTTAAAGGAGATGTAGTTTCAATACCAGGTTTGGTATTTTGTTTTAAGTTAACTGAAACCGTAAAGCATGAGAAGGGACCCCAGCTTTGTAATCTACACTCTGCAATATATCATTAATATGCTGCAATGTTACCCTCAGGAATGCCATGTTTGTGGGTGTCCTACCCCAACAAGTCCATTGAAGAGACCCAAACCTTGTCATTACAATTCCAATGATAATGACAGCTTTGAAATGCTCAGGGTTATTTCAGTTTTCTCTCCTCACTGTCATAGTAATTACCTTTAAATTTAGTCCTCAAACTCTGTTCATGATGCCAGAGCAGAGAACAACCCTATATGATCCAGTTTACAGTAGCTACACCCAACACTTTTGCGATATCTCCTTGTTTGTTTGATGAATAATCTACTGTGGACGCTCTCATGCTCCTGCCGAAGGCTGAACAATGTGATGGTGAGCATTCGGTGGTTTTGAATTATGACCTGCGCTAACTTTACATTGTTTCTGTTGGACGAGCGGTGACAGAGACGTGAGCCAACTGTGTTTACGTTGATCTTAGTGGTTTTCCCGTTAAAAAAGAAGAAGAAAAAGAAGAAGGAAAAAAAAAGAACAACAGTGGGAATGTCAGCGAGCAAAACATAGTTCTTTTCAGGACATGTAAGGAAGGTTAATATGTGCAAACAGACTGTCTGATAGATGGACATGAAAAGGCTGCAGCTGTGGATGATACAGCTGGCCGTCGTCTTCTCTTCTGGGAGCTTGAACAAGCATTATTCACCTGCTTTGGATTTATTAACAGCAGTAAAATGTAAAATTGAGCCTAAAAAAAAACAATCACAGATTAAAGCAGTTGCCGCTTCAAACACTGATGAAATAATTAAACCGAATCTGGAATTTGACAAATAAACTAAAGAACAGCAGCTGCACTGAAATTGCTAATGTTTTTGCAGTTTCCAGCAGGCAGGCAGAATTCTCCATAACACCTGTAAGGAGCTTTTTTTTTCCACAGCAGCAATGGTGAGGTTTTACAGGTTTTCATTCAATTTGGTGAATAAAATGCTTAAAAACTGAGACTGGTATAGTAGGAATGTTCAGTGCAGGGATTTTATGTCGTACAACAAATATGGGACCACAAAGAAAATTGCAGATTTTCCAGGATGCACATTAAAGGCACTCCTGACATATGTTTACATCTACTCTTATCCACAAATATGGAGTGCACGACTTTGAAAAAAATATTTAATTGGGATTATTTTGACTGATATTGCAATTGTGAAGGAGCAATTTTACCTGTGAGGATATATTAATATTTTCTAAAGTCAGAAGAATATGATTTATTGTTATGTCAACATTCCTTTCAAAAATATCACTCCTTCCTATTTTTTGTTTTCGATTACATTTTAATTAATAGTGCAGCCCTTTAGCAGCTGGACAGAAATGTGAGTGAATCACAACAACCCCCCCCCCCCCCCAAAAAAAAAAACAAAAAGTTGCTTCATCCAATCGGCTAAATAGGCACTCAAAAAAAAACCTCATTCATATAACGTGACCTCACGGGACAAACTAATGGTAAATCCCGACTAAACCAATATATCAAAAAGTTTGAAATATAACTCATCCGTAGAGAGATGTCTGCAGTTCATGTAGCAAAGAAATTGGATCCTATCCTTGCCTGCTGCATCTCCATGGCAACACTACACAAACAGCCGGAGCAGGTCACATAGGAGATGCTACTATCGGCTACACAGTGAGATAAAATACTACCGTTTATCGTCCTCTCTCCTCAGTACAACTGGACCGGTTCCTTCTACTCTTTACTTGTCAGTAGCAAGCAGTGATGCCGAAGAAGAAAGTTGCCAAAGTAAAGAAGGCGAAAAGCGGGTGAGTAAGAGGCGCGAGCGCACTCGGGAGCTTGATGCTAAGACTTCGTAGCTTCATTTTTACAACTCTGCCGTAGGAAAGGAAAGAAAGAAGGAAAACAGGAGACAAAAGCGGAATCGGACATCGAGAAGGTCAAGGCTAACGCTGCCCTTTGGGAGCTGAGGTTACAGGTCACCGAGCAGTCTCTGGCACAGTATCGCGAGGCTTGCCGCAAACTTGGAAGCGCGAACGAAGACCTCACCAACCAACTGTACCGCGCAGAGAAGGATAGCGTCGATACCACCGCCTTCCTGAAGAGACAGGATGCAGCAAAAGACGAGCAGGTGATGGAGAACTCACCTGAAGTTGTAAATGACACGAAATTAAATAACAAATGAACACGATGTCTTCTATTTTAACAGCTCAGGATGCTACAGAAAAGCCTCATAAGTCAAGCGGCGCTTGCACGTGAGCAGCATAACAAACTGGTGAGTTGATTAAAAAAAAGCCACAAGAAGAAAAAAAAATGCAACTCCAGCTTCGGCCCGCAAATATAGCACCAGCTAGCATGTAAAGTTGCCTCATAGCCGCATTGCTTTGATTTATAACTTAAACCTGCAGCATTTCAGAAATGTGCTGCGCTGTGTCTAAACAGCTGTGTTGTGTGCAATTATGTTGACATTTGTTGTGCAAGAAAACAACAACCAAACAAAGCGACCATAAAACAAAAAACAAACCCTCACATTCCAAGTTACATGTTATTTAAACCCTTGTCAGTGGCCGCAGGATTAAAAGCATAATTTTCAAAGTGCTTGGTTGGGGAAAAAAACAGTCACACTGCTGCTCTTGATGTGTTCACCACACCTCACATGTCACACTTGCTCTGTAATACCAGTTTAAAGTTACAAAATATGCACCAAAGGAGCTTATTTTCCATTTACCCTCACGAAACCCAGTTGCTTGTAGTAAGGATATCAAAATGACATGACTAGATTCAAGTGGCTTTATACTAGACACACAAAAAGTTTTGCTGCCAGCTGTTTTCCATCATCCGGCTTTGGAGGAGGAAAAAAGCAGCATGATTTGGACTGACATCAAACATCCCTGTTTTAGACATGTATGAAACATATGTCATAAATAAAATATTGTCATGTGGTTGTCTCGAAAGATGTGACTGCAAGACATGCTGCTTGCGACATTTTCCTCATTGCGAAGCGATTATTTGCTTCATTTTCACATCTGGCTGAGTTAATGGAAAGTACTCCATCATCAAGCATCTGTATGGGAGGATACAAGGGTGTGTGACAAAACAGCAGTCGGGAGAATGAGGCTGGATGGTCTAAGACATGGGGTGCTTCCATTCAGCGAACTGGTGCTGTGGTTGGTGACGCCACACATCGGGTGAAGATCAAGAGATCATCCCAAACTGATATACGCTGATCAAATAGAACTTGAAAACCACTGATAGGTTTTGTATCGAGTATTATGGAACTACCCTGCAATAAACCCTCCATCATGAGGATTATAATGTTCAGTTTTTATTGAATCGTTTTAAGAGAGTCATTCTGTAGGCTGTAGTTTGTGGTTCCGTTGATCTGTACCGGGTTTAACTGCTATGTGTATCTAATACAGGGGTACCCAACTTTCTCCCGTGGTGGGCCACAACTCAACCTAAATGATGGGCCGTGGACCAAATGCAAATGCATATTGTGCTGTTAAAATGATTCCTTTTGTGCGTGAAACACAGTACATCTGTTCAGGTCAAGTGAAGTAAAAATGAAAGAAGAGGCACCAAAGATGAAGTGTCCCTGCAGCCTGATCAAACTATTAAAAAAATTGTTAATAAAAGAGCATGATAACATAAAATAAACAAAATTAACATTGACTACCAGTATATATTTTTATTTAACATTTTTGTTACTAGTCCTGTTATTCGTGTTTATTTAGTTATGTATTGCATCGGGTGACCCAAAATTGGCCCCAGGCCTCATTTTGTCTATCCCATTAATATGAATTAAGGTGAAAAAATATTCACATCAGTTCACAGTATAAGCTAGTACTTTAACAGTACCACTAATTACAAGCCTCCAAACTGATAGTTAAAATAACAGGCCTCTCAATTAGAACATTATCATGAATGGGGGGATTAATTGCAGGGCTGGTGTATTATTCTCATTACGAAACCCGTCAGTGGTGCTAATGCACTGACTGATGGATGTATGTGGTGGATGAACTGAGGGCAGGGACAAGCGTGGGAAGCACTGGTGATCTGGTTTGGGTGGATGTACGATCGTGTTGGCTGGAGACGCAGCTGGAGGGCTCGTCTGAAGACAGCCGAGTAGTTCAGTGTGACTGAAACAAAGTCGACTTTGGGCATTTCTGTCTTTTTCCGAAGCTCCCTGACACTTTTGTCCCTGTACCCCAACCCTTTCTGTTGCTGTCATGCTCTCCTGATCCTTCTTCACAGCTTCAAAACGTCCTGTTCAAAGTGAAGCCTCTGAGCCATACCAATGGTGACTTTTAAATTTTTGGACCCTGTGCCAATTATGAGTGAGAAATTATGATATTGAAATATATTGATATCCATTAAATATCAAGCGATAGCACTATCTGCAAAATGTACCAAAGGTTAAAATACTTGCAATGCAAAATGGCTCCATTTAGAATATTACATTATTGATATGTTCATGAGAGAAGCATTTCACTGTCATAGTAGAGCTCATTTCAACACGGGTTTTTTCTCCTGTGCACATGTAAAAATCCATATATAGCAAACTAATTGTAGATATGTATGAAATAGTGATTTGAAATGTTTTCTTTTTGCCTTTCACTTTTTTTTACTGATTAAAATGTCCTGCTCGTGTAGTTGTCCATAACCCCTATATAAAACTAATGCTGCACAATATAACAGCCCTGCCATAAATGCTCAGTTTTTATAGAATCTCTCTGTTCGTGAGTGGTGTTGGTTTATTTTAATGGTCATTTTGGAAGCTGTAATTTGTGGTGCTGTTGAACTGTACAGAGAAGTGTTCATTATATTTTCTTACCCTAAATGGGATGATTCTTTTTATGCAGAGAAGCTATAGGTTCTCAGTGGTGCATTTTGTTGCGAGGGTGTTTCTAATGGAAATAAGATCTTATATTGAACATGAATGAAGACCAAGTGTGCTGGCGTGGCTCAGTCTAGATACCACAAGGTTATTGGTTCGATCCCCTGTGTCTGGAGAAAGACAATGAACCCTAATTGCTTCTGATAGAATGTCAAAGTGGAGTGAAAGCACTTTGAGAACCATAATGTTAAAGAGGGTACTTAACAATAAATATACCATTCAAAAATGCATAAAAAGGAGAATTTCTGGCATTAGCTCTGGAGTTTAAAGTAAGGATTTGAAGTTCATTGTGGGCTAAATGATGTTCAGATTTAGAGGTGTCGCTAACAACCTGTGCCATGACACACTTTACAGTAGTAATTGTTTTTTTAATAACATGAACTGAGGGGGCAGCGTGGCTCAGAGGTAGAGTGACCGCCTGGCAAACTTCGGATCGCTGGTTCAATCCTCACTTCCCCCAGTGAACATGACGAAGTATCCTTGAGCAAGATAGTGAGTCCCTAATTGCTCCTGATGGCCCTGCGACGGACTTGCGACCCGTCCGGTGTGAACCCCGCCTCTCACCTAATGTCAGCTGGGATAGGCTCCAGCCCCCCTGCAACCCTTAATGGATAAGCTCTATAGAAAATGGATGGATGGATAAATAACACGAATTGCCAGCAGTAGTTCACACCAGGTTTAGAACATTTGAAACTATAGACAGCAGACCTAAACACTAACTGACCCACCGTGTGATGATATCATATTCATATACAGTTCACACAAGGGTTGCAGGCTTATTCTTTGTCGTAACATATCGTTGAATGAAACACAGCCATACCGCATGGGTAGTAAAATACCACTTAAACCTTGTATTGTGTGCACATACACACAGAGAGCAACCAAAAACATTGATAATTCTGAATGGATTAGAGGCTGCACTCCACACAAATCCCACTACAGGCATGTCCCCTCGCTGTCATTCTAAGCATATGGCTCGACCAGATCTCGACAGAGGCAGGCAAAAAAAACTTAAATTATAGAATCAGTTCATATTTCCTACATCCAGTAAGACAAGACATAAAGACAGAGAGCAAAACACATAATCACACAAAAACTATCCTCCATCAGCGGCAGCATACTAAGTTTAAACCTATGAACACACAAACCCATATACAATATAAATACTGTACCCAAGGTCACAGAGAGCCTTCTCCGTTTTGGGAACCGTAATTAAAACACACATTTGCCAACTGGAAAAATCGAGCGGAAATCCATCTATCCATCCATTTTCTTCTGCTTATCCTGTTAAGGGTTGGGGGGGGGGGGGGGGGCTGGAGCCTATCCCAGTGGCTTTCGAGCAAGAGGTGGAGTTCGCCCTGGACGGGTCACTTGTCCATCACAGGGCCAACACATATAGCCAGACAACCATTCATTTGCATATCTTTGGACTGTGGGAGGAAGCCGGAGTACCTGGCGAGAACCCACTCAAGCACAGGGAGAACATGCATACTTTCAACCAATGATATCAATCACCCTTCAACCTCCAGGAGCATGTCTAGCTAAGACACATTTGTCAGCTAGCTGGAAACAAGGGTACATCGGGGTCTCCTTGAGTCTCCGCTAACTAATCCTGTTTTCCCGGAAACACCGTGGTCACAGGCCCGCTAGCTTCAATGAAATCATCTTGAGGAAACTTTGATGAGTGACACGGGATGACAAGTCAGTCCTCATCAATGTATGGTCTTTGTTTCCAGTTCCACATGGACTGTCATAATACAGCAGTAAGACTCTGGAAAGGGCGTTTAAACAGGACGTAAGGCTCCCATGGGGTGTGCCTCTATGACCTTTCGGAATACCCATGATCCTTCATGCCTTGCACTAAAGGCCATACTCAACATACATCCATAGATACTGGGGGAGGGAAAAAATATAAAGATTGTGATATGTTGCTATACTTAAGTGTGGCAATAATACTGTATTGTTACTTACTCTGGTCTGTGACTTCCACCCTGATAGAAATTCCCAAATGCTCTAAAAGTAAATCAAATATCAGAACAAACACAAATGGTGGACTTTACAACTAGATGAACCATGTTTAAAATCCTAATCTAAATAAACAAGATGTTTCAGAAATTGTGAACTTTTTTGCCTTGTAGTTACAACCATCTGCCATTAGGAGTGCTACAGCCCCCTTAGCGCCCCTACTTATAACATCCATTCAAAAAATGTTTTTAAAGGAGAAATAAAGACCTCAGAGTTTCAACCTTGCATAGCCAATATTCAAATCGGTTGAAATCTGTTTTCTTCCCAAAAGGTCCATCCCTGGGTCAGAAACATGCAAATCGCTCTCTGGTTATAGAAGCTAGATAAATGGAGCTACTGCACAGCATGAGGAAAACTCAGATGCAACAAACTCTAATGACTTTTGACTTTAAGTTGGTGAAAAGTTATTTTTTTAGGAAGCTGTCCATTTGTTAGGTGTAGATTGGCACACTGATGTAGACAAACAGTTATCTGAAGAATCATGATTAGACCATAAGATGTAATCAGACGGTCAATAACCTCTCATTTAGTCGTCATGTACAAGTTTGCGGGTGTGTGTTTTGCTAGTCTCTCATGATTTTGGTCACTTTGTCACATTTTTGCTCCGACTGGCTTCTCTACAGTGGCATCTTGAGGTATTTAGCCTGACGGATCTGACCTTAAGTTGGTTAACAACAAATGTCTGACCCGTGTGAAATCTACGACAAAAATCTTCCTCCCTAACTGATACAAGCTGCTCTCACTTATGGGAATTTTGTGGTAACTCTTGTATGTAGATGAGTGGATGGATGTTTACAGTTAAGGCACGTATTTAACTCATTATATAATTTATGGTTTCAACAGGTTGAAGATTACACACTGGAAATCAACGAGATGAAAGAACTCTTCAGGAAGAAGTCCAGCGATTTTGACATGATTCAGGATGGAATGAAGAAAATGAAGGACTTTGAGAAGCGGAAGGCTCAAATGGAGCAGGAGCTGAATGATGTAAGCAAACAACAACGGATGAAATACTTCCTGTTAGGAGTGGTAGTGATGTGATGTTTAAATAAAGCCAGTAACCTCGACCTTCATATTGTTTAGATTAGAGAAGGGATGGCTATCGCTGAGAAGAAGCACAGAGAAAACCTGAACGAAATGGAGTACACATTCTTCAAAGAAAAGGTATGATTGAGTTTACAGGGGTTAATTTAAAAAAAAGGTAAAAAATGTAGATAATGAATTAAGTAATACAGGGTAGCACCAGGTTCTTAAAGCGCTTGAATCGACTTTTATTTTAAGATAAGCACTGAAAATATTGGCTGGAAAAATTGAAAAAGAGCTGAACTTAATTTACTGAAGTTTTTTTCTTGCCTTTTTAGGATTCCACACGTACCATACTGTTGTAAGTGGCCACCTGTCAAACTCCTTATACCAAAACCAAACAATACAACCAATAAACCCAAACCTCAGGCAGCCTGAAATATTGACTCCCTTGTGGGTGCATAAAATGTTACAATTGTGCTGAAGCCCCTTTTGATGCGTCGAGGAGTGTCAACTCTGAATGTCTTACTGAATTACAAGACTATAGAGCACACCAGCCCCAAACCAACGAGTGAGTTTTCTTATGACACAGTTAGTGTGTTAGTTTGTATATTCAAGACCCAAGATATATGGGCATAAGCATTGAAAAAGTGAGATTTTTAATAATGCGGGCTCTTTGAATTGAACCTGGGAGAAAGGTGGGTGTACCTTGCTAAAAGGAAATTAGTAGCAGAGACATGGACTCCTGTTCTCAAGGGAATTCAGTGAAAGCAGTTTCCAGTACGATATTGTCCCAGTTGGAACAGTGACATGTGTAAATTCTCCTGCAGGCTCGGCTGGAGAAGGAAGCCGAGCAAACGATAGCTCTGGTGGTGGAGAAAGCCCACAATGAAGCAGTCGTGTGAGTGCGTTTCTGCTTTACAATCTAATTTTATTCTTTAAAGTGCACCTTTGTATGCTTAAGACACAAAGAAAAAAAAGCATATGTATAAAACTATATGTAATTAGAGCTACTGTTCCTTTCTTAACTACATGATGTTCATGACAGTGTACGTCACCTGAGCCAACAATCACATCTCCCGGCATCCCAGACAGGGCTGCATATTTAGGCCATTAAGTTTTCTGTATATTTCACTTCTGCTTTGTCTGTCCTCTAAAACGCAGTGCTTGCCTGGAATTCTATATTAATCCTCTCTCCTCACCTGCAAATCCTCTTCCATCTTGACTAATAAACAGCATTCAGTTATTTCACAAATTCATTCACTTGTTTGAACTGACAACTGTTTAGACAGCTGGACGACGCCGCACGCTCCGTATTCAAGGAGAACGTGCGGCTCAACGAGTCGCTGAAATATCACATAAAGGAAGCAGGGGACCTACAGAAACTGAAAAACTCCTTGGCAGAGGAAAACGCCTCCCTGACATTGGACAAGGTATGTTTGAGCCGTAGTGCGTCGAACAGCAGCGTTACTATTAGGCACTGGCAGTCCTTGGATAGAGACCATTCATCATCATCAAGATATTTTCAATCGTTGCAGTTATGAAACACATAGTTCAGGTGGTTTTCCCTTGTGCTGTTTACTTGTGCTGCCTCTGTGTATTTTGCTTGTGGCTCTGATCCCCCACCCCTCCTCTCACTACTACCCAGCCTCTCAGTGGTCAGTGGTTGTGGTGAGTTTCCACTGGTATATGGGTTCAAATACAGTGGCTTCTCCTTCACAAGTTTCTGGCTCTGTTGCTTTAAAGACAAATAAATATTGGGTACATTAATCGTCCCTGATGGTGACAGTAAATCAAGGGAGTAAATCCTCCTGGTTGCCACTCACTCAGCAGCACAGCCTTGAGCACAATTCCTTTTCTGTTCTACTGCTATATTGGCGTGAGAATTGACAGGACTTTCCGTTGTGAGCTTGGTGTCAATCATTTCCTCTGCTCATGCAGAACACATTAGAGATGATGGCAAAGAAGAATACAGCTCAGATGGAGGCCCAAAAAGAGGTGATATCCAAACTGAAGTCAAAGGTAGCGTCCCTGGAGCAGGCTCTTGAGCGGAAAACTGAGGAGCCTGACAGTGTGGAAGAGAAGACCCTCATCTGTAACCAGGCCAGCCAGGTAGAGCTGGAGAAGCTTCAGAGAGTGGTTTCCATGCGAGAGAGGGAATTAGGGCACATCAAGCGGCTAGCAAGAACTATTGTACAGCAGCGCACAGAGCTGGAGCAGTTCTTCCATGAGGCTCTAGATCAGGTGAAGCAGGAGATCACTGCTAGCAGGCAGCAATACAAGAAGGAGGCGCTAAAAGCTTATCGCCAGAAGCTGAGGGAGGCCACATCTGGAAAACTCAAGTTTCCACCCATCCGCACCTTCCACCAAAGCCCCCAGAGCACCAACTCTGTCTATGCAGACATGGAGGCAGCTGCAAAGTGGTATGTCCTCAGTATTCTCCTCATCCAATGACCAACAAACCCTAATTTTATGATTTTTCATCTTGAAACGGTTTCTATACAAATTGAATTGTGCAACAGCAGCCACTCATCATGATTTAACCTTGCTTTCTTTAGGGTGCATCAACCCGGCAGTAAAGTTGAGATTTCCGATCTCACTTGGGAACAGAAGGAACAAGTGCTCAGGCTTCTGTTTGCGAAAATGAATGGACAGAAAGCCAGGTAGTAAAACCTCTCAAAGACTTGCCTCATCATCGCTCATTTACTTCATCTTTACGATACTTTTAAAGTCCACCGTGATCCCACTGGATCAATCATTTCCAAAGAACAAAGCGCAGTGACACCAAGCACATAAGTCAGGCTAAACCATCTAGTGACTCCGCCCTCTTTTTAATGTTTTAAACAGCCATTTTCTTTGCAGAAGAGGATACCATAAAATATCAGTTAGGCTTCAGCCAATTTTCTTTTCCATCCAGCTGCTTAAAAAGAATGAAGAAAGAGTCTGGGCACAATAGTAAAAATAGGCTTAGCCGCAGAGTCGTGTGCTTAGGAACAAACATCTGGTCACGTCGATTTGCTTTCAGCCTGTTGGCCCCTCTTCACGTGCACTAGGCGTTTATTTTGTTTTTTTAACGCTTGTGGTCAGAAAGCAGCTGGTAACATGATTTTCAGAGGGGACTGTGCCGAAGACCTGGATGTAAGGGGGGGTACGGCAGGCCCGAGATGGATATCCATATTAACAGTAGTGGTCTGGCTCCCAGTCCAGCAGAGTAACATAACATTTGGTGACTCCAGTACAAGTCTGTTAGTAGCATCCAAGTCCATGTGCGCTGTGTTGACCCAAAGTAACCTCTCACCAAAACAGCCTAGTAAAGTAAAAAGTCACTCTTGTGAGTTCAAACATGGCTTTTCACCATGAGGTTCTGTATTTAAGTGCTACTCTGCATTTTCCTGATAGGAAAACTAGGCAAAGTCTTCCATTCACCTCCTCCTCCTCCTGTGAGAAGAACCTTGACAGTGATGCTGCTGGGTAAGACACTCAAGGAATGTTTGAGGATACAAGTTGCAAGACATCCTTGCAATTATGTAGCCTCTGCAAATTTATTGGTCCCACATTCCATGTTTAGCTGAAAAAGCATTGGCTGTGAGAACATGAGCGCCTACATGTGATTTATCAAAGTTGATTTCAACGCTGCATAATGATGACTCTTCCAGAATTAGAGAGGAGTTGTCCACGACGACCTTCATAACCCAGGCGCCGGAGTTGGTTCTGCCCTCGAACCCAACCAGCATGCCAGATATACACACCACATGACCTCTGTGCGGCATCTACATTGTACATCACACTCGGGATTGTTTGCCTCTGCTTTGTGCTCTTCCCACAGAATGTCAATCATGTGCAGAGTGGAGTACATTGTTTTCGCTAGCTTAGTATAAATACCTTCCCATGCATGTTTATATGATATGGTTTTGACTTCTGTTCCATATGTTAGGCTCGTTTGAATTATCACTTTACACATCAGTTGTTATTTAAACTCTAAACTAGAACATGATGTGTGAATATCAGGGTTGCCATTCTTTTATGGGCGTTTTCAGTGATTTTCCACCATACATGACAGACTGCTCCACACACTAATGTGTGCATGGCCATGACATCAATGAAATCATCTCGTGTCCTTATAAATCATGCAAAGTTTGCCATACATGGTGGAAATATTAATTTTGGGTATTAATATGTCTCTAGTAGTTCATTCCCAGCAAAATGAAAGAATTAGAATGCTGAAATAATTAGCCACAACACTGTGGTTTTTCTCTTTCCCCATACTGTTTACGTGACTTGGGAGGCCTAAATTTGCACCGAAAATCCTCAGAACATTCAGTATCGTAACCATTCGTTATATGATACACTCGTGAGGATTATGTACACTACACAAATACACACGAGTGTCAATACTGGTGTTCTATTTGGAGAAATGGCTTTTTACCAAGCACCGGGTCTTTTGCATTTGGTAAAAAGTCTTGGCAGTAGTAGTGAGTTTACATTTACAGAGTGTTTATATGTACACAAAATTAGTAGAAAATCTTCAGAAGAGGAACTACTATTTATGAACTATTCACATCTGAACAGAAGTCCTTTTCTGTCTGTGGAAGAAATGGATCTAGGTCATCATAACTGGACTGAAGAAGAGGTTTTAGCGCCCCATAGTTGGCATGGTAACTGCAGGACTCTTCAAGGTAGCATCCTCAGCTTTCCATTGTGAGGTTACCGTTTTGATCTGTGTGTAGAACTGGATGCCCTGGAGACAGCAAATAAAACTTTTAATATCTCTTTGTTTGTCACTTGTAATAATAGACTGCATTTGTTTGATCACACACTTGTTTTCCATAGAAGTTCATGTCTCCTCTAAAAGATCCTCTTGACCCGGTAAAGGAGAACATTGGCAGCGGGACAGGGATGGGAACATTGACTCCAACCTGCAGGAAACAAGTAGTTCCCTTTTTATTTCCATAAATGTAAGCTTTGTGAACAGTTTCCCAGAATCCCAAATCTCTAGGACATGTTAGATGAGTTGTGGTACATCCACGCCTTTTTTTTTTTCTAAAAAAAAAAGAAAGAAAAAAAAAAGGCGAGCTTACATGCTAACACTAAACTAAACTCAGCTAAACCTGCGGCTTACATTTGCAGTTTTGAGAGCACAGCATGCTCTTATGAAAGGGAAGAAAACTAAATAAAAACATTCTGTTATGAAAGCAATAGAGACATGGTTGGTTTAGAATGTTTGAAACAGCGGGAATAGGTTTGGACACACTAAGTCCTTTTGGCGAAGGTGCAGGGAGGGAAGAAAAAAAAAAAGAAAAGTAGATGTTTGTTGCATCGAGGTTTGGAGAGGAGTACAGCACATGGCCTGCACAGCATTCCCCGACATGTGAACAGCAAACACAGAGCACAACTAGGCTCCACGGTCAAACAAACAGGGTAAAGGCTGGACGCCGTAACTACAACGGGAGCCTAGGAATCCCTATTTAGTTTAATTTAAGACTTTCCCTCCTCGAATTCTACCTGGAAAAAATGTTTCTATGTTCCACTGTTTTGATTGAGCCCGTATTTGCTACAGCTATTTGTAGTCTTTACTGGTGGAGAAACAGGAGGGATGGGGGTTGCTGAACATGTATACTTTTGGTCAAGAGCAAACAAAACTATACTTGACATGGAAAATAATTGTGTTTTTAAAGTGTGTCAAGGTTTTCTAACAGAAATGTGATGTGCTCCCTTGCTGTATAGACATGACGGAGGGATGTGAATGTCTCCTTTCTCCCAAAACAGAGGAACACATTTGGCAGCTACAGCCACACTCACCTGGCCCACATCCACCTCGTGAGTGTATTTGCGTGCTGTGGCACCATTTGTAGTGAAGATGGCTGTACCGTTGCCATAGGGATTTCCATTGACCAATTTGATGGCGTCATCTAGAGTGTCTGCTTCGAGGACAACTAGTACAGGTCCAAAAATCTCCTCAGTGTAGCACTTCATCTTTGCCTGCAAGAGCAGAAAAATTAAGATAAAAGTTTTGAGCCGTTTAAAAAAAAAATTGCAAATGTATTTATTGTCTTCCCCAAAAACCATCTACCTACAGTGACATTGCCGATGATGGTAGGACCCACAAAGTTACCGTTCTCGTAACCCTTAACCTTAACATTTCTCCCATCCAGGAGAACCTTTGCACCCTCATCCACACCACTCTGGATCAGACTGCAGACTCTTTCCTTGGCCTGAGGAGAGATCAGAGGCCCCACGTCTGCACCAGGTTGGTCTCCTAGAGCAGGGCCCCAAAAACAACCAGCTATAAGATTACATGGACAGTAGCACTTGCATGATTGTAAGAACACTGAC
The DNA here is from genome assembly GCF_037954235.1 of Aulostomus chinensis. Taxonomy (NCBI): domain Eukaryota; kingdom Metazoa; phylum Chordata; class Actinopteri; order Syngnathiformes; family Aulostomidae; genus Aulostomus; species Aulostomus chinensis. Next base: position 19,149,113 of record NC_141336.1, read on the forward strand.
ACTCAAATACTTCTTCAGCCACCAACGCACTAAAGCCAGGTTGCGGGGCACCTTGAGGCACTCCCTTACAAATGGATACTTGTGGGTTTCCTGTGCTCTGCACTAATTAGAGTCCATATCAGTGCAAACAGGGAGAATCACTTCTCCACATCAACGGACGTTCCCAAAGCATTTGATACTCTGAACCGCTATTTAGGCCTTGACCACAGATCTGGCCACAAATTTGCAGCAAGGCTGACTCGACAAGCCCTCTCTTCCAGCTGACTCCTATGTGAAGTTACAGCAGGGCAAAAGGCGAGAGGTGTGGTTTGGGTGGCCCCGAGAGGACGAAACCAAAAGGCCCCTTGGGAGAACCAGGGCTTGGAAGAGAACGAAGCAAAGGGACGGGATGCGGTACCTGCATTCACGCGCAAAGCCTTGGCGCGCTCCACTAGCTCGGGCAGCCAGCTCTGGGCCTCGCCCACCAGGATGGCTGTGGACAGAGCCATGCAGCGCTGTCCAGCTGCCCCAAAGGCTGCACCAACAAGCTGGTTCAGAGTGTTCTCTTTGTTGGCATCAGGCATGACCACACCATGATTCTTGGCTCCCTACAGAACATGACAAGTGGTTTATCTTCTGCATTACAGTGGATTTTGGTGGATCAAAAGCTCAATATCAGGAAATGACATAGCATTATTTGAGTAAACTTATTTGAAATTGTTGTCAGCGGAGTCTAATTAACAAATCAGGCCTACTACATGGTGCATTCAATATATCCAATCAGTCCCTGAGGAAGCAAAACCAGCACGGGGGTAAAACATTTAAGATTCCATGGGTCAATGCTGCCACCTTCTGGCCATGTGCGGACATGAATCCTGTATTGCATCATTTGATACTCACCATGTTCGACTGAACTCTCTTGCCATTTTTAGAGCCCCTCTCATAAATATATTCCCCCGCTTGATTTGAGCCAACGAAACTGATTGCCCTGATGGCTGGATGGTCACAGATGAAGTTCACAGCTGCAGCAGAGAGACAGTCACTAAAACTGGATGATACTTGACAGCAGAAACCTCTCAGCGACTATAAAGTTTTAGAACTTGTTTTTGTCAATTTTGGTCAGACAGGAATTTTTTTTTTAAAATTTTCCATGTCATCTAGTGAGAAATAACATAACTCCATATGATTTCCTTCACATCGGAGGAAGAACAAGATTATACAACTATAACCTACAAGTATATACTTATTTTTTAAAGTTATTATTTGTCACAGCACCTCGCAAACAATTTTTTGGTCTTGGCATTACATATTCACATGCTAATGATTAACAGAGCATCTCTCACCAGCATGTTGCCCATGGATGACGTTGAGTGTCCCGTCTGGAGCTCCAGCGTCCTGTAACATCTGGGCCAGTAGCATGGTGCAGGCCGGTACTCGCTCTGAAGGCTTAAGCAGGTAAGTGTTGCCACACACCATGCCCATGGGAAACATCCACAGGGGGATCATGGCGGGGAAGTTGAAGGGGGCGATACCAGCACACACCCCAAGGGGGAGACGGTAGGTGTAGGTGTCCATGTCCTTGGTGATAGAGGGCAGGGTTTCCCCAAGCATCAGAGAGGTGATGCTGCAGGCGTGCTCCACAACCTCTGCAGAGAACAAGAAATCACCCCGTTGTCATTGGTACTTGTGTCAAAATATGAGTGACCCGTCTGACAGGCTCAGTGTGGATGTGAGGTCAAATTGGGAGAGAGCGGTGTACTGAACATTCTTGACAATGAATGCCCAAAAATATGTAGAACTAGAAAACACTCAGAATACATTCATCAATACTGACAAGTGCCCCCCACACACACGTAACAGTGTGTGACGATTCAACTGAAAGGGTGATGAAACCTGAGAACACCAGGATTTTGCATGAGGGAGCAAACTAATATCATGACACGTTAGGCTGCTGCTCATTATGTGAAGACAACGGTGTAATTCTGACGTAAATCAAATAATCTTTCTCCCATCAGGCTTACTTCCTGTGACCAGCCAGTGGTGCTACTGTATGACTCTGATGTAAAGTCAACATAATGCTGGCTGCCTTGTTACGGTAATAACGCTCAATGAAAAATGAATCTAGAATCCAGGAGGCGCTTTGACTAGTCTGTGAATGGATAGAGTCTCAATGGAGAGCGCATACTTTCCTTCCTACCTAAAACTGGCCTCAAATATTTTGCCTTATCTTGCTGACAAACACCGCTTGAAAACATGACCTCCTCACAAAGTGACATAATTCAACTGTTCTTTAACTTAAGATTAATTAATCACTTCATTCAAGCGGAGAGACCGTCCTCGTGAAAAACTTTGTAAAGGGAAAGATTTGCGCTGGAATCGACTTTTCTTTAGTGAATAAGTGAACTGGTCTCAGGTGAAAGTATTTGATTTGTGCATAGCTGTAATTGCCCTGCAGAAATATTTACTGGCAGTCGTTCAGAGGCTTCCTGGAGCGAGATGCCCTTTGTTCTAGTTTAACAGAGCAACTCGTTAACCATTACTGTACCTGCACACTCACACACAAACATTAGCTATTGGTCGCCCTTTGACAAAGTTTGTGCGTGCACGTGGGGGAGAGGTACTTACGCAACCCCCTGAATACATCCCCCTCTGCATCAGCTAGGGTCTTGCCCTGTTCCACTGTGATAGCCTTAGCAAGTTCTTTCTGCAACACAAGATGACCTTCAGATTTAATATCACCTGAGCTAATTAGCTGCACCTTACACTTTTTCTTGACCCTTTGACTCACAATGTTGTCCTTGATAAGCTGCTGATAGCGCAGAAAGACCTGCTGCCGAGCCAAGATGGAGGTCTCAGACCAGGAGTGGAAGGCCCTGGAGCAGGAGTCCACGGCAGATAACATCTCCTTCTGGGTGGCTTTAGGTACACGGGTGATCACCTCATTGGTGGCCTAGCAAAGAGACTCACAAAATGTATACTCCATAGGTGAATTACTGCCAGTTAGCAGCAGCTCCTGAGGTCCAGTAAACTGGCTGAAACCTAGCAGATGTTTAACAGATATCAGGGGCTGCTGCAGGTCAGAGTTTATCAGACGGCAACAGGATTTCCCCACTCCAACATTTACGATAGCTGTGCCATGACAGGTTATCAAGATGTAGCTGGGAGTTTAAGGCTTGATTGTGTATTTTACACTTAAAATTCATTTGCAGTTTTGGGATGTTCACAGGATCTGGTGTAACAGTGAGCATTACTATTATGTAACAGGTTAAGTAACGCCAGTATTTGCTGCCAGATCGTGCCAGGGCCCTCTGGGCTGCTCCAGAACCATTCACATACAGTAGATGAGGCACAGTTCAGTGGTGCAGGCCGGGTGCAGCACTCACAGGGTTGTGAACATCCAGCCACTCCGATGTCGTGGATTCAACAAACTTGCCATCGATGAACAGCTTGGTGGTGGGCTGTGAGGAGCGGATCGACTCATTATGCATTTATAATATTTGTCACTGGAACAGTGAAATAACTGTGGAGATTTAAACTCACCACTGAGGAGGAGGAGTAGCACATGCGGCCAACTTTAAGTGGGACCTGAGAAAGTAACACCAGAGAAGTGGTAAACCTTTTTTTTTTGTTTTTGTTTTTGAATGACAAATAAAACCAAACAAAAAAAGACTGACTGTTAAAAGTCTCCCTCTCTCAATTCTTTGTTTAATCACGTGATGTAGACAGTAGGGACTATAACAGATGGTCCAATAGAATTAATGAACAGTTATGACAGATGTCAAACTGACTGTCCGATGATTAAAAGGCCCCTGATGAGAGGAGACGACTTTAATCAGGACACAACAATGGAGACGCCGCAGCGTGACAGCGTGTAAACATCATGTGATTCGTCGGGCGATCTGTCATCAAACACGCACCTTTGTCTTCAGCAGCGATCTCAGAGCCATTGCTGCCATGGTGGAGATGTCCGCCGGTGTTACGACCTCCTCCGCAGGTGAGACAGGGGCCAGCAGGTGACAGCGTTCAGCTTTCCTCCTCAGCAGGCTGAGATTTACCGGTGAGCGGGCTTCCGCGACATGCGAGCCTCGCTATTGGCTCACCTGAAAACGCCTGTAAATAACGCACCCTGAATGGCCAAATGCGGTGCCCGCAATCATTGGTGGGTGCTTCGTTACATCCCGCCCTAACTGGGAATTCCGACCAATCACCTTTTACTGGCAGGAAGTTGCAGGAATTTAGTGTGTCCAAAATCCCTGCTATAAACAGCTAAAGCTAGCTGTGAAGCAAGAGTGTCCTTACCTAGCAAGAGCACTATTTAGGAGATAGAAAGAACTGTGAAATGTGCTGCACGACTCTTGAGCAAGCTGGCAGTTTATCCTAAATTATTACTCAGCAACAGCAATGCACTTGTCCTACGTTTGCCTCACTAAGGTACAGTAAAACTGCTGTTAGCTGCCTGCTAAGTGTGTGCACCAGATGGCTAATATGAACCAGATGATGGAGCCTGGTCATGGACTAAAGGCTAACTTGGGTAGGAGGGATTTTAGGAGCTCTTCCTATTGGCTGCTGGAGGGTGAGACAGTGAACTTTGTGGCAAAAAAAATTAAGTGTAGTTGAGTGCAAACGTGGGTGAGGAGCTATGTCCAAGCAAACTAAGGTGACTTAGTAGAGGATAAAAGTTGGAAATGTTCATTAGGAATTGTTTTTAAATGCTCTTCATCTTGGGTTTTTTTTCCCCCCCTTTCTGTCCAGCCTGTTCTGCACGGATACTTCAGAAGCTCCTGCTCCTGGAGGGTGCGCATCGGTGAGTCAGGAGATCTGTCCTCTTGGTTGGTTGGCTCGTAACTAAACCACTCTCATGTCAACGTGATGGTAACTAACCTCTTGTACACCAGCTTTTGCTCTCAAAGGTATCGAATATGATCAGGTTCCTGTCAATCTAATCAAAGACGGAGGCCAGCAGGTAAGATATGAAACACAGAACATACAGGAGCATAAAACACGGACAGAAAACAGTTTTAGACTCTTAAGAGCTGCAAGTATCAGTTGATTGCCATTAGAAAATTGATCACCAGCTATGATTGTAAGAGGTAATTTCAGTCTGTTTCCCCAAGCAAAAATGCCATATATTTTCTGGTCCCTGACTTGGATTTGCTTGGGGGGGAGGGTTATTTATGGTGGATAATGTTGTCTTTGCTGCTTTTGTGCATCTGACAGTCCTAAACCCAGTTTGATCATGTCGCTTTAAGATCTTGAAATCTGTGACGGCCGTTTTTCAAATTGTCATTTTTAAGACATGAAGATTCCTCATTTCATTGCGAAAGGAACCATTCACTGCAACCCCGGTGGTATTTTTCTCTAAAATGTTCGGTGTCCTCCAGCTCACAGAGCATTACAAGACATTAAACCCAATGCAGCAAGTGCCTGCAGTTGAAATTGACGGCATCACTCTCTCTCAGTCAGTGAGTCCTTCAAACTCCTCAAGTCTCTTCTTTCAATAGTGTACATTGTGCAACAGGTCAGAGGACTCAGATTTTCTTTTTCCACTTACCCAGCTGGCAGTGATCCAGTACATCGACGAGACCAGGCCGGGATTTCGTCTTCTACCTACAGACCCGCAGAAACGGGCCCAGGTTCGGATGATCAGTGACCTCATTGCCTCTGGGATACAGCCTCTACAGGTGAGAACGGTTACGTTTCACACAAAAAGAGTTTCCTCTGTTGCCACGGGTAGAGCAAATCTAACTTCACATCATTTCAGAATTTATACGTGATCCAAAAAATAGGAGCAGAGAAGATGCAGTGGGCGCAGCACTTCATTAATCGTGGCTTTCAAGGTTGGTGGAGGCCAGTTGTCTTTATTACACTCCCAGCACATTTATTATTCATTCTTTTTCTGTTGTTCTCAAGCTCTTGAGCCCATTCTGAAGCAAACAGCAGGGGACTATTGTGTCGGTGACGAGGTAAGAGCACAAGCATAAAGGGATGAATAGGAAGACTTACAAAAGGGTTCTTTCATCAGATGGAGTCATTACCTTTTTAGATATCCATGGCTGATATCTGTCTGGTCCCACAAGTCTATAACGCTGAGAGGTATGTACTCACATCAGCTTACTTGGAAAATACCACATTACATGATCCTACACAGAGACCTCTTTATGCTTCCTGCAGGTTCAAAGTGGATGTCGGGCTCTATCCAACCATCAGAAGGTTAAATGAGACCTTACTTCAGATCGAGGCGTTCAAAGCCAGCCATCCATCCTGCCAGCCGGATACACCCGCTGACCTGCGCGCATGAGCAGCTTCGGAGACCTCATGCCCCATCGTACATTTTTTAAAATAAAATGCTTTGGAAGTGATCCTGTTTCAGTGGTGTTACTTGAAACGACAAGGAAACTTTTATGTTTAAAATTTTTATTGGTATTTTAATATCAAATCTTGAACCAAAATATTGAGTCAAGCAGTCGACTGTCAAACACGTGATGTGCAGAGTAAACATGCTGACCACAAATTTGTTATGCAAAGTGGGAGACCTCTCAGCCCACAGTTTGCACACAGCAATACTTGGAAGCAGTAGGAAAAGAACAGTTTTGAATTTTTTTTTTTTTTTTTAAATTCACAGACAAATGCACTTGAAAAAGTCATTTTTCCAGTCACTTCACATCGGGTCCCAGCGCTCTCCGCTGCTATAAATAGACCTAAAAGACTGTTGGTCCCCTTTCAAGAGATGAAGCCATCACTTATCACCAGGAATCTCCACTGAACACTTGACTGTGTCACTGTAGAAGGTACCACAGCAGTCTGATCCACCAAACACCAGCAACATGCAGCTGACTTTGACCTGTTCACCCTGTCCGTGCTGCTCAGCGTCTTCTGAGATGGTGCAACCCAAATTTATCACACTGTGTCCAGCACGGGGCTTGGAGCACAACGGAGACAGCGCCACCGAGTGCCACATGTTTGTGTCTGAGAGGAAACGGCGGCAGAAAATGAAGACAACAGTGGCTTTGCGTCACAAATGAAAATAAATTTACACGGCTGAAGAAATGCCCCCAACATCCAGATGAAGGTGGCAAGAATGGCTTAGCACTCACCAGTGTTGAAGATATGAATGTCCTGCAGAGCTCCAATTGCACTGCAGCCCCCACTCACTAAAATCCTGTTGTCCGAAACTGGGAGAGCTGCATGAAACCTGTCCGATTACAGACGACGTTACTGCACAAAAGACGGTGCTGAGACCCAGAGACCAGATGATTGCTGGTTAGCTTAGCACAATGAATGGTAGGGGGTGGGAAGTGTTAGCATGCCTCTGTCAAAAGTTATCAAGTACTATTGTCTGTAAAACTGCCTTTAGCTGCAGCAACGTAACCTGAAACAACATTTGAAATGAAACCATTTCAAACTGCAAGATATTATAATAATGGAATGAGAAACATGGTTGGAACTATGGGCTGCACGGTGGTGCAGTGGTCAGCACTGTGGCCTTACAACAAGAAGGCTGTGGGTTCGAGCCCCGGCTCCATCACAGGCTGACTGATACTCTAAATCAATGGATGGATGGAACTTCTTTCCTGGCTGGATGCACTGATATGACGCAGCACCTTAAAATGCAACTTTAGCCCCGCTGATGATTAAAAGGAGCGAGTGCTGCGGCTGTTCCTTTAGTCCCACTTGTAACACTTCATGTTCAAGAAATGAAGACAAATGGCATCAGCAGTAAAAAAAAAAAAACAAAAAAAAAAACAACTCGAGTACTGTTCAGGCTTAAACACTAAAAATACTACAAGCAGATGGGCACTTGAGTGACATTTCTCAAGGTTGATTCATTCTGCACTCACCCTCGAGGCAGTGGCGGCATGTTCCCACACTTCACAGCTGCGTACTCCATGAATCCTTCATCCAATAAAAAGGGAAAAAAAAAACAACTAAATATTCGTCGGAGTGTTGACACAAACCGATTGGCAGCATTGTTAATTGACTTACGCAGGTCAAGAACATGCAGGTCATTCAGGTAGGTTGCAGTTTTCCGGCCACCAAATATGATCAGCTTCTGTGAGAGGAGTGTGGCCGAGTGGCTGTTCAACACAGACGTCAAAATCCATGGAAATAACAAGAAATACAGTATTTAATAGACGTAAATGTAGTCATTTAAAATAAATGAAAAGGTCACTGACCCAAACCGAGGCAGAGGTTTGTCCCCCTCCACTATGGGCTTGTACCAGAGTTCAAACTCAGGATTGAAGATGTAGAGAGCATTACTGCACGATTTATCAGCAGATGAATGGCCTGGCTGAACTCCTCCAAAGACAAACAGCTCCTTTTTGAAAAACACCGCTGAGTGATACGCCAAAGTAGGAATATTCCCTTTTGCCTGAATAGAAGGTAAATCCCAAATTTTCACAACTGCATGGCGGACTTTAACGACACGTTTGGACATTGTGACAAACCCACAGTGACGATCTTCCACCTCCAGGTCAGAGTGTTTAGGATGAACATCTCGCTGTAGCGCTGACCCTCCCTCAGGCCACCGTAAACAAACACTGCCTTTGAGTCAGGGTCATAGGTTGCAGAGTGTCCCCTGGTGGGCGGCGGCACAGGCCCAGAGGTGGAGGAGTTTATTGGGTACCAGAAATCGTTGTCTGGAAAGAAGTTAAGAGATTTATTCATCATTAGAACATCTTTCTCATCTCAGAGACCAGGGATGACGCCGCTGACCAAGCTCCAGCTTCCACAGCCAATCCTTGCAGTAGTTCTGGTCGGTGGTCTCCCCCCCGATGAGAATGGCAGTGTAAGGGTCACTCAGGCACATGGTGTGACTCCAGCGCTTTGACGGACACACTGAAACTAATCAGGATCTTTGTCAAAACCATTTTAAACGTTCAGACGTGCTCATAATGCTGCGAATGATCGGGACCTTCTCTGTCCTTGCTCTTTATCTGCTCCGTCATCTCCTCTTGGCTGTTCATCCTGGACAGCCTCCTCTTCTTGGGGGTGGAAGCTCGGTCTGTGTCCTCAGAGAGACTATCCAAGTCCTCAGAGCTCCACATCAGGTGGCCTCTCTTGCTAATAACTGTGCGTCGGGGAGTCTTCTCCTTCATAACCATGTCAGTCAGTAACTTAGCTCACACGCAGCCATGTTTTTCAGGCAGAAATCTTACCGTAGGCCAAAGGGAAGGTTTATTTCCCACAGCTGAGTCGGTGGTGTCAATGTTATTAACTTGGACCTCTGCATAGCAAACACTGGCACCCAGGTGTGAGGAGTTGGAAGTTATCTGCGAGGGAGGATTTGTACATATTGGACCACTTCTTAAAAAGGTAGCGGGAGCATTTCTCCCCATTAGTCTCACCGTTTCGTCTGCAGCGCTTTGGTGTAACGCGCAGGAGAGATCGGTGGCACTGAGCTGCGCTGGGAACAGACGGTTCCTCTGAGCCAGCGGGGTGCTGCTGAGGACGCCGGCTTTATTCTGAGGGAGAGAAACAACACAAATCACAGCGTAGGTGTCCAACTCACGTCTACCCGCACATGTCCAGGCCTGGGTTTGAGGAAAACGTGCACGACCAGAAAACACACTCAAATATTTGCTTGACAAACATATCAAGAATTTCATGTCAAAATCTAACTTCTCTTTTAAAATGGAAAAAAAATGTTTCTGGATTCTTGCCGTAAATTCAATTGGATTAAATTGGACTACCTTTGACGTTTCAAAATTCAGAAGATTTTGACATTTAATCTGAAAATTTTTAACATTTAATCTCGATATTCTGACATTTGATAGACATTTCCAACTAAAAGTTTGATGTCAATTTTCTGACTGCATTCTCGAAACTCAAATTAACTTTTATTTGTATTCCTTTAGAAAAAAAAAAAACAACAGCAACAACATGTAGACCTAATCCTCTACATGTGTGAAAAACTAACAAAAGGTTTTTCTCAGTTGAAGCAGGTATTCTTGAAACAAATGTTTATGATCCCCCCCCCCAAAAAATTCGAGGCCTAGAAACTCTTTTTTTTTTTTAATCCATGCCTTTTCCAGGAGGAGTCTTCTAAAACGTTAATTCCGTGTCTGGATTACAGCCCCCCCACCTCTCCGCACACTCTGAGCACGATCTTGCCATAAACGCCTCTCCTGCCTCTCTCTGCTGCTGCTGAGATGACGTCAGCGCTCCAGTCGCCCTCAAAGGTCAGGCACCTGGGGTATGAGAAGACTTTAACAGCTCATCCTTTGACTTCAAGGTCTGATGGCTTTCCTGCTACCTTGCTTGAAAGGACAGAGTCCCGATGCACTGGGGCTGCGCCTCCTCACTGACCAGAACCTCCGCTGAGATGGTTGCGTCACCGCCTCCCCAGTCTCCCAGACCGAAGATGACCAGCTGCTTGGGGAGAGGCAACGGGATGTGGACGTGGAAGCAGCTTCGGTTGGATTTGCTAAAGAGAGAGAGAGAGAGAGACGGACATGTTTGAGCTGGGAACAATAGCAGCCATTTGTACGTGTGCCCTTTCAGAGGAGAGCTACCTGATGAACTGGCGTGGAGCGTCGCGGAGGGACCAGAGGACGTAGAAGTTCAACCTCCCCATAGTTTAAAGGTTGCGGCAATTCCTCGCTCTCGCCTGGTACAGCAAAGCAGAGCTCCCGCGGTCACCTGCCAGAAGTTCACACACCTGCGCGGAATCTGTTAAATTGATGACTACGTCACGACGTCAGGTGTCGCTCGGCTGTGCTCATCATCCCTTCATCGCTGCGGCGAGTGGTGGGATTGCACTTAAGTAAAAGTACATACTCTGAAATTATAGTACTCTGGTAAAAGTCTCCATTCATCTACTTAAGACAAAGTGGAGTAGTATTTGGTTTTGAATTTACTGTAGCGTGACAGTAAATGACGCGTTCTATGTCCGTGTATAACAAACAAGCACTGGCCTCTAAAGGTCAAGTTCTCAATGCAAAATGGTCTTTTTCACTGTAACCCATAGATTCAGTTAAGTGTACAAGTACAAAAGTACCCGAAAATGGTAAAGAACAACGATCTGATCTTTATAGTTAACTGTGATATCAGGGTTACGTATGTCTGTCAAATCACAAAAAAAACCCAAAACTTTAGATATTTATGATATATAAGGTTTTTTTATGGAAATGTCAGTTCAGAGAAACTGAACTGCCCAACTCCCTCTACCCTGACCTCAGCTACAACGGCTTTCATGTGGGGCACCAGGGAAATGCTGGCCGTCCTTCCTTTCCATCGCCTCCTGAGTTCACCTGCCAGAGGGAAGAAAAAGTCCTCCACTGCCCAAAATGTTGGGCCTCATACGCTGTGAGGGATTCCGGACGCCTGCTGGGTCACCTGGACTACTGCCAGGCCTGATGGTGATGACGATGCAGCGAAAGTCTTCATGTAGTTTTGTATCTGTTTTTAATAAAAGTTATCATGAATCAAATGAGGACATCCTACTGAGCGTGTTTGCATGCGCATTAATAAACTGACTGTTATCTGACTGTTTGCAGTGATCACATGATTCAAGTGGTCAAGCACACGTGTGTGTGTGTGTGTGTGTGTCATACAGTTCAATGTGAACAACATGAAAAAAAACATTTAAAAAGGCGTGCTGTGCTATAAGAGGCGCAGTCCAGATACATGAGGCTGCAATCACTGTTCATCCTGACCAACCAGATAAAACACAAACACTCCAGCTAACTAATGGAAAATCAATGTGGGCCCCGAAACAAAACACCTGACGTCTGGAATGAACCAATCAAACGCATTTGTAGGTGTCAAACCATGATGAGGTCATTCTGTTCACGCGGCTACACGCTGCACACAAAAACATTTAAATTAATCTGATTTTATTGCTTTTAAGTAAAAAAAAAAAACGAATTGGGTTTCTATAATAAGCTTTGTAAATGCAGTGAGACATGATTGACGCGGGCCTGAAGGGAGAGCTGAGAATAAACCCTGGTTTCATCAGCACCTGTGTAACAATTACATCAATCCCCTCATGATACGATTTAATGGAAACGCGAGGGACCACCCTGAGGCACTTTCTAATTGTGGCTCAGCAGTGAGGGTGTTATGAAATAACAGCGTCTGTCTCAGGCGGAGCGGACGGATCCACTCCACAGACGTTCAGTCCATCAAAACTAAGCTGTAACTCTCACATACTGTACGCATGAAAGACAAAACAAAAAAACAAAAACAAAAAAAAAAAACCCAACTAGACAATCTTCTCTTTATTGTGGAATATAAATTTCCAAGAACAAACATCATAACTCAAAGGTACAGGACAGCCGGCAAACGTGGGAAGCTTTTAAAGCAGTCGCTTTGCATCGGAGACGGCATTAGCGGCCATATTTGTGACATCACTCTTTTTTTTTTTTTTTTGGAACATGCAAACAAGTGGACGTGACTTTTGAAACGGGATGGAACAAGACTACAGTCAAGAGAAAATTCAACAACACTGACCTTCACTCACATAAACCTGTATACAAATCACATTTAGATGAAATATTACAGCTGCTCCCGAAACCGCAAATTAAAGGGGGGGGGGGGCGAATGTAAATATTGAATCTATATTACATAATAGGAGCTTTATGTGATAAGGGATGGCTTTTATTTGAGTCGTAAAAAGCACACTCTGGATATTTACCGCCCCCCCTTTGCTTGCTTTGCTTTTTCAGTACATTCTTGACGTATACAATCCTCTACGACAGCAGTTCTTCTACGATCAAGTGATTAAAAATAAGTTACGCTGCAAAAGCAGATTAAATACAAAAAAAAAAAATAATAATTTTTTTTAAAAATAAAAGGAGGTGTCATAATCATAGGAGGTGAACCCGACGGCGCACATGCTCACGCACGACAAACAAAACCCTCCCGTTTCTTCAGAGCACTTCTGATTACGCAGCTGGCCCGGCGTTCCCCCATCACTGCTGCAGCTGACGACGATAAATAGATGTTTTATGGTGGGCACAGTGCACACATGGCACATGTGCAAGGCTTGTATCAGCCAGACAACACAGCCAATGTTGCGTTCAAAACTATCTGAGGATAAATTCAACGCCTGGCAACATAAGATAAAAAATAGATATGCCTATGTTTATATTTTTTTTTTCTGTGTATGGAGTCAAAAAATAGTTCAGCATTCTTAAGAGGAATTCTGCAAATTATACATTCATAAATAAAGAATCGGCTTTTTTTAGGCACTGTAATAAACTCTGTAGTAAAGCGTTTTATTTCGCCATAGCGAATAGGAGTTGTCAAACTTCAGGAGGTACGTGCCGTCACCTGGGAAATCGTGGCTACCTCCGTACACGGACAGGTGGCTGTCCTGACGGTACACAGGTAAAATCTCTGCCAGGTTTGAGTTGGTTTGACTTTTGGAGCCCTTCTCGACGTCGCCATTACTGACAGGACCTGCGACGGAGAACATCAGAGTAGAACACATGTTGTGGTGTTTATACTGACACAGATGTGTTTTGTAGAACTGACCTTCTAGCTCCTCCTCTTCATCTTCGTCGTCGCTTGATTCGCTGATGTGCACAGTGATAGAGCGACTCGTGACGGGAGTCCAGTCAAAATAGATGCCAAAGCCAATGTCATAACCGTCCGTGGCGAACTCCCAGCACACTTTTTTGGCCTCGGGGACGGTGGGCACGTGAACTGTCATGATGTCACCTCGGTACACTGTCACCATGCTGTCCTTCTCTGTACGCAGCTTCGCCTTGAGCTCCTTCAGCGCAGCAGATGTCCATGTTGACGGGGGTTTCAAGGGTGGCATTTCAGCTGCATTAGGAAGAAACAACCGGCGCTGTGTTTATGCTGGAATAAACCTGACAAAACTGTTGATTTATCAGCACAGAAATGGTGCTTTTAAGCTGTTTGTCAAAAAATGAATGAAAGCTGTGAACTGCCTGACGCATCAAAGTGTCGCCCATTGTGGCGTCCTCTTTGGGTCCTCACCTTTAATCTCAGCGGAGAGCTGGAAACTCCCGGCGCTGCTGCACTCCTTGGCTCCTTCCCCCAGGGCTGACTCCGCGGGGGCCTCCTCATTACCCTCAGATACATACACACCAACCGTGTTACAGCAGGAACATTGAGTTAGCTCCTGCTACTGCCACTCAACCCCCCCATGCAACAAAATCTAAAGTACCTGAGAAAGCTGGTCTGGGTCCTTCTGTGCTTCATCCATACCAGGATGTGTGGGTGAGGGGTTTGAATGGTTGGACAGGTCGGTATTCTGCAGCCTGAGGTGGACAGAAGTTACAATGTTGACACAGAAATGACATCAGGATGCAAAGACGAATAAAACACCTGCAGGATGCGGCAACAGGTCTACCTGTCCGGCGGTCTGTTGTCGCACTGTTTGGATGTTATTCCCGGGAAAGACGAGAAGGACAAGGATGAGAGCCGCGACTGCAGCTCTGATGTGGCTTCTAGTCTCTCCATGGCTGTAAAGACAAGACAAACACCTCGAAGAGTCTGCGTGGCTGAGGAAGCCCCGCCCCCTCCCCGGATGCCAGGGAGGAGGAGGATGATGACAGTAACGCAACCGCTAGCTTCCTGGCGCAGCTCCCGCAGCAAAGTTCACTCAATAAAAAGCTGCTTTCATTACACGTCAGTTTAAACCACAACACGGTCTCGCTACTGGAACCTCACGCAGCTGCGTGTGTTTGTGTGTCGCTGGCGTCACCGCCTCTCTCCGTCTTCACTCGCTGAGTTTAGCTTGCCGGCTAGCCTGTTAGCTCATATTAGCAAGCTAACAATGATGTTACACGAGCGCCGGAGCGAACTTAAAAGCTTACCACGATGCAACAGCCTGATGACCCGTGTCGGTTTTACTTTGGTGTAACTCAGACCGTCAGGGAACCCTCCTCCATGTCAGTGCTGCAGTCATGTGACGGATCCCTCCGCCGAGCTGCCGCTGCTTCTGCTTCTGCCTGAAAAACAGAAAATTGGAGACTTCCGTGTTGTGGCAGCAGTGTGAGGATCCTGTGCAGTAAAAGCGGGCTGCTGAGGCTTTACATGCAGAGGTTTATTAATAAATGATGGTACTGTACATTGATCAGCAGCACAACATAGCAGTTCGTGTGGAAATCAGACTCACAGTCACAGCAGGTGCAGTAATTCTAATGGTGCGTTTGCAGAAACACAACATGGATAAACAAATAAGAAAAAAGGATCTGTATAATTATATAAAATACATTATCAAATGATACCTAATCTTATCCAGTTTTGTGACATGCAAAGAAATTCTGATATTTAATGTAGTGGATGTAAAGTATGACAGATGACTCATCACATGATCCCAATTACCAAAACATTGTCTTTATTAAATCACCCCCCAAAAAGACAACAAAATTTACAAGATACAGTATAATTAATATAACATTCATAATTGTAAATATTGTAAGTCAATAACAGGATTATGAACCACTTCTGACAGGATAGAACAAAAGTTTTCAAAGTGTGCGTGTGTGTGTGTGTGTGTATTATAAAAATGTTGGAAAAATTGAAAATGCACCAGTATTTATATCCTCATATTTACCAATAGGCAGACTGATGGCAGGTGTGGTTAACCCTCCATCCAGGAAGGTAACATTGTTAGCGTGTAACCTTTAATTAGGCCGTATGACATAAATTCAGTCACGTTTGACAGTTGTTTCCAGCTGGGATTTGTATGCTGCAGAGATGCAACGCTGCAGTGATTCACTGCCTGACAGGAAGTGCAGCAGAGGCGTCTCCTTGGTCTGTGCGTCAGTGAGAGAAATCCAAGGAAAAGGCCTTTGTTGGGGGGGGGGGGGGCAGGACAATATTTTGATGGTGATGGATGTGTCACAAATTGATTAAAACACGCACACTACAGCACTACTCACTCGTTTGGAGGAAGGGAGGATGCTTGGGATGAAGTGATGAAACTCTGTGTGTTTAGTTCTGGCTCCTGTGGCCATTTCTCTTTAAAGATGCTGGCGATCATAGAAAGAGCGTCACTGGATCCTAGACCAGCAGAGGTGCAGATATTTAGCAGGCTGTACAAGACTGCACACCCCCACTTCACTCCCAGAGAAATGTCACCTGAACAGGGAATAGAATCCAATAATGTCGTCCTTGCTCCATAAAATTTCAAATTTTAGTTGTGACCCATAAGTGGGGGCCATACCTTTCGTTCTGAGAGGACATGACGCCTCTATAAGCTCGGAATCTTTCAAAGCCGTGGTCACACGAGTGCAGGAAGGCCAGTCATCCGCCGTAAGGTCACACTGTGGTTTCAGGATAAAGTCATGGCCGAGAAGCCGCGCTAACCTGAAGTAAAATGTCCAACAATTCATTGGTTGACGATATCAGCGGTGTGTGTGAGTGTGCGTGGTTGGCGGTACCTGGTGACCGGCACAGCAGAGGTGAAGCTGTACACGAGACAGTGTTTTGGCAGGTGAGCGCGGAGGTCAGCGCACACTTTAAGGAGGTGAGAAGGCAGACAGCAGAGGAACAGAACATCAGACCGGGCTGCCAGTCTGCCGTTATCAGAGAAACACTCCACCCCTGCTGGGAGGAACGCCACTGAAATACAGAATCAACACAACAAACTTAAGAGATGCACTGAATAAAAAAGTATTTACCAAATGTTCTTAACGCTAACATTTTTTTAATGGAGCACAGCACATTTTTACCCCTTATTTTAGTCTTACGGGAACACATAGCTGTCAGGAACCAGGAGTTACGAATAGCCATAAGAGTTCACTTGGGTCTGTCAGGTCAGTTCAACTAAACTGGGTGCTAAAGGACATTTTTAATTAAGAACATTTCAAAAATGAGGCCCGGTGACCCGACGAAGCATAAAATCAAATGAGGTCAAGGTAGTTAATAACTGACTAAACAGTACGTGTCGGTCATGGTAATGGACTTATGTGAGTATTGAAAAGTTAGGGACATTTCAAAAGGTGTTGTTAATAAATATACAACTTCTTTATATTTACCTGCAGATTCTGGTCTTCTAGTGGAGATTTGAATTTGGGATGGTTTAACACCAGTTTGTTCCAGGAGCACCAGGAGCAGCTGCTTGCCCATGTGACCCATCCCGAGTATCCCCAGGCTGAGGTCTTCTCCGTTACTTTTAATGGCTCCTCTACATGGAAGCGAGGATGTTGGTAGGTAAGTGAGAGTAAAGGAAAGTAACTTTTCTCTTTTAATCTACACTGTAAATGTTTTATCATCCCCTGAACAGCACTACAGACATTTTTAGGAGGCAAAAAAAACCCTAAAAAGATGCAATGCGGTGCCGCACCATCTCTGTCCGACAATCAACTTGTAGCCTACCCGAAAAATCAAACGACAACAAAAAAGAATCCCTTAATTGATTGTGAACCAACTTTTCCTCACGTTACAATAACACTCATAGAACGGTCTTCCTGATGAACTGGACCTATGATTAATGGTTCTGTGCTTTCGCTGGGTATTTTCGTCCTTCTCAGCAGCAGCAGTTAGGAAACTGATTTTTCTTTTTCCGTTTTGGGTTGGTTTTTTATCATTCAGTGGAGAAGAAGAGGCCAAGGCAGCAGGCACACTTGAGTCTAATAATAGCTCAGTAACTGCACTGGTAAGCCTTGTGTGGGCCAGATGTTGCCCTGATATTATGAGCTTGGCCAGATGTGGGCCATATAAGGAAGACCTGTAGGTGACCCTCGACCTGAGTCCACTCAGTCATTCAAGGCCAAATATGGGCCACAGGAGAGCCGAGAACAGATGACATCCTTCACGAGCATCGCTTTAGGGTTTATGATTGCACCGAAAATATTAGCTGTAAATACATAATGTGGTTTATCTAACTTACATTTAAATGTTTGTTAAACTTGCAAATAGAATAAACATCAATCCGTTTTCTTCCGCTTATCCTGTTAAGGGTTGCGGGGGGGGGGGGGGGGGGCTGGAGCCTATCCTAGCGGCTTTCAGGCGAGAGGCGGGGTTCACCCTGGACAGGTCGCCAGTCCATCACAGGGCCATCACATAGAGACAGACAACCATTCACACTCACAGTCATACCTACGGTCAGTTTAGAGTATCAATCAGCCTCGTCCCCTCTTGATGTCTTTGGTAGGTGGGAGGAAGCTGGAGTACCAGAGAGAACCCACGCAGGAACAGGGAGAACATGGAGACTCCACACAGGAAGATCCTGTGATGGAGCCGGGACTTGAACGCAGAACCTTCATGCTGTGAGGTGACAGTGCTGACCACTGCACCACCGTGCCACCATAGAATAAACAGTTTAATAGATTTGTAAAACTAATTTGTATTTCGGCTGCACGGTGGTGCAGTGGTCAGCACTGTGGCCTCACAGTAAGAAAGTTCTGGGTTTGAGTCCCGGCTCGGACACGGCATCTTTCTGTGTGGAGTCTGCATGTTGTCCCTGTTCCTGCGTGGGTTCTCTCCGGGTACTCCGGCTTCTTTCCACTGTCCAAAGACATGCAATTGGGGCGAGGCTGATTGATACTCTAAATTGACCGTAGGTGTGAGTGTGAATGGTTGTTCGTCTCTATATCTTGGCCCTGCGATGGCCTGGTGACCTGTCCAGGGTGAACCCCGCCTCTCGCCCGTTGACGCCTGGGATAGGCTCCAGCCCCCCCGCGACCCTTCATAATAGGAATAAGCGGAAGACGATAGATGGATTTGTATTTTAAAACACAGCTCCTGCAGTTCTCGAAAGTACCACCAGGGAGTGCACACGATCCCTGACAATCATCAGTCACGCTAATTTTGTGTGAATTCTCGTACATTAATGTGTACCATCAGTTCCTGAATGTTTACTTTAATCATTTCTTGAAATACAGAGCGATAATAAAGACAATAAAGAGCGATAAAAGTGGCTCGGGCAGAGGTGAAGTTACCTGAGCGCGTTCACAAGTTTACACAGGAAAGCTGCGTGCGCGCACCCGCAGAATGTCAAGCGAGCTGAACGCGCACGAAGGTACAGAAACTTCCTCTCGTCCTCCGTCAGACTTCCCTCAAAAGAAAAACTGCTCAAACTGCCGACGAAATCCTCCATTATGTAAATGCTCAAGAAGTGTAATGATCAGGCGAGAGACAACACAAACTCAAATCTTGTTTCAATAGCGTTGGTTTTGTTACCATGGCAACGGAAGCAAGTTCCGATCCATGGGGGGTGAGAGGGGGTCACATATTTCAAAATAAATGTCAGACAATTTACTCAAAAAAAATAAATAGAAAAACAGACAACTGCTGAGAACGAGCATTTAAAAACAGACATTTTTTTAAATGAAATCCACTCGAGCAAATTATAAAGCTGCTAAATCTCCTGGTCACATATGGACTGATTAATTTTAAATAAATGCAAATGAACATTTACAGTATAGAACACAGAATCCCTCCCTGCTGTTGTGCATTTAACCTTTTATTTTCCTTTCATGCTTTTAATACAAATTCAAGAATCAACTGTACAAGTATGTACATGAATTAGTTTTCCACACGAATTATGAAATGAGCAAATCATATGACTGCAATATCACACCAAATATCAATATCATACCCTTTAAAATAGCAGATGATTTTGAGTGGATGCAGTTTACCTGCACAGTCAACAATTTGAGAATGTGAACGTTGTATTTTGTGCAATTTGAGAGCAGCTCGTCAGGACAGCAGCGTTTGAGAACTACAACATTGATCACAGCTCAAAAATAAAACCGGGAATTAGAAAACAAAACAAAACAAACAAACAAGAAAACTACAGGTAATCTTTTCACCTACCATTCATGTGGGTAAGTAACCCTTCAAGTCCCTTAAAAGTGCTGATTACAGAACTTTACAAACACATTCAGTTTCTACACTTTATATTTCCACGAAATGTTACATATTAAGTCTATTTACAGTAAATAACAAGGCCCACATACAGTACATGTAACATAAATTAAGGATCATCATCGCACACTAGAATATTAGAGGATCATGTAACCGTACACAACTTGTAAACAGAGCCGTCTGAAAATGAAGCTGATACATCATGAGCTTCATAACTCGTGATGATTTAACGTTTTAATTTCTTTCCTACAACAGATGAAGCTATGTTGCTCGTTAGTTCCTTAGATTTACTGCGTCCCTTTAATGAAGCATACAGATGGACAATGCTGATGACCGTGAAGGCACTGTGAGGGAACTGGAGAGCTGACAAAATCCAAGAAAAAAAAAAGAAAAAGAAAAAAAAGAATCACAGAAGCTTAAATTGCTATGAGATGCTAATTACTGTGTAACACCAGAGGTGGTGCAGCTCCGCCACAGAGAAGTTCTTCTTCACAAAAGCACATTAATCAGCTTCCCACGTCGTGTCACTCCTCGCCTTGCCTCCATTTTTGAGACTCCTCCTGGCGCGCATCAGGGTGGATCTGGTTCCTCATCCCACCCAGGACGTTGGAGGTGGCTTCGGTGGCCATAATGAGAGGTTTGACGACTGCTGGCGGCAGCTGACGGAGAACTCCACCCACCGCTCCTGTCATTCCACGTTGTTCGTGTTCCCGGGTGGCGGTGTCATAGATGGTCAGAGCCGTGTCAGTGATGCCCTGGAGATGAACACAGTCCCGGTCAAAACACACACCCTACTCATTCATGGCACCACAGTACCAGCAAATTCTCTAGTACCTCTTTGACCACAGTGTAGGCTTTGGCCACGCCCTCCCTCAGGTCCACAGGCTGATGAGCCAGGCCATAATGGGAGAACCGTTTTATTCTCTTTGTGTCTCTCTCATCAGGGACTGGAGATACCATGTCGTAGGCCGTCTCAGCTGCTGCCTACAAATGGAACAGAACGTTTGATCCCGAAATAAAGACGTCACTGCCAACAAGTCAGAACCGAGAACCCGGCGCACCTGGATGGTCCGCACCATCCGGTTAGTGAGCTCCAGAGCAGCCATCGCAGTCGAGGTTCCAAAGGAGGCAGTCCCACGCTGAAACCCACGAACTATCCGACCGTCCTTCCTGTACTGCTCGATAGGAAGCCAGACCAAGTCCCTGAATCCCTGAACTGAACAAGACATTCATTCAGGACGAGGAAGTCTGGCGCCTCAGAGAGAAACCTGAACCGGTAATTGGGTAACCAGGGTAGCTTAGCAATGCTATCATTCATTACAGCAAGAAAGTGCAACTGCAACAAAATGACTGACTGACAATCAGAGACATTTCAAATCCAACTTTAAATACATCCAGGAAGTAACAAACATTTTCTACATACCCAGCTGCACCAGAGAGTGAATGGGCCCCACTCCACCCAGCAGACCTGGGAGCTGGTTTTTCTTGATGTCATTTAGCCACTCATTTATTGCATAAGAAAACAGCTTATCCACACCTAATAGACTGAAAGACAGGAAAGTGTTAGTTCCCAAATATGAATTAGATACAAATTCAGTTCTTCAAATTCAATCTTCAGTTTACTGAGCAACATATCTGGTTGTTAGGGAAGAGCAATCAAGCGCCGATTCACTCAACTCTTCTTGATGATTTGGAAACAACATTGAAGAAAACTAATGGGAGCTTAACATTTTAAAGCCTGAGTTGTTTTTTCCTTTTTCATGAGAAAATATAGGATACATTTAAAAAATGAAAGGTTTCCCTTCAGTTCTGTACTGTGATCAATCTAGACTTTCATGTCATTGTTTCCAAATTATGTGAACAAATGAAGTTTCAGGGACACATTGATGCTCATATACTACAATATTAATGGCTGAACAGTAGACATAATAATAAACAGCATGTACATGTGAAGTTCTAAGCCGAACCTACCCTTGTCTGTAGCACAACCGTCTCAGTTTCAGCTCAGAACAATTCAGCTGTGTCAAACCGATAATGATCCCTGCAAACGTTCCCTTAGAAAAACGAAAATTATTCATAAAACACACATAACATAAAGCAGGATTCATCTGCAGCCCAGCTAGGTTTTCTACCTGTTCCATGGAAACATGTTTCCCGTGGTAATCCAAGCGAATGGGAACCTCAGAGGTAAATCGAAACTCCCTGTGAGGAAAACAGCAATTTATCAAAAACCTATTTCAGCCCTCCAGTGAGTTTTGATATTTATTCATGTGACACAGACCTAAAGAAGATGGGCTGGTCTGTGAAGGAAGGCGCAGACACTTCACTTTCATTCCCTTCCTCCCTGCCAGACGTGGAGAAACCATTGTGGCTCGTGCGTCTCTGAGCAGGGACTGAGATGATGGGTGCTGGGTCCTGGCTACTGCTCGTGTGCTTGGAGAAGCTGCAAGAAATCTCTGGGGCAGCAGTTTTCTTTGTGGAAACGTAGACAGCTGCAGTTGAAAATATCATCATCAGGAGACATAACTTAGATGCGGAATGATGCTGGAGCGAAAAGGATTTTACCTTCTTGTGCAGGCGGTGAGAAGAACTCGACTTCTGCAGCAAGACTAGTGAAGAAGTCCTTCAGAAAGAACAATGCATCCTGCAAACAAACAGAAAGGGAAATGTCATGATTGTAGGATGCGGAGTGTACTACATCTGCGATACACTGGGAACATTTGACTCCTACCTGGTCGATATTGAGGCGAAGAGGCATCAGGGAAACACGCAAACAGCACTCCTGCGGTGCCTGGCTGGACTCCGGGCACATGTGCAGGGCCTTCACTGTCAACTAAGAGCAGAAAAAAAACAGGAATTTACACCCGGATGAGGCTTTAGCAGGCTAATCTGCTAGCGCTGCCGCCCTCACCATGTTAGAATGGGCCTTTCTGGGCATTTCTTTGCTAGAGTACAAATAGAGGAACTTGTTCATCTGTGAGGTCGCCAGTCTGTCTCGAATCTCCAAGTCCTGTACAACAAACACTTGTCGAGACACGGGCTGGTCCACCGCTGACCCTGAAGCAACCTGAGCTTGTGGGTATAACTCGTGCTGAAACCTTACCTGGGGAATAAAGCATGGAAAATACATATTAAAAAGGCTTCTATGTGGCTTTAATAAGGGTTTTTGATACAGAAGAAAACTGACTTTGCTGAGCTGGATCTCCATCAAGACATCAGGGTTCCTCCCTTTTCCACCTCCAGCTCGTCCAGACCCCCTTGCCTGTCGGACTGGAGTTTGAGAGGGGGAGCTGTGGGGAGTAGACCTAAAGGATCAAGATGGGGTGAAAGATTAAAACCAACCAAGCCTGTTTATTTTCCACATGTGTACAGTCAAATTGCTCCTAGCTCACCCTCGGCTTCTCGCAGGTGAGGCTGTGAAAGGTGCATTCCCAAAATCTTTCCCGCCGTAAAGGTGCCATACAACTGAGATCTCCTTGATGAGGTAGCGCACCTCTGGGATGGGGAAATTCAGGACTCCACGGCTGGAATCGCTTCCATCGAGAGGTTGACTGAAATGATCATATTTGATCTCCACAGGTTCAGAGGTGAGCTGCTTCACGACTGGCTCTTGATCGCGATCCTGAAACACACGTTATTTACAGTGAGAAAGCGAAAAATAGTAAATATGGTTTTGTTTTTTTGTCCTGACCTCTCCTCTTGAACCAGGAGTTTCCAGAATACAGAAGTCATCTGTCTCCTGGGCCAGGCTAGGGAGGGGGGTGATGAGAGGAGAGTGAAGCATGGGGTAGGTGGGGCTTGAGTCTTGGTTGAAATTCCCACTCTCATCAGGGAAGAGGAAGAGGTCTGAGCGAGGAGGGTCATGATCATGATTCCTCTCCTCATGTGCACCTGCAAAAGTTAAGAAGTTAATAAAACATTATTCACGGAGCTAGAAATTCCCTGAACCGAATCTTTACCATTCTGTTGCAGCCCTGGAGCGTGCTGCCCATCACTCTCCTCCATCGCTTCACTCATCAGATCCTGCAACATCTGCTGCTCAGTCTCGGCGAGCAGCGGCATCTGAGACGCGGGTCGGGCAGGAAACTCCGCCTATCCAAACAGACGCTCAATCTAAGTATATGTGGTTGGTAGTGGTGTAATACGGCGTCATGAATGGTGTCACTGCTGACCTTGGTTCTTTGTGAGGAGCTGCTGTGCTTTGTGTCTGGCTCTGTGGGGGGCAGCAAGTCTCCGTAGCTGGCTATATACTGGATAAGGTTCATGAGGGCAGCGCAGGAGTCTGAGCATGTTCTGATGTGAATGACATCACTGGAACAGCGAAGCTCAAACCTCGGCTCAGACTATCACACAGAAGACAACGTAGAAAGTGTAAAGATGAAGCCTATTTTCAAGAGATAAAGCACCACTCCTCCCTTACTCCTACCAGTTTTCCGTCCAATCCAGGTTTGACGGCTGTGATCCTCAGCTCCAGTGTGCCCATGTCGACCACCTGGACATAGTCTGAGACAAATAAGAAAAGGCAAGCATTTATAAAAGCTCCTTCAACAATTAAAGCAGTCAAAGCATTGAAAAACTCCACTGACGGACGACGTACCTCGTGCTAAATTGACAGAGACAGCATTACTCTTGTCTGAGAGGAACAGAGCAGCTTCATCTAAGATGATCCTGTAAACAAGAAGAACATTAATCTATAGCTCAGCAGGACTGAAACCTTGCAATCTGTTGAACATGGAGATATTTCATACCTGAGTGTTGAGGAGGAGAGGTCCAGAGAAACACTGCTAGAGATGCTAAAGGTTTCTACAAGCAGCAGTGATCTGAGCGGCAGATAAAGGGGTCTGCCGAAAGAACAAATTCTACATTAGAATACAAACGAAGGAAAGATGAATAATTCATCAATGAGAAGGAGGTCTGAGGTCTGTTTCACCTGTAGTCTAGAGAGCAGCTCCACAGATGTAGATGTAGCGTGGTGATGGATGTAGGAGGGGCGTAACCCAACACTGGCTCATCAGAGACATTCAGGAAGTCAACAATCTGTGAAGAGAAATTAGCAATTGGGGGTTAAAAAAAGAGGGGGGAAAAAAATCCTTGTTTAAATGTGTAACGGTTCATGTCAATGTAACAAAAGTGAAGCAGTGGCTGTTTTGTCCTCCAGTACCTGGTCGTACCAGCCAAGGCTGGGAGGGACCACCCTGTGCTGTAGTGTAGCCCCTCTGACTCCAACAGCAACAAGGAACTCCTGCATGAAAGACACACGTACCATCTCAGTGAGCACAAAACGGCCTGAAATTGGTTTAAAACAAAATAGCTGGATTAATTTATACCCCTGATCTCCTGGCATGACAGAAACACAGTTGTGCACGGACAGGCTGTCAGATGTAATGAAGTAATCATCAATACGCATTAAAATCATGGGTTATGTGGTGGTTGAGGTGAAAAGTTAAGGTACATCACTACGAAATACTGCACATCTTAACGTTAAACTCAGGTTTGTTTATTTTACAGTAGCCCCATCTGCAGGGCAAATGTGGTAACAGCAAACATAGAACAAAACAAATGAAGGGATTAATACTCTAACCTGGATGGAGGGTACCAAAGAAGCAGTCAACCCTGACTAATGTCTCCAGTTAAGCTAGTCCTGACTGAAAATACTGTGTACTTTTACATCTTAGGGGCTTTAATTTTTCAAATGGTACAATCCCACTTGCCTAATTGACCCCTATTGAGGTCACAAGCCCGCAGTGTGGTTCCTTTACCTTGACGTTGCGTTCCGCATTCTGTGATGAGACTTTAACAGCAACAGACACCATGCTGCGGGCCTCCAACCCAATACCCTCTGAGGGAGTTGAGGCTCTCTCAGGAGCCATCTCTGATTGGTAGATGGTGGGTTCCAGCCAATGTGGATGTGTCCTGCATGGTAACTTGATGTCAGAGGCAGAACTGCTTCCATCAACAAGACCTGAGTGAGAGGGAGAGAGGACATGAAGGACAAAAGAGCAGTGATGACACAATAGAGCTACAAAACATCCTAGTTAGAAGTACAATACTGCTTTACCTTGATGATACATGCAGCTGCTGCTGGTGTGGAAGCAGACATAGTGTTGGTCTTTGTAGCCTTCATACTGCGTTACACTGAACAGTACTGCGTTTTTCATCTCAAGCCAGAATTCGCCATGTTTGTTTTTCAATAAAGTTTTATCCTCCTTCTGGAAAACAAGGAAATTGAGCTCCTTTATCTATAAAAACAGTATGATATTGAGATCTAAAGCTCAAGAGATCTAAAGTGTGAATCGAGTTTAGTTTACCTTGGCGTTAGTTTGAAGGGCCACCAGGCCGTGATTGACACTGAGAACGACAGAGAACAAACTCTGGGAGGTCTTGCTGGGGGTTTTGGGCTTTTTCTTCTTGCGAGAGCGGATTCCAATATCAGAGGCTGGAGAGTAGTAGTGCATGTTCTCCTCCTCTGAGCCGCTGGTCTCCTCTGCAAGAACACCACAAAAAATGTTTGTTGTTTGTTTGATTTTTTCCAATGACTCAAAAGTTTTTGGCCAATACTGAGAATCTTAAATTATGAGTTACCCTCAGGGCCAGTAGAACGGAACTGGCTGAAACTGTCTTTGGAGTATGTGTTGATCAGCTGACTGGCAACAGAGAGTCCGACTCCATATGGCATGCTCTCCACCGTCTCCACTGGTGATGGAGCAGTGGGCTCCCACAGCAACAGGTCATTATTTATCCTACAAAACAGAGAATATATGGTTCTTCTAGAATTCTGATATTTAGCACATTGCTATGTCTTTTCCATCCAGCCATTTAGTGCGACATTACAAAGTCTGTACCTGTTGTGTAGTTTTTCATAAAATGTCTTGCTGGGTAGAGCTAACTGGACATTGGGGAAACACATTTCCAGGATGAAGCGAGAACTGTTAATGGTTTTCTCCTGGAACTCTGTCATCTCAGCAACATCGCCAGGAATAACCATCTGGAGTTAAAAAAATAAATAGATAAGATAAATTTCTCAAACCAACATTGCCACCTGTTCTGTAAACAGCTTAGATATTCAAAGTAGTGCTCATGTTGCAGTTTGCATAATGAGGCATCTGTCGAACAGGAAATCCTCACTCTAAATGCAAATGTATCCCCCTTGAATAAAAGTCTACTTCATTAGATCTGTGACATTAAGCAATAATGTAAAGTTGCTTTTGGCTGGAACCCACCTCTTCATTCTCATACATCACCCTACGTGAAGAAAATGGTGATGGTTCAGGTTTTCCAAAGTCACAAACATCCTTCAGTGAATGAGCAGCCCCTTCCTCCTCTTCCAGCGAATGGTCCTCCTCTGCGCCCTCGTCATCTTCAGCCGTCACACGCTCCAGGATCGAGTGGACTGCGGTGGGATTCATCTTCAGAACCACTCTGTTAGGAGAAACGTGCCATTAGTGATTGATGATTCTGAGGAGACAAATCAGGTGGAGGGCAAACAGATAAACATACCGTGGCCAATCAAATTTGACACTCTCAGATGTTGTCATGTCTCCGTCCATGGTGTGAGACACCCGGAGGAACCGGGTGGCCGGGTGATCCGGCTCCTCCTGGAACTTCCCTATGAAATGGAGAGAAATAAAAAGCAGTTACTTCACACTGAGGATGGAGGGTAGTGTTGAATCTTCCACTTGAACCACGTACCGATCAGCTCCCTGAAAGTCAGCTCCATCTTGGTTTGATCGGGAGAGCTGCCACCCATGAATTCTGTTTTTACTTCCAGGTCTTCCAGCTCCAGGTGAAGTACTTCTTTCTGTAAGGACTTTTTGAACCAAGGGCCCCTCTCCTGATCGGAGCGAAGATCAGGGATGGGAAAGCGCACAGCTAAGCCCAGCAATGGGGCATTGACAGTCAGCGATACGTGACAGTTGGTGGGGGTGTGGCTATCATCGAGGAAAACCTCTGTAAAGGCCTTGTGCTGTGAAATAACACACAAACATCTGCATGAAATACCATTAGTATGTGAACAGGAAGGTTGCTATACATTCTCAAATATCCTTGGCTACATTTACATGGATGGCAATATTCCAGTAACCTGGATGTAGCCAAGTAAACAGCCTTTTCTAATGACCTAAAAAAACCTACGATCATATCAAAAGGTGGAGTATTCTCATGTACTTCACATTATTTAAGTGTGTCATCTATGCACTTTGATCACACTACCAAATCATCCCAGATTTCTTCCAGCATTTTTCACCACATACAACTGCTCAGCTCTAAATTTACTGTTTACATTAGTAGCAAGAAATCGTTCAAAATGTACCTGCTGTAATCTGGCAAATGGCTTCAAGCCAACTATTATTATTAAGGTCAGTAGTCCCATTGTTGAATTCCTGTAATAATCCTTTTAAGAAAGTAAATCTTTGGAGTGATAGCTCCTGGAATGCTCGTACCAAGCTGACATGTTTGTTGTAGGAAGTGTACATGTGTGAGGCCATCATCTCTGTGGTGGTCAGCTTCTGAGGCTGAAGCAGTGAGTTGAGGCGGTCTACAATACTGATGTCCAGCTCACAGCGTACAGGACCCAGCTCCACCTGGATCTCAGCTTTTCTGGGGATGGTGCTGAGACGTACCTGGCCTCCCTACACAGACACAAAGCACCAACTGAGTGAAACTCCATACAGACAACATGAGAAATGTGCTTGAGTGCTTAATGCTGGTGGTTCATATGGGACTACAAAAGGCTTTTACCTGGGGGCCTCTGCGCTCAGCCAGTTTGTAAAGCAGGTGAAGGCAGGTGGTAAGTGGTGCATCAGCACTGGCTGTGGTGTCAAATGTCAGGAGCTGAGATGTGAAAGAGAAACTAGTGAGATACATTCTAGAAGTCCAGCCAGGCGTATTGTTTGGAAATGGGTGACAAATTAAAGGAAAACCCTCAATGAAGGACTGTAGGAACTTAGTGAATAGAGATGCTCCAATGGAGATCTAGATTATGTTCTCTGAAGCTGGTCTAGAGGTCCAACACACCTCATAAAGACACTTTATGTTGGTTTGTCCTTAAATTTGCCCCCACCTTCATTTGCAGTGTTTCACAAAGAAAAGAAGCATGCAAAGATTTGTGTGCTTAGGCCAAACCTCTGTGTACTGTATCCCTCTTTGGGGGCCACCAATGATGGTCTCGGAGGCAAATAGACACTCCAGCAACTCCATTCGTTCAAGGGAGATGTCAGTGCTAAAGGTCCGCAGGCTGGATCCCTGACAGTGCTCATAGTTCATCTTCAGACCCTGACCGACAAATCTGCACATATAGGATCTTGTGAGAAGGATGTTTTGTATGCTTCTGAAGTCAAGATTGTCACCCAACAGGAATGAGCGTACCTGAGGTGGTCATGAGGACAAGCTTGATTAAAAATTGTCCGAGACTGAAGGAAAGCAGAAGGGGCAAGTTGTCCTGGGCCAACTGTGCTGAAGAAGTGTGCAGCTACAGGCCCCAGAGGACTGGGAGCAGCATCTGGTGGTGGCAGTGGGTCGATGTGGAGGACGGAGATAGCAAGGCTGCTAAGTGTCAACCGTAACACCAACTCTGGCCTTGACTCGTCACCGTGGGCTTTGGATGGATGTGCTAAAAATACAACAGGGGCATAAAAAAAACAACATTTATTTCACTATCGTGGGAATAAAAGGAGGTGCAACACATGGCAAGTGTTTCCACTGAACCGAACATAAACCAGGAGACAATCAGGGAGATAAACTGATGTCATATGTGGAAGAAATGAAACCCCATCTTAATGTGGAGTAAATATACTAATTTACTGTAAGACTTACAAGTCTGACGCAGTAATTTTTGAGGGAGTTGCGAGTCTCGTGACTGAATGGGAGTTTCATTAGTTTGCTTCTCTCTTTGTCGTGGTACATCCATGTAATCATCCCACAGAGCCTGAAAACACACACACACACACACACACACACACACACACACACACACACACACAGATATAACAACAGATTACATAAACATGAATTCACTTTTACACTTTAAGGCCTTTTCCAACGTTCAGCCTTACATCTTGTTGGATGTTTGCATTCATTCTGAACACAAGTGAAGTCTTACTGTTGCGTTTCCGGAGGGAGATTCTCCTGGGGAGGCAGAGTAGTTGCTATTGAGTGACAAGTCCAAGTCAACAGTTGGTGGTTCACCCAGAGGGGGGAGGGAGGACAAGCTGTGAGACATGTCCATGTCGGCCATGGAGAAGAACACATCATCTACACCAACCACAGGTTGTTAAAGGAAAGGAGAAAAAATTAACAATATTGCTTTCAAGCATGTGATGTCTGATGATAAAGATTAGAGGATAGTCTATCAGCCAAACCTCGACTAGACACCGTTCTAGTAGTCTGGCTGTCAAACAGGTCCGGGTCTGCTCCTGGTGTAGCAGTATCTTTCTTCAGACAGCGGTTGAGCTCCAAATGGAGTCGATACTCGTCCTCTTGCTGCATGGGTCGACTCTTTCTGTCCTTGGCCCACTCCTGTGCACCTTCACACAAAACATATTTATAATTATATGGAAAAAGTGCAAGTTGGCTTGTTTCAAAAAACAGGCGCTCACCTTCACCAGAGAAAGCTCCAAACAGGTCTAGAAGAAGGTGAACTTGCCGAGGGGACAGCAGAATAATCAGTGTGTCAATATGCCCAACAACATCCAGCTGAAAAGCAAAACCCACATAACAACCTCCTTACTGACAATAACCCCATAAAATATGGATAATATTGATCTACAAATGTATAAAATATTTTGCAACACCAACAGAAACTCACCTTTGCTCCAGGCATAGCGAGGTTGTTTTTCAGAGTGAGAGACAGTTCAATTTTACCACACAGACTCCCAACCTGAACAGGCTCAAACGGTGTTGTAGAGGATACCGTCTCTGTGAATTGAGGATGAGGCTCGCAAATGATTTTGGGATTCCAGCTGGGAGAAAGTTTCGGTTCAGTCTCCTGCAAAAAAAATTGAGATTTGTTTCAAAAGGACCTCTCCAAGCAACTCTTTCAGGCTGAACTCTCCACCTACTGTTGGAGTCGGGGAAGATTTACAACCAGTTCGAGATGCGTCTGAGAACTCGTCCCAGAATATGGTGATGCCTTCCATCTGCAGGTTTTTATGTGCAAATGTGGTTGGCTGATGCACGTTTACACTTGAGCTCTCCTCGCCGGTTTCGTCACAGTAAAAAATCCTTAAAGAACCACAAATGTAAAATAGTGTACAACCTTTGGATTGTAAATGTTTTAACATGGTTTCAAAACTTGTCAGACAAACTTACTTGCTGATGTGGGTTTCAAGAGCAATTCCACTTTTTGAATTTTCTGGAATGTGTTCAATTTTAAGAACAGTATCCAAAAATGTCACTTTGACTCTTCTCAGAACTGCAAGAGAGGAAATCAAAAGAAATGACTCCCATGCACAACTAGAATGGGAAACCTCTTCAACACTCCCTAACATAAGAGACATAATGTACCTGTCTCTATTGTTTCAGCAAACTTTTCTAATCCCTCAAAAGGCTGGAAGCTCTCCCCCATGTCATCGGTGAGTTTTTGGCTCAGGCATTCTTTGGCAAGTTGCATGCTACTCGTCATGAAACTGGACCAGTACATGGGCTCGATGCCTGACGCTATAAAAAAATATATATCAGCCAAAGGTGATGCATACATTTTTCCAATGCGATAATGTGCAATACAAGTACAAGATGTTTCTCTCAACTATGTAAAGCCATCTTACCAGCTCGGGGTCTTGGTCTGAACACCATTTCCAAACCCTTGACCTCGAGAGCACAGTTTTCCTGCAGGAGGGCTGCCCATGGGACAGTTAACGAAATTGTCTGGATGAATCCAGCAGTTACCTCAAAAGGAGCATCTGCTGTCTCTAGCAGCTCATTTAGCGACTGCAGAATGGGAAATAATGCAGAGGATTCTCTTCAATAATGCCACTTTTTTTGTGTTGTAATCAAAATAATTGATCATCTGTATCTCTAGCCATGAAGGAAAAGCTAAACATACCCATTTATCCAGAGGCACTTGTGCCAGTGAGCCAGTGCCTTGATAGAGGTCCAAGCTAAGCTGATCCAAGCTCAGCTTCTCTTGCAAGAAGTTCCCAAGGTACCGATGCAGGAGGTACCTGCAGGCCCGCTTCTTGATTGACTCCGAAAACGGCCAAGGCATTTTAACTCAATATGGCAACAGTGCAAAGGTAATGAAAGGGATTATGGGGCTTTGAAGCAGCTGCGAAATAATCACTGGTTTTGCAGTTGTGTCATCCTGTTGACTTGAAAACATCAAGAGACTGTGAGCTCAGACATCCTTCATATCCCAAAATCAGGGACTTTTTGGAGGATGTGTTGACACTCAAGGGGAATTGGTCCGACTCCAGTTTGCTGCGCCTACGGAAAATAAACACATATGGTGCCCCCTATGAAACACGAGTCTTGACATAACATATTTACAAAACAGTCCGTCCTAAACAAATCTATACCGTTTACATGGCTCCTGCAGCGTTATACTACGGTGCAACGTCAACATATGAATTGTGTTTTTCTGAGCACCCATTTGTTTTCCAGAGCCAGTTTAAGTTGGTCAAAACGTAATTGCGAAATAGCTGTTAGCATGCCAACAACCTGCTAGTCATTAGCCACCTCGCAGAGCTGTCACGGTAGGATACTCTTTAACTGGTGGCGAGACAAAGGCATGTCATTTGCTAACGAGCCGGGGCTAGCATGTGTGAGGCTAGTGTCTTTAGCTAGCTAGCACAATAACTGTTGAACCACCAACCAGAGTGAGACAGCATTAGCATAGCCGGCTAGCGTCGCGCTAGGGTTTTAGCTATATATGTCCGCTAGTTAGCTAATTTCGCTTTTGCTAACCTTAAAATTCAACATTGTGTTGGTTATCTACCCTGACATGCCAGACGGACACTAGCACGGAAACAAAACACGTCTATTTACGCCGAGGCAAGATGAAGACACCAAACGAGGGACGTGCAGAAGAGATTAGCGCAGGTCTTACTTTACCTTCTGATTGAGTTGTTTACAAACACTTTCATGACTAGTGAGCTACACACTTCACGGTGGGGTGGTTGGAGCTAGATTGGATCAACGGGAGGGACTAACTTAAACATTAATATTTACGACTAAAGTGCCACCCGATTGGCCTGAGCAATAATTCACGAGTTTAAAGCCAAATCTAAACCAATCACACAGCACCTTCTTGATGAATATTGAGGAAAAGCCCCTCCCGCCGCCCCGTTCCTCTCGCCCCCCCGTTGGGAAGATTTTTATTTTCTGGGACGGCAAAGGAAACATTTGCATATGCGACGCCCTGAAATGATTCCATTGGGTGTTGCCGCTGCTTCTTCTTCGTGGCCGTATTTTGAAGATTACATTGCGGTCTGCGTTCATCTGGCGACACTTTTTTAAACCAATTCACGCTCTGAGTTCATTGTGTGTTCAATGTGTCACGTACAATTTCATGGAGTTATCCAGGCTGCGTTAAGAATCGTTAAAGACATCGTTACATGTAATATACCCACTTTATATTTATTTTGCTTGAGTTTCTTAGCAACGGCTAACCCTCGCGCAGCTCTCACACGCCTGGAGGGGAACTGCGGAATGACGTCATAACATGGCGGAGTAATGTAGTTTCATGGTGCACTTAAAAGCTTCACGTATTTACTCAGTTATTTAGCGTCAAATTAAATGAACGGGAAACGGGGGCTCGGTATGCGTTAATTTAATGTTTTCCGGTTGCCTGTAAACTAGAACGTCAACAGCTACCGTTTTTTTCTCTCTCTGCTTATTCGACTGAACCGTCTCCACGGAGACCTGAGTGCGCTGGAAGCTTCCACAAGGCGGAAGAACACAACCAGCAAGTAGGTGAGAAAAATGAACGCAGTTTGACAGGAAATATTTACAAATAAAAATTGTGTGAGTATGTCTCCTAATGATGTCCAGCGCGTATGTGGTTCATACATTTGTGTCACCTCCGGTTTACCCATGTAACCAGTGCCATGTCTGAACGTTGGTTTCCAAGGTTTTACTAAAAAAGTGTAGCAAATAGCAGCTTTGTCAACTGGCTCGTTGAAGCAATTTATTGACAGGTATAATCGATACTCAGAGATTCCAAATCAGCTTCATGCTAACCAGAAAGGCTAACTCTATTCCCTCAGCTAACATTAGCCCATTACAAGAGTCACAAGATATTTTTTTTATAAACGTGGTGCACGTGGGCATTAATGTATACTTTGCAGTTCCTGCAGTACTATGCACTTTTTAGTGCAGTGGCCGCTGTTTTACGTCTCTAAACCTTCTTTGACTTAGGTCCCAGAGACCTGACTTAAATATCGGCCTTTCCTCTCTGAATTTAACTTCATCTGAAATTGATCTCTGGATTTTCATGTTGATCTGTGTGTTCAGATCCCTGACTTCTAGACGATGTCACAGAGGTCAAAGCCAAGGCACTGCCCTGCCCTAGTTGTGTTAACATCAACAAAGATCGAAGGTCTTCGACCCTAGACTTGAATGAAATACATAATTCAGTTGCATATAACTTTTCAATCCATAAATACATACACAGGTGAAGTGTCGTAACTGTAGGTTTGACCAGTACATGCTACCATCTAGAGAAAAGACGGCTAATGTTGTAACAGGTGTGACAATAAACACACAGAGATAGACAGACATCCATGCATCTTATCAATACACTTATGACACTTATGATTTGGTCAATGCACCAGTGCAGGTTAATGAAATGTTACAGTCCCATGTTACAGAGTAGCTCAGGAATTTGTTCTAAAATCCAGAAGTAAGTCAGTATTAAACATCTGGCACTCTCCTCTCCCTCCATGGCTTCTCAGTTAAATTCCTGATATGTCTACTTTTTGTGATGACTAACCTTGCTGCTCTGTGTCGTAGGGGATGGAGATAGACTGCCAGCCTGAGGACTCCTCCATTGTCTCTACATTTGACGAAGACTGTGTTGAGCTCGGTGACGTAAAGGACATGAGATTGGAGGCGGAAGCGGTGGTCAATGATGTACTTTTTGCTGTTGCTGAAATGCATGTGTCCCAAAGTCTCAGCAGTGCATCAGATGTGGCCTACATAAACGTGGAAACGAGAGAGGGGAATCGGTATTGTCTGGAGCTCACAGATGCAGGACTGAGGGTAAGAACCAGTGCAGTTTCGCTTTCAGTGCTCCAGCTTGGTTGTGCATCTGTTCAGAGGTGATTGGCCTGTGGGTGGGATGCTGGATGAGGGATTGTGCCCTAGTCATTCCACTCCCTCATCTGGCTGCTTGGGCACTTTATGAGGGGGGACTAGTGTGATCCTCTAATGAGCTTCTTCGCCCTGATGGAACTCCGCCCTTCTAGTTGAAAAGATGCTGCCAATGACCCCAAACATGACTGAGATAGCAGGTGGTGGTCAGCGGCGCTCCCCAGAGTGGCCTTGGGATGAGGCAACGACCAGGACAGCTTGGTCGTGTGAATTACAATGTTGCAATGGGGAGAAAAGGGCAAATAAAATGGTTTCAGCTTTCCAACCCCAAAGTTCACATACATGACAACCCAGGAAAAGACGTAATTTATAAGTTGTAGTTTGAAAATGTTTTTTGCAAAAAAAAATATAAATAAATCCAGGAAATTTATGAAAAGTCATGGACATTTGCTTCACACCTGAAACCATGCAGTTTTACAAAGACTCTTTTGTATGTGGCCCAACAGGTGGTGGGCTACACCTTTGATCAAGTGGACGAGGATTTGAGGACCCAGTATCATGAGACTGTTTACTCCCTTCTGGACACGCTGAGTCCAGGTTACAGAGAAGCCTTCGGGAACGCTTTGCTCCAGCGGCTGGAGAGACTGAAGCAAAACGGACAATAATAAGGACCAAGATGCTGCGTGAGATGATATGGGTGCATATGAGCTAATAATAACCCCGTCTGCTCCAATATTATAGCTTATTATATGATGTCCACCTGCCTGAGGGGCACCCGGCCCCATCCACGTTTGCTTTGTTCAGAGTTTCATGTCATCAAATGACTTCATGCTACTTCAGCTTTGACTGCATTGCAACACTGAGTTGTTGATTCAACTGTGGAAAGATCTTCCTGCTTCCAAACGTTACAGGTGTGAAACCGTGCACATGAAAGTGTTCCGCACCTTTTTATTGTCATCAGAATCTGAGAAAGAAGCAGCAAGTCATATTGATCCTTTTGCACTAAAGCTGTGAACTGGTGATCTTCTCCAATGGTCCATATTCAGCAGGTGTCTCAGTGAAAGAGCCAAAGCTAAACTGTTTTGCTAGTGACGCATATATTCTGCCTTAATGACTGATGTTTGGTTAGAAAAGTACAAGAAAATGCAGTTTTACTTGTTTTGTATGAAGAAGTATGAGGTCACTGTCATTTCAAATGGATAAGTAGGTCAAAACTTCAGTTCTGATGTCAGTGATTCAACAGTTATCCGACCGTGGACATTACTCATAGTTCTCTATTGCACAATGCATTGCATCTCATGCGTGCATTCTAGTGTTCGATTGAGGGATTACATTCAGAGGATTTGTCTTCAGGATGCACAACTGTAATTCTATGATTCAAGATGTGAACTTACTTTCGCATTCGTACCATTACTCCTTGCTGCTGGCCTCAGACCAATAAAATCTCAGAATTCTCTCAGTCTTGCTTTTTAACCAATGATTAACCTTTTAATCTAATCAGCATTGTGACCCCCCCCCCCCCAAAAAAAAACCACACAGTATCCTCTTAAACTACTGAAGTGATCTGAAGTTCAACCCCCTGGTGATATCAACCCAGGCTGAGCAGCTTCTACTTTACACCAGGAAGGTTTCATATCAAAATGTTAGTACATTTAAGGGGAAGTGTGTGACAGGAAGATGAGTTTCTACAATAAGAGCCTCTAAAAAAAAAAAAAAACAAGTGTACAAACCAGGTTGTAGGGCACCAGACTGTCAGGGGAGGTTAAGCTTTAGTTTTCAAGAGGATTGCATGCACAAAGGCCTAAATGTGTGAAGATCTGGGTTATAATTGTTATGGAGGAATTGAGACTTTCCCATTTTCAAAGTAAAACTAATTACTCAGGGCAGTTTATGCATTTGATGTAATCTGAAGCTATAAAAAACAGCAGCATTCAGCTAGCTGGCTTGAATATTTGACCTTTCATGGCATCAAATAAAAGACATGAGCATAAAAGCATCCAGCAAAACTAGACATGATATCAAGGAGGGGTCCCACCATCTCAGGCTGGACATTTCTGAACTAAAAGATTCTCAAAACATTCAAACATAATGTAAAGACTTTTTATTTTATATTAATCTACAATTTATCAGTTCATACGTGTGATCGCAAAAAAGTCAGTAAGACATGGGGAAATTTTTAGGAAAGAAGTGTGCAACTTTGACTACACAGCAGCCAGTAAGAAAACACGTCTAGGAGGAATGTCGTTCCAAGTCGCAGTTGTTACGTACACAGTGACTGAATGGTTTCACGTTAGGCAGAACACCAGGCCCGAATCTGTCAGTAGCATCCGAGATGAATGTGTGCAGCTCGGTCTTGCAAACAAAAACAACAACAACAAAAAAAAAGGAAAGACACATCTTAAAATCATTGTGATGGATGAATAAAATGAGATCTTTTAAGTAGAATCATTTACATTGTTTGGCTTTACTCTTCTGAATCCCTTTTAAAAAGAAAAACAAAAAAACGAAAACACACACTTGTCAGGAAGTACCGCAGAAAGCTTAGTTCACAATCTGGACAGGGAACTTGATGCAGAACAAGTCTTTGCTGTTGTCGTCTCTCAGTTCCCACTCCACGACCAGTTTGATCTATCAACCACAGAGAGCACCCAGTCAACAAGGAGCAGAGACTGTGACATCAAGTACAACAATTTTGGGGAAGTGACAGACTGCAGACCCACAACATCCTCAGACAACAAGGTTTGTGTTAACAGCTATATTTGAAAAGTTCCTGAAAATGTTGACTTTTACCATTGTGTTGCTAATATTTCTCACTTTAGGATATTGTGCTTAAATTTTTACACAAATTACTTAAAATCAATCTAAATTCATCCAGAACTGGGGATCGTAGAAGCCTTAAAATCTAATTCAAGTCTATGTAGTTAACATCCGCTTTTAAAGAGCTATTCTGGCTTGTGCACTCCTTTTAGTGTCAGACGCTAATAATATGGTTCAGAGAACTCAATATAACGTCACATGACTCCTTACCGCAGGATACTCAGTCTTGACTGGTAGTGAGTTCAGGTAGTGATAGCTTTGCTGCTTCTGGATGGGACACTGGATCCCACTCTTGCAGCCGTCCTCGATGGGAATGGGGAAGGGGATGGGGACTCCAGCGATGACTCCGTGGACTACAGCCGTGCTCGTCTGGCTCTCCACAGCTACGGCGAGACAGCGTGACGATGAGAACTCAAGACTTTTAAATACCGTTCAAACTATTAGAGAATCGAAGCCCACTCACCGCTGCTGAACGTCACATTGACACTGTAGGCCTGTCCTTTGTGTAGCTGGCAAGGCTGACTGGCACAAGGTTTAATGTCCACTATGGTTACTTTGCCAGAAGAGGAACCTGAAGATAAGGAAGAGGAAAGTGTTCAAACTGCTGCCAAGTCACTTTTAGATCCAACTGGCCACATTTTTATCTCTACTCGGCATTTTTTTGCTTTAAAGTTATTTAAAATAAATTTTACGTAACAAAATCAAAAACCTCCCTACTGGTTTCGTATCAGAAGAGTACTGCACCATATATGGTTATGATATATAATGGAGGGATAACCTTTAAAAAAAAATGCTTAAGTGAAAGAATTTCTTAATTTGTATTCCCTTAACAGGTCAATTAAGATTGTCTCAGTTCTCCACCGTGCTCAATCTTTGTCTACCTACCAATTCCTCTTTAACCTTTATTCAAACATTTACAGGACTGCGCATAGACACAGACTTCCGTTTCTGTGAGTGGAATTTTTTACTCTGCACACTGGGGTGAATTATTTACATTTCTTATATTCTTTCCAATCTAAGAAAAAAAATATATGCTTTGTAACTTATCTGACTACATAGCAGCTGCCTGTAAAGGTAAGACATTAATGGAATGTAGCTGAAGTCAGAAGGTTATCGCATTATTTCTCCTCCGTCCTCAAATCTTAAACGTGCTTGCCCTGCATTTAGTTTAGTGTTTAAGATGAGCGCAGCAGTGTTGCAGACAAAAAGACAGACAACTTAAACACATTCCTAATTATGGTGTTTAAAAAAAAAACCCACAAAAAACTGAAATACTTTATTGATAATAATAAAAAAATCATTAGGTCCAAAAGTGAAACAAGTAAAAGCACAGCCTTTCTTGGTCTACTGTAATCCACCTTTAGATTTTTAAGCTTCAACTATCCCTCCCGATCAATTGTTTTCAGTTTAATTAATGTGCGGGGTTCCTTCTCATTTAAAGTGAATAAAGTGCAGGGCCCCGCCATATGTAACCCCTCTACATTACTATCGCACATCATGTTCTTTTTAGTCACACACCCACAAATCCTCATTTTCATCTTAACACAGCTACTGAAGTTAATAAAGAATTAACTTAAGTCTTGGTTAAGAATTTT
Organism: Aulostomus chinensis; assembly: GCF_037954235.1. NCBI lineage: Eukaryota > Metazoa > Chordata > Actinopteri > Syngnathiformes > Aulostomidae > Aulostomus > Aulostomus chinensis. The sequence goes on from NC_141336.1 coordinate 19,188,541, forward strand.
AGCCCCTTAACCGGATTTATAAGGTTTTGCCGTTTATACTTTTATATTTGATCGATGCAGGCGCTGGTGCTCTCATGCTACCAGCTAAGCTAAATCCTCACCTGGGGTGGGATAAAACTTACCACAGTCGATGTATTTGACCGGTTCCGCACAGGTGAATCCCATCAGGCAGAACAAAACAATGAGACCAGCTCGCACGTCCATGTTTCTCCTATTTATTTATTTTTTTAGACCTTAGAACAGAAATGTGAGTCAACAGATGATGAATATTTAGTCACAGGCAGTGCTAAATCATGACTTGTTGTCTGTTTCTTCCGCCAAACTGAAGAAGTGATGACAAACTTTTAGGCGACAGAATAATTGTACGTTCAGCAAAATTACAAAGTAAAAAGCGAGTGTTCTAACTCATGTCATTACTGTGCGTTGTATAATAGTGAGAAAAAAACAACAGTAACTTACCCGTGAAACTCCTGTGTCTGCTTCTGAAGTGAGAAATTAGGGTTAACACCCGTCCAGCAGTTCTTATTTCCTTGAATCACGAGACCAAAGTGACGCCTATTTATCGTGTAATGATCTTGCCCGGAATTTTGATTTTCAGGAAACACTATCCGTATAAAAACAATTTATTTTCCATGATTCTAAACCCAAGGGCTACATAAAATAAATTATCTGTAAAGTAATCCGAAAGATGAATATACATGCGTTAGAATTCGTTTAAGTGGTAATACAATTTGGGACCGATGGACCTGAAAGACAAATAAATGGTATTACAAACCCCAAATAGCACTAGCTAAAACCCTAATTATTCTATTCGATTGGTTGGTGGTCTAACCAATCATTTAATTTATCGTCACAATATGGGCGTATCTTATGTACTGACAGGCGTTTTCGCCAATCCGTGTGATGGCTTTCTTTGGCGAAGGTTTGGGGCGGAACCTCCTAACATTTGTTATGGAAGATGTCACTCGTTAGAGGAGCAATGATTGCTGCGTCAAAGTTAAAAGTATTCAGCCTTGCTAGGTAACGGGTTTTCTGTGTTTCCCGTAGACATTGGGAAGGATATTTTAAAGCCAACTTGTGTTTAAGTTGAATTTTGAGCTGTTAGTTAGCCAGCTACTAGCGTGTTTACAGCTATCGTTAGCTAACCAGCCAGGGTCAAAACAACCGTGTACCACCTGACATCCTGTCTGATATTAACTTAAACGTCTTACAGGGCTTCAACTCTTCTGAGTAACGTCCCAGCGATACAACAGTGTCATCGTCCCGCTCCAAGCATCCAGCCCCTTTATACATCGGGTCCTCGACGTTTCAGCAGCGCCTCAACGCAGCAGAAGCCTGAGGAGTCGCTGGGTTCATCTGAAGATAAAGTCCACCTCACGGAGTCCTGTGTGAAGGTGAGAACACGGTCTCGTGGCTGAATGATACACATTTGGAGGTTCTGTATTCAAACCTGCCTCAGAGACAGAAAATCTATTGCTTTTATACTGGACAATTCTACTGTAAAATATTCCACTCTCTCCTTCAGTCATTGGCTCTGCAAGTAGCCTACTATCATTGCACCAACATGACTTAAAAATTATTACTTGTCTGCCTGTAGGAGATGTGACTATTACATAAGCTTGTTTAAATATTGGCCAAAGAAGTGTAATCACAGTGGAACTCTGGTGATCATAGAATATTTGATTATCTATCTATCTATCTATCTATCTATCTATCTATCTATCTATCTATCTATCTATCAATAAGAGGTAATCTTCTATCAGCTGATAAGTTGGTTATTTTCAAATTCAGCGACTTGGAGAGATCACGGAGAAGGGCGAGTATCTGAGAATACATGTGGAGGGAGGAGGCTGCTCCGGGTTCCAGTACAAGTTTTCTGTCGACAACATCAGGAACGAAGACGACAGGTAAACTCTCCTCAGAAATCTTTTCATTTCATCAAATTTTTCTGAATCCAATTTTGTCGAATGAAGCTCAGTCATCATCAGAATGTAATCATGAGGTGAATGAATTAAATAAGAAAATCAAAGGATGTGCTTCAGTTCATTTTAAGTACAGCAATCCTTCCTTTTGTTCCTTTGACTTAGTGGTCACACGTTCTTAATTTTTGCTGTGGTTCTGTTTTCTGATGACTTAAGCTGCTTGAACACAGACAGGGCGGACCGGCGAAGGTGCTCAACTGCCCGGAATAAAGAGATAGAAATGTTACATCAGGAGGAGCTGAACTTTTATTCTATGAATCCACATTTTGGGAAACCCTTAAGAGTTCATATTTATTGTTTAAATCCACTCTTCTCTGCTTCCAGAGTGTTTGAGCAGGGCGGAGTGGGCATCATCGTGGACCAGGACAGCCTTGAGTTTGTCAAAGGTGCCACGGTGGATTTCACTCAAGAACTGATCCGCTCTACCTTCCAAGTGCTCAAAAATCCTCAAGCGGATCATGGCTGCTCCTGCGGCAGCTCCTTCTCCGTCAAATTATGATCTCACTCCCGCTGTTTTGCTTGGTCACATTCACTACACTGCTGTCATTATATTAGTTTCAAAACACATTTCACCATATATAATCGATTCTTGCTAGTTCAAAATTACCACAGAGATGAATCAACAGATTTCTGATTTGGTCAAAGACAGGTTTGAGCTTCGGTTGGCTGTACATAATAATAATAATAATAAACATAAAAATCTGACTCTTATATTGGATTATCTCTGACTTTTTTGATTTCCTCTTCCAGCTTGCTTTGTGTTTTTTAGGTGTGACATCACTCATCAAACGCGGAGGTGTTGTTTAGTGTTTATGCTGTTTTGCTTGTTCGACAGTTCGCTGAGTTGTAAACATGTAAATAAGCCACAAAAATGCTTTAACGTATTTATGAATTAAAATAAAGTTGAGCAAACTTCAGTTGTCCTGTTGTTTTAATGTAAACCAGCATCAGTAAAAATGTTTCGATAATGCTCCTTTGGGTCACTGCACGATGACATCAGAATGATGAAAGAGCAACCAGGAAGTGTTTCTGTTTATTGATTGGTTAGTTTGAGCACCTTGAACCTCCCGGTGAACACTGTACACTCACAACTGGAAACCCCAGCACACGGTTGCCTTTTTTTTTTTTTTTTTTATTAAAGTGGAATTTCTTTAAGAAATATCTCACAAAAAATATACAAAAAGAATATCTACAAATGATATTTACACTGGTGTAATGTAAATCAAAATATGCAGCAACATTTGTTGTGTAGTTAGTCTCAGTAATACAGGAATAATTCTGATTTCTCATATTTTCTCTCTGATAAAACATTCCGTTTATATCTGATTACACAAAACATTGAAAAAAGTCACACCTTTCATGAAAATGCAACAATAATACATCATAGCAGCACACTGAAAAGTGACTGAAATAATTGCATTATAACATCAATTTACAGCTATTTTCTGAGGAGTTTGGTTAGGACGGATTGTCTTCCGGTAAGCCATGCACACCCATTAACCACAAACACTTGTCTGCACATGTTAACATGTCATGAGCGGGAACACTGGTGAGGGAGGTTTCACGTCAGCCAGTCGACTACACAACCACATAAACGCACCGTTAAGTGAACCATGGGGGGAAGGGGGGGGGGGGGGGGTTAACACAGTGACCAGGTCGGGTGTACAGTGCATAGTATGCTTTGGCATGCTGACATCCAGAACATAACAGTGGATGTTACATTCAGGAGGAAGGCCACAGGATTTGGAATCACCAGTAAAAATAGAACATACAAATGACCAAATGATCCAAAAAAAAAAAAAAAAAGTGAAATACAAAAGAAGAATTCAAACTCTCATAACACTCAGATTAAGGCTAATTCAATTTGCTACATGGTTTCAAAATGGCATCGTCAGTAGCATGAGTTCCTAACAACCATTCTTATAAATTAAAAAAAAAGAAGGATCCATCACCGAAATGATACGCACATAAATATCGAGATGTTTCAGTGATGATGTGATGTTAGAGCAGGGCTGTATTCACGCCACCTGTGTTCACAACACGCCTTGTACATATGCATGCACCTGGTTTTGGAGGCAGTAATTCTGATTTCCTCATTTACAAGATTTTCCTTTGTTGATCGCATCCTTTACAAGCTTCTTCCCGCTGGGAGACAATCACATGACCCAGCATGGTCCAGTTGTGACCCTCAGTGGGCAGCGTGGACGCACCGCCACACAAAGAGGCTAGAAATTCGATAAAAGAAAGAATTCACAGCTTGATATTCGTCACTTGCCGACTAAACTGTTACGCAAAGCTGTGCCATACCTTCTGTCGTCTCCCCCGGCACTGACGACAAAGTGGTCTCCGCTTGTGAAACGTATATTCGTCAAGTGAGCAGAATGGCCCAGGAAGCGTTTATGTTTGGCCTGAAATAGATCACATCCACATCACCGCATAACAAAGTATAGTCAGTCGCACGCTAGAAACATGCACCTGTAGAGTCTGAGAACAGTCCTGGTCGGAACAACAGCCTTCAAACAATCTGCTGTGTTCTTGCAAAGAATCGTTCCAGGTGTGTTTTCACTGGTTTGAGTCAAAGAGTTACAAACAGCAATCAGTAAGACTAAATTAAGGGCTAAATCATTCATCACTCATTCACTCATTTAAATTATGTGTATAATCTTTTATATAATTTAGCCCATCTGATGGTGTAGGTTATTGTTTAAGGAAAAAAAATACGATTCTTGTGGCACGGGCTTGTTTTCAGCCCTTTCACTTGTGTTGGGTATTTATTTAAGGGGATTTCAAACTGTTATGCTTCATTAAATGACCACCGGGGGGCGCCTACAACAGGCATTTTGAAATCTGACACTTTGTGGCTGTAAAAGAAGATGATCAGATCTTTTTCTCATCAAATCAAAAACAGAAGAAATACCACATCCAGTAATAACAGTAATAGTATTTGATCATACTTACAAACTTCTCTGGGCATGGGAAGTCAAACAGCTTTACCATTCCAAAGTCATCGCCTGTGACGACATTAAGGCCCGAGTGGGACACACAGGCACAGGTGACGTCTGCTTTGTCACTGTTCCGGGACCAGATCCCCATGACCTCGTCCCCAAGGACACTGGACACGGACACACAGGAACAATGTTGACCGGAAATTCAAGACTCCTCCTCCTCCAACATCCACAACATGACACAGCAGCTCTCACCTTGTCCAGGTGGCCCAGGTGATCCTGTCAATATGAGACTGCTCAGTGACCTGCTTCCCAGCCGGCACCTCGTACACCAGTCGTTTGTAAGCACCTGTGGATATCTGGTCAAGGCAGTGGGGGGTGGGAGGTGGTGAGAGGTGAACCAGACACACAAGGGTCTTTACGCACGTGTCTGTACCTGGATGTAAGTGCTGTCAGCAGAGAAGTCCATCTGCATGACGAAGCTGGGGATGTCCCTGCAGCAGTTGATGCGGTTCAGCTGGGGGCCCAGCGTCAGGTCGTAGAAGTCCACGGCGCTCTCAGTGGAACCCACCGCCAAGTACCGAGAATTTGGACTGAACCTGTTTAGAGAGACATGGAGTGACCTTCAAGTTCATTTGCTCCCCAGTGTTTGACCCATTTAGGTGAAAAATGTCTCTGTTTTTGATCTAAAACTTGTAATAGATCATATAAATACCATAACATTTAAAAAAACAACATACAAACAAGGACAGCTTTTTTTATCGACTCTCATATTTCAACACGCACCTGAACTGGCCCAATCTTGTTTCCCCAGCTTTTTATTTCAGGAATATCCCCAAACTCAGGTCTGTTGTATCACAAAATGAGCCATAGAAAAGAATTTATCATACTACTTTGACTACTGCAATTCCCTTCTCACCTGCCTGTGCCAGAACACTGTCCCTGAACTGTCGAAAAACTGATGACTCACATCTCACTTATCTTTATGATGGTTTTCCATCCAGTCTGGGATTCATTTTCAGGTTATCATTTTCACCAAGTTCATACATGTGTCAGTATGCCTTGCAATAACTTTGCTCTTGTGATGGAATTTTTGACCTTCCTACACGAAAAAAAAATCATGCTTGACAAAATATAGAACAGGAAAAATACATTAGTCATTCTATGTGTAGTCCAAAATGTCATTTGTCATGAATGTTACACACAGGTTGGTTTATCTTTTGGCCCATTATGAGCCTTAATAACCGAAGGTGAGGGTGCAACCCTGATTGTGTCAGCTGGGACTGCTCATGTCTTTTCACTGTCTTCGCTAATGAGGAAAAAGTGAATGGAAACACACTTGAGGGCAAAAACTGAAAAAGTAGGCCAATACCCTCTTTTGTGCGGGAGTGAGGGAATAAACTTCCTCCATATATCATCTTAAACCAGTTTGAGATCAAACTACTACACAATTCTCACCTAATATCCTGGATAGGGGAGCGCCGATCCCTTTTCTTGCCCCAGATTTTGAGAGAGGCCACCAACAGGATGATGAACTCTCCGTTCTTCATGCCGATGGCCACCATGTCTCCCTCGGGGCTGTAGCTGATGGTGCGCGCCGGGTGGCCCAGGTTCACCTTATTCAGCATCTTCTGTTTCCCCACAAGGCCACGCAACGTCATCAGGTAGTTGATGAGAAATCAACAGTAAACGTTGATAAAATGGTGCTGTAAATCATTTCAAAGAGGCTACAGACCTTTTCTGGGATGTCCCACAGCCGTACAGTACCGTCCTCTGCAGCAGACAGGAACACGTCTCTGGACGGATGCGTGCCCAAACCCCAAATAGGCCCGTCCATGTGTCCATTCACCAAGATGTTGCACGCTGCATTCTTCTCCCCAACTTCTATGATTTCTGCATTCCTGGTTCCCACAAGGATTTTACCCTGAAGCGAGAAATATACATTAAATACAGACAACCTGAGAGGTTGGTCAGGTGATGTAATTTTGGTGTCCTACCTTGCCTCTGCACACAGAGCGAACACAGTCTATGATCTGTCCGGTCTCTAATCGAAAGGCTCGACAGCGTTTCAGCTCCTGATCCCAGAGCTTCAAAGCTCCGCCCTCCTTAGACCTGCAGATGAAAACACAAACCTGATTCACCCCCAAAGATGTAGGCCATTCAAAATCACTGAACATTTTCCTGCTGTAATATTATGCTTTAATTTTTAGTGTGTCTGACACTAGGAAGAATAACGACTGCAGCTGATAAAACTAAGCTAAAGACTATCTTTCAGCAGGATATGAATAAGCCTAGTGTAGGTTTGCGCTGAAGTTAATGTCCATTGCACAAAAAGAGGAAGGCGTATCTAAAGGGATTCAATTCAACATTTATTTACAGCCAAAGAATCAATAAATTTACTGTCAAGATTACGGGAAGATAAGATGTTAACACAATAAATAAGTAAAAAACAAACAAACAAAAAAAACAACATAGATGAGAATGTTAAACTAGAGAAGCCTGACAACATGACTGCACGTTGCAGCTGTAAATAAAACCACGGCTGAATTCCATTTAGTTGCGCCAGGCTTCTGCCGTTGTTGCTGCGAGCTCTCACTGTCTCACTGACATGAGTTATAGACCTGACTCACACACACGCAATCGCTAAATGTCTACTGCGAAAAAGCTATTACCAGTTAAATATATCCAGAGCACCCGTTTGTGTCTCTGCTCTGACTTCTCAAATGTCAGCTGGAAAAAAAAAAAAGAATACATAAATTGTTGCTCATTAGCGCGTTCTATTAAATAAATGGAACCGATGACAGAAGACAGTCATCACTTGTTAGTTAGAAAGCTCTATGTTATCTGTTAAACAGAGGAGAATGTGATATCCAAGTATTCAAATATTGAACCTACTGTGAACAAGAGCAGAGGAGGAAGTGTTATATTTAGCCCGTTATCTCTTTCCAACTCAAATCAAAGCTTTTGTGGGTAACTGAGCGTACAGCTCTATAAAAAAAAAGACATGGATGACATCGGAGGACGAGACCGAGTGTTTGTAGTTGGAGATTTTTTTGCAGTTGACAGCTACGGAGCACCACTAGCTTCAAGCTAAATATACATAGCTGGCTCTTTCTGCACTCTGGAGTCGCACAGAAATGATGCAACAATAAGAGGACATCTTGACGAACTCAAGACAACTATTTGTGAGTACTTGGCAACACCCCTTTTTTTTTTAGGTGATGCATCTCTTTAATCACAAATGTAGCTGATGTTCTCTGTTTTTTTTTGTCAGTACGCTCTTATTTCTTGCAATGACTTTGCTCTTGCGATAGAATTTTTGACCTTCTCACACTAAAAAAAAATAGGCTTGACAAAATGTAGCACAGTAAAAAATACTTCAGGTATTTTATTTTGACTTGAGTGCTGACAGCCCATTTTTTGGATCAGAAATCTGATCTTGTTGTGCAACGAAGATGCAGGAGTGCAGCGCATTTCCTTTCAAAATGAGAAAACTGAGCAGATTCTTTCTTTCATTTAAATACTTTGTTTCCTGCTCTCCCTCCACATGCAACTGCGGCTCATTTTGTGCCCTTTACCTCATTTATTTTTCGATGGGTGACGATAGCTTGCCTCAATATCCTGTAATTTCCCCCCCCCCCCCCAAACAATTTAAAAAAAGGCTTTTGACCCTACAAAGAAACCACACCGTTTAATCCTCCTCCTTTACACATGACATCAGTGTATGATCGAGTGTGCGGGTGTAGCAGAGCAATACTTACGGCCTTTCTTTGCCACCGGTGACAATGAGTCCGTCTCTCAGTGTGGTGTACATGGTGAACACGGGGCCTGTATGAGCTTTGGCCACTATTCTGACTAGAATGTGCTCCTTCCACACACACACATCCCCACTTATGGTACCTGTAAATGTCAAGTTATTCTGAAAAGAAAACAAATCTGCACTAATCTAGTGGCCTAAGAGAGCAGAGCGAACAATGCAACAACAATTCAACAGCACATACAAGCAGAAGGGGGTTCAGATGAACAGATTCAAATCAAACTTTTAAAGATTAAAAAAAAAAACATTGGTTTTAACTCAAAATCAATGAGAAATGCATCCAAAAATAGACTGAAAGTAACATTTCATATTTTTGGTAGACACTTACAGCTCCAAATGCCACAGAGAGCATGGTCTGCATCCGGGCATCCTCAATGGAGCTCAATACACCTTTCTTGCTGAGCAAAGCTCGACCGGCTAACATCCAGAAACGCACATGCTTGATCCCCACGGACACAAAGTGTGTGTCCGAGTCAGGCCGAAACTCTGCCACAAAGATCCTCTGGGTGTGACCGATCCGACTGGCCACTTTGGCACCTGAAAGACAAACAGCAGGGCAGTAAAAAAGTGTGGATCAAGTTTAAGACTGTCTCTAGATATCTCTCCTCAGATGCATTCTCACCTTCCTGCCACTTCCAGATGGTGATGGTGTGTTCAGTGTCCAGGCCAACAGACAGCAGGAGTTTGCCTGTGGCGCTGAAGCTGACGGAACAAACCCCACCTGCGTGGAAGCAGCGCAGCACTGACAGCGTCTGCTTGGTCATGGCATCCCACACATGAATAGATGGAGATGTGGCTGCCGTAGAGGGAAATGAACCCAATTAATCTCCCATAACAGGAACATACTAATTCTTTCCTTGCTTCCATTGTCACTCATGTCAGATATAAAGTCCACTGAATGCATTCAACATAGACTTTTAGACAAATGTGAATAACAAGAGGTAGAAATTCAAACTGAAGAAAACATGTGAATCTAAAAGGGTTACGTTTTTCAGATAATTATGTAATGGAACCTAAATTAAAATATAACTACTTCTAAAACAGCCTGCGTGAGGCCAGGATGTGTACTGCATTACACGGCTACTAGATGGCAGCAACTCATGAGTAAAAAGCACGAGTGCTAATTATAAATCTCTTACCTGACATGTCACCGGTATCACCTAGAAAGAAGGAAAATCAAATTAGCTGACATAAAGGCACATATTTTTTAAAACATTCTGCAGAACACTGTATACTGAAAAAAAGGCTCTATACAGTTAATGAGGTAACTTATTTTACTATTTTTTCCATCCATTTTCTTTTGCTTATCCTGTTAAAGGGTTTCAGGGGGGGGTGGAGCCTATCCCAGCAGTTTTCGGGCGAGAGGCGGGGTTCACCTTTATGATTTATTATTGAAGTTATATGTATACAGGAAGCTTAATAATAAAAGTTTGAGTTAGTATGTGTTTCTCTGGCTCCTTACTTAAATGAAAAATGCAGTATACATGGTGATCCTGTCGCTATTAATGTACTTGGAGGTACGTATGTATGTTAATCCCTCAGCACAGAGCACAACAAACGCTACAGGGAAGGAAAAAACAGGCAGCTGGTGACACAGGAGGTCAACTTCTCACAAACGTACCTACTTGGCCAGTTGCCACCACGTTGGGGAATTTGGGATGTTGGTTGATTGTCAGGCACAGAATGTCATCACTGTGTTCAACGTAGAAACTTTGGCAGGCTGCAGAAAAACACACACAGACACCAAGAATATGGCATGTCAGGAAACAGAACTCAGAACTCAGAACTCTCCTCTAGCCAAACTTACAGGTTGTCAAGTTCAGCACGATGCCAACCGAGGCCGTGTGGTAGATGATGTCCGCCCCCTCGTTCAGGTAGTGCACATTGTTACGGCAGTCATTTCCACGGTAACCAAACACCAGCTCCAACACAAGGTCCTGTGGGAAAGTCAGAAAAAGACCTTCAGAAAGTCAGAGAGGTCGACACCATGACAACCAAGATGTTCAGAGCCGACTGTCAGCTGATGTCATCATTTGATTAGAACATCATCAGAGTCCCCAGAGAGGCTATTTGGAATCATCGTGTTGGATACCAGCACGTGAATGATTCATTGCTCTGACAGAGACAGGTTGGCAGTGTTTACATCATGTGCAACATCTGTACACGTCTCTTATCTTATTGGGTTTAAAATGAGATCACTCCTCTTACGTCAATGGGTCTCTTCTTTTTTCCCACGTTGTTGGTCTGCAGCTTCTCGGGCTGTGGCAGCGCTCTGCTGACAGGCGGTCTGAAACAGAGGAGGGCTGCTTGTCATGCTGCTGATTAAAATCCTGATATTATATGAAAGTATTCCATAAGCAGCTGCACACATACAGATACAAACTGATGCTTTATGTAAAGAAATATGTTTTGTATATTCTTTTTAGGATAAAGTTATTAATGCAGCACAAAACCATTCCTTTAATGAGAGCTCGACAAGAACAGACCTAGAGCTGTCTGACTTTCACACATATCGTGAACAAAGCAGTGATATAGACTGATTCAAATACATCACTTCTATGATCAGGATTTAGTGGTATTCTGGGTGAAAATTAAGAGATTTTTACTCTTTGTTGCCTTCTAGAAACATGTCAATTTTTTTTCGCTTTGCTATCCTTCCCAAAGTCAGACAAGAAGATAGTGTCCTCTCTCTGAGGTGTGTGTGTGTGTGTGTGTGTGTGTGTGTGTGTGTGTGTGTGTGTGTGTGTGTGTGTGTGTGTGTGTGTGTGTGTGTTAGGGAGCTGAGGCAGACAGAGACCAGCTGACCGCTAATTAGCTATGACTGGTAGTGAGTGGTAAGTGTTAACATACCTCAGTAAAAAGTTACCATATACACTTTTCACCGAAATGACCTTTGCCTAAAATTTGTAAAATTAGTACCGTGCATATCACGATGAAAGACTGAAGTAACATTTTAAAAATGCATGCGATCGGAATGTTAAAACCATAGTGGGAACAACTTTCCTGATGAGGTGCAGTGATTTGACACAGCACCAAAAAAACTTCAGCCACTAAACACTGACAACTAGAGGAGCGACTCTTGTTACTAAACATGGCCGACTTTGTATGTCAGGATGAGGAGTATTACTTCTGGAGGACCGAAGGGTTGAAGAGGCTGAGCCAGCAAGTTGGGGGGGGGGGTCTGCTAACACTTACCAACCACTACAATTCATAGCGTAAAGCTAACTAGAAGTCAGCCAGTTTCTGTAGGTCTCAGTTCCATAATTCACACGCAGTGGAAAAGTTGGCATGTTCCTTTAAAATCAGATAAAATAGGATAAGCAGTAATTATGAAACAGTACAGACAACAGTGAATAATGTAATTGGTGTACCTATGAATGATTACGTTTCTTGTTAGCTTAGCGCTAAGAATGGTAGTCATGCCAAGATGTAAAACTATCAAGTCTCATCTGCTGCCTTTATCATAATAAGACATATATGAAGTACCGTTGTGATGAAAGTATAAAGTACCATCATAGTGTGTGACCTGGTGTGTGTTATCTTACCTTGAGCCCCTTCATGGCAGCAGTAATAAAGAGAAAGCAACAATTAGACAAAAGGTTTCTAACAGCCTTCGCTGTTACTCTCGGTTGACACACACTTCAATGCAACATCTCAGCCACTGAGGACAGAGAGGAGAGTCATCAGCGCTATGTTGTAACCATGACGACCAAAATCCAATTCAAGGACAACCTTTGTTTAGAAGATGCTGCATGGACGCCTGTATAGTAGAAAAAAAAAAAAACGATCGAAGAGAGATTGATGTAAGACAGTTCAACAGTGATTCTATAGTATTATATCTACTTCTAGATGGTCTTTGTGGACCCCGGCATCACCTGAATTTATCTAGTGAAGCAAGGAACACAACGACTGCTTTAGAGAAGAATTACCACTTTCAAAATTCAAATTAAGCCCCTTTCTTCTATATTTGAATAACAGTGGCGTGATTCACTAAGAACTGCAGCTGATTGGTGTTCACCGAAGAGATGCGAGATACACACAATTAAATCATTTTTGTCCCCGAAAAGGAAATGTATTTTCTCAGCCAGGACTTATTCAGGTTTCCCACAGAAAATAAAAAAAACTCTGCAATATATTCTTTACATAGCAGAAGAAAAGTTGACTTAATGAACACTAGGAGTCCTCAGAAGTTGGCTAATGTTTGTTCGTGTTCATTGAGGACACTTTAGTTTGTTATAATAATTATTTCAACTGTGTCTTGCGCTTTATCTTGTGTGCATACATGAAACACAAGAGCTTACCTGACCACCCCTTGTCTTCAAATGGAATTAAAGAATGAAGCAGGAGAAGGACAGAATGCAGCCATTACAGGAAAGAAGAGAAGCAGAAAAAGCGGAGTTACTTCAATATGGCTGAGACAGAATTACACACAGGGAAAGAGGGATATTTTGACTGAAGGAGCCAAGTTTGGTTTTATCTTGAGGCCATGTTTTCACCTTCACCAAGGAGGTAATGAGATCGCCAGCATTGATTTGTATGTAAGGAGAATAACTCCAGGAGCTGTGGATATAGTTTGATGGAATTTGGTAGGATGAAAGAACTAAGGTTGAGTCAAATCAATCAGATTGTGGAACTGATCCAGAACCGGCTCTGATGACGTCATATCACCTTGGCGGAAGTATACGCTTCCAAAGTGACCTCTAGTTTGTTCTGTGTCGAGCTGAAATGCCTAAAGCAGTCATCAAAGAATTACCTTTCATCCACCGAGGGCTCCTTCAGCTGCAAGTGGGGTTTGACGCCTGTCATGGGGCGCATGTTGGTGGATAAGGCCTTGATGGTGTAGTTGATCTCATTCTCTCTAGTCACATCACTGTCATAACCTGATGAATGACAGGAGTGGTGCAGATAAGCAATGAGGGACGTTTTACAAATTTGGACTTCATAAGTGTCTTTTCTCTAACCTCCATCATCCTCGCTCTCAATGTCTGACTCCTCACTGTCACACTGTCTGAGTTCCCGGTGGCTCTCTGGCTCATGGGCCCAGATCATGAGGCACGTGTCACTGCCACCGACTGTCACTAAGAGGCTATCTTCATGGCTCCATCGCACATTAGTAACATGTGTGCTGTGGGCCACATAGCGTTTGAACTTTGCATACTTCCCCTGGGCACAAGGAAAAACATTTATTTAACACTTGTGATATAAACACAAAATTAAAATCACATTAGCATAAATGTTAAGCGCTGAGTCAGGAGATGTTAAAACAAGATTATAAAACTAATTATGAATTGTAGCGTACCCTGACTGGGTATCTGAAGAGTTTGACGTAACCCAAGTCATCTCCTGTTGCAAGCACCTTCCTGTCATTACTAAGGCAGGCAGCGGTCACCTCAGTGACCTCACTGATCACAGGCCAGATGCCCTCAACAGACGTCCCCAGGACACACGTCCATGTGCTCCAGTCAATCTTTTCCACCTAAAACAGGAAGGTGAGTGGGTGACAAGATGCAACAGGAACGAGCACAGTCAGATACACAAGGACAACAAAGTTAACAACCCAATGGTAACATAAAAATAGAAATTAAATAGGCCACAGAAACAACATTGATGCCCTCCATAGCTTTAAGTCAAACGGCTTTATCAATACAATATAAACCAGATATCAGGGACAGAAACTCTTGTTCTATCTTGTCAGTGAGGATCCAGTGATCAAAAGCATATCCCTGATAGGAATGGGGGGGCAAGAGGAAGGTGAATGAATCAAGGGGACGTGAGAATGCCTGAGGCTCCAGCGAGCCTCGACCTTGCTGCATCTACTTATCACTGACCCTTATCTTCTTAATACTCCTCCACCGCGCGTCTTATAAGGTTAACGTCGCACCTATCACCACACACCATCCCACTTCCACTGCCAAAATTAGAAAGATACTGTTGAAAAGTGGGCCGTGATAATGCTTCACTGCCGTTCCCTGAGACTCCTCTGATCCCCAGGGGAAAATGTAGGCCAATTTGCTGTAACCACAGCCACCGCGCCTCTTCTCCCTGCTTACCTCCGTAGCTGGGATGGTCTGCCTTTTGCCGCGAGGAGCCTCGAAGAAAAACTGCTCTTTAGCACTTGTGTTGACTTGAAGTAGCTTCCCTGTGAAAGAAAAAACCCAGAGGACCGCAATGTTTAACTAAGAGACATTTAGAATCTATGACTGGTTGACAGTGTATTTAAGGATTTACCTCTCTTGTCCCAGTCCAGATGGGTAATGTAGTTGAGGCATCCTTTACACACTCCCACTCGTTTGCTGCTCATTACATTGTAAATATCCACAAATGTGTCTCCCGATGCTACTGCGAGATACTTTCCAGAACCTGAGCAAAGAAAAGAGAAAGAAAAACTCAGTCACACTTAAACTGTCAGTCACAGAGCCACGCTGGCAACAGGCTGTGCAGTGACAGTCGGTTAGTCAGCCGTTACATTCCTGTGCGCTTCAAGTGTGCTTTAGAGTCAAATGTGTCAATAACTGTCATGAAAATAGAGACATTAGATTAGCTATGAGAATTAAATTGCAGTCACTCTGATGTCTCCAAGAGTTGTTGGAATTCCAATAACAGTCAAAGAAATGCACCCAATACTGACTACAATTGAAGGATTGGTGTTGGCAAGTTTATACACCAGTCTGATACGACACAATTTATCAGCCTTTAAATGGGACCTTGCAGCTCCCCCCGTTTCCAGCCTTATCTCTGGCTAATAGTACATACAGGAAATCAGTTCCTGGTAAAACCCTTCAATAAAAGGTTGGTTTAACTGTCAAACCGGATGATGAAACACTGCTTCTTTCTCTCTATGTTTTGTTCATGTTACACAAAGAGTAAACTATATACAGTTAAGCAAATAATTCTTTTTTTTTTAAGACAGTGGAATTGGATCAGTTCTCTCTATCCGCTGATACAGTATGTAAGTTAAAGTATCAGAATTTTTATCGGAAAGGAAAAAAAATGGCTAAGACTCCGTTTATTATTTCCAAATAAATGCAAAAAGAAGTTAATTGGCAAATGTTAGCAAAAACACAGTAAACATGATCATAAAGGGAGTTCATACGTAAATGATCATTAGCATGTTAGACCTGATAATGTTAGCATGTTGCAAGTGCAGCTTGCAGACATTTAGTGCCAGTTTCAAGTTTGGAGCTTGGATGCAGTCTGAGGAAGAGTCAAAAGATTTCATGTATTTATGCATATGCTGCATTTCATATAACATTCTCTCACTTCTCTCCTTTGCTCCCTTCATTTGTATTCATTTATTTCTTTTGAGGGCACGATTTGAAAAAAAGAAAGAAAAAAAAAACAACCTTTGATGACATACTTTAACCACACCACAATTATTTATTACTCAGCATCATATTGATGGCCTTTTGATTCATGAAAAACAGGATCTGTGTGTGTGGGTGAAAGAGAGTTTAGTAGCTAGCCTTCACTTTGCCCCCCTCATTCCTCTCTTGTGGTCTGTCTGGCCTTATTACAGAGACCAACAATTTGTGTCAAGGCCACAGCAACGTCTTGTCTGACTTAGTGAGATACCTGCCAGATGTCTTTGCAGAAATCAACTAAAACTAAGATGCTTTGAAGGGCAAACCAATTTACTCCACAAACTGGATCTTCAAAGGGAAGTTTTGCACTGTTGGGAAAATATAGTGGTGAACCACAGACCTGGAGAGAATCGGATATCTGAGATGATGTCCTTTCGGTGGTGGAAGGACACCAGGTCCTCCAGGGTATCTGCGTTCACAATGAGAAAGCTGCCGTCGTTCAGACCGACCGCCAAGGCTTTACCATCAGGGGAGAAGCAGCAGCAGCGGCCACCTGTGGAGGGCAATGTGTCTATTAGAGGCCTGAAACTTCCAGTCAGGCTAATTCTAGAATGGCGAGGGGAAGTACACTCATCTGTCGGTGACTCACCTTTCCTGAGCTTCCGTACGGCCAGCATGCAGTGGCTTGGGGAGAGGTCCCATATGCGCAGGGTTTTATCATCACTGACGGTGGCACAGAGGGGGAGGTGGGGATGAGTGGCCAGGCCCCAGACTTCTCCCTCCATGTGACCCTGCAGGTGCACACACAGCAGCAATGAGATGTTATATCCAGTTGGTTGAACCACTAACTGGAAGAGAGGGAGGTTTTAATCCGGTTTAACAATGCAAGCAAATGACTTTTTCTCTTTCAGAAACAAAATACCATCACTGCTGTCCTTACG